>NC_084795.1:166385641-167018855 GCF_963169125.1 Humulus lupulus
CTCGAATAGGATCGACCTAAAAGCTAGGGTATTATCTACTACTACGGTGCCCCTAGGCTGGCTCTCTTGGTGATCCAGCACGAGCCGGTCGACACAATGGAGCAGAAGTGTGTTCAAGTCCGGATCACTCCTATGACGATGGACGATATACCTAGGATTGAACGTAGCCAGCCGGGGGTCTGCAGCGGCCCTATCTAGACTCCTAAGCAAGTTAGAGTTACCTTGGCCAGAAGGACCCGCGGCTGCTCCGGATTGGATCCTCTCCTCGCCCATGCTCTGGACAACGTCCAAGGTCCTCTTCCTGCTCCTCACGAGCGAAACTTTGGCCTCCTCGTCCTCCTCGTCTTCCACGCCCGTGACCTCCTCCACGATGACAGGTCTGGTGTCCCGAGCTGGGGGCGGCCCCCGGGGCCTCTTCAGGTTCAAGGTCTGATTTGGAAAAATCAGCTTGCAGAACACCATCGTCTCGTCCGTCACTAGCGTGCGATAATCCTTCTCGCAGGGGGGCAAGCCCGTCAGCGTGTCATATTGGCCCCCGAGGGTCACAGACTTTTCGGTCCTCGCGAAGATGGCTGCAAGATTAGTTCGAGTCAGAGTAGAGTATGGGAGGAGCTAAAATAATGCTTAAAGGCGAGCTAAGGACGGGAGCACTTACGAGGACAATTGAAGTAGTGGTGCTCGCACTTCCGGAACCCAGTTGACATGAAGAATTGGTCCTTGAAATCATTAGGATGGCTAGGCAGCTCGATGACCGCCGCCGTGTTGGGAAAACGGGTTAAATAGTAAAACCCATCGCCTCGCCCCCGTTGGTCCGGGCTGGCTTTGAGGCAAAATAAATATAAAATATCCGCAGGAGTGGGGACCTCCCACTCATGCTTCTGGAATAAGTACCTCAACCCTGCCAGCAGACGGTAGGAGTTGGGGGGGAGCTGAAATGGGGCCAACCCCACAAAGTTCAAGAAATCAGCAAAGTACTGATCCAGGGGAAGGAAGGCCCCTGCCTTAAAGTGTTCCCCACTCCAGGCTGCGAACTACTCTTCGAGCGGCGAGCAGCTCCGCTCGCCTTCCGCAGCAGGTCGGGCAATGACGGAGGCTTTCCCCAGCGCGATGTTGTGAGTGAGGAAGAGCTTGTTAATCTTCGCCTAATCGGTTATCTTTGAGACGATTCTCTCTGCCTCAAAGAATGCGTCAGGGGCCACCTCGACCTCCTTCTCCACTGCCGGCCCGAAACGGGGGATCGGGGAGCTAGGGATCACCGCCTTTCCTTTTTCCTGCTGGGAGGCCGAGCTTCCAACGTTCTTCTGAGGGAGATTCTTTTTTGGAGCCATCTGGTCGCCTAGCGAACAAAAGAAAAGGCGACCCAAGCAGGAGGAAGAAGCAATTATTATTAGCACGAGCTGAGGTAAGCCCAGCTCGTGGAGAGTGGAACCACGCGGTTCAGTGAACACGCGCGTATGCTCCCAACAGATCCCAGATTACTCAGAATTCGTGTGTTAGGGGGGTTCAGAATAGAATTTTCCTTGAGGGGAAAGTTTCATTAGGCAGAAAATTGCGAAACCGCTTATGAGGCGTGTTCCCTAAGCTACCCGGTTTTGCACCCAAAATTCCCAAAACTCCTACCCAGAAATTTTCCCTAGAAAAAGTATCCTGAAACCCATATTCTAAAGCGATTTCCTACAATAAATATACCCTAACCTAAAATGGGCTGTCACCCTCCATATCCACAAAACCCAGAAAAAACCCTTGCATGCGGCTACAGTAAATTTTTTTACCTAAGCTACAGTAGCATGTTTTCAAAGTACGCAGGGTCAGGAAACTTACTGTGTATGACTGGGAAGTAAACGGGAGTGTTACGTTGACAAGAGCTTCGTCGGTGTCGTAGCTCCCAAAGCTTCGGAGAAATCCGTGCGCCTGAGCTTCTTGAACGATGAAAATGGCAGCAACCGAGTCAAGGGTTTCGTTCTTCCAGAATATGGAAAGGAAAGAGGAAAAGAGGTTTGAAATTTTTTGAATGAAAGGGTGGCCCGTGCGTAGGGTGGCCACCCCCTTTTATATGCGTGGAGGATCACGTGTAGAAGGCTCTTGGATGGCCCTAATGAGGGATCCGAGGCCTTCCACTCGAAATACGGAACAACGGCTGGGCATAGGCTAGGCCATTAAATGCGGTTCTCGTAAGAGGTACCGTCACCACCCACGGTGTGCCACGTATCAGGCGCCTACATAAAGATTGGAATGCGAAGAGTTGTGGGGAAGTATAAAAGCCCCTGCTATGGTCTTGTATATGACGTCACATACCACGAGCAGGAGCTTGGGGGGCAGATGTACTCCCTGATTTTCCCACGGGCTGATTAGCAGGCCGAGCTTCGAACTAATCATGGTTAGTCCATAAACATCCCCCAAGTCGGAGATCCTGTCTTGAGGTCGTACCCCCTTAGCTCGAGGAATCCTCAAGGACTTGCCAAGACTCCCAAGACTAGGGCAAGGAATCGAAAGGCCGAAGGTCGGGTCAGATGCACAGCTCGTGGTACGAGCTGGATATGGAGGCCATGACCCTTTGTAAAGTCAAAACACGCAAGATAAACATGCATATATCTGACATCACGTGTCCGATATCTCCCTGACTTCTCGGACACGCCGCAGGAACGTACGTGTTCAGACAACCACAGCTGGGTTGGGCCGTGTGGCCCATTACCTCCTTATCTATCGATTTGACCATACTTATGTGTCAGGTTTAGGAATTAATCATGAATGTCACAGAGTTGATATGACAAATAAGAAGGTCACGGGATGACCTCCTTACCAACTTCCAGGTGCCTTCTCCTATAAATATGGAGACCCTGGGAGTTGATAAGGGTTGGAACAAATAGTCTCTGGAAAGATATACTTTGTAACCAAATACCCAGAATATATCAATAATATTGACTAGTGGAGTAGAAGGATTTTAACCTTTGAACCACTTAAAAACGTGTCTCGAGTCACCTATTTTATTTACTAAGATCTTATATCTGTTACGGTTCTATATTTGGCACTAATCCTCTTCTCTCTTTCTCTTAATTACCTGTTGGCGAAGAACCGCGTCAACACCCCATAATACATCTAATAATCAAAGTACCCCTCGACTCGCCCTGAGTCGGATTCTCAACCCCGTTGTGACTTTCCGGCTAACTGCTCCCCAGGACTGTCTCGGATCGTGCAGCGCAGATAAATCACATACATATTGCATTTATCACATTTATACCCTCAACGGGCTAAAATCACAAACATACCCCTAATATCCAAGCGAGGCCCACATGCACATTTAATTCAACTAAACATGCATCTCTATCACATACTCACATAAATTCACATATTAACATATTAAATCATTTATTGCCTTCCACGCACGCTAATTAAGGCCCTAAGCCCTATTAGCACATTCGGGTCGTTACATAAAGTTTGCAAGTACCTGCCCATTGATTGAGGTCCTTGGGGTGTAAGTGAAATCAAATTGACTTAGTTCAATCGACCACTTTATCAATCTTCCCAAAGTTTCCGGTTTGTGCAAGATTTGCCGCAAAAGGGCATTGATGAGCACCTCAATGGCATGGCCATGAAAATAGGGCCTCAGTTTTTGAGAAGCCACTATCAAGGCATATGCCAACTTCTCTATTTCTGGATGCCGGGTTTCTGCATCTACCAACCACTTGCTCACATAGTACACGGGCTGCTGATACTTCTTTTCTCCTTTCACCAAGGCGGCACTTATAGCATGCTTTGATACAGCTAAATACAAGTACAACTTCTCCCCTTTTTCTGGCTTGGCCAAGATGGGTGGTTTCCCTAGGTGTTCCTTTAGCTTAATAAAGGCTTCCTGACAATCATCATCCCAAGCGAACTTTTTGCTCCCTTTTAGGATGTTGAAGAAAGGGAGGCATTTGTCAGTGGACCTGGATATGAACCTATTGAGGGCTGCTACTCTCCCTGTTAAGCATTGCACCTCTTTCTTGTTTCGTGGTGGGCTCATTTCTAGCAATGCCTTGATTTTTTCAGGGTTGGCCTCAATACCTCGTGAATTCACCGTGAAACCTAGGAGCTTCCCTGATGAAACTCTAAAGGTGCACTTGAGCAGATTTAGCTTCATTTTGAACTTTCTGAGGGTGCCGAACGTCTCATTGAGGTCGCTTGTGAGATCTTCTGCCTTCTTTGTCTTTACCAGCATACCGTCTATGTATACTTCCATATTCCTTCCTATTTTACTTGCAAACATTTTGTTCACCAGGCTTTGATAAGTAGTGCCTGCATTTTTTAAACCAAAAGGCATCACTTTGTAGCCATAAAGATCTTTGCCCGTTATGAACGAGGTGTGCTCTTCATTGACTGGGTTCATGGGTATTTGGTTGTACCCAGAATATGCATCCATGAAGCTAAGTAGCTCATGTCCCGCCATGGCGTCTACTAACTGGTCTACCCTAGGAAGCGGGAAGCTGTCCTTTGGGCAGGCTTTATTGAGGTTAGTAAAGTCCATGTAAGTCCTCCATTTTCCATTGGGCTTTGAGACTAAGACTGGGTTCGATACCCATATTGGGTAGAATGCTTCTCGGATAAACCCATTTGCCTTCAACTTGTCAACCTCCTCTTTTAAGGCTGCATATCTTTTTGGGTCTAGTGCTCTCCTTTTCTGCCTCACAGGCCTTGCTTTGGGTCCATGTTCAAGTGATGACACATGATTGACGGGTCTATTCCTACCATGTCCTCATGACTCCAGGCGAATACGTCGAGGTTGGCTTTCAAGAATTCTACTAGCTTCTCCTTCACGTCACCCATAAGGTTTTTTCCTACCTTCAACTTTCTCAATGGCTCGTTCATGACCATGACTTCCTCCAACTCCTCTACTGGTTCAGCTCTGGGTTCTTTCACGACTCGTGGGTCTAACTCGTGTTGGTTCGCGCCTTCATGGACAACCATTGCCATAGGCACCGATGGCTTTGTGGCCATGCAGATGGATGTGTTATAGCATTCCCTCGATTCCTTCTGCTCTCCTTTCATGCATGCTATTCCCCCGGGAGTTGGGATTTTCATAGCTAAGTGGTACACAAAAGTTACCACCTTCAATTCATTTAGGGAAGGTCTCCCTAATACCGCATTGAAGGCTGAGGCGCAATCTACCACAATAAAGTTTGCCATTATGGGGGTTTTTCTGGGCTGTTCTCCCATAGTGAGGGCTAACTCGATCGCCCCTAGGGGCTGTATTGAATCTCTCGTAAATACATACAAGGAGCAACTGCAAGGCTTTAGGTGCCGGATGTTTAGTCCCATCTTCTCCAAAGATGGGCAATATAAGATGTCCACAGAGCTTCCATTATCCACTAAGACCTGATGCACCCTCATGTTTGCAAGTTGGACAGTCAAAACTAGGGGGTCATTATGGGGGAAATGTACACCCCGGGCGTCTTCCTCAGTGAAGGTTATTGAGTCATTTTCACCCTTAAAATCTTCGGGGGGCATTGCTCCAAACTTAAGATGCACGGTGGTGGACTTCGTCTGGCCTCCCTGGCATATTTATCTCGCCCCTTCCTTGATTCGCCCCCGAATCTTGGCCCTCCAAAGATGGTCCTGACCTCTCCTTGTACTTCTAGGGCCACCTCTCGTGCTCGCGGTGAGGATGTTCCTTCTTCCAGCCTTTGGCTCTCCTTGTGGACATATCTTCCCTCGATTTCTACCTTTAAATGGTTGCATTCCGTGGTGGTGTGGCCGAAATCTTTGTGATACTGGCAATATTTGCTGGGGTCTCTTTTGGACCAGTCTTTTTTCATTGGCGGGGGCCTTTCGAAAGGGACATGGTTTTCATTCGTGACA
Organism: Humulus lupulus; assembly: GCF_963169125.1. NCBI lineage: Eukaryota > Viridiplantae > Streptophyta > Magnoliopsida > Rosales > Cannabaceae > Humulus > Humulus lupulus. The sequence continues at coordinate 166,391,477 of NC_084795.1, forward strand.
AAAATATGTTCTCTAGCGTGGGTGAGGTTAGTATAAAAGGTGTAGGGGCCTTGTCTGCGCTCATCAGTGCGCTGGGGCTTTCGAGGCCAATCATCCCTTGTTCCTTCATAGACCCTCTTCTTCTTTGCACCGTTTTAGCTTTCCCAAATTAGGGGTTTTGGTGGGGATTGGCCTTTTCCAGCCTTAAGGCTCTCGTGACCATCTTCTACATGAATGTATTTCTGTGCCCGCTCATAGAAATCGTCCAAATCTGTGACCTCCTTCTTGAGCATGTTATCCCATAACTTGCTTCCCAGGCGTACTTCGGCCGTGATGGCCATTTTTTCTCTCTACGAGTCAAACTCCCTACTTTGGCCGCCTCCATATTGAACCTATGAATGTAGCTGTTTAGACTCTCATTTTCTCCTTGCTTTACGTTAGCGAGGCTGGTGCCCGACATCGTGTAGTCCCGCACGGCGTGGTGTTGCTGGAGAAATTCATCCGAAAATTGCTGCCAAGATCTGATGGACCCTAGTCTAAGTCTTTTGAACCATTTGTACGCAGGTCCTTTCAATGTGACAGTGAAGCAATGGCATCTGGCCCTGCTACTAATCCCCCTTAACTTCATCAGGTCGTTAAATGCATCCAGATGGTATTTAGGATATGTGCTTCCTTCATATGGTGTAACGCCCTACTACCTTAGAGCCGTTACCAAGTGAGTTTTAAGACAAAACAGTGCAATGAACTCGCTAACCGAGGTTTTGAAATGAAAGTGTGACTAATTAAAAGTTAAGGCTGTAATCTTTGAAAATGTGTTGATTCAATAAAAACTTCTAGTATTAAACATTTGGGATCCCAAAATAAGGTTTGAAAACCGTTTACATCTTGAAATAAGTTTACAGTTGATCAGTTCTAAATTCATAGACTATTACAGCCATTTTCGAATAAACCCCCAACCAAAGCAGTCGGGCAGGCCAAACATGTACGCGTCGCTTCACGCTCTCCGTACTCATGGTTGGTTGACTCAGTCATTGCCCTTACCTGCAACACGGAGCACCCGTGAGCCGAAGCCCAGCAAGAAAACTCATGCAGAGCATAACATATGCAATTTATACAGTTTATCATAACAGATAATCCACATATAAACAAGTCAACCATTAGACTAAGCAAACACGGCCATGCCACCCCCGAAGCCTTACCGAAGCCTGGGGTCTCGGTCTTCACCGTAGGGATACCACCCGTATCCCCTGGGTCCTACCCTGACCATAGCATCCCATGTGCTAGGTGTTACTTCCGGCCCCGCTGCCGTTCTCGGCCTTGCCGCCCTCGGCCATAGCCATTCATTTCACTATAATCATACATAGCATAAATCAAACAACATTCAAACAAATATCAATTCATTTAAATCTGCACCCTAACATGTAATGCACTATAGGGCCGTGCCCTGCAATCATCTCATCATGCAACATGAAATATAGGGCCGTGCCCCGCAATCACACTATGGGCCCATGCCCCATCCTACGGGTGTTATAGTTTTCTTACCTGTATTCCGAGCCTCCTGATGCACTAAAGCCGCGAGCACGGTCCTCTAGCACTAGCCTCTCCAATATCCTAGTCACAACACACATGAAACGTCCTTTAATACTAATCAATTCATACCCACTTCCCGGGACCAATCCCACACTCTCGGGACCTCTAAAACCTTAAAACAACACCCCGGAGACATCCCCCGAACCCCCGGAGCAAAGGCCTAAAATTGCCAAAAATGATATCCTGAAATTGGCCTTGTGCCGCGGCACCCAGCAAGACAGGGGCTCCACGCTGCGGCACACAAAAACTGTGCCGCGGCACGCCTTCGCAGACCCAGAATTCTGGGTTTTCTCTTGCGTTTCCACCGAGCTAAAACCTTCCCAAATCATACCAAACCAATACCCAAACCCCAAAACCAATTTCAAACTTTAAATAGACTATACATCAACCCATAAACATCATAACCCAACTTAATAACACAATCATACTCAAAATCCACCCATTTGATCTCAACTTAAGAAATCTAAACCCATAAACCAAAAACATAAACCAAAGCTTGAAAAGCTCAAACCATGCTTCAAATTTCACAAATCAACACATAAATCAAACTTAATTATGCATAAATTCCTTACCTTAAGTGGGGAATCCACTCTAAAAGTTTCCTTGATCTCCTCCCAAGCTCCCACTTCTCCTTCTCTTCTTCTTCTTGCCCTAACCTTTCTTTCTTCTTCTTTTTCTTCTCTTCCAATTTTGTCAAAACACCCAAATACCCAATGCCCAAACCGTGGCCCCCCTAAATCCCAGCTGAAGTTGTCTAATCCCCTTGCCAAAAGACCATTTTACCCCCTTCTTAATAATCCTTCCTAACTAAACCTTCAAGGGCACTTAAGTCTTTACACTTCTATTTCTATTCTATCACTTTCTATCTTAAAACTTGTTACCCAAAGCAGTTACTAATGGTTACACAAGTTACTCAGTCGCCAAAACTATAACCATTAGTTCTCTCTTCAACTTACGAAATTCCTAAAGTACCCCTAGGCTCCTCCCGAGCCGGGTACAACATCCCGTTGTGACTTTTAAGTTAATTTTCTCTCTAGGACCGTCTCAGCACGTGCATCACAATAATAACACCACACTCACGTGGTACAATTCACAGAATACAATTATCACATATCAATACAGTTATGCCCAACATGGCCAAAATTACAATTATGCCCTTCTAACACGATCCGGGCCTACATGCATACTAATATACATAGTCATGCATCTCAGATAAACAAATAGTCATATAACATGCTTTAAATCATAACCATGCATTAAACTCATAAAATCACACATAAATTCCATTATGCCCTCCAGGCACACTAATCAAGGCCCTTCAGCCTTATTAGCGATTTTGGGTCGTTACATATGGGGTCATATGGGGCTCCTTCAAGTTGGCTGGGAGCCGGATGGCTTGGATCTCCTTGATGAAGGGCAACTCATGGTCGAACTCATCCTCAATGGCTTGTCCTCTAGAGGCGGTGATGATTTTGCTCTTTAGGCTCCTCATTTCTGTGTCTAGGTCTTGTCTCCTCTTGTTCAAGGAGTCCCTCAACGTGGTTGGGTTAGGATCTCCCTTTCCTTTGCCTTCCTGAGGCACCATAGAAGGCGTGGTCCTTTTACCCGCCCTCTTTTTGTTGATTTCCTCTCATAAATCAAAGGGTGTTTTCCTTGAGGTGACTTCGACGTCGTTATGAGAGCCAGCGTCGGTCATCAGCTCTGGCCTCTGGGGCTGCTTCAGTGGTCTGGGACGTTTGCGCTGCTTCGTCCGGGGGGTACTACTGGTGGAGAGTCGAGTCCTTCCATTGTCTACCGGGAGGGTGGTTTCTGCCCCCTCTTGACCTCTCTCTTTTCGCTTAGGGAGTGATACGTTTGATCTCCTTTGCAACAAGCCATTTAACACCTCTTGCATGTTTTCTAGGGTGGTTTCTAGCCTATGCAGTTCATGTATTTCCTCTTCGTAGAATCGAGTTCTAGAACTCGAGCTCACGGAATTGACCCAGGGATGCTTGTAAGGCCTGCGCGCCGATGGGCCTGGATCCTACCGGCCGGTGTTCGGCACCTACGGTGGCCTTGGAGGCAGGAACTCACCGACATCCCTTGTTGGGGCAGCCATTGGCCTTGGACGATCCTCCTCAGGTGGGATTGCCGAGGATGAGGCTTCCCTTTCATCTTCGTGAACCTCAGGCTCCTTTGGGGCCTCTACATTTGTGGGTGGAGGAGGATCCTTCATAAAGGCTTTTAGTTGATCTCCGTCATGGTGGACCTCCACCTCTCGCGGCTCTCTCAATCGTTTAGAACGTCGTGGCATTTCTTTCTTATCAGAATTGACGGAAGAACAATGGCTTGACACTTATTCTACTCACAGACGGCGCCAAACTGTTGACAGTGAGAACTCATCAACTATGTCAAGTTAGAAAAATCAAAGTGTAGTGCTTATGAATGAAAAACTTCAAAAATCTAAATAGAAACTTAGAAAATAGTTGCAAAAGAAAAATGGGGAAAAGAACTTGTATTTCTCTTTTGTGTCCAGCTAGAGTTTTTTTTCCAACCCCCCTCCATGTGGAAGTGGAGTTCCCTTTATAGTGGGATCTAATGGCCTCCGATACATTGTGGTCCAGGGGACCAGATGGTACACAAGTACATTGTCAGGAGAATGGTCTCAAGGGTAGTGGTGTTGGCTCCAGTACATGGTCAGGTCCTGTGGGGTTGTCTCCACTATGTATTTAGTACAAGTGTTAGAGGAGTGGCTCCAGGCATAGTGGTTCTGGTGGTGGTGTCGGCTCTGACATCTGGTTAGAAGCATACAGGCCATGTCCCCTCTCCTAGTACTCCCACTACTTGTTTGGCATGAGCTTAGTGTTCGTACTTCTTCTGACTTACTATGAATCGCTATGAAGCTTCCCCAATTCGTCCTTAATGGTGTGTTAGAGAGGTCCTTGATCTTACCTCTTGTTAGACTCACGGTAGGAGTGGTGCCCAGTCAGTGGCACTAATCTTAAGGGATGAGATAAGGCCCTTCTAATGAGGCCCAATGCGTATGCGACTCCTAGTGGCACGGTTGTGGTGAGGCGAGGCTAAGTGCGTCGAGAGGAGGCACGAGGCAGGGGCACCGCGAGACGCTCCTGCATAAGACGGGGCCTCGCTGGGTACATGCGGCTGTGACACGCAAGACGTGGCCTCGCTAGGTGCGCTGAGAGGAGGCGTGAGGTAGGGGCCTCATGAGATGCCCCTACACGAGATGGGGCCTCGCTAGATGCATGTGGTGGTGATGTGCGAAACGTGGCCTGGCTTGGTGCGCCAAGAGGAGACACGAGGTAGGGGCCTTGCGAGACGCTCCTGCGTGAGACGGGGCCTCGCTGGATGCATGCGGCTGTGACGCGTGAGAGATGGCCTCGCTAGGTGGGCCAAGAGGAGGCGAGAGGCAGGGGCCTCGCGAGACTCCCCTGCGCGAGACGGGGCCTCGCTGGATGCATGCAGCTGTGACGCGTGAGACGTGGCCTCACTGGGTATGCCGAGAGGAGGTGCGAGGCAGGGGCCTTGCGAGACGCCCTTGCGCGAGATGGGGCCACGTAGGATGCATGCGGCTGTGAACAGTCGGGCAGGAATTTTGAGCATCCACACTTAGGAAACAAAAAGAAAGAAATAGAACGTTAGGACTCTCTCTGAACCGACTCCCTCTCTCATCTCACTCTTTTTTTCTCTCTAAGCTTCCTAAGCTAGTTGTTGAAGAACTAAGGTATAACACCCTGGATAACCAAGACCGTTACATTGTGTGTTAATAAAGGTGCAAGGCTTGCTAATCAAGTCATTTAGTTGAAAATGTGTCGCTAAACAATCATTGAACTAGGGTTTAAAGATTTTGGTCATAAAAGATAATTTTTCATTTAAATAATGTTTATTACACGGGATCCCAAAAATAAACAAGGCTAAAGAACAGTTTACAAAATTCCAAAGGTTATAAACAATAGTAAGCAAATCTAATGGCAAAATAAGCATTTTAGGGTCTCCTGTCTCTGTATCATCCCTCGGCCATGGCGGCCAACCAGCAGGCTATGTACATTCCGCCCCTAGAGCTCTCCAAATCAGGGTTGGTCTAGCTTACCCTTACCTTTACCTGCACCACTAGCACCCATGAGCCAAGGTCCAGCAAAAAAACCATATAACAGAGCATACTCAATAATCAATAGTCAAATAATACATAAATCATCAATCAAATACTCAACATACCACATTGTTCACAAAATCAGTGATATCAATCTGCAATCCAATAATCAATTATCCAGGCAATAAACATTCCATGATCATCAAATTAATATAAGTAAACATATCACTCAATGTCTAGGGTCGACGTCCTTAGGCCGCACCCTATGTTTATCCCACTGACTCCGGCTCGCTTAGGCCGAGTTCAGTGATTATATAATTAACCTTAGCTACCAATGGTCGAGCTGCATCCTTGTGTGCTAGTATTAATTCCGGCACTCTTAGGCCGTTTATGTAACACCCTACTTCCTTAGAACCGTTACTAAGTGAGTTTTAAACGTGCATTTAACCTGCTAATTGAGGTTTTAGGTCAAAATTGTAATTAAATCATAAACATAGAAATAAACTTTGAAAATAATTCCATTTACTAAAAATCATAAAGTGTTTGACACTTGGGATCCCAAGATACTGTTTAGAAATATTTACAACATATAATTACAAACCAAGTCGACTAGACGACAAAATCTAGGTTTTAATATAACCATCTCCCAAAAACCATTGGCTGTGGCAGCCAAGCAGGCCAAACATGTACGCACCGCTTCACGCTGTCCGTACTCATGGTTGGTTGACTTTCCCCTTGCCCTTACCTGCATCACAGAGCACCCATGAGCCGAAGCCCAGCAAGAAAACCCTCACAAGCAGATAAAATAAGCATAACAAACACTTAGCATATAATCAGGCCAACAATAAGCTAAACACATACGACCATGCCGTCCCAGGCGCTTTCCCAGGCCCTGGGTTTGCGGTCCACACCATGAGGATATCCCAGGTATCCTTTAGGGTCTCGCCCTGGCAACTCGCACTCCACGTGCTCAATGCCACTCTCGGCCTTGCACTCCACATGCCTAACGCCGTTTCTGGCCCCTTACCGTTCCCGGCCTTGCCGATCTCGGCCTGCGCCGTTCTCGGCTCTTGCCGAACATTTACACATATGCATACATAGCTTAATAAAGCAAATACTAAACATGAACAAATCAATCAAAGGGCTACTCCCTGCAACACAGTCATATAGGGCTCAGCCCTACATACAAGATCTATGGGAAATAATGGTTTTCTTACCTGTGTCCCGAGCTTCATAAGCACCAAACCCTCGAGCACGGTCCTCTAATCCGAGCCTCACTGAGAACCTAATCACAACACATAAATAACACTCCCATTACTAACCAATTGAAAACATCTCCCGGAACCAATCCCGAGCTCTTGGGACCTCCCGGATCCCTACACAAGGTGGCGGAAGCGTCCCCCGAGCCCCCTGGGCAAAAGCCTAAAAACTGACATTTCCCTTGCCCAGAAATGGCCTACGTCGTGGCACTAGCCCCTAAGAGTCGCGGCGCCCAGCGTGGCTCCCTTCCCTGACGCAACCTAGCGCCATGGTACAGAAGAACAGGGCCGCGATGCCCCTTCGCAAACCCAGAAATCTGGGTTTCTCCCAACGTTTTCCCCGAGCCAAAACACTCCCAAACAAATACCAATGCATACCTAAGTCCCAAATTCAATTCAAAACCCCATATAAACCATCTAACAACTCAGAAACATCAATAACAAGCCTAGATACACAATCAAATCCATGATTCACAAATTGGTTTAAAACTTTATAAAACTTAAACCAAAGCTTACAAAACTTAAACCATCCCTCAGAATTCTTAAACCACACCAGCAATCAACCTCAGGGGTGCACGAAATTCTTACCTTAAATTGAAATTCAACTCTTAGCTTCCTACAATTCAAGCTCCATGTTAATCCCTCTTGATTCTCAAGCTTAATTCCCACAATTATTAAACCAAAACCCAACTTTCATAATTCAACCCAAACTCTAAAAGAACTTGCAAGAACACCAAAATTCAGAGATGAAGCTTACCTCTGGATTAATCTTGACCTATGCTTGATTTTAGTTGCCTCAATTCAGCCTTGATTCTCCTCCTTAGCCTCAAAAATACCTAGCTCTCTCTCTTCCACCTTTCTCTCTAGCTTCTTGTTTCCTCTAGTCTCCCCAACACCACATTCAGATTATACCTAGAATAAAGTAAAGTGAATGAATTTTCCCTTAGCCAAACTTATCTACTCCCAAGGCCAAATGACCCATTTGCCCTCCCTTCTAACCTATAATCTAACTAATCCTCAAGGGCAACCTAGACTTTCCCCTACCCTTTTGCAAGAATACCACTTCCACACCTAAAGTAACTATCCTCGAAGGTTACCTATAGTTAACCAAGTTACCAAAGTGCCATCAACCAATACCCAAAAATTCCCACACTAAAGTTATAATATTCCCGAGATACCCCTAGGCTCCTCCCGAGCCAAGTATCTGACCCCATTGTGACTTTCTAGCTAAACAGCTCCCTAGGACCGTCTCGGAACGTGCATCACAAATATATCACCATTATATCACATATATCATATGTATGCCCTCAATGAGCTAAAATTACAAATATGCCCCCTAGCAACCAAATGGGGCCCACATGCATATTTAATTACCTAAACATGCATTCTAACCACATATTCATTAAATACACATAAATTAATACAGTATAACAATTATTGCCCTCCCGGCACACTAATCAAGGCCCCAAGGCTTATTAGCAAATTTGGGTCGTTATAGTTTATCTCATGTCCACATGGCATAATACCATCATATGACATTGCATATAAATATAGGGAACTCTAAGTCCCAACATAACCACATAACCGGGTGCAGTTTTCTTACCTTTGATTTCGAGCGGAAAAGGTGAACTGACTCTGAGCACGATCCCTAGCCTTGAGCCTTGGCGACAAACCTAATGACAAGAATTATCGATATCTATCAACTTCCAATCAGAAATATAATACTTAGGTAACAAAATTAACCTCCAGGACCTCAATTTCTACTAAACTGGGTAGTAAAAATTTTCTTGAGCCCCTAGGTTCGAACCCCCGAGCTCTAGCAACACCAAGAACTCCTCTAAACCTAAAACTGCCAGGCGTGTCGCGACTTGCCCCGAGTCAGAGAGCAAGCTCTCACACCAAAGGGGAAGCGGGTCACGACTTGGCCAAGAAAGTCGCGGTGCGCCCCCAAGTCAGAGAGCTCCCATGGCCAGGAGGGCCACACATGCTGCGGCACCCCCAGGCTGGGTCGCAGCGCGCCCTGTGAACCTAGGAAAATCCTGGGTTTTCCTCCTTCTTCCAACCATGAACACTCAACCAAGCCCAGAATTTTCCCTCATCGATCCTACAAATCCAACACCAATCAAGTTACGAATTAAGACCCATATTCACCTATTTTCTTTTATCTAATACTCTCAATCACTAACACAGAAACTATACCTCAATTTAGTCATAGTAATCAAGCATATCCCACTGAAATTCCTACCCAACACTCACTCTATCACCACACTAATGCATACTGTAATCCTCAAATTTAAACTCTGCAACAAAACACAAATTAGAGCCAGACTCTTACCTCAATTTTCCAGCTCAACTCCTTCAAGTCTCAGCTAAAATCTTGCTCAAATTCCTCCAAGTTTCCCCCAGCCTAAGCTTAGCTTCAAGCTTCAACAATGAAGAGTGAGAGAGAGTATGTGCATGAGGGTGAGGGAGAGAGAGAGACCTCAATTCAATTCATCCTTCTTTCTTTCTTAATTGTTCTACACCTTTCTGAATTAGTCTAGGATAAAGGCTTAGCATATCTCTAACTTAGAAATGACCATAATGCCCTCCTAAAATATAACTAACATAAAACTTAACCTAGGGGTATAATTGTCATTTATCTCCCAATTTCCACTAATTCCTCAAGTGTTCCTAATATTTACCACTTAAATCCTACTATCCAATTAATCACCAATTATTAACCCAATGACTAATAATCCCCAATATATCTCCTAAATTCCCGAAAATACCCCTAGGCTTCCCCGAGCTGGGTATAAATCCCCACCGTGACTATTTCGCCAAACCGCTCACTAGGACCGTCTCGAGCCATACACTGCAAATATATCCACATAATAATGTGGTCTCAACAATTTATCACATTTATGCCCTCAACGGGCCAAAATTACAGATATGCCCCTATAATCTAAACAGGGCCTACATGCATACTAATATTCATAATCATGCATCACATATATCCATATAATCATATAAGCATGCTTATCACATAGTCATGAATTAAATCATTTAAATCACACATTAACCAATTATGCCCTCTCGACACACTAATCAAGGCCCTTAAGCCTTATTAGTAATTTTGGGTCGTTACATAAGGGGATTTTGGCTGCAAACCAAAGAATTGAAGGCTGGGGATTGGAATTTAGATAGCTTGTGGCTAGGGGATCATCATTCATAGCTAATGTAACAATTTAAGCCCTGTGTTTAGCTGATTTATGTAAGAATTTACAGCTGTTTTGAGGTGTTCTTGAACCTTTTAATTAAAAAGTGAATTTGGTGTTTGTATGAGTTTTATAACTAGATTCTTGTTTGTTTTTGCTACTGCGAAGATGTTAGAACTATTGTGGTTATTGAATTATTGTTTTGAGGTGAAATTGAGATAGTTTGGGTTGACTTTGGCTATTGGAAAATGAGGAAAATCTAGGTTCGTAGGGCCAAGTCGTGGCTTTGTTCTTGAGAGGTCGCGACTCAGCTGAACCCAGGGCCCTGGGAGGCCTCTGTCTGGGAGGCATGCTGCAACCCTCTTGGGGAAGTGGCGACCCGCATCCCTTTGGCAGAGGGAGAGGGCCTTGGGTTAGAGGGCTGTGCTACAACCCTCAAGGGCAGGTCGCGGCCCGCCTGAGCAGCTTTGGCCTTGGTGAGTTTTTAATAATGAGAACCTTTTTTGTGAGGGCTCGGGATCGATTCTACTACCCGATTTAGTGGAATTCGAGGCCTTGGAGGCTAGGACTCGGATCAGAAGCCTTTATTTGCTAGTTATTGATGGAATCCTATATTATGGTTGTGACTAGGTTATCGCTAGGGGCTCAAAACTGGGATCGTGCTCGAGGCTCATCCTTATTTTATGCTATACTTGGACTTGAGGTAAGAAAATTGCACCCAATACGTGTTATATGTGATCAGGGCTTGGTCCAACTGTTATCAACAATTAAGATTAGGGCTTGGGCCCCTGAGAATGTTTATGTTTAAGCTATTGTTTTACATGTTGATTGATCCTACTTAAATATTCTATACCTCCTTAAGTGCTTCCTGTTTGTTGCATGAATTTCGTGGTTAGGGCCTTAGGCCCCGTTAAATAGGTATGATTAGTATTATGAGTACGGACATTGTAAAGTTTCTTTAACTCTTTGCACAGTTTTACTCGATGGTGTTAAGTGATTAACATACATGCCTGCTCATTTTGTTGGGATATACCTATTCATATCTGTTCTATATTGAGGTTTGAATACCTGGATCAGGGCTTGACTTATTAGTCAAGGACGACAAAAGTGTGATACGCGCTGGTCGAAAGGCTTAGGCCTAAATCAACAACGTACTACTATGTTGGCCGACTCTATGGTCTTTGGAAAACCAAAGGTTTTTGGCTATCTCTACTGCTAGTTACTCAGGGCTAAGGGCGAGGGCCCCAGGTGACTCTATGGTCACATAGCTAGGGCATAGGACCAAGGTTGGCTCTATGGTGAACTGCTCAGGGTAGCGGCCCCAAATTGGTCCAACGACCATTTTTTTGTAACTGAATGTATGTGTAGGTTATTCCTGTTGGACGTGCTAGACAAGTATCTGGAAATCTCTATTTTCTGTTTATGCACATGTAGAGTTTTATTGCCGAGCCTTGGCTCACGGGTGGTTTGTGGTGCAGGTATGGGGAAGGAAAAGCTTGACCAGCCATGAGTTGGAGAGCTTCGATGGCGATGTGTACATATGCGGCTGCTTGACCCCCATGATCGATGATATCTCAGAGGAACTAGGGTTGTAGCCTTGTTTTTGCTTCTTAGGTTGGCTGGATGTAATATTTGATATACATACACTTCTTTAAGAGTTTGGTTGTAATATTTTGGGAACCCACGAATGTATGAAACTTTTTAAATAAAATTCAATGGTTCCTTTGACCAAATTTGTAACCCTAACCCTTGACATTAATCATAGTTACACGTTTTAAGCCAAATGACTTGATTAGCAAGTCTGACACAATTTAAAGTACACAATGTAATAGTCCTGGATTAGGAGAGCGTTATACAACCAACACTAACCATCCTTAGATGGAACTCATGACTTAGTTAGTGTTGAAACTATTCACCCAATAACTTGTTCTTACCCATTGAACTCTTGCCCTTGATGTTCACAAGTTTGGATTTGGGTTGCCATCATAGGTGAATATTTTATTCTAAGAGTTTTAGTCCTATCCCTTTTTAAGTAGAACTTGCTAACCTCTTCCCAAGATGTTTTGTAAATGGATCCACTAAGTTCTCACTTGTCTTAACATATGAGATCGATATGATTCCTCCACCAATCAATTGTCTCACATACTCATGCCATAGAATTATATGTCTATACTTCCCATTATATACGCCATTATATGCTCTATCCAATGTGGCTTGACTATCACAAAGTATCGAGATCGTCGATACCTCATTTGCGGAAATTGGGATCTCCGACATGAGATCCCTAAGCCACTTAGCCTCTTTGAGTGTGAAATACATGTTTGTTTCTTAAAACCCCAAGAAACTGCTCCTCCTTTGAGCATAAACATCCAAAAACTTGTGGAGAGATTATCTCCTACACTTGATGTAACGCCCTAGTTAGCAAAGACCGTTACACTGTGTGTTTAAAATAGTGCTTAACTCGCTAAGCGAGTCATTTGGACTTAAATGTGTAATTAAAGACTAAGTCCATGTTAGGAATTAAAACTTTTGGTCAACAAAGTGATTATTTGTAACGACCCAAAATCGCTATTAAGGCTTAAGGGCCTTGATTAGTGTGCCAGGAGGGCATGTTGGGATTTATGTGTGATTTGATGAGTTAAATGCATGTTATATGACTAATTGAACATCGAGATGCATGACTACGTGGTTAGTATGCATGTTAGGTGAAATAATTATGCATGTGGACCCCGTTTGCATGATAGGGGTAAATTGGTAATTTTAGCCCGCTGAGGGCATATATGTGATAATTGTATTTTGTGAATTGTACCACGTGAGTGTGGTGTTATTGTTGTGATGCACGTGCCGAGACGGTCCTAGAGAGCTAGTTAACTTAACAGTCACAACAGGATTTCTATACCCGGCTCGGGAGGAGCCTAGGGGTACCTCGGGAATTTTATGGTTAAGTAGAGAATTGGCGGTTAATGGTTATTGGAGATTTAGTAACCTGGGTAACCATTAGTTACTGCTGAGAGTAACAAGTTTAGGTGAAAGAAATGGTAGAATTGCAATATAGGAGAAAGGACTAGAGTGCCCTTGAGGTGTAGTTAGCAAGGGGTTTTGATGAAGGGGTAAAATGGTCATTTGGCTGGGCAATTGACATTTTGCAGCTGGGTATTAAGGGGTACACGGTTTGGGGACTTAGTCATTTGATGCTTTGATATTTGAAGAAAAGAAAAAGGAGAGGGAAAAAGCTAGGGCATGAAGAAGAAGAAGAAGAGGGGAAGGAGCTGATTTTGGAGACTTGGAGATGGATTCAAGGAAGCAAAGGGTGGATTCTCCACTTAAAGGTAAGGATCCTAGAAAATTTTAAGAGTTTTATCTGTTGTGGTTTAAGATTTTTGAGGTATGGTTTAGGTTTTTCAAGCTTGGGTTTGTGTTTTTGGCCTATGGGTTTAAGTTGTTGAAGTTGAAATCAATTGGGTGGATTTGTGAGTGTGATTGTGTTTTGAGCTTGAATCTAGTGTTTATGGGTTGTTAGATGGTCCATTTAAGGTCTTAAATTGATTTTGGGGTTTGGGTATTGGTTTGGTATGATTTGGGAAGGTTTTAACTCGGTGAAAACGCGAAGGAAAACCCAGAATTCTGGGCCTGCGAAGGCGTGCCGCGGCACAGTTTTTGCGTGCCGCGGCGTGAAGCCCCTGACTTTCTGGGTGCCGCGGCACAAGAAAGTTGTGCCGCGGCCCAAGGCCAATTTCAAGATATCATTTTTGGCGATTTTTGAGATTTTGCTCCGGGGGTTCGGGGGATGTTTCCGGTGAATTGTTTTAGGGATTTGGGAGTCCTGAGAGTGCGGGATTGGTCCCGGGAAGCAGTTTTTGATTTGATTAGTATTGAGGGATGTTTCTTGTGTGTTGTGACTAGGTTGTTGGTGAGGCTCGTGCTAGAGGACCGTGCTCGCGGCTTTAGTGCATAAGGAGGCTCGGAATACAGGTAAGAAAACTATAACACCCGTAGGATGGGGCATGGGCCCATAGTGTGATTGCGGGGCACGGCCCTATATTGCATGTTGCATGATGAGATGATTGCAGGGCACGACCCTATATTGCATTACATGTTAGGGTACAGATTTAAATGAATTGATATTTGTTTGAATGCTGTTTGAATTATGCTATATATGATTATAGTGAATTGAACGGCTATGGCCGAGGGCGGCAAGGCCGAGAACGGCAGCGGGGCCGGAAGTAACACCTAGCACATGGGATGCTATGGTCAGGGTAGGACCCAGGGGATATGGGTGGTATCCCTACGGTGAAGACCGAGACCCCAGTCTTCGGTAAGGCTTCGGGGGCGGCATGGCCGTATTTGTTTAGTTTAATGGTTGACTTGTTTATATGTGGATTATCTGTTATGAGAAACTGTATAAATTGCATATGTTATGCTCTGCATGAGTTTTCTTGCTGGGCTTCGGCTCACGGGTGCTCCGTGTTGCAGGTGAGGGCAATGGCTGAGTCAACCAACCACGAGTACGGAGAGCGTGAAGCGACGCGTACATGTTTGGCCTGCCCGACTGCTTTGGTTGGGGGTTTATTTGAAAATGGCTGTAATAATTCTATGATTTTAGAACTGATCAACTGTAAACTTATTTCAAGATGTAAATAATTTTCAAATCTTACTTTGGGATCCCAATTGTTTAATACTAGAAGTTTTTATTAAGTCAACGCATTTTCAAAGATTACAGCCTTAACTTTTATTAGTCACACTTTTGTTTCAAAACCTCTGTTAGCGAGTTCATTGCACTGTTTTGTCTTAAAACTCAATTAGTAACGGCTCTAAGGAAGTAGGGCGTTACATTATTTTTCATTAAAATATTAAGTTCATACATGGGATCCCAAAAGTGGTTACAGACTGATAAAAGACAAATGGAATACAAATTACCGTCCTAAGCGGCAGGGTTCAACCCTAGTTCCTCCCAGGCTATCTCGGCTGTGGCGGTTGAGTAGGTTGCATATGTACACATAGCCCCTGAAGCTCTCCAACTCATGGCTGGTCCAGCTATCCCTTTCCCTTACCTACACCACATAACACCCGTGAGCCAAGGCTCAGCAAGAAAACTTAAATCAATAGGTACAAATGAGCAACAAAATATAAACAGTAAACTTAGATCAATAAATTAAATCAATAACTAGATATAAGCAATAAGCTTAGTAATGATATTCTGCTCATTCAAACACATTATCCAATCTCATCAACCAATTCAGTTAGTTAAGTGCAAACAACACTTTTTTTTAATTGTATAATGTTCACGCCCGACACCCTTAAGCCGAGTCCTCTGGTATTATAGCCAACTCCGACAGGCTTAGGCCGGGCTGCGTTCCACACGCTTGCTATCGGCCCCCGACGCTCATTGGTCAGCCTTCATAATAGAAAAAATCACATATACATTACATAACAAGCAATCAGATGCAGCATATACAAGCATGCCCTATTAGATATTCTCAAACACAGTTATAGTCATATTCATGTTTATTAACA
The DNA here is from genome assembly GCF_963169125.1 of Humulus lupulus. NCBI lineage: Eukaryota > Viridiplantae > Streptophyta > Magnoliopsida > Rosales > Cannabaceae > Humulus > Humulus lupulus. The sequence continues at coordinate 166,407,103 of NC_084795.1, forward strand.
GGGGTTCAATCCCCAATCACAACCCAGGTGCAATTTTCTTACCTCAAGTCCCGAGCAGCTAGCGTATGGCAGTCCCAAGCATGATCCCTATCCTTGAGCTCGAGCAGTAAAACCTAGTCACAATGTAATAATGAATAACTATCAAAACCTAAATCAATTAGAAGCTTTGGAGTAATATACTAGCATCCGGGACCTCGAAATCCACTAAACTGGGTAGTGGAATCCTTCCAGAGCTTAAAAACTTGTTTTGACTATTTTCTTTAATTTGAGCTGCGGCCCAGCCCATAGGGCCGCAATGCGCTACAAGTCAGAGGGCCCAAGGCTCTCTCCTGGGAAACATGGGCCACGGCACGCCCCAACCTGCGCTGTGGCGCCTGGGAGATTTCAGAGAACTGCCAAGCCTTTCCACGCACATGGGCCGCGACTTGAGCTCCAAAACCCAAAATTCTCCAGCATTTCCTCTATGTTTTTCTGACCTAAAACCATCCAAATTCACCCTAAATAATGGCTAAATCTAAAATTGAGCTATGAACCCCAAGCAATACATTTAGAACAACCATTTAACACCACACCATATCCAGAAATTCCCACAAAACCCTTAAATCCTACCTTCAGCTTTGATGCTCAAGAACATCAAAAATGGAATTTAAAACTTAGAATTTATAGTAGAATTGAAGCTTACCTCCTTGAGAATCATGACCCTTGAACTGAACCTCAATCAATCCCAGCTCCATCCTTCAATTTCCTAAGCGAAACTCCTCCAAAAAGCCTAAAATCCCAACTAAGTCTCAAGAGAGGGAGATAATCGTGAGAGAGAGAGAGTGTGTAACGACTCAAATTTGCTAATCGGGCTTACGGCCTTGATTAGTGTGCCTTGAGGGCAATAAATGATTTAATATGCTTTAATATGTTAATGGGTGAATTAATGTGAATATATGATATTGGTGCATGTTTAGTGAGTTAAATGTGCATGTGGGCCCCGTCTGGATATTAAGGGCATGAATGTGATAAATGTTATATATGTGATATGTCTGTGCAACACGATCCGAGACAGTCCTGGGGAGCGCTTAACCAGAGAGTCACAACGGGGTTGAGCTTCGGACTCGGGGTGAGTCGAGGGGTAATTTGGGTACTAGGTGTTATGGGATTATCGGGACATGAAAATAAATATTTGGTGATATATTTGAGGATAGAATGTCTAGGCGGGAATACTGGGGAAATTTACCATTTTTCCCTCGGAGACGTTTTGGTACCCCGAGCCTTGAGGTAACCCTTTAGACTTAAGTCAAGTAAAACAAAATAGGAGAATAGTTTAGAAACTTTAGAAACCGACTCATATTTCCTCCCAACTGAAACAGTTCTTACTTCTCTCTCTCTTTCACTCTCTAAGGAAAACTCAAGGGAAACCTAAGGGAAATCAACTTAAAGCTAAAGGTTTTCAGCTGAGGAAATCTAAGGGAACTTGAAGTTTGAAGATTGAGGCATAGGGAGAACTGGTTCAGAAGCTTAATTCAGTAAAAGGTAAGTTCTAATTATTAAGATTTGGTCTTGAATTTCTGCTGGTTTTGAGGATTGCATGTTGGTCAAGTTTGGTCTACTTTTGGGTGCCTTAGCTGAGTTTTGGAGTAGGATTCAATGGGGTTTTAGTGCTGTTATTGAGCTGGAATGGTGGTGTTAATTATCTAGGATTGTTAGTCTGGTTTTGTTGAGGATTGGCTTGAAGAAAAGGTAGAAAACTAATGAGGAATTCTGGGTTCGGAGGTGAGAACCGCGGCCCTAGGAGGGGTGCACGCGCGGCCCGTGTGAGCGCGCGGCCATGGGAGGCCGAGAGGCTCATGCACGCCGCGGTGCCTGGTGGGCGCGCTGCGGCCCGTGTGGGGGTCAGTGAGGTGCTAGCCTCTGTTTTGAGGCTAGCCACGACTCTTGTGGGTGGGGCCGCGACCTTTTGTGCCAGTTTGAGTTTTAAGGGTATTTTAGGCTTGGGAACTCAAGGGGTAAGGCTCGGGATGGATTTTATCACCCGGATTGATATAATTCAAGGACCTGGAGGTTAGGGTTATGGCTCTAAGTTATTTATTGGATTAGAATTTGATGGATGGACATTGTTAATGTGTTGTGACTAGGGTTTCGGCGAGGCTCACGCTAGAGGATTGTGCTCGGGGCATCGGTGCTCAGAAAGCTCGGAACTCAGGTAAGAGAACCCTTGTTCCCATAGAGCTTGTGTGCAGGGCTGAGCCCAATGTGTTTGAATAGAATTGATATGCAGGGCCGAGCCCAATATGTTAGAACTGCGGGGCGTAGCCCTTTATCTGATTATGCTAGAATTCTATACTTGCTTGTTATGCTATGTATATTATGATGTGAATGGTCGGCTTGAGCCGGGAACAGTGTAGACCGAGAACGGCGAAGGGCCGGGAACGGCATTGGGCACGTTGAGTGCAAGGCTGAGAACGACAAGGGGCCAGAAGCAGCGTTGAGAACGTGGAGTGCGAGTTGCCAGGGCGAGTCCCTAGAAGGATACCTGAGATATCCTCATGGCGTGGCCCGCGAACCCAGGGCTTGGTAAACGCCTGGGACGGCTAGGCCGTATGTGTTTAACCATTGGTGGGCTCTTTCTATGCTTGATATATGTGTTGCATATGTTATCTGTTTGTGGGTTTTCTTGCTGGGCTTCGGCTCATAGATGATCTGTGGTGCAGGTAAGGGTAAAGAGAAGATCAACCAACCATGAGTACGGTAGGCGTGAGGCGGCGTGTACATGTTTGGCCAGCCTGGCTGCTACAGCCAGAGGATTTTGGGAGATGCTTATAAATAAACCTAGATTTTGTCTTCTAGCCGACTTGGTTCAGTTTATATGTTGTAAATATTTCTAAACTGTATTTTGGGATCCCAAGTGTAAAACTTTTATAATTTTCTATGGAAATTACTATTTCTCAAGTCTTTCCTTTGTTTATGGCTTAATTACACTGTTTGACTTAAAACCTCGATTAGCGAGTTGAAAGCACGTTTTTAAACTCACTTAGTAACGGCTCTAAGGAAGTAGGGCGTTACAGAGTGGTCTAGCTTCTTCTTCCCTTTTCTGTCTGCTTCTTAAACCTCCTAAGGCCCCTAGAAGTCTAAGGTAGTCCAAGGCCAAGGAAATGACATTAATGCCCTTTATCTAAGAGTTCCCCCTTCAAAGCCATCAAGGGTAGAACAGTCATTAGCCATATTTCCCGCTAATCCTCAAATTGCACTATAAATCCTCGATTAATCTCTACATACCCAATTAATCACCAAATAACTACTCGATACCCTGAAAATCCCGAATACTCACAAAGTTTCCCAAAATACCCCTAGGCTCACCCTGAGCCGGGTATTTAACCCTGTTGTCACCATTCCGCTAATCTGCTCACTGGGATCGCCTCGGACCATACATCTCAAATATATCCCCACAATACTGTGGTCCCACTCATAAAGTATATATATATAACAAATATACCCTCAACGGGTCAAAGATTACAAATATGCCCCAATTTACAATGGGCCCACATGCATATTTTATACACATAAACATGCATAAATATTCACATTACCATATAAACCATTTATATTGCATAATCATACATATATTCCATTAATTCGATATATAAATCCTATTATGCCCCCCAGGCATAGTAATTAAGGCACTTAGCCTTAATAGCGAATTCAGGATGTTACACTTGATATCCAACTCATATTGGAATATCCTGCAAGTATCTTTGGGAACTTTGAATATTGGAGGCCTAGATGCTTGGTCCTTTTAAGGTACCCTAGAACTCTCTCAATCACTTTTCAATGTTCCATACTTGGATTGCTAGTAAACCCACTTAGTTTACTAATCACCCTACCATTGTTCTTTTCAAGCTTTATGCTTGAATCAAATGGTGCAGTTGCCTATTTGATTTTGAGATTACTAAACTTGTCAAACACTTTCTCAACAAAGTGAGCTTGATTTAAGGAATAACTCCCACTATTTCTTCTCACTTTTATATCAAAGAAGGTATTGACCTCTCAAAGGTCCTTCATTTAGAAAGTGGAAGATAGAAACCTCTTAGTTTCCGTTATGCCTCTCATCTCATCACTCAAAATAAAAAATCATCAATATATAGACACAACAATATGACATAGTCATCAAAAGTCTTAGAGTATAAGCGCTTGTCCACTATTGTGTCTATACCCATCCGAAATAATATCTTTATCAAACTTCTCATACCATTGTTTCGGTACTTGTTTTAAACCATATAGTGATTTAACAAGCCTAAACATTTTATGCTCATTTCTTCTTAGAACAAAACTCTCTGGTTGTTCCATATAAATCTCATCATCGAGATCTCCATTTAGGAATGTCATTTTGACATACATTTGATGAACATAAAGGTTATATATTGATGATAAGGGAAATACAACTCTTTTTGTGGTTGTCCTAGCAGTCGGTGCATACGTGTCAAAGTAATCAACTTCTTCCTTTTGTTTAACCCTTTCAGTTACTCATCTAGATTTGAAGGATTGTATGTGCCATTGGTGTGATATTTCCTCCAAAATACCCACTTGCACCCAATTGGTTTTTGTTGACCCACGATTTAGCCAACTGACACGGAGTCAAAATATGAATGATATAGACGAATATGTATAGATAATAACGTAATGACAAAAGTAAAGAAAACACAGTAATTTATAGTGGTTCGGCCCCAGAATCTGGTAATGACCTACGTCCACTTAGAATGATATTGATATGGGATCAAAAGTGTGATCAGAGAACTTGGGTTCAATGAGTTTCAACACTCCTCATAAACAATACAAGTTTTCACAGATAATTTCTATAATCTCTATGATTTCCGGGCTCCAAAAGTCCCTTCCCATGAGCCATCTCTTGCTTTTTATAGGCTCATGGAGGGTTGCCCAATATTGTTACAGATATTATCCCCTGAATCATCGGATATTCAGAAGATTGCATGAGATAAATTTGGGATTCATAAGATCTTTCCGTAAATGTTGCTTTGCCAGCGGAACCACCGACCAGTCTGGTCGTGGTAAAGACAGGTCTGTTCTGCTTCTGGTGTGTTTCCTGGTCGATACTCTAGCAGAAGCTCCAGGTGTCAGCCACGTGTCATGAGATTATTCGCCACGTCACAAATGCTAATTTATTGAATAACATTTGCCCCCCAAAGTTTATTTACTACGAACAGTAAATAAACTTTGAGTGAACGACCCTTCGGTAACCCCTCCTGACGTGTCAGAGCCCTTCGTGCGTTTTTTGAAAAAAGCGAACCACTCCTGTCTAATCAAGGCTTTTCAGTTTCCCAGAAACAATTTTGACGGCCATTACGCTTCCCCATACTTCGAAAATGGAAAAATAATGATCACGCCTTTTGAATACCAAAGACAAACTTATATAAGGTTACTTGAGCCATTTCTTTCCTTTTTATGCACGTCATCTCTTTGTCAAAAAACCCTAAAAACCAGAGCTTTACTCTCTCCGGTGAACCTTCCTTTGTGCTGTAGGATTAGACGGTGGGCTCATTGACTCCCGAAACTCTCACTTCCATCTTCACGACCACTTTCCTTGGTAAGTTACTCTGAAACTCCATGCTTCTAACCTTTCGTGGTGCATGCTTTTAAATGGTGTACTGTTTGAATCTATTGGTTTCAGGATCAAATTGAACGCATAGGCAAAGGTGAGCGTGTTGGGGCTGCTATGATCCAAGCTGTAGAGCTACCAGTCGATCAGATCCTGAACAGGACTCTGAACGAGATCTCCAGCGTAAGTATTTCTTTATTCCTTGAGTCTTTGTTTTTTGTTTTTTTTTTTTCAGTTCTCGTGATAAGTCTTGACTTCTTTTTCTTTCGTTTACAGGCCTTACTTTCGGCCATTACTGCTCGTACCCGAGCCCAGGCCTACTTTGAGCAGATTGAGGCTAAAGTTCTCGAGAAACATCAGGTGAAGGCGGCTGAGGAGCTTTCGGCTGCTGAGGCCAAACATGCTAAGGAGTTGGAGGCGGTGGTCTGAGAGAGGGATGCAGCGGTGACCAAACTGTCTGCGGCTGAAGCTGCAAAAGATGCAGCGGTTAAGCTGAGGGAAGAGTACCGGTCGTACAACAAAACTCATCTCCGCGAAATCAAGCATCTGGAGGGGGTAGTCAAGTCTAAGGACGAGACTATTGCCACTCTCGAGGGCAAGGTGTAGCAGTCAGAGCTTGACAACTCCAAGAATCTGGAAAAGTACAAGAGGACGACACTCCGATGTTTCTATAACTTCTGGAAACACAATCAGGGTGCTGACTTTAGCTACCTTTCAGAGGAAGTCAGAGTTGCGGAGTTGGCTCGGTGCGCTGCTCAACTGGCTGAAGAGGAGGCAAGAGCCGCGATTCCTGCAACCCCAAGCGTCGTTGGTTTGGACGAAGAAACCATCGAGGAAGAGACTGACCAGGTTGTTGCCCAGGATCCTCCTGCCCCCCATGCCTCTTAATTTATTTAACTGTCTTTCTTTCTTTTTGAACATGTGACCCACGTGTCGCAATGTAAAAACAACAGTTTCTTTTTAAACTTTGCTGCACGGGCAGTGAATCTTTTTGTTTGAACAATTACATTCAAGCAGTAATGCTTGCGGTGTAAAGGCTTAACTCTTGGTGTTATAATATTTTTACTTATTATAACGTTTGTCCGTATGACCGAACTCAGCATAGTACTTTGTCATGATTTATCAAAACATATATTTTGAAAAAATACTCTAAGTACTTGAAGCATGCTTTCACTCATTTTGTTCATGTGTTTACATACCTTGAGAGTATGCTTTGCTATCGATGTGCCTTATATGCCCCCCAAGTGATCGAGGAGCTTTAGGTCCTCGGTCACTTGCCTTGACCATGGCCTGTCCGAACATTCCTGTTCGTGCGGAAAAATGATACTTGTAATACAGCAAAACAACACACGTAATGAACAAATACTTGTAAATGTAAATTCACAAAGGTTGGCAAGAACGACTGGCTGAGCACAGTCCCTTATAATTTCGTATTAAAAATGGACTAATCATGTCTTTACGAATGATTCTGAAACAGAATCTTACATATACGAGCAGTTAGCCATACACCATGGCTAACCCTCTTTGCAAAACTTGTAAAAATTAATAGAAAAATTTGAACAAGCCAGTCCTTTAAGAAGGGCTGTTTATTGGTAATACTTGCGCAGGTGTTCTCCATTCCAGTAACGTGGAACGAGATCTCCGTTTAAGCGTGCAAGTTTGTAGGTGCCTGGGTGAAGGACTTCTTCAATCTGGTAAGGTCCTTCCCAGTTAGGTCCGAGCACGCCAGCAGTGGGGTCGCGGGTATTCAAGAAAACTCGTCGTAACACCAAGTCTCCGACGTTGAATCTTCTTTCTTTAACTTTGGAGTTAAAGTACCGGGCGACTTTTTGTTGATAAGCAGCAACTCGGAGTTGAGATTTTTCTCGTATCTCATCAATTGAGTCTAAGGACTCCAGCATTAGCTGGCTGTTTTGCTCTTGATCGTACGTTAAACGCCGATGTGAGGGGGGATTTATCTCGACGGGTAACATGGCCTCATACCCATAAGCTAAGGAAAATGTGGTACGTCCTGTGGCTATTCGATGAGATGTTCTATACGACCAGAGGACTTCAGGTAGTTGTTCTGGCCATGCCCCCTTCGCTTCTTCAAGTCTTTTCTTCAGGGTGTCCTTGAGGGTTTTGTTTACAGCTTCGACTTGCCCATTCGCTTGGGGGTGTGCGACTGAAGAAAAGCTCTTAATTATCCCATGCCTTCCGCAGAAATCGGTGAATAGGTCGCTGTCAAATTGGGTACCGTTGTCTGATACTATTTTTCTGGGCAAACCATACCGGCACACAATGTTCTTGATGACAAAGTCGAGAACTTTCTTGGTTGTGATGGTTGCGAGTGGTTCAGCTTCGATCCATTTTGTGAAGTAATCGACTGCCACAACTGCGTACTTTACTCCTCCTTTTCCTGTTGGCAGTGATCCAATTAAATCTATCCCCCATATTGCGAAAGGCCACGGGCTCTGCATCTGCTTTAGCTCGTTTGGAGCTGCTCGTGGGATTTTGGAGAACCTCTGACATTTGTCACACCTTCGTACGTACTCCATTGAATCCTCGTTCATCGTTGGCCAAAAATAGCCCTGTCGGAGAATTTTTTTCGCCAAACTCTGCCCCCCAGCGTGATCTCCGCAGAAGCCTTCATGCACTTCTTTCATGAGTTCCTTAGCTTTTTCTGACGTGATACACCTGAGCAGTGGCATTGAGTATCCTCTTCGGTACATAACACCGTCGAGCATTATGTACCTAGCAGCTTGTCTTTGCAGAGTTCTGGCCTTGTTTCTATCTGCTGGCAATGTCCCATTTGTCAGATACTCCAGGTAAGGCGCCATCCATGTATCTTCTATTCGAATTTCCATGCTGGCTCCGGCCGCATCAATGCTTGGTTCACTTAATCTCTCTACTCGGACTATGTTCAAGGTGTCAGCATCTTTAGCACTTGCAAGTTTGGCCAAGGCATCTGTATTCGAATTTTAGTCTCGCGGAATCTGCTGGAGGGTGTATTTTGTAAACTGCGCTAGCAAATCTTTTGTTTTGTTAAGGTAGGCCATCATTTTTAACCCTCGCGCTTGATATTCTCCCAGGACTTGATTCACGACCAGCTGGGAGTCGCTGTAAATATCGAGCGCTTTTATATTCATTTCCCTGGCCATTCTCAGTCCAGCGAGGAGTGCTTCGTATTCCGCTTCATTGTTTGACGCTGCGAAGTCAAACCTGATTGCGCAGTGAAATCGATGCCCATCGGGCGTTATCAATATCACTCCCGCTCCAGCGTGAGATTCATTAGATGATCCATCTGTGAATAGCTTCCACGAAGGAGTCTTGTCTTGAGGCATGGGCGCCTCAGGCTGTTCGCACAACTCGTTGCTGGGGAGTTCGGTGAACTCCGCAATAAAATCGGCTAAAGCTTGCCCTTTTATTGCTGCTCGCGGTGAATAAGTTACGTCGAACTGTCCCAATTCGACTGCCCATTTTAACAGTCGTCCAGCCGCTTCAGGTTTTTGGAGGACTTGCCGAAGGGGCTGGTCGGTCAGAACCATGATAGGATGGGCTTGGAAGTACGGTCGCAACTTTCGGGAGGCCAAAATTAGGCAATATGCTAATCTTTCGATCGGTGGATATTTCAATTCTGCACCGATAAGCCTTTTGCTGACGTAGTTAACAGCTTTCTGCACGCCTTCTTCTTCCCGTATCAGTACCGCACTAGCAGCAACTTCGGTAATCGCCAGATAAATATACAAAGTCTCTCCTTCGATTGGTTTTGATAGGATGGGAGGTTGCGACATATGAGCCTTTATTGTCTGGAATGCTTGCTCGCAGTCTTCCATCCATTCAAACTTCTTATTTCCCCTAAGTAGATTGAAGAATGGAACGCACTTGTCAGTTGATTTTGAGATGAATCTACTAAGGGCAGCTATCCTTCCGGTCAGACTTTGGACATCCTTGATCTTTTCTGGCGACTTCATATCGATCAGGGCTTTTATCTTGTCGGGGTTGGCCTCGATGCCCCTTGAATTCACTATAAACCCTAAAAACTTTCCTGACCCGACTCCAAAGGAACATTTGAGGGGATTCAACTTCATATGGTACTTGTTTAACACATCAAAGCACCTTCGCAAATCCCTCACATGTCCTTCAGCCTTCTTGGACTTTACCAGCATGTCATCCACATATACCTCCATGCTTACTCCGATCAGCTCCTTGAACATGTGGTTGACTAGTCGTTGGTAAGTCGCACCTGCGTTTTTTAGTCCAAAAGGCATTACCTTGTAACAATATAAGCCCGTATCGGTCCGAAAGCTGGTATGATCCTCATCAGGTGGATGCATGCTGATCTGATTGTAGCCTGAATACGCATCCATGAACGAAAGGATCTCATGCCCAGCAGTTGCATCGACTAGCTGGTCGATCCTCGGGAGTGGGAAGCAGTCTTTTGGGCAGGCTTTATTGAGGTCTATAAAATCCACACAGGTCCGCCATTTGCCGTTAAGCTTGGGGACCAGCACCGGATTGGAGACCCATGATGGATAAAACGCCACCCTGATGAACCCATTCTCTTTAAGTCTTTCGACTTCTTCTTTCAAGGCTCTTGATCTGTCTTTATCGAGTAGCCTTCTTTTTTGTTGCACCGGTGGAAAGACTTTGTTTATGTTCAGGACATGGCTGATCACTGTAGGATCTATTCCGACCATGTCTTTATGTGACCAGGCGAAAACTTCCTGGTTCTCTTGCAAGAATTCCACCAGCGCCTGCTTTGCGGTAGGTTCTAAATTCTTCCCAACCCTTACGATTCGGGTCGGGTCTTTTTCATCGAGCTGGACCTCCTCCAGGTCCTCCACGGGTCCAACATTTTCTTCAAAATCCCCAAAGCGAGGATCCAAATCTATATCCTCACTTTGGGCAACACCCTATTTGGTGACTTTTCCACCTGATTGGGTTTGCCTGTTTTCCGTCATCTGCAATCGTTCTGGGGTAGCGCCCCTCGATGCTCCACTTTTTGCCTTTGTGATCGAGGCGTTATAGCACTCCCTGGCTTCCCTTTGGTTTCCCAAAACGCATCCTTCCCCTGTGTCCGTTGGGAATTTCATGGCTAGATGCCACATGGAGATGATGGCCCTCAGTTCAACCAGTATGGGTCGTCCAATAACTGCGTTATACGCTGAAGGACAATCGACCACTACAAAAGTGGCGAGTAATGTGCTTGAGGCAGGCGCTGTACCCGTTGTCACTGGGAGTTTGATCATTCCGGCTGGTGCGAGTCCTTCTCCAGAGAAGCCGTATATGGTTTGATTGCAGGGCTCCAAGTCCTTCACGGACAGCTTCATGCGTTCCAGCGTTGATTTATACAGGATGTTCACTGAACTTCCTGTATCGACCAGTACTCTTTTTACCATCATATTGGCCATTTGGATGTCCACGACCAGCGGATCGGAATGTGGGAACCGGACGTGTTGAGCATCACCCTCAAAGAAGGTTATCCCGCATTCCTCTGAGCGGGCCTTTTTCGGCGCTCGGTCCTCCACAGTCATCATCTCGATGTCCTGGTCGTGGCGTAGAGTTCGAGCATATCGTTCTCTAGCCTTTCCGCTGTTTCCTGCGAGGTGCGGGCCTCTACAGATGGTTAAAAGTGTTCCAGCTACGGGGGCAGGCTGTAATGGTGGCGAGCGTTGGCGTGTGGACGTCTGCTCGTTGCCACCTGGAGCTTCTCGTTGGGAAGTTCCCGAGGCCCGTACGTACCTTCTCAAGTGTCCTTGTCTAATGAGGAACTCAATTTCATCTTTTAGCTGGTTGCATTCATTGGTGTCATGTCTGTAGTCGTTATGGTAACGACAGAATTTGGTAGTGTCTCTTTTTGAAATGTCTTTTCGAATGGGCCCAGGTTTCTTGTAGGGCACACTAGAGCTTGTGGCCTGGTAAACCTCTCCTCGAGACTCAACGAGGGCAGTGTAGTTAGTGAACCTAGGTTCATAACGATTACCCTTGGCTCGTTTATTGTCGGAGGTGGAAGGCTCATTGTGTGGCCGTTTCCCCCCATTCTTGCCATTACCATTGCCGTTTCCGTTGCCCTTGCCGTTGCCATTTGGTTTGGTGCCATTGGCGGCTTTGGCGGGTGCGGCAGCCTTCTTACCCTTGTTCGAGGGTTTTCCATCATTGGCAATGGCTTCTTCGAGCTTGATATATCGATCAGCTCAGTCTAAGAACTCCTGGGTGGTTCTGACCCCATCCTTTCGAAGACTTTTCCATAGGGGCGAACGGCGCCTCACTCCCGCGGTTATAGCCATCATTTTTCCTTCGTCCCCGACTGTCTATGCTCCGGCTGCCGCTCGCATAAAGCGCTGGATGTAATCTCTTAGTGATTCTCCATCTTGCTGGCGGATCTCAACCAGTTGGTTTGCTTCGGTCGGGAGGACACGACCTGCGTAGAACTGTCTGTAGAACTCCCTTACGAACATTTCCCAGGAAACTATGCTTGCTGGTGGGAACTTAAAGAACCATTCCTGCGCGGCTTCAGAAAGTGTTGCAGGAAAGATCCTGCACCGAGCGTCTTCGGACACTTTCTAAATGTCCATCTGGATTTCAAACTTATTCACATGCGATACGGGATCCCCGTATCCATCAAAGTTTGGGAGCGTAGGCATCTTGAACTTGCCGGGAGTCTCTGCATTAGCTATTCTTTGGATAAATGGAGTGCCTTTTCTCCTATCGTGATCGATGTAAGAGGTCCTTCCTCCGACCAGCTGTTGCACAGCCTGATTCAGTGCGTCTATCTGGGCTTGCAACGCAGTAGGAATAGCTACGGTCTCTGCTGTTGGGGGGATGTTCTCACCATGCTTCTCTCGACGATCATTGAGTATGTCTCTTAGATCTTCCTCTCTTCTCCGTTGCTCGCTACCTCCGAGCCGGTTGAAGACATTATTTTGCCTGGGTTGCCCCCCAGCATCTTGTCTATTTGGTTGATCATCTTGAGGTATTTGGCTCCTGCTCTTACCTCTATTTCCGTTCCTCCCATCAGCATTGTCCTTGCCTGAGTCAGCCTCGTTGTAGCCGTGGCCATCTTTGAACTTTGACTGGCTGTGGTAAGACTGGTTGTTCCCTCTATTCCCGTCTCTGGCAGAAACACCCCGAGCGTTAGAGGGTGGCCTGCGCTGGTCGCGATGTCCCCGTGCATTATCATGCCGTTGGGATCCACGGACCGCAGAGCCTAACTCTGAGTCTCTCCTGTTACCAGGAGGGTAGTGACCCCTGTTCGCTTGGTGTGGCCCATCATTCTCGCGGCGTCTAGGACTACGAGGCTGTCGCTCGGCCCTATTCTGCCTTTGCTGCGGGGGATTACCTCGAGCAGCGTGGGATGGTGGATCTGCCTCGGGGTCCAGTGGGACGTCGTCATGGGGCATCTGGGGCTGTTCAGGCCTTTGCGGACTTGCAGGATGGACTGGTGGGCTAGGATTGGGACCTCCTTGGGGTGGCCCAGTTTCAGGTTGATTAGGCTGTGAGGCAGGCGTGGCCTGATTTCTGGCCAACAGCAAGGCCGCTTCAAGGGCTGCCATGGCCTTAGTCTGGCGGCGATCCACCTCCGCTTGTCTCTCTCTTAACTCCGCCAGCTGACGATCAAGTTCCTGCTGCTGCCTGGCCATAGCTTCTGCGGCAGTCTCTTGATTGGCTCTCAGGCTAGCCAACTCTTCCTGCAACGTGCCCAAGGTGCTCCTCAAAGTCGCATCGTCCATTTCCTCCTCTTCAAAATCTAGTTGTGGCTCATCTTCCGCCATGCTTGCAGGGGGAGGAGGAGGTGGCGGATTCGACGGTGCAGCGGCGGCGGTCTGAGCAGCTTTCTTCCCTGCTTTCGCCATTAGTTTTATCAACAACGATGAATCGTCCTCTCAATGAAAGCACCAGAATGTTGACCCACGATTTAGCCAACTGACACGGAGTCAAAATATGAATGATATAGACGAATATGTATAGATAATAACGTAATGACAAAAGTAAAGAAAACACAGTAATTTATAGTGGTTCGGCCCCAGAATCTGGTAATGACCTACGTCCACTTAGAATGATATTGATATGGGATCAAAAGTGTGATCAGAGAACTTGGGTTCAATGAGTTTCAACACTCCTCATAAACAATACAAGTTTTCACAAATAATTTCTATAATCTCTATGATTTCCGGGCTCCAAAAGTCCCTTCCCATGAGCCATCTCTTGCTTTTTATAGGCTCATGGAGGGTTGCCCAATATTGTTACAGATATTATCCCCTGAATCATCGGATATTCAGAAGATTGCATGAGATAAATTTGGGATTCATAAGATCTTTCCGTAAATGTTGCTTTGCCAGTGGAACCACCGACCAGTCTGGTCGTGGTAAAGACAGGTCTGTTCTGCTTCTGGTGTGTTTCCTGGTCGATACTCTAGCAGACGCTCCAGGTGTCAGCCACGTGTCATGAGATTATTCGCCACGTCACAAATGTTAATTTATTGAATAACAGTTTTGAACCTTATGAAAGGTCTACCAATTCACATGTGTGGTTTTATATAATTGAATATATCTCATCATTTATTGCCTCCTTCCAAAAAACATAGTCTCACAAAGACATTGCTTCTTGGTAGGTTTTGGGATCATCCTCAATTTGAAGAATCATAGGAAATTTCCATGTAACTTCTTCAAGTTTACCGTAGAGTATAGACTTAAGAGAATTTCTCAATCAATCCCAACTGTTTAAGCCTTTGGCTTCTCTGAGGAAATATAGGCTGCTCATCAACCTTTGTATCTTTCTCTTTTAGAGATTCTCCAACACCTGTGGGTTCTTGAGAGTTGCTACCACAATATAACGTATTCTCAAAGAACTCCATTTCTCTTGATTCAATTATCACATTAGAATTCAAGTATAATAGCCTATAGGCCTTGCTATTTTAGGAATAGCCAACAAATGCACACTTTATGACCCTTGGAACCAACTTGATCTTTTTAGGCTCCATGCTCTTGCAATAAGCAAGGCACCCCCACACTTTAAGAAAGCCTAAGTTATTCTTCTTTCCTCTCCATAACTCATATGGAGACACATTGTTATTTTTCATAGGAATTCGATTCAACATATGACACGCAGCAAGAAAGGCTTCACCCAACAAATTATAACACAATTTAGCATGTAAAAGCATAGAGTTAATCATCTCAAGATAAGTCCTATTCTCTCTTTCATCTATTCCATTTTTTTGTGGAGTGTATGTTGTAGTGCATTCATGTATAATGCCATGTTGTTCACAAAACACATTGAAATCATTTGAAAAGTATTCACAACCTCTATCACTTCTAAGAGTCTTTATTTTTTCCTTTCCAATTGATTTTCTACTTCAGCTTTATAGATTTTAAATGCATTAAATGCCTCATCCTTACTCTTAAGTAAATACACATAAGTATACCTAGAGCAATCATCTATAGAGGTCATAAAGTATCTATTTCCTCCTCTAGTCAACATGTCATTCAATTCACATAAATCACTATGTATTAAATCTAGCAAGTTTGAACATCTATCAACACTTGAAAAAGGTTTCTTTACCATTTTAGATTTAACACATAATTCACATTTATTATGCTCATTCGCATAACAATTAATTAATCCACATTTAACAACTCTTTTGATTGTGTTATAACCTATATGAGTAAGTCTATTATGCCACAAAGTAATAGAATTAGAAATGATCACATTGCAAGATTTAGATACCATATCATTATTGTCACTATCAAGAGCACATAGTTTGATCATTCCATCACATGTATAACCCCTTCTCACAAAAGTGCCCAATTTATTCAAAGTGAGTTTACTGAATTCAAACTCCATTTTGATGCTGGATTTATTCAATAGACTTCCACTCATAATGTTTCTAGTCATACTGGGAACATAGAAAACATTAATTAGGGTCACTTTCTTTCCATTAGTGAAGAACACATCAATGCAGCCCCTTCCAAGTACTTTGGATCTCTTTTTATTTCCCATTTGGACTTCAAGTCCCATCTTTTCACTTTCAAAGGTTTTGAAAAGAGTTTTATCATAGGTTGCATGAATGGTAGGACAAGTATCATACCACCATCATTTCACCTTTCCTTGGGTTGCATCAAATTCACTCAAGGCTGTAATGATCTCAACATCAAATGCACTTAGGTTTCCAATGATCTCAACATCAAATGCATTGACCTTAGTATAATCACTTTCTTTTGCAATGATCTCATCATCAATTGCAATGACATGTTCACCTTCTCTTAAGCTTGCATTAATATCATCACCACATGCATGAACCATATCAATTCTCTTTAGGGTTATCATACATTCCTCATCAAATGCATTAAATTCAATTATGTTCACAAAGATCTCATCATCTATTGTATTGACCACAATCTCATTATGGTTAATTTTGTAATTACCATATCTCAGATTATGATCAATAACTTTACAAACAAAACAAGTACAATAATAACCCTTAAGTTGTTTATCAACATTCACCATTGTACTCTTAATATAAACAATAATGCCAAACACACAAAAGTATGGCAGCAAATACATTTAATTCAAATTCTTGAAATCTACAGATGTAACACCTTGGATAACCAAGACCGTTAGACTGTGTGTTTAAAATGGTGCGAGACTTGCTAACCAAGTCATTTAAATAAAAATGTAAATATAAAGACATAAACAGGTTAGGCTTAAAAGATTTTGGTTATAAACGAATAATTTTCATTAAAATAAATGTTTGGTACATAGGATCCCAAATCAGAGTTTAAATGACATATTTACAAGATTTCCAAATGTTATAGATAACCAAGGCCACCCTAATGGAAAAATACACATTTTAGGTCTCCGTCCCTGTACCATCCCTCAACCGTGGCGGTCGAGCAGCTGACAATGTACACCTCGCCCCCAGAGCTCTCAAACCAATGATCGATTCATTTTACCCTTGCCTTTACCTGCACCACGTAGCACCCGTGAGTCGAGGCCCAACAAGAAAACTATAACATCATAACACAATCAATATCGATAACCAAATAGTTCACAAAACACAACCAAGTGATTCACAAGACATTAATCAATCATCCAACAAGCTATATCATTCACTTAATCAAGGACAGCAGTCATTAAACCAATGATCTAACAACTAGATATTCAGTAGGTCATATACATCAAGTTAACAAAAGTACACATGTCATGTAATAACTAGGGTCGACGCCCTTAGGTCGCACCCTCTATTTAATCCACTGTCTTTGGCTCACTTAGGCCAAGCCTAGTGTTGAACCCACTGACTCCGGTCCGCTTAAACCGAGCTCAGTGATTATTAAGTTGTCCTCAGCTACCAGTGGCCGAGCCGCGTCCTGTGCGCTAATATAAACTTTGACACTCTTAGGCCATTTGTTTTACATTTACATGGAATAATACCACCTTACATAATGCATACAACAATAGGGAACCGTTATTCCCGTAATATACTCACAACCGGGTCTAGTTTTCTTACCTTTAATTCCGAGTGCTTTGATTAAGAAAGACGACCCTCGAGCACGATCCTGCCCCGAGCCCTAGCGTATACCTAGTCATAACCATGATAAAGGATTACATCAATAATAAATGAATAAAGGTAGTGGAATCGATCTCGAGCACCCTAGGTTAAGTCCCCGCACCTTAAACCTCCTCAAGGCCAAAAATGCCTTTAAGAGTCGTGGCCCTAGGCCCTCCATGCCGCGGCCCGCCCCCTACAAGAGGCCCAGCCTCCCCAAACAACACACACGGGCCGCGACCCTAAGCTTCCCATGCCGCGGCCCGCCCTCCTTCATGGCACACATCTGTTCTAGAGGGTCGCGACACACCAAGAATAGAGCTGCAGCCCAACCCCTTCAAACCCAGAAAACTCACCATTTCTAGCAATCAAACCTCACTCAAATCAACCAAAATCCATCCCAATGACATAATTTACTTACCACAAACACTTTAACATATTCTCAACAACAAAACCCAACAAAAATCGAACTTAGAAACTCCTAAAAATCCCACTTCAATTCTTGAAACCCAAACGCTCATAAACCTCTTAGGACAGACAGAAATTCCCAGAATGTAGATGCTAAACTATAATTAAAAGCTTACCTTCACTGAAGAACAAGTCCACCAAGTAGTTGCTGAGCTAATTCCCAAGTCCTTAGCCTCAATTCAATCTTCAACATCAAGAACCCAAAAACACTTAGAACCCAGCCAAAACTACATAATTTGGACAGCTAAATCATAACTGAATGCTTATCTAAATTCCTTATTGAACCTCCAAATTTCTACTGAAATACTCCCTAAGATTCCAACTCAAATCCCTGAGTTTCTAGCCAAAATTCCCTTGGTTTCCACAAGCTATCTTGAGAGACTTCTTGAGAGAAAAGATAGAGTAACTGGAGAGGGAGAGTTGGTTTAGGCAGCCTTCTAAACACTTCCTACCTATTGTTTTATCTAACTTAAGCCTCTTAAGTTAATCCCAAGGCTCGGGGTACCAAAAACGTCCCCGAGGGAAAAATGGTAAATTTCCCCAATATTTCCTCCTAGACTTTCTAACTTCAAATATATCTCCAATTATTTATTTTCATAACACAATATCCCAAATAAATGTCTATTACCCAAAATACCCCTTGACTCGCCTCGAATTGGGTATCGGGTCCCGTTGTGACTTTCCCTCTAACTTGCTTCCTAGGATCGCCTCGTGCCGTATGCTGCAAATATATATATATATATATCCACATAATAATGTGGTCTCAACATTTTATCACAAATAATCACATTAATGCCCTAACGGGCAAAAATTACAATTATGCCCTTACAAGCTAAATAGGGTTTGCATGCTTATCTAATACTTGTTAACATGCATCTCACATATCCATATAATCATAGGATCATGCATATCACATAATCATGCATTTTACCAGTAATTCACATAATTACAAATTGTGCCCTCCTAACACACTAATAAAGGCCCTTAAGCCTTATTAGAAATTTTGGGTCGGTACAACAAATTTAGAAATAAGGAACTTGATGATACCAATCTCCTTAAGCATGTAATCCCATTGAGTTGTCTCATCCTTTGTTGATGAAGATTTTGAATCCATATCCACATTCATGTAGAGCATTTCAAAATAGAATTTTCTTTGATCTTTCATGGTTATGTGTCCAACACAAACCAAATCATGAAATAAGAATTTGAAGATTGTAGAAGATGAACCAATTTCCCTCATTGCTGATAATACGAAACACAAAATTCAAAAGTAATTATAAATAGAAATTTTGATTGTTGGGAATATATGGCTTTACTCTTTGGAAATAAACAATGAATAATGATAATAATGCAATATTCCAAACCCTAGATGTTGATCAAGATTCAAATTCAATGTATGAAGGCAATTCTCAATGTAAGACCAAAGTTCATGATATGAATGTTAATCTTGAATATAAAGAATTAAATGATTAAATGATGATAAGATGAATTTAGACACATTTAATCATCAATACTAACAATGAATAACATAATAGAATTATAAAATACAAGATTAGGGTTAGAGTGATACAACCTTTGTATTAAGCAAATTGAATCTTCAAACTTGAGGAACTGCTAAGGCTTATACACAATAATGATTGTTGTCCAAAATATCTATTCCATGCCTTCCCAATTGCTTGAAGCTTCAACTAAATAGAATGAGATTTATGATTGAAAAAGCCTTAAAACTCATGCAAGTCAAGCAATTCTTGATGAGTTTCTTGAAGAAAACTTTGGTCTTAGAAAGCTAGAGAGAGAATGAGTTTAGAGAGAGAGAGAGTTGGAAAGTGTGATCAAAGCTTTTCAATTATAATAACCCATATATATTGTGTATGCACCATCATTAGTCTAACCAATAGTATTAGAGCATTTAAAATACATCATTTGGAGCATTTTACATAAATTGTACGACCCTAAAAGAACGCCCAGGTGATGCATCGCCTGCTAGGGCTTTTGAAACCCTTCTCATTTTTGCAATGCTACGACACTTAGAGGGTGACACATCACCACCCTCTCTGACTTTGGACCCCTCCAATAGTCCTAAAATTGCTCGAAATGCTACCGAACTTTTTGGGAATGTTTGGATACCTCATTGTATCACTTTAGTGTTGGGAAAACTTATACAAGATCTTTATTTATTTTCATGTAGATCTAATATTAAACAAATTAATATGAGATAACCTAGAACATGTTTCTAAAATAGAATTCAAAAAGAAACAACGATAAGAATACTTACAATATATGCAGCGGAAAGAATGAGTCCTTCCTTCAGTTTATCTAACCTTGGTATCCTTTGTAACGACCCAAATTCGCTAATAAGGCTTAAGGGCCTTGATTAGTGTGCCTGGAGGGCATAATGGGATTTTGTATGTGACTTTAATGAGTTTAATGCATGATTATGATTTAATGCACGTTATATGACTATTTGATTATTTAAGACGCATGACTTTGTGAATTAGTATGCATGTAGACCTGGTTATCTTAGAAAGAGCATATTTGTAATTTGGCCATTTTGGGCATGACTGTGTTAATATCTGTGATCTGTGACTCGAGACGATCCTAGAATGAGCGGGTTAGCGGAAAAGTCAAAGCGGGAATCTATACCCGGCTTGGGTTAAGCCTGGGGAGTTTAAATGAGAATTTGGAAATATATTGAGGTTAATCTGGATGGTGAGGAATGTATAATTGGTGATTAATCAGGTATTGGGTAGCGAGCGGGAATTATTAGGAACACTTGAGGAATTAGTGGAATTTGGGTAATATGACTAAAATGTCCCTACATGGGCAAAAAGGTTTAGATTTATTAGGGAGGGAATTTTGGTCTTCAGACTTGTTAGAGATAAGTAAAAAGGGGCTTTATACTTAGTGGAATTTGTAGTAAAAAGAGTTATAAGGCTGAAAAAGAAAGAAAGAAGGAAGAAAAAGGAAAAGAGAGAAAAGCTGAAGGGTTTTGTTCCAAAAGAATCGGTTAGTGGCTCTCCCACCATTTCCCTTCATTTTTCTCGGAGTTAAGCTCAGTGGAGAGCTAGGGTAGGCTGAGCATCAAGGATCCTAAGCTAGACTTGGGGATTGGCAAGGAATTAGCAAGATCACATCAGAAATTTGAGGTAAGTTCTTGGAGATTTCAGTTTTAGGGCTTGACTGGTTTGAGCTGTGTTTTTGAGCTAAATAGATGGGATTTTTGGGGAAATCAGGTCAAGGTTGTGAAGGAGCAAGCTAAGGAGGTCTAGGGTTCAACTCAAGGTCTAATTTCCATCCACGGTATGATTTCTAAGACCTTATCTTTGATGTTTGAATGAATTTCTGGTTTTAGGGTTCATTATGGTAGATCTTGAGTTTTGGGTTGCTTGAGCTTGGGGTTTGAGTTCTTGGGATGAGTGTGAGGTGTTGATAAGTTTGTTTTTGGGTTTGGAAAAGATTTGGACAAGTTTGGGGTTGAAATGGTTGAAGGAAAATTGCAGAAAAGATTTTTGGGTATGGTCTGGCTGCAACTAGTGCTACAGCGCTAGTCAGTGGGCGCTGTAGCGCTAGCCCCTGTTTCTGGGGGGGTGTGGTTCTGCTTGTAGCGCTACAGCGCCCTCTTTAGAGTGCTGTAGCGCTGCACTGTTCACAAAGGGGGATTTTTGGGCTTTTGTTGAGGGATTTTGACCTAGGGTTCGGGGCTCGATTCCACCACTTTGTTTTGGGGATCTAGGACTTCCCGGGGGCTCGGGATTGGCCCCGAGGCTAGGTTTTGGACTTGAGGTTTGCTAATGACTTTGACTTATGGATTTTGCTTAGGTAAGCGCTAGAGCTCAAGTAGGATCGTGCTCGAGGAGTCAGGTGATTAGGGCTATCGAATCAAAAGGTAAGAAAACTGTAACACCCGAGGACAGGGCATGGGCCCACAGAGTTAATCAGGGCATGGCCCTAGATTGTATTATGTGCAAATGTATAACCTTAAATGAATTATTATATGTTTGAATGATTATTTCGAAATGTACTATATATATGATTATAATGAAATCAACGGCTAAGGCCGAGACTGGCGGAGACCGAGAACGGCCTTGGGGCCGGAAGTAACACTTTGCACATGGAGTGCTTATAGCCAGGGTGGGACCCAATGGATACATGAGTTATCCTTACGGTAAGGACCGAGACCCCAGGCTTAGGTAAGGCCTCTAGGACGGCATGGCCATGCTTGTTCAGTCTGATGGTTTTCCTATTTATCAGTGGATTATATGTCAGCTATATTCTATGCATATGTTATATACTGTATGAGTTTTCTTGCTGGGCTTCGGCTCACGGGTGCTCTGTGTGGCAGGTAAAAGCAAGGAGTCAGTCAACCGGCCATGAGTATGGAGAGCGTGGGGGCGGCGCGTACATGTTCGGCCTGCCCGACTGCTTTGGTTGGGGGCATTTTGTATATGCCTGTGTTGACTGTGATTTTAGCCAACGACGTAAGAACGTCAAATACGACAAGCCTTCAAGAGAATTATAAACGACAACAGACAGTTTTTATCAATGAAAGTAAATAACACGAGATTTTATAGTGGTTCAACCCCGATAATCAGTAATAGCCTAATCCACTTAGAGATTTTATTACTGTATTCACACTCAAGATCAGATGAACCAGTGTCAACTGAGTTTCTTCAGTGCAAATATTCCAGAATACAAAAAAGGGGTTCTCTCAGGGAAAAACACTTTCTCTCTCTAGAACATAGGTTAACTCTTAATTTTTGCCCCAAAAAAGTCATTTTACGATCCTCCCAACCCTCTATTTATAGACCTGGGATTCTCAAGTGATATCCCCTTTAGATAGGGATACTTTATTATTCACCTTATATTTATATTACAATAAATGTTTAAAATACAACTGATCCCTAAATTCGAGTGAGGAGTGAGAGATTCCCGGATGCCTAGACCAATTCTCGCTGAAGTCATTTCGGGAAGTTTGACGTAGTCTCACATGCATGTTGATTACTCCTTCAAGCTTTCCGTTGGTCAAAGGTGGTACATGCATGGCTCTCCTCGTACCAAAGGTCATGTAAGTTTGGCTCTCCTCGAACCAAGGTGGTCCGAGCCCACCTCCTTTGCTCCATGACCTGTCCGATCGGACACAATGGTCTTCTCCTCGGCTTAAGGTGGACCAAACCACCCTCTTTGGCATCTCACCTCGGTCAAGCCCGAGCCCATTTCCTTCAATCAAGGTCCGATTGGACCTTGTAGTTTTCTCCTCGGACCAAGGTGGTCCGAGCCATCTTTTCCATACCATCTCCTCAGACCCAAATGGTCCAAGGCACCTCTCCCATGGGCATGTCCGATCAGACATGATGCCCTTCTCCTCGGACCAAAGTGGTCCGAGCCTCTCTTTTTCAACGAAGGTCCGATCGGACCTTGTAATCTTATCCTCGGACCAAGGTGGTCCGAGCTTACTTTCCTCCTCCTTCTTCTCACCTCGTACAAACCCAAGCATACCTCTTCCATGGCATATCCGATCGGCCATTATGTGGCCTTCCCCTTGACTAAAACTTAAGTCTTAGTCATTCTCTTTGGACACGTTCGAACCAAAATATCAAGAGGCTCCCCAAGCTTAGGTCCGATCGGTCCTGTTGCTTTTATCCCTTGTACCAAAATCCAAATCTCTCCTTCAATCTTCTTGGACTTGGCTTCAAATCAATTACTAGGGTCTTCAAACTGGGGTTTGAGCCAAGCAACCCTTAGACCAAATATTCTCTTCAGTCAGGTGTATTTGACTTGACTATCTGTCCAATTTCTTAAGCTTTTGTTTAAGTATGCCACCATGCGTATGCCCCTTGCCTGGTACTCCCCCAATACTTGATAAACCACCAATTGGGAATCACTATTTATCTCCACTGACCGGGCATGTACATCTCTAGCCATTCGCAAACCTGCTAAGAGGGCCTCATACTCCGCTTCATTGTTAGAAGCATTAAATCTGAATCTTAGTGCACAATGAATTTGGTGCTTCTCTAGTGTGACTAGTATAATCCCAGCTCCTGAATGGTGCTCATTCGACGATCCATCAACAAAAAGTTGCCAAGTAGGAATTTATTCTTTTAGCCCAGTAACACTCTCCTGCTGGTCGGGGACCTCAACGATTCCGGTACATTCAGCGATGAAATCTGCCAACGCTTGACCTTTAATAACAGTCCTCGGTTGGTACTTGATTTCAAACTGGCCTAGCTCAACCGCCCATTTAAGTAGCCGACCAGACGACTACGGCTTCTGTAAAACTTGGTGAAGAGGCTAGTCAGTAAGGACCTTGATGGGGTGTGCCTGAAAGTACGGTCGCAATTTTCGTGACGCAAGTACCAAGCAGTAAGCCAACTTCTCGATCATGGGGTATCGGGACTCCGCTCCTATCAAACGCTTGCTAACGTAATATACCGGGTGCTGCACCTTATCTTCCTCACGTACTAAGGCATCACTAACAGCGTGTTCCGTGACTGCTAGATACATGAATAGGTCTTCTCCATCAACTGGCTTAGAAAGAACAGGAGGTTGGGCCAAATGCTCCTTTATCGCCTGGAATGCTTGTTCACACTCTGCGGTCCATTCAAACTTCTTTCCTCCTTTAAGCAGGTTAAAAAACTGGACGCACTTGTCCGTTGATTTCGAAACGAACCTGCTTAGAGCCGCAATCCGCCCAGTTAAGCTTTGCACATCCTTTATTCTTGTCGGAGACTTCATCTCTATGAGAGCCTTGATCTTCTCTGGGTTTGCCTCTATTCCTCGGGAGTTAACAATAAACCCAAGGAATTTTCCAGAACCCACTCCAAATGAACACTTGAGGGGGTTTAACTTCATGTTATACCTCCTTAATATTGCAAAGCACTCCTCTAAGTCTCCCACGTGCCCCTCAGCTTCCTTTGACTTCACCAGCATATCGTCTACGTATACCTCCATGCTCTTGCCGATTAAGTCACGAAACATACCATTCACTAAGCGCTGGTAGGTAGCTCCTGCATTCTTCAATCCGAAGGGCATCACTCTATAGCAATACAGCCCTATATCCGTTCGAAAGATGGTATGCTCTTCATTAGGAGGATGCATGCTGATCTGATTGTACCCCGAATACGCGTCCATGAAGGACAAAGTCTCGTGACCAGAGGTTGCATCTACCAACTGGTCTATTCTTGGTAAAGGAAAGCAATCCTTCGGGCACGCTTTGTTTAGATCAGTAAAATCTACACAAGTCCTCCACTTTCCATTGGTTTTGAGCACCAAGACTGGGTTTGAAACCCAAGCTGGGTAGTATGTCTCTCCAATAAACCCGTTCTCCTTCAATTGCTCTACCTCCTCCTTAAGAGCCTTTGCTCGATCCTTGTCAAGCAACCTCCTCTTCTGCTGTACCGCTGGATATCTTTCATCCACGTTGAGCACGTGGCTGATCACAGTTGGTGAGATACCCACCATATCCTTGTGAGACCAGGCAAAGACATCTTGATTTCTTCGCAAGAATTCTATCAGCTGTACTCTCACCTCAGCTTTCAACTTCTTCCCAATCTTGACCCCTCTTGTCGGGTCATTCTCATCTATAGGGACCTCCTCTAACTCCTCGGACGGTCCCACATCACTCTCATAATCCCCAAAGTGAGGATCAATATCTCTTCCCTCGCTTTGGGCAACGTCCTATTTGGTGACTTTATCACCTGATGGGGTCTTCTGCTCTTTTAAACTAGGAGTGCTCTCCTGGCAACACTCCTCCAACATCTCTTCATCGTTCACTACTACAAGACTCTGGTCTACATCCATCTCATCCATCTCCTCTTTTTCAACACTCACAATCATGTTGTTCTCCTTGGCACCCTTCTTCGCCTTAGCTATCGAGGCATTATAGCACTCTCTAGCTTCCCTTTGGTCTCCTTGGACGCAGCCTATGCCAACGCTGGTCGGGAACTTCATAGATAGGTGCCAAATTGAAACTACTACATGCAAATTGGTGAGTAGTGGTCGACCAATAACCACATTGTAGGCGGACGGGCAGTCAACAATCAAAAACTCAGTCATCACGGTTTCATGCTTGGGGGCCTCCCCCGTGGTGACTGGTAACTTGATTGTCCCAGCTGGTGACAGTCCCTCTCCAGTAAACCCATAAATGACGTGAGAGCATGGCTTCAAGTCATTGATGGATAACTTCATCTTTTCAAAAGAGGACTTATAAATAATGTTTACGGAGCTTCCCGTATCAACTAGACATCTTTTCACCTTCATATTAGCTATTTGGACTGTCACAACAAGAGGGTCATTGTGAGGATACCTCACGTGTTTAGCATCTTCTTCAGTGAAAGTGAGGGACTCACTTTCATACCTTGGGTTCTTGGATGGTCGCTCCTCCACTGTCATAACGTCGGAGGTGGATGCCGCACCCAACTCATGACGAAGGGTGCGAGCATACCTCTCTCTCGCCTTGTTGCTATCCCCAGCAAGATGTGGTCCTCCACATATTGTATCTAGTGTGAAGTCCACAGGTTCAGGTTGCAAAGGTGGGGACCGTTGCCGCTTGAACCCAGGATTATTGCTGCTCCCCTCTCCCTGGGTCTTCTCTGCCTTATACTTTTTTAGTTTCCCCGACCGGAGGAGAAACTCTATCTCATCCTTAAGGTGATTACACTCATTCGTGTCGTGACCATAGTCTCCATGGAAACGACAGAACTTGTTCTTATCCCTCTTACTCATTTCCTTCTTGATTGGTGGGGGTCTCCGATAAGGGACCTCCTGATGGCTGGCTAGATAGATCTCCGCTCGGGTCGCTGAAAGAGTGGTGTAGTTGGTGAATCGAGGTTCATACTTCGTTGGCTTGTCATTCGATCCCGACTTAGCTTTTTTCTCATTGCGGCGGTCAGACCCGTTATTCCCACGTTTCTTACTACCGCCTTGATCATTTCCGCTATCCTTCGGAGTTTCATCTGATCCACTTGGGTTGTTCAAACCGTTCTCTCCTTTCTCAATGGCATCATCCAACTTCATGTACTTATCTGCCCAGTCTAAAAACTGCTGTAAAGTCGAAATTGGATGGCGGTGGATGCTGTCCCACAAAGGACTTCAGTAAATAATACCGGAGGAGATTGCAACCATTTTCCCTTCATCTCCAACCGCGGTAGCCCGATTGGCTTCTCTCATAAACCTTTGAATGTAGTTCTTGAGAGACTCATCTTTACCCTGTCTAATGTCCACCAAATGGTTGGCATAAACAGGAGGGGTTCGGGCAGTACTAAACTGCTTGCAGAACTCCTTCCTAAAGCTCTCCCAAGAGGTGATGGAGTCGGGTTTGAACTTCTACTACCACTCCTGGGCAGTGTCTGACAAGGTGGTGGGGAAGACTCTGCAGCGATAGTCATCACTCACCCCAAGCAACTCCATTTGATCTTCGAACTTCCCAACGTGTCTCACCGGGTCTGCCTTTTCTGTATAAACTGGCAGTACCGGCGCTTTGTATTTCCTTGGTGGTTGGGCTGCTCTTATTCTAGCACAAAAAGGGCTACCACTTCTGTGGTCTACCGGATCAATAACTGGTTGTTTTGACAAACTTTGGACTGTCGTCGTTAAAGCATCAAGCTGGGCTTGGATGCCCGGGGCCACTGCTGGGGACGCACTCTCGGGACCGTTTGGTCGGGCACTCCTATCCGGCGTATCAACATCGAGTATTTCTACTCGACTGGTAGGACAGATTAGCTCCTGCCCTTCGACCAGAACGATCCTCCTTCTGTCATCAATGACGTCCCTTAGGTCCTTCTGAGCAGTGTTCTTTCCCAACCGGTCGAACATCGTACTCCGAGTCTTCTCAGAAGGTCTACTAGGTGGAGCGTGCTCTTTGCCATTATGCTGGTTGGGATGCCGTGGTGGCTTCCCCGTTTAAGCCGGTTGATCCTCTCCTCCTCGTCAGTTATTATTCTTCTCCTTCGACTGGTTGGTGTGGTGAATGTCAGCTTCATCACGCCCATGTCCATCTTTGAAGTGGGAAGTCTCCTTGCCACGAGGAGCTTTGTTGTGCCCCTGCTCAGAAGGTGTTTTCTTGCTGCCTGACTTATGACTCCCTGACCTGGAAGTCTCTAATCTGGGGCTCCTTGAGGGGGTCTTGGAGTTCCCCCTCTGGGTTGAGACATTGCGCGATCGGACTCCCTCTTCCTCATGACCAGGTGGGTTACCACCATTCCTGCCTGGCCTATCAGTTTTCTTATGTCCAGCCTCTGTGGTCCTTGCCTCTGGGGTGGGTGTCACCCCAGGCGCAGCTTGAGCATTGGCTCGGGTCAATTGCGTAGCTGCCTCCAGAGCAAGTGCAACTTCGCGATGTCGCCTGTCGGCCTCCTCTTGCTGTCGACGGATCTCCTCGCTCCTAGCATCCATATCACGTCTCTGCTTGGCCATTTCCTCAGCAAAGGCCTCCTGCCTAGCATTGAACTGGGCCAACTCCTCCTGGAACGCGCTCATGGTCTCCCGGAGCTCCTCAACTTCAGGAGCTACATCCTCAAGCACGACCCTAGGCTCATTCTCACGATCTTGAACGCTAGGACCTTCTGATCTGGCATGTTCCCTAGAGGTGCTTGCCCTCTTGGAGGCCGCGGTGGTGTTCTTAGGCGCCATATTGCTTCAGGGACTGTCTATCTTCTCTTCAGGCTCTCAATGAAAGCACCAAAATGTTGACTGTGATTTTAGCCAACGACGTAAGAACGTCAAATACGACAAGCCTTCAAGAGAATTATAAACGACAACAGACAGTTTTTATCAATGAAAGTAAATAACACGAGATTTTATAGTGGTTCAACCCCGATAATCAGTAATAGCCTAATCCACTTAGAGATTTTATTACTGTATTCACACTCAAGATCAGATGAACCAGTGTCAACTGAGTTTCTTCAGTGCAAATATTCCAGAATACAAAAAAGGGGTTCTCTCAGGGAAAAACACTTTCTCTCTCTAGAACACAGGTTAACTCTTAATTTTTTCCCCAAAAAAGTCCTTTTACGATCCTCCCAACCCTCTATTTATAAACCTGGGATTCTCAACAGATATCCCCTTTAGATAGGGATACTTTATTATTCACCTTATATTTATATTACAATAAATGTTTAAAATACAACTGATCCCTAAATTCGAGTGAGGAGTGAGAGATTCCCGGATGCCTAGACCAATTCTCGCTGAAGTCATTTCGGGAAGTTTGACGTAGTCTCACATGCATGTTGATTACTCCTTCAAGCTTTCCGTGGGTCGAAGATGGTATATGCATGGCTCTCCTCGGACCAAAGGTCATGTAAGTTTGGCTCTCCTCAGACCAAGGTGGTCCGAGCCCACCTCCTTTGCTCCATGACTTGTCCGATCGGACACAATGGTCTTCTCCTCGGCTTAAGGTGGTCCGAACCACCCTCTTTGGCATCTCACCTCGGTCAAGCCCGAGCCCATTTCCTTCAATCAAGTTCCGATCGGACCTTGTAGTTTTCTCCTCGGACCAAGGTGGTCCGAGCCATCTTTTCCATACCATCTCCTCGGACCCAAATGGTCCAAGGGACCTCTCCCATGGGCATGTCCGATCGGACATGATGCCCTTCTCCTCGGACCAAAGTGGTCCGAGCCTTTCTTTTTCAACCAAGGTCCGATCGGACCTTGTAATCTTCTCCTCGGACCAAGGTGGTCCGAGCTTACTTTCCTCCTCCTTCTTCTCACCTCGTACAAGCCCAAGCATACCTCTTCCATGACATATCCGATCGGCCATTATGTGGCCTTCCCCTTGACTAAAACTTAAGTCTTAGTCATTCTCTTTGGACACGTTCGAACCAAAATATCAAGAGGCTCCCCAAGCTTAGGTCCAATCGGTCCTGTTGTTTTTATCCCTTGAACCAAAATCCAAATCTCTCCTTCAATCTTCTTGGACTTGGCTTCAAATCAATTACTAGGGTCTTCAAACTGGGGTCTGAGCCAAGGAACCCTTAGACCAAATATTCTCTTCGGTCGGGTGTATTTGACTTGACTATCTGTCCAATTTCTTAACTGGTGTATTGGGCCACTGCTAAGCCAGATCACCCCACTAACTCATGCCATGTGCCAATTTTATTGCCACATCATTCTTTTCAAATTTTTGGGATAACAGGCTGTATTAACTTATTCTTTTGATAGTTAACCTGGTGTAAATCTATTTTTGAGTTGTAAATATTTTGTAAACCTTATTTTTGGGATCCCAGATGTTTGATACTTAATGTTTTCAATGAAACTAAACATTTTCAAAGAGTACAGGCTTAAACTCTGGTTTAGTCAAACTTTTGGTTTTAGAAACCTCGTAGAGTCAGTTAGTTGCACAATTTCCGTTTTAAACCCACTTAGTAACGGCTCTAAGGTAGTAGGGCATTACAACTTGGTATCAGAGCGAGCCAAGGTTTATTGGTTTTGGAGATTGAGCGAACATGTACGCATGCTGCCATTGAAAAGCTCGACTTAGGGTTGATTGGTATGGTTGATTAATATATGTATCTGAATATGTGTTTGAATGCCTTGTGTGCCTGCGTAGGTCATTATGAGCATGATGAATGACATAACATATGCATGATGCCAGGGCAAGGCCCGTTGTGTGATGTATGATAACTGTATGTTATTTGGATTGTTGATCTTGGTTGTTGTTGAATTTGAGAGGTGGAATTGGACCTTGTTATCATGCCTGATGAGCGGTGTCACTGATTGCAGGCATTTAGTTGTAATGCCTCGCCAATCATCGAGACTTCGCGGCATTCGGGCCGAGGATGACAATCAGGGTCAGGACCCTCCACCTGCTCCTCAGAACTGGCAGCAGATTTTAGCCGAAATGGAGGCTAGATTGAAGAAAACAGAGGAAGAGCTTAGTCAGTTGAGGCAACCAGCTCCTCCACCAAACACCGGGCTACCACTACAGCCGAGTGTAGCACCAGCTCTGGTTTAGCCTGTGGTTGAGAACAGGTTGGAACCTCTGTATGAAAGATTCAGAAAACAGCAACCTCCTACCTTTGAGGGCGAAACAAACCCACTGCAAGCTGAGCAGTGGATGAATATGATGTCTGTAATCTTGGATTTCATGAGGGTTGAAGGAAAGGAAAGGGTTGATTGTGCCAGCTATATGCTTAGAAATGATGCACGAATATGGTGGGATGTAGTAAGGCAGCGAAGGGATACTGCAACTATGACTTGGGAAGAATTCAAGAGCATTTTTAATGAGAAGTACTACAGTGTAGCAGTTCGAGCTGCAAAGGCTGATGAGTTTATCAACCTGACCCAGAGCAGGTTATCAGTCACCGAGTATGCCCTGATATTTGATAGATTGGCGAAGTTTGCGCCAGAGCTAGTGCCGACTGATGCGGCCAGGAGAGATAGGTTTATACGGGGATTGAATGTGATGATCGCCCGTGATGTGAGTATTACATTGGCTCCAGAGACTACTTATGCACAAGTGGTGGATAAGGCCCTTACTGCTGAGAGGGCTGAGGATCAGATCTGGAAGGATAGCGCTGCTAGGCGCGATACCAGGAGGGCAGTGCCTTCTTCTTCTGGGTCTAGTCGGGGCAGCGGCCCCAGTGAGCAGAAAAGAAGAGCACTAGACTCATTTGTTCCTTATGGTTTTGATAGGAGGGTTCGCGGTTCTGTTGGTGGCCGTCAGGGCGGAAATGACAGCTGGAGGAACTTTCCGATGTGTCCTCGATGCAGGCGACGGCATCAGGGCGAGTGCCGGACCAGGGCATGTTTTACTTGTGGGAGCCCCAATCACTTGAAGAAAGACTGCCCACAAGCCAGGAAAGAGGAGCCAAAGCAGGGAGACAGCCTCGCTCCTGCTAGTGTTTTCACTTTGACTCAGACTGAGGCGGAGGCCAGTCCCTCAGTTGTGACAGGTCAGATTTTTAGCGTTGTTTCTTTGTTTACTGCATTGATTGATTTGGGTGCTACTCACTCATTTGTATCTGCTAAGGTGATTGATCAGCTTTGTAGACCTAGTATTTTGTATGCTAGGGGTTTTCAGACTTTATTGCCAACAGGAGAACTGGTAGTCTCTAGGAGGTGGGTTAGAGCATTACCAGTAGTTATAGATGGTAGAGAATTGTTTGTTGACCTGGTTGAACTAGATATGGACGATTTTGATATAATACTAGGAATGGATTGGTTAACGCGGTATGGAGCAACAATTGACTGTAAGCGACGAATGGTGACCTTTGAACCAGAAGGCGAGGCACCCTTTGTGTTTGTGGGAGCGGTGAATGGACCTCGGGTGCCTATGATCTCAGCACTTAAGGCTAGAGACCTGATGCAGGAGGGTTGCATAGGATTCCTAGCGAGTATTGTTGATTCCTCCAAGTTGGCGGCAGAGGGACAGAATGAAACCAGAGTGGTCTGTGAGTTTCCAGACTTGTTTCCAGCAGATCTGCCAGGATTGCCGCCACAAAGGGAGATTGAGTTCGTCATAGAGTTGGTTCCGGGAGCTGAGTCAGTGTCCAAGGCACCCTATAGAATGGTTCCGACAGAATTAAAGGAATTGAAGATTCAGTTGCAGGAACTACTGGATTTGGGGTTTGTCAGACTGAGTTTCTTGCCATGGGGTGCTCCAGTATTATTTGTTAAGAAAAAGGATGGATCGCTCAAGATGTGCATTGATTACAGGGAGTTGAATAAGTTGACCATCAAGAACAAGTATCCATTGCCTAGGATCGACAATTTATTTGATCAGCTTCAAGGGAGTATAGTGTTTTCAAAGATTGATCTCCGATCAGGCTATTATCAGTTGAGGATCAAAGAAGAGGACGTACCAAAGACTGCTTTCCGGACTCGGTATGGGCACTATGAATTTCTGGTTATGTCCTTTGGATTAACCAATGCCCCAGCAGCATTTATGGATTTGATGAACATAATTTTCAAAGATTATCTGGATAAGTTTGTGATTGTATTTATTGATGATATCCTAGTGTACTCCCAGTCAGAGGCAGAGCATGAGCATCATCTGCGCCTGGTGTTGCAGCGGCTGAGAGAGCATAAGCTATATGCTAAGTTTAGCAAATGCGAGTTCTGGTTATCGCAAGTTTCATTTCTGGGCCATATTATCAGTAAGGATGGGTTACTGGTCGACCCAAGCAAGACGGAAGAAGTAAGAGATTGGCCTAGACCCAGCAGTGTTCCCGAAGTTAGAAGTTTCCTTGGACTAGCAGGTTACTACCGGCGGTTTGTAGAGGGGTTCTCCAGAATTGCTACTCCATTCACAGAATTGACAAGGAAGAAGACCAAGTATGTGTGGACAGATCGATGTGAGAATAGCTTTAAAGAGTTGAAGCGGCGATTGATTACTGCACCAGTGCTGAGCCTGCCAACAGATGATGAGAAGTTTGTGGTCTACTGTGACGCTTCTAGACAGGGTCTGGGATGCGTTTTGATGCAGGCTGGGAAAGTGATAGCGTATGCATCAAGGCAATTAAAGGAGTATGAGCAGAGATATCCCACCCATGACCTGGAGTTAGCTGCAGTGGTATTCGCACTTAAGGTTTGGAGACACTATCTGTATGGTGAGAGATGCGAGATATACACTGATCACAAAAGTTTAAAGTATTTCTTTACCCAGAAGGACTTGAATATGCGCCAGAGGCGGTGGCTAGAGCTGGTAAAGGATTACGACTGTGATATCCTGTACCATCCTGGGAAGGCTAATGTAGTGGCGGATGCATTGAGCCGGAGGGGCCCAGGACAGTTGTATAGTTCGAGGCAGATATCTGACAGACTAGCTGGAGAGATGACCAGGGTAGGTATAGAGTTAGTGGTTGGTAGGTTAGCCAACATTACTCTACAGTCAACTCTCCTCGAGAGGATTAAGGAAGCACAAGGGATGGATCCCCAGTTAGTTGAACGTAGGGAGAATGTCCTAACTGGAGCAGCTAAGGACTTCTCTATTTCTGAGATGGGTTTATTGAAGTACAAAGGACGGATTTGTGTTCCGATTAATCCAGACGTTCGGCGAGAGATTCTAGACGAGTCTCATACCACTCCCTACTCTTTGCACCCAGGTTCTACGAAGATGTACCACGACTTGAAGGTTTTGTATTGGTGGTCAGGCATTAAGAGGGATGTGGTGGACTATGTGGCTAGATGCTTAACCTGTCAGCAGGTTAAGGCTGAACATCAGAGGCCAGCAGGGTTATTACAGCCTCTAGGGATTCCCGAGTGGAAATGGGAAGATATTGCCATGGACTTTGTGGTTGGGTTGCCAAAGACCGTGGGTCAGCATGACTCGGTGTGGGTGATTGTGGACAGGTATACTAAGTCCGCCCACTTCTTGCCTGTGAAGACAACTTATACTGTGGAGCAGTATGCTGAGCTTTATATGAAGGAGATCGTTCGACTTCATGGGGCTCTGAGGTCGATAGTATCCGACAGAGACCCCACTTTCACTTCCAAGTTTTGGAAGAGCCTGCAGAAGGCAATGGGCACACAGCTTCGGTTTAGTACTGCTTATCATCCTCAGACGGATGGACAGTCTGAGAGGACAATCTAGATACTGGAGGACATGTTACGAGCTTGTGTGTTGGATTTTGGGGGATCTTGGAGTAGATATCTCCCTTTGATTGAGTTCTCGTACAATAATAGTTATCAGGCGACTATCGGAGTGGCTCCGTATGAGATGCTGTATGGAAGAAAGTGCAGATCGCCGATTCACTGGGATGAGGCAGGTGAGAGGAGATATTTAGGTCCTGAGATGGTTCAGAGGACCAATGAGGCACTTGAGAAAATTAGAGCTCGTATGCTCGCCTCCCAGAGTCGCCAGAAGAGCTATTCAGATCAGAGACGCAGGAGCGCGGAATTTCAGGTCGGTGACTATGTATTCCTCAGGGTTTCACCCCTGAGAGGAGTAAAACGATTTGGCGTTCGGGGCAAGCTGAGTCCCAGGTTTGTTGGCCCCTTTGAGGTTCTCGAACGAGTTGGGGAGGTAGCTTACAGGTTAGCAATGCCTCCAGCTCTATCAGGGGTTCATGACGTGTTTCATGTATCCATGCTTCGGAAGTATGTATCGGATACTACTCATGTGTTGAGCTTTGAGAACTTGGAGTTGGATCGGGATTTATCATACGAAGAAAAGCCAGTTCAGATCCTTGATAGAAAGGACAAAGTCTTGAGGAACAAGGCCATCGCCTTGGTTAAGATATTGTGGAGGAATAGCAATGTTGAAGAGGCGACATGGGAACTGGAGTCGGATATGCGGGAGCGGTATCCCGAGTTGTTCAGGAAAATTTTGAGGACGAAATTTTCATGAGGAGGGGATAGTTGTAACGACCCAAATTCGCTAATAAGGCTTAAGGGCCCTGATTAGTGCGCCTGGAGGGCATAATGGGATTTTGTATGTGACTTTAATGAGTATAATGCATGATTATGATTTAATGCACGTTATATGACTATTTGTGTAACGACCCAAATTCGCTAATAAGGCTTAACGGCCTTGATTAGCGTGCCAGGAGGGCATGATGGGATTTATGTTTGATTTTAATGAGTTAAATGCATGGTTATGATTTAAAGCATGTTATATGACTAGTTGACTATTTGAGATGCATGACTATGTGTATTAGTATGCATGTAGGCCCTGATTGTGTTAGAAGGGCATAATTGTAATTTTGGCCATTTTGGGCATAACTGTATTGATATGTGATGATTGTTGAGACCACATTGGTATGTGGATGTATCTGTGACTTGTGACTCGAGACGATCCCAGAGAGCGGATTAGCGGAAAGTCAAGGAGGAATTTATACCCGGCTTGGGTTAAGCCTGGGGGTATAAGCACGGATTTAGAGAATATATTGAGGTTAATTTTGATATCGAGGAATTTTATTTGGTGACTTTTCAGGTATTGGGGAGCAAGCGGGAAAATATTAGAGACACTTGAGGATTAGCGGGAATTGGGTAAAATGACTAAAATTGCCCTACATGGACAAAAGGGATTAGAAATTAATAGGGAGGGCATTTTGGTCAATTGGCTTCTTAAGGATAGATTAAATGAGGCCTTATTTAGTGAGTGGGATTGTTAGAGAGTGTGAGAAATCTGAAGGAAAAGAAAGAAAGAAAAAGGAAGAAAAGAAAAGAGAGAAAACAGAGGGTTTTTCTAAAAGGATCGGTTTATGCATTCTTGCACCATTTCTCTCCATTTTTCTTGGAGCAAAGCTTAGTGGAGAGCTAGGATAGGCTGAGCATCAAGGATCTTAAGGTTATACTTGAAGATTTGGCAAGGATTAGCAAGAACACATCAACTTTTGAGGTAAGTTTTTAGAAATTTCAGTTTTAAGGGTTTGGCTGGTTTGAGCTATGTTTTGAGCTGAGTTGATGGGAACTTTAGGGAATTTCTGGGCAAGCTTTGAGGAAGAGCAAGCTAAGGAGGTCTAGGAAATGAATCAAGGTCGAAATTGCATCAACGGTATGAATTCTAAGCCTTTAACTTTGTTGTTTGACTGAATTTCTGGGTTTAGGGTTGATCATGGTGAATTTTGAGATTTCGGTTGAATGTGCTTGGGTTTTGAGGATTTGGGATGCTTGGGATGAGTGGAGAGTGTTTATAAGCTTGATTTTGAGTTTGGTAAAGATTTGGACAAGTTTGGGGTTGAAATGGTAGAAGGAAATCGCAGGAAGCGATTTTGGGTGTTGCTGGTCTGGAACTAGCGCTACAGCGCTAGTCTTTGGGCGCTGTAGCGCTAGGCCCTGGTTCTGGGGGTGTGTTGTTCTGCTTGTAGTGCTACAGCGCCCTCTTAAGAGCGTTGTAGCGCTGCACTGTTCACAGAAAGGGATTTTTGGGCTTTTGTTGAGGGATTTTGACCTAGGGTTCGGGGTTCGATTCCACCACCTTGTTTTGTGGATCTAGGACTTCCCGGGGTGCTCGGGATTGGTCCCGAGGCTAGGTTTTCAGACTTGGAGTTCGGTGTTGACTTTGACCTATGGCTGTGTTTAGGTGCGCGCTAAGGCTCGAGTGGGATCGTGCTCAAGGAGTCAAGCGATGAAAGCTACCGAATTGGCAGGTAAGAAAACTATAGCACCCATAGGACAGGGCATGGGCCCATAGTGTGGTTGCAGGGCACGACCCTATATTGCATTACATGTTAGGGTGCAGACTTGATTGAATTGATATATGTTAAAATGTTATTTGAGTTAGACTATCTGTGATTATAGTTGAATGAAACGGCGAGGAGCCGAGAACGGCAATGGAGCCGAGAACGGCGAAAGGCCGAGAACAGCAGTGGGGCCGGAAGCACCATGGCCCTATATTGTATTAGGTGCAAATCTATAACCTTAAATGAATTATTATATGTTTGAATGATTATTTCGAAATGTGCTATATGTGTGATTATAATGAAATGAACAGCTAAGGCCGAGAGCGGCGAAGGCCGAGAACGGCCTTGGGGCCGGAAGTAACACCTAGCACATGGGATGCTTATAGTCAGGGTGGGACCCAATGGATACATGAGTTATCCTTACGGTGAGGACCGAGACCCCAGGCTTTGGTAAGGCTTCTGGGGCGGCATGGCCGGGTCGCTTAAGTCTAATAGGTTGACCCGTTTATCTGTGGACTATCTGATATGATTAACTGTATAATTTGCATATGTTATGTACTGTTTGAGTTTTCTTGCTGGGCTTCGACTCACGGGTGCTCTGTGTTGCAGGTAAGGGCAAAGATTGAGTCAACCAGCCATGAGTACGGAGAGCATGAAGCGACGCGTACATGTTTGGCCTGCCCGACTGCTTTGGCTGGGAGTATTTTTGAGAAATGGCTGTAATAACCTGTGATTTTAATAATGGATCAACTGTAAACTGATTTTAAGTTGTAAATAGTTTTCAAACCTTATTTGGGGATCCCAAATGTTAAATACTAGAAGTTTTCAATGAAACCACGCATTTTTTAAAGATTACAGCATTAACTTTTGCTTAGTCACACTTTTGTTTTAAAAACCTCGGTTAGCGAGTTCATTGCACACTGTTTTGTCTTAAAACTCACTTGGTAACGGCTCTAAGGAAGTAGGGCGTTACAACTTGGTATCAGAGCGAGCCAAGGTTTATTGGTTCTGGAGATCGACCGAACATGTACGCTCGCTGTCAGTGACAAGCTCGACTCAGGGTTGGTTGGTATAAATGATTGACATGCTTGAGCATATGTTTGAATGCCCTGTTTGCCTGCTTATTTTTATGGAGCATGAGGAATGAGTTGACATATGCATGAGATACTGTTGGGGCTGGGCCCTTGACTATTGCATGTTGAGATTGATGCGTGCTGAATAACATTATTATGCATGTGGATGAATATTGGCATAATGGTTTACATATTGTGTTTATGTGGTTAATTGTTTAAATTGAATTCGTATGTAATTACTGCTTATTGGCTTGTATGAAGCATGTTAAGACCTGGGTATACTTGGTGATGTTAAAATCTGGTAGCTAAACGTATATCATTCTGGATTTGGCCTATTTATGCTTTGTGTGTGCATGATAACTGTGGTTATTTGGATCTAGTTGCGGTTTGGTTCAGAGTATGAACCACAGAACCTAGGAGTTCGGTCAGTTTTGGCAGATGAACTCGAATTTTTTGTTCCTAGAAGGGTTATGTGGACCTGATATTGCATTGAAGGGGGGATTCTAGATATAAGTTGGAGTTAGAGATCTCCATTTATCCCTGAAAGCAGCAGCAGAGGGTCACTAGTGTGTGAGTAAGCTGTGGAGTTTATTAGTTGAGATGGAACAGAAGAACAGCGGATTTCTCTGGGAAAATAGCTGATTTCGGTGTTTTAACAGTAAGGTTACCAATGTTGGTTTACTGTGATGGTATGGACAGAAAAGGGTATTATATGAAAGGCTTAAAGGGTGTTATCCTCTGGTTTTGAGGAGAGTTCGGGCTGACAAGGAATTTATCAATAGATGGGTAGAGTTAATTCCACCCTTGGTTAAGGGGACGAGAGATCCTGATTAGAGGGTTGTGTTAAATGTCGAGGCAGAGAGATGCCTGGAAATGGTACTCGGGCTGAGGTACTGGCTTAATGGGCTGGAAAGAACTCAGATGGTGATTGATAGAAGAGGTTATAAAGACATGGTTTGAACTGTGGAGACTGGTGGGCTCATAAGTTTGGTTTGGACTGATAGGGTAACAACAATGTAAATCAATGGGTTTGGTGAATTGGGTAATTCATTTTAGAAATTTATACTGATGGATGTATCTGGAATTGATGGCGACCCATTTTAGGATTTAAGATTTGGAATAGTCTAAGGTATTTGGGCCGCTCTGATGTAAGGACTTATCGTCTGTATGTGGATGGCGGAGAGGGCCATGTTGTTTGAGGAACTGATGAATGATGTATAGAGCCTAAGTACCAAAACTGCAATGGCAGTGCTTCCTTTGATGGAGTTAGTAAAGATAGATTTGTGATAACCGAGTTAAAAGAACCCCGGATAGTTCTGTGGCTTCTGGTTTTGCCAGAGTGGGGGAAAAGTCTGATTGATAAGATGGTACTTTTATTGATAGAATGCAGCAAGGACAAATTCTCAATTTTTGAGGTAGAAGGACCCCAGACAGTGCTTGGGCACCTAATTTGAGATTGGAAAGAAGCCTGATTGAAAAGGTAGTTACCAAGATGGTGACAGGAACCAGAGAGGTTAATTGGTATGCACATGAGGGAGTGGATGCCACCTGAGAGGAGGTTAGCTGAGGGCATGACTTCTACATAGAATGACTCGATATGTTAGGATGGATTTCCCATGGTGAGGGAACGGAGAACTAGAATGCCTCGCTACATTCAAAGTTCGAGGCTGATTCCTCGAGGATGAGCATTTAACTGACTGGTTTATGCTTTGGTCATGTAACGAACTGGAGGAACTCGGTGTTGAGAATGTTCCGAGAGGGAGATGGACATAGAGAGATTGCCTCAAAGGTGCTATTCGAGAGGCTGATGATAGTAATACTTATTGAGAAGGAATTAGAAACTCTGGCAGATGGATTGTTGAGGAGATCATCTGGAGTATGTAAATGAGACTGAGTGGAAACCGAGCTGACCAGTGGGAAGGTTATGTGGGTATGTAAAGAAAGATTTGGGGGTACTTCAAGGTCGGACTACGGATAGGATTGGTATAAGGAATGTTGTAAAGATTGTTTTGGCGGACAGAAAATCTATTGAAGCAATTGAAGGAATTTGACCTTGGTTTAGCCAGAGCGTTATACTGCAGGGATTGCTAGCATTGTCGGTAAGGAATAAAAGGTTGAGGTTGGATACGAGATGGGACAATGTCCCCAAGAGTTGATCTACGACCTGGTTATTACCAGCTGGAAACCAAGGATAGAGACATTTCGTGAATTTGTCTATTTTCCACCGGGTAGGGTGGGAGGAGTTGGTAACAAAGATTCTAGAATGGTTCAAGCTACAGCAACACAGGTAAGTTCTTTAGGCAGAGAATGCATAAACGGTACGGGCAAGTCCCCTTCAAGCTCACGAGCAGTACATGTGGATTACTCCCAGATGGAAATGGTGAACAAATGATTATGCTGAAGACGTTTGTATCCAGAAGGCAGAGTCACAGGTAAGGTTCTAAGGAGTGTCAGTTTGGGTGTCGATAGGAGTACTCAGAGTAGAGCTATAAGAAGAAAGGACAGGTAGGAGGAGATTTGATCTGAAGCCACAAAGAAGTTAATGAAGAATATCTAAAGAGTAGAAAGCATAACAAGACTTGTAAGCGCGTCATCTATTGCATAAGTACCTCCGGAGACAACTACATCAGAGATGAGGAGAACAGTAAAACTTGAGGTTAGATGGAATGAGTAGTGTCTAGTCAGGAAAATTCAGAAGACAAGGTAAGAATTGATTGGTTTCTGGTGATGCTGGAATATGTGTGCGATCTGGTTAAGTGTAGAATGATAGCATAAAGGACCTGATCCATGATGAGGATGTGGAACTGTGGGTGTGCTCCATAGATTGGGCATGCCCAGGCGCAAATTTATGCGAGGATGGATTGAACCTTGCGGGAGGTGACTGAATGGATCATGGTTGATACACTTGGAACGTTAAGTCGACAGTTGTGCATGGCATAAGATACTTGAGTGTTGGGTATTAGTAAGAAGGTTAAAGTTGGGACCCAGATGTGGTGAAAAATAGTGGACGGGCGATCAGTGTTTATAATCCTCGATTGAACGAGGGGAGATATGATTGGAGGCGGAACTCCTAACTGAGAGGTGTGCGGCAGTCAAGGAATAACGCCATGTATTGTAATGGAGTGGACAAGGCAACGACTGAGGTTGGCATAACGTTAGTATGCATGTAGACCTGGTTATCTTAGAAAGAGCATATTTGTAATTTGGCCATTTTGGGCATGACTATGTTAATATCTGTGATCTGTGACTCGAGACGATCCTAGAATGAGCGGGTTAGCGGAAAAGTCAAAGCGGGAATCTATACCCGGCTTGGGTTAAGCCTGGGGAGTTTAAATGAGAATTTGGAAATATATTGAGGTTAATCTGGATGGTGAGGAATGTATAATTGGTGATTAATCAGGTATTGGGTAGCGAGCGGGAATTATTAGGAACACTTGAGGAATTAGTGGAATTTGGGTAATATGACTAAAATGTCCCTACATGGGCAAAAAGGTTTAGATTTATTAGGGAGGGCATTTTGGTCTTTAGGCTTGTTAGAGATAAGTAAAAGGGGGCTTTATACTTAGTGGAATTTGTAGAAAAAGAGTTATAAGGCTGAAAAAGAAAGAAAGAAGGAAGAAAAAGGAAAAGAGAGAAAAGCTGAAGGGTTTTGTTCCAAAAGAATCGGTTAGTGGCTCTCCCACCATTTCCCTTCATTTTTCTTGGAGTTAAGCTCAGTGGAGAGCTAGGGTAGGCTGAGCATCAAGGATCCTAAGCTAGACTTGAGGATTGGAGAGGGATTAGCAAGATCACATCAGAAATTTGAGGTAAGTTCTTGGAGATTTCAGTTTTAGGGCTTGAATGGTTTGAGCTTTGTTTTTGAGCTAAATAGATGGGATTTTTGGGGAAATCAGGTCAAGGTTGTGAAGGAGCAAGCTAAGGAGGTCTAGGGTTCAACTCAAGGTCGAATTTCCATCCACGGTATGATTTCTAAGACCTTATCTTTGATGTTTGAATGAATTTCTGGTTTTAGGGTTCATTATGGTAGATCTTGAGTTTTCGGTTGCTTGAGCTTGGGGTTTGAGTTCTTGGGATGCTTGGGATGAGTGTGAGGTGTTGATAAGTTTGTTTTTGGGTTTGGAAAATATTTGGACAAGTTTGGGTTTGAAATGGTTGAAGGAAAATCGCAGAAACGATTTTTGGGTATGGTCTGGCTGCAACTAGCGCTACAGCGCTAGTCAGTGGGCGCTGTAGCGCTAGCCCCTGTTTCTTGGGGGGTGTGGTTCTGCTTGTAGCGCTACAGCGCCCTCTTTAGAGCACTGTAGCGCTGCACTGTTCAAAGAAGGGGAGTTTTGGGCTTTTGTTGAGGGATTTTGACCTAGGGTTCGGGGCTCGATTCCACCACTTTGTTTTTGGGATCTAGGACTTCCCGGGGGCTCGGGATTGGCCCCGAGGCTAGGTTTTGGACTTGAGGTTTGGTAATGACTTTGACTTATGGATTTTGCTTAGGTAAGCACTAGGGCTCAAGTAGGATCGTGCTCGAGGAGTCAGGTGATCAAGGCTATCGAATCGAAAGGTAAGAAAACCGTAACACCCGAGGACAGGGCATGGGCCCACAGAGTTATTTCAGGGCATGGCCCTAGATTGTATTATGTGCAAATGTATAACCTTAAATGAATTATTATATGTTTGAATGATTATTTCAAAATGTACTATATATATGATTATAATGAAATGAACGGCTAAGGCCGAGAGTGGCGGAGGCCGAGAACGGCCTTGGGGCCGGAAGTAACACTTAGCACAT
Organism: Humulus lupulus; assembly: GCF_963169125.1. Lineage (NCBI taxonomy): Eukaryota > Viridiplantae > Streptophyta > Magnoliopsida > Rosales > Cannabaceae > Humulus > Humulus lupulus. The sequence goes on from NC_084795.1 coordinate 166,449,608, forward strand.
GGAGTGCTTATAGCCAGGGTGGGACCCAATGGATACATGAGTTATCCTTACGGTAAGGACCGAGACCCCAGGCTTAGGTAAGGCCTCTGGGGCAGCATGGCCGTGCTTGTTCAGTCTGATGGTTTTCCTATTTATCAGTGGATTATATGTCAGCTATATTCTATGCATATGTTATATATTGTATGAGTTTTCTTGCTGGGCTTCGGCTCACGGGTGCTCTGTGTGGCAGGTAAAAGCAAGGAGTCAGTCAACCGGCCATGAGTATGGAGAGCGTGGGGGCGGCGCGTACATGTTCGGCCTGCCCGACTGCTTTGGTTGGGGGCATTTTGTATATGGCTGTATTAACTTATTCTTTTGATAGTTAACCTGGTGTAAATCTATTTTTGAGTTGTAAATATTTTGTATTCCTTATTTTTGGGATCCTAGATGTTTGATACTTAATGTTTTCAATGAAACTAAACATTTTCAAAGAGTACAGCCTTAAACTTTGGTTTAGTCACACTTTTGGTTTTAGAAACCTCGTAGAGTCAGTTAGTTGCACAATTTCCGTTTTAAACCCACTTAGTAACGGCTCTAAGGTAGTAGGGCGTTACATCCTTTCTGTCGCAAAGTATTATCAAGAAACTGAACCGATCTTCTATTATCTTAACAGTCTTCCAAAGTATCCTTAGAATCACCTAGACTATAGTGGGAAATTATCAACACATGAGATAGATACAGAGAGAAGAAGAGAAAATAACAAAGAGGCCTAGAAAATGACTTGTGTTTAGAGAGAATCTAAAACCTATTAGAAAATTTGTTCTGAACTTGTCAAACTTGTGTATTGACTTCTCTCTAAACACTTTTTGTATAGAATCAATTATGCCATTTAATTTAATTAAAAAATAAATAAAATAATAGCCAATTAGAAGCCCTAGGTCGAAATTATCATGGGCTTTAGGTCCGTGAAATTTCCCATTTGATTATAAGTCCATTGGACTTAAAATAAGGCCTGTATTATTTTCTATTGATTTAATTAATTAAATAATTATTTAAATCATTTATCAAATTAATTATTTATAATTTGAACCTTGATTTAAACTTATTTATTAATTTAGATACCAATTTATCTTAATTAATAAATCAGCCATAATTTATCTTTTCTACTCAAAATTACACAACTCTATGAAACTGTCCAAAATTGACATGGTCAACTTTGATAATTCTAATTGATAATTAAATCAATTAATTGACACAATCTAGATGAATTTATCCAAGGTACAATGGGAACCATGGGCCTATGAAATCAAACTTCAATAAGTTTTCATAAATCTAACTAATAAATTTACTAACTTATTAATTCCTTGTGACTCCACTAAAAGCTCAGAATTGCACTCTTGAATTCATTGAGCGCTCTATAACAAATATAGATACGATATTAATTATCCATTGTTACAATCATAATTGTCACTCAATCCTCTATAGACGGTCTACAATGAGATGGGACTAAAATACTATTTTACCGCTCATTGTATTTTATCCTTAAAACACTTACTTCCTTGTAAATGATATTTCAGTAAACTAATTTAATACTGAAATGAGATCTCTATCATTTAACCCCTTGAACCAAACTAAAAGGAAACCATCATTTCACTTCTTCATCAAAAGCTATAGATGTTCGTATCTATGATTAACACTCCCACTCAATTATACTAACGAGTTCCCAAGATGTAAGTATGGGCTAGTCTGTAGGGTAAGCTGGTAACGAACAAGTCAAAGAACTCAAATAATACAATTAGTTAGAATACTAACCACTCAGAATTGAGATTGAATTGACCTATGGTCAACTATATGATGTGACTAGAATAGATAATAACGGTATGTTTATTTATCTTATCAACTGTCAATATCGGTCCTGTCCGATGTAACAAATACATCCGATCTTATCTACTTTGCTAATGTTTTGGAAAGAACATAAGACTACAATGTGTAAGTAGATCATATCGTAGATTGGCAAGTCAACGTAAATCTTGTGCACTGACTAATCTTAGGACTTACTTATTTTGAACATATAATCATATTTATATTCCACTGTGATTATGTCACTATAAATACGATTAGCTATATGCTCGGGATTTAATAGAAGTTTATATTAAACAAATAATCATGAAACTAAAACATGTGAGCAAAGTGATTGACCAAGTCAAAAAATGATTTCTATTCTTTTATTGATAATAAATGAGATTACAAAGAATTTGGGTTTTAATTAGGGCATAAAACCCCAACATTAAGACCCGCAAAAGTCACTTTTAGATGCCTTCTACACAATTTCATGTTTTCAATTCTCTTTATGTAAAACCCGTTAAGTGTTTTGCACCTCAACGTGTAAAAATCTTAACCATTATATTTAACCAATCTCAACACCAAAAACTTGAATCCTTCTCGATCATTTGAGATCACTGAATCTAAAACCATAACGAGTGGAATTCAATAATCCATGTGGCTAGGCTAATATCAAGGGCGTTCCGATCATGCTCTACTTACGCCTGAGGAGTGACTCACCTTAGATGATTCAACCTTCATCTGGAGCCCTAATCGTTCATTAATGTGAGAACAACATCCCTTCTTCCTTACTAAGAGCTATTGATCGCCTTCTCTGCCTCATTTGGCTAACTTCTCTTAACGAAGACATGTTTAACGAAACTACAACATGAATTCATAAATTGTTGACATCCAACAATCAAACATACAAAAGAATTTACCTACTAACTACACAAAAACTAGTGGCACAAGTCTTTACTTATTGTCTATCCTTAGTCTACCATATTGAGTCACCTAAGTCCATTCACTCAATAATGACAAAAATAGTTGCCTTGTACTTTTCTTAACATTCTTCATGTACATAATCAAACTTGATCTCATAAACAGGTCAAATCCTTATCCTTAGAACAATCTCGTAAAGGCTAACCACTCATACACTTGCTACCCTTAACCATATTATGATGACACATCATTTTAACACTATACTTGTATCCATATATCATTTTGAATTTTGGATTGACTATATCATCTCCATTACAGAACATAACTTCTTAACTCACTAATTGATACAACATATCTCTAAATAACCATCAAACCATCACAATCATGCCTAAAAAAACACACACATAAAGTGCGAAGCGTTAAACGTAGCGTAGAAGGTTGAACATAATGTGACACATTAAACGCAACACCACTCAACCCTATTATATAATCACAATACCCAATGTTCCTCACATGTGGTTTCCAATCAAACTAACCCAGACCATCATAAAAACCTACAACTTATTGAGTCTACCCATACTAAAACTTTGTTGACATGTAGTAGCAAAGTGTAAATAAAAAATAAAGAAAAACTGTAAACATAAAAACTAAAACTTACAGTGCGATGAGTCGAGTCTTCTCGGTCTTCATGTGCATATCGTGAGGGTCTACAGGAAATTTAAAACCATTGCTCTCATACCAACTGTAAGGAACCGACTTAAAACCCATTAATTTAAAAAAATACTCCATATTTATGTAAATTAATGTTTACATGAATCTCTTTTAGAAAAACAAAACTTTTATTGAAATAAACATGAATTAACACATTTCACAAAACATGTAACTCGAGATCTCGATATTTAAAATAAATCATGTTTTACATGCACGACTTAAGTAAAAATACACGTTTAAGACACAACATAAACCAAAGGTTAAAAAACTTTATAGCAATAATACATAAGTAGCAACCCCCAAGCCAACCAATCACGACATGCACACATCTGACTGAGCTGGGTCCAACTAATCGCCTAATCAACTACACTTACACCTTTACCTACAACACATATTACCCGTGAGCTAACGCCCAACAAGAAGAGCTATATATGACACAATCCCAAGCCCAACAATATGAGATATTAAACTTAGAAAGCTAACTTATATAGTCACAATCTAAAACTTATACTACTCCTAACTTATATCCTTACATAAATTATAAAGTTCAACAATAATTCATATTATAAAGTATCATTCACGTAGCACAACCTTACATACATAGCATAACATAACATACAACAATAATCACTTATCACAAAAAATCGTAACACGTATTACAAGTGTCGTTTCGACCGTAAACCAATGCTAATCTGGTCAGTAGTGCAACCGAGCACGAATTAACGTAAGCATGCATTTTCATAACATAAGCAGCAATTTTTCGTAACGTGAGCATGCATTTTCATATCATAAGCATGCCATGCAAACATATAGCATATTCACACATAATACAATCACACATAACATGCATAACCTATAACATACCTCATAGCACAACCCATGACATAATTCCTAATGTAACTCATAACATAATTGACATCATAGTTCATAGGATAATTCTTAGCAAAGCTCATAGCATAATTCCTGACATAATTCAAAATATAATTCATAGCATACAAATTTTACCATACATAAGTACGTCGAGTGTACACTCTGTGCGCAGGTGTCCACTATTCTTACCTTAGATCTAGTAGCGACGCAATCACCTCCCTTCAAATGCCTTGCAAAGTCCTAAATAGAAAACATACAACATATATCATTTAGAGACTCACAATCTAAGCCGAAGGTCATGAACCAAACCTTACCCTTCCTAAGACCCAATCAACCTCATATTGTCATTAGGGAAGTCATAAATATGTCCCCAAGAAGTTAGGGAGAAAGTCTCCAACAAACCCTATATGAAGCAGGTTCAAAATGACCTAAAAACAACAAAAAATGACACTGCCATAGTCAAGCACTGTGGCCCTATCATATATAGTCGCGACTCTAATTCAAAAACCTGATGCCGACTAAATGTTGAAAGGACATATCTCCCTCAATATAAATATGATTTTGACAATTCATTTTGGGCTTTCTCTTCTTGAATCCCTCTATATCATCATACACATTTTAGAGATAAATAAAATACCAAAACTTCTTTAGAAGCCCCTAAATCCATAACCCTAGTACATCTCATGATTAAAACTTCTTCTTCCCAATGCTTTGAACATATATCACAAAACTAGACCTTATATCATCATTAATTCATCCCTAACATGTTTCTAACCATTATATATTAACCACCTAGACTCTAACATGCATATAAAACCAGTCATTCCAACCTATTATGCTTTCTAAATCAATTCCATCATTAACATAACTCAAAGCTTCAAGAACTATCAAAGAAACTTTAAAAGTTTTGAGAAGTTCTTACCAAGATCATGTGCAACAACCTAATCCTTGAAAATCTCCTCCCAGAGCATCCTAATTGAGCCCCCACATGAGTGCCTAGTGATCCATACGTATATGAAGAGATTATCATCCTTCTTCTTCCTTAGATCTTGAACCCTAGTCTAGAGAGAAAGTGAGAGAGAGTTCTCTTCATTGATCATGTGTTGAGCAGCCACCATATTCAAATTGTGACTCTAACCCTAACCCTATTCACTCACATTTTATTTATAAGGACTCATTATCGCCAAATTACCATCCTACCCTTGATCTAATCATTATAACAATTTATCTAAACCCTTTTTAGAAATTCTCCACTAAACTATCAATTTTCATAATCCATAATTAACTTATTCCCCATAAGTTATCTTTATTATGTTATGACCTCTATTTCAATAATTATTGATAGTAAAGCCCCTAGCAATAAAAGGAAACTGTGATTCATCACTTTAACACATATCCTGAGCACTTTCACTATTTTCCAATGTAAAATATCTTACGTTGATATAATATCACATATACATATTCATGTAATCACATAATGCATAATTTCACAAAATAACAAAAATACCCATCAAGAATAATAAATTACAAAATTTCCATCATAGAACAAAAATACCAATATACCCATGAAATGAAAAGATGGATATGACATCATCAGTATGGGACTTTGAGAAGTCAACAATTGCTTCGTTGGAGGCAAAGGTTGGCTCGCTAGAGGCCACTTAGGTGAAGATTGAGGTTGAGGCCACATAGAATCTTCTTTTTTATGGTGTGGAACATTGACCCCAACTTTGATTTCTCTCACTTTGGAGAAGACGCAGTCCAGCTTTCTGCTGAATGGGTTACCAACAAGAAGCCGTCCCTTCTTAGCTGTGGTGGCCCAAGACCGGACTGAATGGTCCTGCATGTTTCAATGCCTCATGCATTTATTTAGTCATTTGATTTGGTTGTATTGTCATTCATCTTATTTTTCCTGAGAGGTTTCTCCAGGCCTTTTATGTTTAGCGAGGAACATTTGTAAGTCATTTTCTTTCCTTTTTTGTGAGAACTTTTTGAGTCATTTTCTTTTTTTTTTTTTTAGAACTTTTCTGTGTCCCTTCTTTTTGTGAGAAATTTTTCATAAGCTCTTCTTTTGTAAGGAACTTGCACGATTTCTCTTGTTTTGGTGACAATTTTTGTGTGGCTCGTTGTCTTTATTAAGGTTGTGTTAGCCCTTTGGGCTTTGGCCACTCCTTTTTATTTTTATAGTGGTTGTGAGGATGTATTGGCCTCCTGAGCCTTTGTCATCCTCTTTTGACATTGTATGTAAGGAACTTTGATAAGCCTTTCCTTTATGAGGAATAATTTATGTCTTCTTTAACATGATGACGATAGTCTTTTTGGTGCACCTTGATAATATTTTCTTTTCTAAGGACATGTTAACCCTTTGGGTTTTTGCCATCATTTTATAATTTTTTCTTGTGTTTTAGTTTTTTTTCGAGAAGCATCCTTCTCGTTGTTAGACAAGTACTATTTTTGCAAGCATCTTCTTTGAGACCATTTCTGGCTAGTCAACTTTAGTCGATCTAGACTTATGTTAAGGACCCTTCACGGGGTACCTCTTTTTCTCTTTTTTTAGCCAAGGGCTATGAGGCCTATGGGATCCACTGGTCTTTTTGAGATATTTAAGGATAATTAATCCTTATAGATTTAAAAGGCCTTTGTCGAGATCCGTACACAGTGGCCTCATTTCCTTGTTATGTTAGTCTCCTGCCTCCCAAGTGGTTGGCAAGGTTCATTTGGATAAGCACTTTTGACTAGTCCTTATTTACACATGCTTTAGGAAATGAGGGCACATGAATTGGATAAGTGAAAAGGATCGCTGTGTCTTCAAGGCATGTCAGCTTGTACGTGCTCGTGGAACTACTTGGGTGACTCTGTAGGGTCCTTCCAAGTTTGCTCATAGGACTCCATCTCCTTGTTCTCAGGTGTTGGGGAGAACTTTTCTAAGCACTAGGTCTCCAACCCTGAAGGCCCATTTGCTACACTTAAATTGTAGTATCAGACAGCTCGCTGGTGGTACATTGCTACTCTCGGTTGTGCATTTTCCCTTATTTCTTCTAGTGGGTCCAAATTCTTAGTGTTGCCTCACGGTTGGCTTGTTCCCCGTAAGAATACACTCTAAAAGAATTGACCTTCATTTCTATTGGGAGTACGACTTCACATCCATAGCCCAAAGAAAATGGGGTTTCCCTTGTGGTAGTGCGAGGCGTGGTTCTGTAAGCTCAAAGCACATTGGCCAACTCTTCCACCCATGCCCCTTTTAGCTTTTCCAGCTTGGTCTTGAGATTATCCTTGAGAATCTTATTTATGTCCCCAACTTTCCCATTAGTCTGAGGATTCACCATGCCTTTTCTTCATAGTATGTTTTAAATGGGCCTCCCTCAAATTGGGTGCCATTATCATATATGATCTTGTACGACACCCCAGACCTATAGACGATAAATTTGTTGACAAAGGAGACGATCTTCTTGTCGCTGATGTGGGTCAAGGGCTCGACTTCCACCCATTTAGTGAAGTAGTCTACTGCTAGTACTACATATCTTGCTCATTCCTGGCCTAAGGGTAGTGCCCCAATAAAATCTATCTATCCCCCATACAACAAATGGCTAGGGGCTAGTCATGCTTGTTATCTCACTAGAAGGCTGTCTAGGGTAGTTTTCATGTCATCGACATTCGTCTCACTTGCACGTGAAGTGGGTAGCATCCTTCTCCATCATGGGCAAATATTACCCTTGCTTGGTGGCCTTTCTAGCCATTGACTGTCCACTTACGTGGTTTCCACACCCTCCTTCGTATATTTCATAAAGAACCCTTCCAGCTTCCCCTCCATCAACACATCGTAGGACCAAGGTAGAGAATCCTCTCTTGTAGAGGACCCCCTTAATCAAGGTGTATCAAGCGGCTTTATATACCAGTGTTCGATCATCCATCTTATCTGCTAATAAGGTCTGGTTTTGCAAATACTTTTTGATCGAGTCCATCTAGGATCCTTCTTGGGCCTTCATCGTCAGGACTTTCTCTTCAGCGATGCCTAGTTTACATTGTTATTGAACATGGACAAACTTGATGAGATCTCCATCCTTGGTGGAAATGAGCTTGGCGAGGGCATCTACATTGGTATTTTTCACCCGCGGGATTTACTCAATGATATACCCTTTCAAATGGTCCAATTGGTATTTCACCTTGGTTAGGTAAGCCACCATCTTGGGTCCTCTTTCTTGGTACTCACCTTTCACCTGAAACACCACTAATTGTGAGTCGCTAAAAATGTGCAAATGGGTTAGCTTCAATTCTTGGCCAAAAGTGCCTCATACTCTACCTCATTGTTTGAGGCTTCAATTACGAATCTTATCACACAGTAAATCATATGCCCCTAGGTGTAGCCAGGACTATATCGACTTTGATCCCTCATTCGTTGGAAGCCCCATCCATATGTAAACTCCATCCTTAGAACTCACCTTTCCATTCCTCGTGAGGTTGGTCGTTCATGTCCATAGACGGACACTCGCGAGGTGTAGGTGATGTTGAATTGACTCAGCTCAATTGACCACTTCAGCAACCTCCCTGAGGTCTCAGTTTTATGTAGGACCTGCCTTAAGGGGTTGTTGTGAGTACTTCGAAGGTGGGGGCATGAAAGTAAGACCTTAACTTTCTTAAAGCTACCACTAGGGTGTAAGCTAACTTCTCTATCTCTGGGTATCGAGTTTCTGCATCCACCCGACGCTTGTTGATGTAGTATACGAGTGGTTGGTGCTTCTTCTCCCCCTTGACTAAATCAACACTTATGGCATGTTCAGACACTGCTAGCTATAGGTACAACCTTTTTCCCTTTTCGGTTTTGGCTAGCAAGGCGGTTGCCCGAGATGCCCTTTCAGCTTGATGAAGGTTTCCTCACATTCCGAGTCCCAAGAGAACTTTTCATTCCCTTTTAAGGATATGGAAGAATGGGAGGCACTTATCAGTGGACCTCAAAATGAACCTATTGAGTGCTGCTACCAAACCTGTTAGGCACTGTAGCTCTTTTTAATTTTTGGGGGAACTCATTTCTATCAGGGCTCTGATTTTATTGAGGGTGGCTTTGATGCCTCTAGAGGTGATCATGAAGCCAAGAAATTTTCCTGATGGAACCTCAAAAGTGTATTAAAGTAGATTTGACTTCCGTAACGATTCTTCAATTATGAAAATCTATTCTAACTCTTCCATAGGTTTCGCTCTGGCCTCTTAAGTGCCTCAAGGATCCAATTCTTGTGAGTTTGGTTCCCAGGCTACATCCCTGTGTGCCACCAGTCCCATGGGTTCTCGTGGCTTGGCTGTCGTATGGAGGGAGGTGTTGTAACACTCACTTTCTTCCTTATGTCCTCCTTTCATGTTTTCTATTCCTCTCGGAGTTGGGAATGTAATGGACAAGTGATAAATTGAGGTAACTACTTTCAGTTCTCTGAGCGAAGGTCTCCTTAATACCTCATTGAAAGCCAAGGCACAATCGACTATTACAAAGTTTGACATAACAATGGTTTTCCTAGGTTTCTCCCCCATGGTGATAACTAATTTGATTATTCCCAAAGGTTGTATCGAATCCCCAGTAAATCCACATAGGAAGGTGCTACATGGTTTCAGGTTCTTGATACCTAGACCCATCTTCTCTAAGGCGGGACGATACAAAATATCTACAGAACTACCATTGTCCCCTAGGATCTGGCGCATGGCTAGTTGAACGGTTAGTAGTAGAAGATCACATTAAGGGAAGTGCATGCCTCGTGTGTCTTCCTCTGTGAAAGCTATCAAATTGTTTTCCCGATTAAAACTTTTTTGGGGACGCTACTCTACGCTCATTATGCAAGGGAGTGGGCTTCGCTTGGCCTCTTGGGCGTATAGATCTCTTCCTCTTCTCGAATCTCCTTCGAATCCAAGACCTCTGAATATTGTTCTAACATTCCCTATACCTCTGAGGCTCGTTCTTGAGCTTGTGGCGAGGCTGGTCCATCCTGTAATGTCAGGTTCCCCTTTCAAACATACTTGCCTAGGTGCCCCCTGCATTTGAGCTCCTCAATTTCACCTTTTAAATGGGTACACTCTGCCATGGTGTGTCCTATATCCTTGTGGTGTTGACAATATTTTATGGGGTTCCTCATTTGCAGAGGTCTCTTAAATGGGACCTTGTTTTTTTTTTTTTTTTTTGTGAGGAAGATGTGTTCTTTAGTTTTTATCAAGTCTGTATTGAAGGTATACGACGCATGCTTGGGCTCACCTCCGCATTTGTTCGTCTTTTGTTGATCTTCTTTTTGGCCTTCGTATACGCTCTTCTTTTTGGCATCGTTCGGGTTATCATGAGCAGAGGGCTTTGGGAAAGTTTCGTTTCCTTCTGCCCTGAGATTCTCATGCCCATCTTCAACTCGAACATATTTTTGTGCTCTCTCTTGAAGTAGTCTAAATCTATTACCTACATCTTGAGCATGTTATCCCATAATTTGCTTCTAGGACATACTCCAGCTGTGATTTCCATTTTGAGTTCTCCTCTAGTTAAACTTCCCACCTCAACTGCTTCCATATTGAATCTATGGATATAGCTCATTAGGATTTCACTCTCGCGTTGCTTTATGTTATTAAGGCACTAACTGGCATAGAATAATCACTAATCGTGTGGTGCTTTTGGAGAAATTCATTAGAAAACTGTTGCCATCACCTGATGGTTCCTAGCCTTAACCTATTGAACCACTTGTACGCAACTTATTTTAGCATAACAACAAAAAAATGGCATCTTTCTCTGCTGTTGACCCCTCTTAACTTCCTTAGTTTGTTGAAGGAGTCTAAGTGATACGTAGGGTCTATGGTGCCATCGTATGGGGTCATGTGAGGTTCCTTGAAGTTGGTAGGGAGTCCCTTAATCTGAATTTCCCTTGTGAAGGGCGATTTATAGTAGAACTCATTATCACCTTCGTGCCCCCAGATGTAGTGACTATCCTACTCTGAAGGCTTTGCATTTCGGTGTTCGGTTCCCTTATCCTTTTGTTCAAGGAGTCTCGTAGGTCCTTAGGGGGGATCCTTCCTTGGGTTGTGTCCCTCGGAGGAGCTACAAGGGGTGTGGTTCTCATCTTAGACCTTCTTTGGTTAAGCTTTTCCCTCAAGTCGGGTGGATCTTTTTCTGAAGGGGTGTTGGGTTCGTATCTCCTATAGGTAGGGTCCACACCAGGTTGTTGTTTCCTCTATTCGATTTTAATTGTTGGTGTAGAATCTTCCCTATGTCTTGGGCGAGGGGTATTGCTAGTGGAGAGTCATGTTTTTTCCATCATCCACAGGTATGGTGGTTTCCCTTCACGCATGCTCTCTCTCCATTTATGCTTAGGGAGGAGCGCATCAGACTTCCCGTGTAATAGGTCATTGAGTACGTCTTCCATGTTTTTCACCATGGTCTCTAATCTATGGTTTTTTAAGTGTAAGTCACATATCTCATCTTTATAGTGGCAAGTTCGGGAGCTTGAGCTCACTGAGTATACTCGTGGGCTCTTACTGGACCTCTGCTTGGAGGGACTGGGGTCTCAATTGTTTGAACATGGGGCCACCAGTGGTCTTGGTGGAAGGTGAGTGGCACGGCTCTCCACTGGAGTGGTGGCATGTGCTGCAGGGCCAACTATAGGGCGAACAAATGGGGATGACACTTCTTCCTCTTTGTTGATGTCTCTCGGAAACTTCAGCGCACCTCCATTTGTCAGCGGAGGATGGTCTCTCATGGAAGCCCCTAACTAGGTTTCGTCTAGGTGAACCTCCACTCCTTGGTGATCTCGTAGGTGTTTCGAACACCTTGACATATTTCCTTACTGGAATCATTTGAAGAATTACTGTTTGTTAGTTGTTCTTCCCACAAACGGCGCCAAATTGTTGACGATGAGAATTTGTCAACAAAGTTAACCCTAAAAATTTGCAAGTTGTTAATAAGTTGAAGAGCTTAAGAAGAAAGCTTGAAGTAAATGGTAAAAGAAGAATAAACAAAAACGTTTGTATTGCTTTGAAATCTCAGTTTACAAGTGAATTTTCCAACCCTTCTCAATGATCGGGGGAGGCCCTATTTATAGGGGAGCTCTAATGGCTCTTAATACAAAACCATTCCCAAGTGAACAAAGAGGTGGTAGTAATATGGGGCACCTCAGAGGATCATGGAGCAGATGTTAGTGGTGTCGAGCTTGAGGCTTGCCGGGCCTAACATTTGTTAGAGTTATGGAAGGAGGTGTTCCTCCACTTAGTACTTAGTACGACCATTACTCTTCTAACTTAGTACGACCAATAATCTTATGATGGTCATGTCTAGTTCGTACTCTATGCTACTTAGACCTTTTTCGTACCTCCTCTTTGTATGTAGATAAGCCCTTGAGAGCTTGAGTGTAAGGTGGTTTATTGCTTTAGGTTAAGGAGGGACTATGCCTTCAAGCTATAAGGTGTAAGGTTATTGAGGCCTTTTGAATCATCTCCTTAGCTTGTAGGGAGTCTTACACGCGCTCCATGGTCATGGGAAGGGTCAAACTGACGTTTGGGCTTCAGAGGAGCCTTGAGCTCGCCCCCTTGCTGAGATCACCCCCAGGTCACCCCCTGGGTGAGATCACCCCCAGAGCTCGCCCCTAGTGTAACACCTTAGATAGCCAAGATCATTACACTGTGTATTTTAAATAGTGTTGGACTTGTTGATCAAGTCATTTGGACATAAACATGTAACTAGAAGTAATAACGAATTAGGGTTAAAAAATTTGGTCAACGGAATATATAATGTAACACCCTATTACTCTAGAGTCGTTACCATGTCATTTTAAAATGTAAAATTACCTCGCTAATCGAGGTATTAGACCAAAAAGTGTGATTAATTAAGTAAAGACTCATTTAAATAAGAATTTAGTATAAAAGTTTAGACGTTCATTTAAACCATAAAATGTTACAAAGGTATCCCAAAATATTGTTTCAAAACTTTATTTACAACTCAAAAGTTAGTGTATAGTCGACCTAGCTAACAAAATCAAACGTTTATACTACGTTCCTCATACTACCCCTAGTCGTGGCGGACAGGTAGGCAAAACATGTACACACCGCTCCATGCCCTCGAACTCATGCTTGGTCGACCTTTCCCTTGCCCTTACCTGCACCATAGAGCGCTCGTGAGCCAAGGCACAAAAAGAAAAAACCACAAACATATCATATGACAGTTCCTTTCAGTAAATACATAGTTGAACAAATACCACAAACAATTCACAACAGCGGCCTAAGCCGATCAAGGTGCGTTACCAAGCACTAGGTCCATGGTCCTCGCCGAGCAGGTGAATACAACGCCCTAGAAGGCCATACATACACAGCTGATCAAGGTGCATTACATGGTGGCCTGCATTCAACATGCTTATTGTCATTTTCGGGCCTTAACGATCCCGACCTTTGCTGATCTCTGCCCTTGTCGTTCAATCTCAACATACATAAATGGCATAATAATTACAAACATTCACATACAACACTAAGTACAAACATTCACGATCCCTAATCCCAAGCCTTAGCGGTAAAACCTAATCACAACGTAATAACAAATAATCATCAAAATCTAAATCGATTAAAAGCTTTCAGAATAATATACTAGCCTCTAGGACCTTGAATTCTACTAAACCGGGTAGTAGGATCCTTCCTGAGCCCTTAAGTTTGAGTTCCTCATCAATTTTCACACAATGTCACTCATTCATACTAACCAAACAGTGTTAACTCAATCTGTCGAGTTATAACCTTTCACGTCCAACTACCCTACTTATAGTTCAGCGTAGTCCGCACTAACGATCCACTACTATACCATGTTACCTTTAGGATCTTCACCTCAACATCGGGTTCCATCGGATCACTCACCCGATCTTTATTTCTTAACTCATATCACAACGATAGGTTTCTTAACCATTCTCATTAAATCCTCTTCCTGAATTTCATTGCCCATCGAGACATATACCTATCCACAATCCATCACTGGCACCATACCAATCCTCAATAAGAGATCGACTTCCAAATTTATTTCCCTTTTACACAGTCAAGGATTTCTAACGTAAATTACCCAGTAAATCTCACCGGATCCCGTTCTCAGAATTATTCTTTTACAAAAAGCCAAGCGCTCAAATCTCTTACGCACTACCTTCACTGTCAACTGCATATTCTCTGTACACCGACTATGTTTCTATTTCTTTCATCCACCACGAGGCTCAAACTATCATCTCTTCAGTCTATATCTGGCCGCGTCTCAAACTTGATGCGCTGCTTACAGTTTCATGTTTTTAGAACAAAGTCAAGTCCCTTCTCACTACCCTTTTGTAACCATTCATTACACACAAAATTCTATATCACGAGGTGTTAACCAATCCATATTCTGCCTTCCAAAAATCTGATAAAAAGTTGTCCATTCAGTCTACCCTTAGATTCTTTTGTTGTTCTAATCTCTGATGTGGTCGTCCTCCAAAGATACCTATGTAGTAGATGACATATTCACCAGTCTTGTTGTGCTTCTTATCCTTCAGACGTTCTTCAGTAATCTCTCTGTGGCTTCTAACTGGACCTCTTCATACCTGATCCCTTCTCTTCCTGTAGCATGACCTTGAGTACCCTTAGCGAGATTGTAACCGACACCTTCTAGAGCCTTACCTGCTACCTTGCTTCTTCAGTCTTAGTATCGTTAGTGTAGTAGTCGTTTGCATTATGCTTCTAGCTGGAAAGTAGTTCAATGCATCCTTGACAAACCCAGATGTGACTCATTAATATCCTTCATGTACTCTCTGCTTGTTGAACTTACCTGTGTTGTTGAAGCCTAAGTCAGTAAAGAATCTCTACTGGTAATCCATCACACCCCACATGGTACAAGTGATAATTCCTAAAATGTCTCCTTCCTTGATCCACAGCTAGTAATAACCAGATCGAAGATCAATTCCTGGAGACATTGTCCTATCTTGTAACAAGGGCAGGGGTGCCTAAGAAAGTTAGAGAGCCCAAAAGCACTCACTTGCTTAGTGCAGGGGTGCCCAAACCCAGGGCACGGGTGCCACCTCGCAAACACAAAATTTCTGCGTTTCCACCTATGTTTTCTCTGAGCTCAACTCATCAAAACTCACTCTATGTGCCAACCCCAATCAGAAATGAGTTCCAAATCACAATAATATACCCGAAGCAACATAAAAAAACCCAAAGGTTCAACCAAAACACTTTGAACCTCAAACTCACCCTTTGAGTTCCTAAAACTCAACTCCTCACCAAATCTGAAATTCAAACCATAGAACACAAATTTCTAGCTACAACAAAGCTCCCCAAACCATGTAAAAATTCATCTTTAAACATACACTTCTTAGCCAAACCAAATCTATGCCCACATATTTTGAAATTCAAGCAAGTCTCCAAAATTCCTTCAAGAACATAAAGAACACAATAAGGAAAACTCAAAAAATCCATACATGAATGATGAGTTGAACCCCTAGGCTAAAAATGGAGTGTTCAGTTGCAATCTTCCCTTCCCCAGTCCTTGATTTTCCCTTCCAGGCCATTCTCTTCTAAAACTCAAGCAAGTCTTCACCACAAAGGAAGGAAGAAGGAGGGAAACAAGAGAGAGAGAAAGGGAGTTTTCTTTTTGCTGAATTTTGAAGGCTTCTACTAGCCTAAGTCTGTCCAAGGTTAGGGAAAAGACCAAAATGCCCCTAGCCTTTACTTAGTTCTTTAATGCCCTTGAGGGAAAAATGGTCTTTTGCCACAATTTTTATATCGCCTTGGATAACCAAGACTGTTACACTGTGTGTTTAAAATAGTGCAAGACTTGCTAACCAAGCCATTTGAATAAAAATGTGATCCTAAATTCATAAACTAGTTAGGGTTAAATTTTTTTGGTCATAAACAGATAATTTTCATTAAAATGAATGTTTAGAACATGGGATCCCAAATTACAAAAGTCATATACAGTACAAAAGCCACTCTAATGGCAAATTACGCATTTTAGGTTTTCTTTCCCTATACAAATCCCTCGGCTGTGGCGGGAGAGTAGATAACAATGTACACCCCGCCCCCAGAGCTCTCCAACTCATGGTTGATCCATTTTACCCTTGCCTTTACCTACACCATGTATCACCCATGAGCCAAGGCTCAGCAAGAAAACCATAACAACATAACATACACATAATCAGTGATGACAATCAATGAATCACAAGTCAATCAGCTAGATATTCAACTAGCCATAAACATTAGATTAACAACAGAAAATATATTTATATTCAACAATTTATCACAATCATCATACAATACTCAGGGTCGACGCCCTTAGGCCGCACTCTTTGTTTAACCCACTAACTCCGGCTTGCTTAGGCCGAGTCCAGTGTTTATCTAGCTAACCCCAGCTCTCAGTGGGCGAGCTGCGTCCTGTGCGCAAATCATCAGCCCCGACTCTCTTAGGTAGTTTATTTCATTCTCACATGGCATATCACATTCCTACAACTTATGTATTCAAATATAGGGAAATTCAGTCCCAACACAGCCACACAAGGGTGTAATTTTCTTACCTTTAATTTCGAGTAGAGAAAATGAAATGGTTCCGAGCACGATCTTTCGCCCCGAGCCTTGGCCATAAACCTAGTCATAGTGTCCAATGGGTAATTATTAACTTCTAATCCAAATAAATACTTAGGAGACAGAAACTAGCCTCTGGGACTTCAATTTCTACTAAATCGGGTAGTAGAAATTGTCCCGAGCGTCTATATTTGAACCCCCGAGCCTTACCAATTCTAGAAATAATTCTAAGGCTAAAATCCCCAGGCAGGTCGTGACTTGGCTTAGTGGGTCGCGACTTGCCCCAAGTCAGAGAGCAAAGACCCAAGCCAAAGGGGGAGGCGGGTCGTGACTTGGCTTAGTAAGCCGCAGCGCACCCCCAAGGCAGAGAGCATCCCAGGCCAAAATGGCCACACACGTCGTGGTGCCCCAGTGCTGGGTCGCGGTGTGCCCCCTTCGAACCCAGAAAATCTAGGTTTTCTCCTCATTCTTCCCAACCAAGAACCTCAACACTTAACCTAGAATTTTACCTAAATAACTCAACCATCACAATCAAACTAGCAATGAATTCAAGATTAAACCACACATTTTTAAACACCAAACCTTTGCAATTATACCAAAATTACTATCCCAAGTCATCATCCATAATCACCCAAAAATCCAGAATAAACACATGTTCTAAGTTCCAAACTACTCAGCTCTACACAATGAAATTTAAAATTGAAACCTTACCTCAACTATGGCTGAATCCACACCAATTCCAACTTTAATTCCTAGCTTGAATCCTCTCCAATTTCCTTCTATTTTCTTTCAATTACCAACTCAATTCCCAAACCTATGCTCCTTTAAATTCCTAGGTCTCCAAGCTTCAAACCAAAGTTCTTTAGCTCCTTAGTCCTTCAATTTCTTCAAGGAATTCCCAGCTTAGGCCTAAATTCCCTGCCTTTTTCTTTCTTATCCTCAAAGCGTAAATGAGAGAGAGAGAGCATAAAATCGTAAGAGAGAAGGAGGATAAGAACTGAGAGTTTCTGCTATCTTCTACATTAATCCTAAGGGTGAACTGAGCATTTCACTGCCTAACAAAAGACCTTTACGCCCCTCCAAGGTTTACTAATCCTCAAATAGCCCCTAGGGGTAAAATGGTCATTTTCCCCTAGTTCCCGCTAATTCCTCAAATGCTCCTAATATTTTCCACTAATCACGTCATCCAATTAATTACCAATTATTTATTCAATGTCCAATAATTTCCTAATTATTCTCTAAATTTCCAAAAATACCCTGAGGCCCCTACCGAGCCGGGTATTAATCCTCGCTGTGAATATTTCG
This sequence comes from Humulus lupulus, assembly GCF_963169125.1. Taxonomy (NCBI): domain Eukaryota; kingdom Viridiplantae; phylum Streptophyta; class Magnoliopsida; order Rosales; family Cannabaceae; genus Humulus; species Humulus lupulus. The sequence goes on from NC_084795.1 coordinate 166,467,758, forward strand.
CCAATCCGCTCACTAGGATCGTCTCGAGCCATATGCTGCAAATATATCCACATAATAATGTGGTCTCAACAATTTATCACATATAACCACATTTATGCCCTCAACGGGCCAAAATTACAAATATGCCCTTATAAGCTAAACAGGGCCCACATGCATATTTAATACTCATAAACATGCATTTCACATATCCATATAATCATATTAATCATGCATGCCACATGATATTGCATTAAACTATTAAATCACACATATACCAATTATGCCCTCCCAACACGCTAAATAAGGCCCTTAAGCCTTATTAGCAATTTTGGGTCGTTACAATTTTCCCACTAATCCTCAATTAACATCATATTTCCCAATTACTTGCAATATTCCCAAATGATCACCAAACAATTCCCATTACCTGATAAATCCCGGTAATGTACTAATTACAAAAATACCCCTAGGCTCACCCTAAGCCAGGTATTTAATCCCTTTGTGACCTTTCCGCTTACTTGCTCACTAGGATCATCTCGTGTAACGACCCAAATTCACTAAGAAGGCTTAAGGGCCTTGATTAGAATGCCGGGAGGGCATGATGGGAATTATGTGTGATTTTTATGATTAAGATGCATGATAATGATTTAGGCATGTTATACGATTATGTGAATTATATTATGTGATAATTATGATGTGTGAATTGTACCGCGTGGGTTCTGGGATACCAACGTGATGCACGTGCCGAGACGGTCCTAGGAAACTAGATAGTGGTAACTGGTGATTTGGTAACCTGCGTAACTGTTAGTAACCATAGAGAGTAACAGGTTTTATGGGAAAGTGGTAGAATTGCAAAGCTGGTGAAAAGACAAGTATGGCCTTGAGGTTAAGTTAGGAAGGGGTATTAGTGGAAGGATAGAGTAGACATTTGGTAGGATGGATGATTATCAGCTGAAGGGGGAATATCATATACGTATAATATTTGGGGAGATGGGTTTATGCTGAAATTAGAAACCTAGAGGAAGACCAAACTTAAGAGGAAGAAGGGAGAGACTGAATTTAACTTTTGGAAGGAGAATCAAGAGTGATTGAAGTTGTCAAGCAGGCTTAGACCAAGAATACTTAGAGAATTGGGAATCAAGGGGGAAGGAGGTCAAGAGCTGGAGGTTGAACCCATCACTTAAGGACTTTGGAGAGGCTCGGGGTAGAGGACCGTGCTTGTGGCTACGTGGCATCGAAAACCAGTGAATTGAAAGGTAAGAAAACCGCACCCGAATATATGGTTGTGAATGGGACTAAGTGCTCCCGAGAGTTGTATTGTGTCATCGTTGGTATTATGCCAAGGGACACGTATAAGCGGTCTAAGAGTACCGTTCATGATTTTAGCGCACGGGGCGCGAATTGGTCACTGGGAGCCAGAAACATTAGGATAACAGAGGGAGCAGCCTGTGGGCGCTAGCCCTGGTTATCGTCTGTGCATTATGTTTTATGAGATGAAATCCTTAGTATGTGGTATGCTTGAATGATGTTATACTTGAAATTTATGAGATGCTATATGAGTAAATGACTTGATTGCTAGTTGTTCATGCTCTGTTATTGCTGTGTTTTCTTGCTGGGCCTTGGCTCACGGGTGCTTCGTGGTGCAGGTAAGGGCAAGGGCAAGCTGGACCAGGCCTGAGGTGGAGAGCTCCGAGGTTTAATGTACATAGCCAGCCGTTCGATCACCATGGTCGAGGAGTGTGTGAGGACAGAGACTACCTAACTGCTCATTTTGCCTTAGTACGGCCGCTAATGTATTTAAACCTTGTAAATTTTGAAAATGACCTTTGAAACTGTCATTTTTGGGATCCCATGTAATGAAACAATGTTTAGTAATGAAAATGTAACTTTTGAGACCAAAACACTTTTAACCCTAGTTCCTCTACTGTTTCAGTAACACGTTTTTACTTCATTGACTTGGTTAGCAAGTCTGGCACTTTATAAACACACCGTGTAACGGTCTTGGCTATCCAGGGCGTTACAACTTGGTATCAGAGCGTCCTAGGTTTATGGGTCCTGAAGACTGGCTGGGTATGTACATTCGCTGTGGGAGACAAGCTCAACTCAGGGTTTGGTAACTGTATATGCGTGATTATGTGTTTAAATGATTTGAGTGAGATATGAATGTTGATATCTGTCTGATGAATAGGGAGCATGAGATTCTGATAGGGCCTAGCCCTTGACTATTGCATGATGTTATTGAGGCGTGCTTATTAGCATTGCTGTGCATGTGGATGAACATCTGGATAAATTGCTATACTTGTTTGCTTGTGAATGATTGGAGTTTCGGTGGTGGATTATGGAGAGATTATCACCCTGTCATCTTAGCCTAATTGCCGAGTCGTTGTTTGCAGATTGACTTGAATAGATATGCGTTCAAGGAAATCTACACGACAAGCCGGCAGATCTGGGGCTAGAGAGGATGATCAGGGTCCAACCCCTCTGCCAGTCCCTGAGAACTGGCAGCAGCTAATGGCAGAAATGCAAGCTAGGCTTCAGAGCCAAGATGAGTTGATTAGAATGTTGCAGCAAGCTCCATCTGGGAATGTTTCCCCTGCTGGGCCACCGGCACTGGTACCTGTGGTACAGCCTGTCGATGTTGGCAATAAAGTGGAACCGTTGTATGAGCGGTTCAGGAAGCAGCAGCCCCCGATCTTTGAGGGTGGGCTAGATCCACTAAAAGCTGAGCAGTGGATGACCTTGATTACCACCATACTTGATTATATGAAAGTAGAGGGACATGATAGGGTGGCCTGTGCCACTTATATGTTGAGAGAGGATGCCCTAATCTGGTGGGAGGTGGCGTCACAGACTAGAAATGTTGCTGCAATGACATGGGAGGAGTTTAAAGATTTGTTCAATCAGAAGTACTATAATGTTGCCGTCAGAGCAGCAAAGGTGAATGAGTTTGTGGGCCTTGTTCAGGGCAGTTTGACTGTTACGGAGTATGCCTTGAAATTTGATAGACTTGCAAAGTTTGCACCGGATCTTGTTCCTACCGATGCGACCTGGTTAGACAGATTTGTTAGAGGGCTAAATGTCATGATAGCCCGGGATGTAAGGATTACTACAATTCCTGGGGTGACCACCTATGCCCAGGCTGTGGAAAGGGCTCTGACTGCTGAGGAAGCAGAGAATAGGATTTGGAGGGATAGTGCAGCAAGAAGGGAGGGCCGTAGGCCGGTGCCTCCATATTCTGGTTCTAGTAGAGGTGGAGGTATCAGTTATTTGAAGAGAAAGACTCCTGAAGCCCCAATTGCTCCTAGGTTTGATAGAGGAGGTCGGGGTATTCAGGGGGGCCGTCGAGGAGGCGGCGATTCGTGGAGGACTTACCCGGAATGCACAAGGTGCAGGAGACGCCATTTGGGCGAGTGTCAGGCTAAGGCCTGTTATGTATGCAGGGTGGTGGGACACCTCAGAAAAGATTGCCCAACGGTAAAGAAGGGCGAGGTAGGGAAGGTGGACAGCTTGACTCCAGCTCGAGTGTTCACTTTGACGCAGGCAGAGGCCGAGGCTAGTCCCTCGGTAGTGACAGGTCAGCTTTCTAGTGCTGGCACTTCTTTTACTGTTTTGATTGATTTTAGTGCTACGCATTCATTTGTTTCTGATAGGGTGATTGATAGATTGTGTAGACCTAGTGAGGTTAGAGCTTCAGGGTTTGGGACTATATTGCCTACGGGAGAGCTGGTGGTGTCTAGGAGATGGGTTAGGGCACGCCAGTGTTAGTTGATGGTAGAGAGTTGTCAGTGGACTTGATTGAGTTGAGTATGGAGGACTTTGACATGATCTTAGGTATGGATTGGCTGATTAGGTATGGAGCTACCATTGACTGTAGAAAGAAAATGGTGACTTTTGAGCTAGAGGGTGAGGATCCCTTCGTTTTTGTGGGAGCGGTGCGTGGACCCCGTGTACCCAGGATTTCTGCGTTGAGAGCCAGAGATTTGCTACAGGGTGGATGTATAGGCTTCTTGGCTAGTGTGGTAGATACCACCAAGGTTTCACCAGTTGGACCGGAGGAGACCAGACTGGTTTGTGAGTTCTTGGATGTGTTTCCTGAGGATTTGCCTGGGTTGCCGCCGCGTAGGGAGATTGAGTTTGTTATTGAGTTAGCACCAGGGACAGAGCCAGTGTCGAGGGCACCGTACAGGATGGCACCAGGGGAACTGAAAGAGTTAAAGATACAATTGCAGGAACTTCTGGATATAAGGTTCATCAGACCTAGCTATTCGCCATGGGGTGCTCCAGTTTTATTTGTTAAGAAGAAGGATGGGACCCTGAGAATGTGTATTGACTATCGGGAATTGAATAAGTTAACTATTAAGAATAAGTATCCCCTACCGAGGATTGATGACTTGTTCGATCAGTTGCAGGGTAAGATGGTGTTCTCAAAGATTGATCTTCGATCTGGTTATCACCAGCTGAGGATCAAGGATGAGGACATACCTAAGACAGCTTTTCGGACGCGTTATGGGCACTATGAGTTCTTGGTCATGTCTTTTGGTTTGACCAATGCCCCAGCAGCCTTTATGGATTTAATAAACAGAGTGTTCAAAGATTTTCTGGATCAGTTTGTTATAGTCTTCATTGACGACATCCTAGTGTACTCCAGTTCAGAGGCAGAGCACGAGTTTCATCTTCGACTAGTTCTTCAAAGGTTGAGGGAGCATCAGTTATATGCTAAGTTTAAGAAGTGTGAGTTCTGGTTACCTGAAGTGACATTCCTTGGACACATTGTAGGTGCAGATGGAATTAAAGTGGATCCGTCTAAGATAGAAGCAGTTAGAGATTGGCCAAGGCCAAGGAACGCCTCAGAAGTGCGAAGTTTCCTTGGTTTGGCAGGCTACTATAGGCGGTTTGTAGAAAGCTTCTCGAAGATTGCGGCACCGATGACAGAATTGACAAGAAAGAATCTAAAGTTCATTTGGTCAGACAAGTGTGAGGGCAGTTTCCAGGAGTTGAAGCGACGACTTATTACAGCGCCAGTGTTGAGTTTGCCTTCGGGGGAAGGGAAGTTTGTGGTATATTGTGATGCATCAAGGTTGGGTTTAGGCTGTGTGCTAATGCAGGATGAGAAGGTGATAGTTTATGCATCACGACAGCTGAAGGAGTATGAGCAGCGGTATCCTACTCATGATTTGGAGCTGGCAGCAGTGGTTTTTGCCCTGAAGATTTGGCGGCATTATCTTTATGGGGAGAAGTGCGAGGTGTACACCGACCATAAGAGCCTGAAATATTTCTTTACGCAGAAGGACCTGAATATGAGACAGAGGCGTTGGCTGGAGCTGGTGAAAGATTATGATTGTGATATTCTTTACCATCCAGGAAAAGCCAATGTGGTGGCTGATGCATTGAGCCGCAGAGGTCCAGGTCAGTTGTATAGCTCTGTTCAGATCTCAAGGGAGTTAGTAGATGAGATGGTTAGAGCGGGAATAGAATTAGTTGTAGGCCGATTGGCTAATATTACTCTACAGTCGACCCTGCTAGAGCGGATCAGAGAGGGGCAGTTGACAGACGCTCAGTTACAGAGGGTTAGAGAGGATGTTTTAGCAGGAATAGCTAAGGACTATTCTGTTTCAGAGGTTGGTTTACTTCGGTATCAGGGGCGGATTTGTGTTCCAGCTGACGAGGGGATTAGATGGGAGATACTAGATGAGTCTCATACGACACCGTACTCGCTTCATCCGGGTACCACAAAGATGTATCAGGATCTACGGACTTTGTATTGGTGGCCCGGGATGAAGAAGGATGTGGTAGAGTACGTTGCTAGATGCTTAACCTGTCAACAGGTGAAAGCTGAGCATCAGCGACCAGCAGGGTTGCTTCAACCTTTGGGTATTCCTGAGTGGAAATGGGAGGATATTACTATGGATTTCGTAGGAGGTCTACCCAGGACAGTAGGGTTTCATGACTCAATATGGGTGATAGTGGATAGATACACCAAGTCAGCCCATTTTCTTCCAGTGAGGTCAACTTATACTGTGGATCAGTACGCTGAGTTGTATGTGAAAGAGATCGTATGTCTCCATGGGGTTCCTAAGTCGATTGTGTCAGACCGGGATCCTATTTTCACTTCCAAGTTTTGGGGAGGTTTGCAGAAAGCTTTAGGAACTCAATTGAAGTTCAGTACCGCCTTTCATCCTCAGACTGATGGACAGTCTGAGAGAACGATCCAAGTGCTGGAGGATATGCTCAGAGCTTGTGTGATTGACTTTGAGGGTTCATGGAGTAAGTACCTTCCATTGATTGAGTTCTCGTACAACAATAGTTATCAGTCAACGATTGGAGTAGCTCCCTATGAGATGTTGTATGGGAGGAGGTGTAGATCGCCTATCCATTGGGATGAGATGGGTGAGAGAAGATACTTGGGGCCAGATATGGTTCAGAGGACAGGTGAGGCTATAGAGAAGATCCGGGCTAGGATGCTCGCATCTCAGAGTAGGCAGAAAAGCTACGCTGATCCTAAGCGTAGGGATGTGGAGTTTCAGGTTGGTGATCGCATTTTTCTTCGAGTTTCACCTCTGTGAGGGGTGAGCAGGTTTGGTAAGAAGGGCAAGCTGAGCCCTAGATTCATTGGACCATTTGAGATCCTGGAAAGAATTGGTCAGGTGTCTTACAGGTTAGCCTTGCCGCCATCGTTGTCTGGAGTTCATAACGTGTTCCATGTCTCCATGCTTCGGAAGTATGTTTCAGATGTGACTCATGTATGGAGGCATGAAGATCTGGAGTTACAGGAAGATTTGGCTTATGATGAGCGACCAGTTCAAATCTTAGATCGGAAAGACAAGGTGTTGCGAAACAAGACAATTCCTTTGGTTAAAGTGCTGTGGAGAAATAGCAAGGTCGAGGAGGCGACCTGGGAGCTTGAGACAGCTATGCGGGATCAGTATCCGGAGTTATTCAGGTAAATTTCGAGGACGAAATTCTCATTAGGAGGGGATAGTTGTAACGACCCAAATTCACTAAGAAGGCTTAAGGGCCTTGATTAGAATGCTGGGAGGGCATGATGGGAATTATGTGTGATTTTTATGATTAAGATGCATGATAATGATTTAGGCATGTTATACGATTATGTGAATTATATTATGTGATAATTATGATGTGTGAATTGTACCGCGTGGGTTCTGGGATACCAACGTGATGCACGTGCCGAGACGGTCCTAGGAAACTAGATAGTGGTAACTGGTGATTTGGTAACCTGCGTAACTGTTAGTAACCATAGAGAGTAACAGGTTTTATGGGAAAGTGGTAGAATTGCAAAGCTGGTGAAAAGACAAGTATGGCCTTGAGGTTAAGTTAGGAAGGGTATTAGTGGAAGGATAGAGTAGACATTTGGTAGGATGGATGATTATCAGCTGAAGGGGGAATATCATATACGTATAATATTTGGGGAGATGGGTTTATGCTGAAATTAGAAACCTAGAGGAAGACCAAACTTAAGAGGAAGAAGGGAGAGACTGAATTTAACTTTTGGAAGGAGAATCAAGAGTGATTGAAGTTGTCAAGCAGGCTTAGACCAAGAATACTCAGAGAATTGGGAATCAAGGGGGAAGGAGGTCAAGAGCTGGAGGTTGAACCCATCACTTAAGGACTTTGGAGAGGCTCGGGGTAGAGGACCGTGCTTGTGGCTACGTGGCATCGAAAACCAGTGAATTGAAAGGTAAGAAAACCGCACCCGAATATATGGTTGTGAATGGGACTAAGTGCTCCCGAGAGTTGTATTGTGTCATCGTTGGTATTATGCCAAGGGACACGTATAAGCGGTCAAAGAGTACCGTTCATGATTTTAGCGCACGGGGCGCGAATTGGCCACTGGGAGCCAGAAACATTAGGATAACAGAGGGAGCAGCCTGTGGGTGCTAGCCCTGGTTATCGTCTGTGCATTATGTTTTATGAGATGAAATCCTTAGTATGTGGTATGCTTGAATGATGTTATACTTGAAATTTATGAGATGCTATATGAGTAAATGACTTGATTACTAGTTGTTCATGCTCTGTTATTGCTGTGTTTTCTTGCTGGGCCTTGGCTCACGGGTGCTTCATGGTGCAGGTAAGGGCAAGGGCAAGCTGGACCAGGCCTGAGGTGGAGAGCTCCGAGGTGTAATGTACATAGCCAGCCGTTCGATCACCATGGTCGAGGAGTGTGTGAGGACAGAGACTACCTAACTGCTCATTTTGCCTTAGTACGGCCGCTAATGTATTTAAACCTTGTAAATTTTGTAAATGACCTTTGAAACTGTCATTTTTGGGATCCCATGTAATGAAACAATGTTTAGTAATGAAAATGTAACTTTTGAGACCAAAACACTTTTAACCCTAGTTCCTCTACTGTTTCAGTAACACGTTTTTACTTCAATGACTTGGTTAGCAAGTCTGGCACTTTATAAACACACCGTGTACGGTCTTGGCTATCCAGGGCGTTACATCTCGTGTCGATTAACCCAAATATATCCACATACTATTGTGGTCTCAATCACAAATCACATATATTTACAAATATACCCTCAATGGGTCAAAATTATGAAAATACCCTTCTAATAAGAAACGAACCCACATGCATATTTAATACACTTAAACACGCATAAACAGTCATATCATAATATAACTAATGTAGTCATGCATATAATCATAAACATGCACAAGATATCCATTTATGCCCTCCCAACACTCTAATCAAGGCACTAAGCCTGATTAGTAAATTTGGGATGTTACAATTATCCCCTCCTTATAGGAATTTCGTCCTCAAATTTTTACATGAATAGCTCGGGATACTGATCCCCCATATTTGACTCTGATTCCTAGGTTGCCTCCTTGACCTTGTTGTTTCTCCATAATACCTTAACCAAAGGTATGGTTTTATTCCTCAGGACCTAGTCCTTCCTATCTAATTTATGGATTGGCTTCTCCTCATAGGATAGGTCTGCCTACAGCTCCAGATCTTTGTAACTCAATACATGAGCCTCATCTGATACATATTTCCGAAGCATCGAAATATGAAACACATTGTGTACTGCTAACAATGCCGGAGGTAAGGCCAGCCTATAAGCCACCTAAGAATTCCTCTCTTGGATCTCAAAAGGTCCTAAGAATCTAGGGCTATGATAACTCTACAATATAGAGTTATTTTATCATATTTCATATGTTAATTGTTGCATAGTTCTTAAGGTTTTATGTAATTTTGAATTTATGAGTCTTATTGTATTTTTTTTTAGATTTTTATATGATTTTATTGTAATATGTTGTATTTTAATTATTTGAAATTAGTGTTGTTATATTAAAAGTTAAAAATGTGATTTTAATGAGCTTAAATGTCAAAGTAAATTAAGTTTTAATTAGTATTTTTAAGGAACTTATGTTGTATATTTAACTATTGAAAATATTTAGTTTATGTTTATATTGTAGGGAATGTGGTGCATTTTTTCTCTTGAATAGCAAGAAAAGAAAAGATTGAAAGAAGTGGAAAAAGTTAGAAACTTAGGCCAAATTTGACATAAGTGCTTAGCCCAGCCCCACGACCCAAGGAACCTAGGCCCATGCCATCAGCTCTAGCAGCCTAGCTGCTCTCCTACTCAGCCTGGGCTTTTCTCCACCAAACCATGCTCGCTAGCTCCTCAGCCTAGCTCCACAGCCTAGCATCGTTGGCCTTCTCCTCACATGGTCCCACCTACCTTCAACCGTCGGCCCAGCCTTGTAACGACCTAAATTCACTGGTAAGGCTTAGGGCCTTGATTAGCGTGCCTAGAGGGCAATAAGTGAATTATTGTTATAATAGGTGAATTTGTGTGAATATGTGATTAGAGATGCATGTTTAGGTGAATTAAATATGCATGTGGGCCCCTTCTGGTTATTAGGGGCATGACTGTAATTTTAGCCCATTGAGGGCATGAATGTAATAATTGTGATATACTTGTGATATATCTGTGTTGCACGATTCGAGACAGTTCTAGGGAGCGGTTAGCTAGGAAGTCACAACGGGTTTGAAAATCCACCTCAGGGCGAGTCGAGGGGAGTTTGGGGTATTAGACATTTTATGGGGTTATCGAATTAAGGAAATAAATATTTGGAGATATATTTGAGGTTAGAATGCCTAGGAGGGAATATTGGGAAATTTTCCATTTTGCCCTCGGGGACGTTTTTGGTACCTCGAGCCTTGAGGTAACCTTATAGACTTAAGTTAAATAAAACAGAGTTAAGGAAACACTCAGAATATAGGAACCGACCCACTCACTCTATCTCTCTCATCTTCTTCCTTGGGAGCTTGGAGATTCTAGTTGTGAAAACTAACTGGAAGGTAGGAATCAAGCTAGAGCTGTGGAGGCTAGGAGCTTGGGGCTTAGGAGATCAACTCAAAGACTCAATTAAGCAAGGTTAAGTTTTAAATTATTTGAGTTGAGCTTGAAATTTCTCTTTGTTTTCTTAGAGTAATGCATGTGTGTTGAGTGAAGAGTTAATTTTGAGTTTGATAAGGATTTTGGCTTGAGTTCTTGTTGGGTTTTGTTGCTGAATCTATAGCATAACCTCTGTGATGATTAGTTTGGATTGTTGGCATGATTCTGGGGTTAATTGGGCTGGTTTTTGAGGTGAAAATGGTGAGTTTTTCTGGGCTCGAGGGGTCAGGCCGCGGCGCTGTTCTTGCTGAGTCGCGGCCCCTTAGATCATGGGGCGTCTGGAATCGAAGGCGCACCACGGAGCCCTTCAGGAAGGGCCGCAGTGCGTGTAGGCTAATTTAAGGCAAGGCCTCGGGTTGAGCTGGGGGCCGCAGCATGAGTCCCTAGGGCCGCGACGCTTAGTGCATTTTTGGGTTCTAGAGAGCTTTTACGCTTGGGAATTCAATAGTTAAGGCTCAGGATGGATTTTATCACTCGGATTGATAGAGTTCAATGTCCCGGAGGCTAGAACCATAATCTAAAGCAATTTAATTGATTAGAACTTGATGGGTGGAAATTGTTAATGCGTTGAGACTAGGGTTTCGGTGAGGCTCGGATTAGGGAACTATGCTCGGGACATCGGTGCTTGGAAAGCTCAGGACACAGGTAAGAAAACTACTGTTCCCCATAGAGCTTGTGTTGCAGGGCTCGTCCCTATATGATTGAGTTGCAGAGCTCGACCCTATATGACTATGTTGCAGGGCGTGGCCCTTTGACTGAATTTATATGTGTTTAAATATCTATTTAGTTATATTATGTCTGTATATAAATTATGGAATGGGAGAGGCCGTGAACGGCAAGGGGTCGGGGGCAGTGTTTAGCACGCAGAGTATGATTTGCCAGGGCGAGACCCCAAGGGATACCTGGGATATCCTTACGGTATAGACCGTGAACCCAGGGTCTGGTAAAGCGCTTGGGACGGCATGGTCATACATGTATAGCCTGATGATGGCATGTTTATATGTTAAGTATTTGTTATGCATATGTTATCTGCTTGTGAGGGTTTTCTTGCTGGGCTTCGGCTCACGAGTGCTCTATGGTGCAGGTAAAGGCAAGGGGAAAGTCGACCAACCTTGAGTATAGTGAGCGAGATAAGCGGCGCGTACATGTCTGGTCTGCCTGGCTGCCACAGCCAGGGGTGCTTTTGGGGAATGGTTGTACTAAACTTAAATTTTGTCGTTTAGTCGACTCTGGTTATATTTTGAGTTGTAAATATTTCTAAACAATGTTTTGGAATCCCAAATGTTAAACGTTTTATAATTTTCAAAGAAAGGTTTATTCTCAAGTTTATGACTCTAAAAATGGTTTAACTACACTTTTTTCGTGAAACCTCGATTAGTGAGTTAATTGCACATTTTAAACTCACTTAGTAACAGCTCTAAGGCAGTAGGGCGTTATAACTTGGTATCAGAGCGAGCCAAGGTTTATGATTTCTGAAGAATGACCGAACATGAACGCTTGCTGTCAGTGGCAAGCTCGACTCAGGGTTCATTGGTAATAATTGAATTGTATGTCTGATTATGTGCTTAAATTCCATGGTTTCCTGCTTTTTCCATATAGAGCATGATGAATGATTTAATGTATGCATGATGTCAGGGCATGGCCCGTTGTGTGTTATATGTTATTTGTGTGTTATGTGGATTGTTGCTCTTGGTTGACTGATGTGATTGGGAGGTGGTTTTGGAGGTTGTTGTCATGCCTGATGAGTGGTGTCATTGATTGCAGGCATATTTGTTGAGATGCCTCATCAATCATCTAGACTCCGTGGCCGCCGGGTCAAGGATGATAACCAGGGTCAGGACTCTCCACCAGCCCCACATAATTGGCAAGAGATGTTTGTTGAAATGGAAGCAAGACTACAACAAACAGAAGAAGAACTCTGCCAGTTGAGGCAACAGGCACCTCCACAGGTCACTGGGTTGCCAAGTCAGCAAGTTATGGCGCCAGTGCCAGTTCAACCTGTTGTGGAGAACAAGTAAGAACCTTTGTATGAGAGGTTCAGAAAACAGCATCCTCCCTCCTTTGAGGGTGGACAAAACCCACTGCGGGCAAAGCAGTGGATGAATATGATTTCCTCTATTCTCGATTTTATGAGGTTTGAGGGGAATGAGAGGGTAGCTTGTGCAAGCTACATGTTCAGAGAGGATGCCCGTATCTGGTGGGATGTAGTAGTTCAGAGGAGAGATGTGACAGTTATGACCTGGGGTGAGTTCAGAAATATCTTCAATGAGAAGTATTATAATGTTGCAGTCCGAGGTACGAAGGTTGATGAGTTTATCAACCTGGCTCAGAACCGGTTGACCGTGACAGAGTATGCTCTAAAATTTGACCAATTGGCGAAGTTTGTGCCAGATTTAGTGCCGACAGATGCGGCAAGAAGAGACAGATTCATACGGGGATTGAAAGTTATGATCGCCCATGATGTGAAGATCACGCTGGATTGAAAGACTACTACCTACGCTCAGGTTGTAGATAAGGCTCTTACAGCTGAGGGGGTCGAGGACCAGCTCTGGAGAGAGAGGGCTGTGAGGCACGATGCCAGAAGGAAAGTGCCTCCTTTTATTGGATCCAATTGGGGTAGTGGTTCCAGTGAGCAGAAGAGGAAGGCCCCAGATTCCTTTGTTCCTCCCAGTTTAGATAGGAGGGCATGGGGTGGTTTTAGTAGCCGTCAGGGCGGAAGTGACAACTGGAGGAGTTTTCCAGTGTGTCCTCGGTGCAGACGATGACATCAGGGTGAGTGCATGATTAGGGCCTGCTTTTTCTGTGGGAGTGCCAATCATCTGAAGAAGGGCTACCCACAAGCCAGGAAGGAGGAGCTGAAGCAGGGCAACAGTCTCGCTCCTGCTAGGGTGTTTACTTTGACTTAGACTGAGGCGGAGGCTAGCCCCTTAGTTGTGACAGGTCAGATCTCTAGTGCTAGTTCTTTTTATACTTCATTGTTTGATTCGGGAGCTACTAATTCGTTTGTGTCTGCTAGAGTGATGGATCAGTTGTGTAGACCCAATGTTTTGTATGCTAGGGGTTTTCAGACTTTGTTGCCAACTGGGGAACTGGTAGTTTCTATGAGGTGGATTAGAGCTTTACCAGTAGAGGTAGATGGTAGGGAATTGTTTGATGATCTGATTGAGCTTGCGATGGACTTCGACATGATCCTAGGGATGGATTGCTATCGAAGTATGGGGCGACGATTGACTGCAAGCTCAGGATGGTGAGTTTCAAACCGGAAGGGGTACCCTTTGTATTTGTGGGAACAGCTAGTGGACCGCGTGTACCTATGATTTCATCATTGAAGGCTAGAGACCTGAGGTTGCATAGGATTCCTAGTGAGTGTTGTGGATACCTCTAAGGTTGTGTCGGTTGGACCGAGGGAGACCAGATTGGTATGCGAGTTTCCAGATTTATTTCTAGCAGATTTTCCAGGGCTGCTGCCGCAGCGGGAGATTGACTTTGTTATAGAGTTGGTACCAGGAGCGGAGCCAGTATCTAGGACACCTTATAGAATGGATCCGGCAGAGTTGAAGGAGTTGAAGATTCAGTTGCAGGAGTTACTAGATTTGGGGGTTCATCAGACCGAGTTTCTCGCCATGGGGTGCTCCAATGTTGTTTGTCAAGAAAAATGATGGATCTCTTAGGATGTGTATTGACTACAGGGAGCTGAACAAGTTGACCATTAAGAATAAGTATCCACTACCTAGGATTGATGATTTGTTTGACCAGCTGCAGGGAAAGACAGTGTTTTCTAAGATAGATCTCCGGTCAGGTTACCATCAGTTAAGGATCAGAGAGGAGGACATACCAAAGACCGCTCTCCGCACGAGGTATGGACACTATGAATTCCTGGTTATGTCCTTTGGATTAACCAATGCCCCAGCAGCTTTTATGGATATGATGAATAGAGTTTTCAAGGATTATTTAGACAAGTTCGTGATTGTGTTCATCGACGACATTCCGGTGTACTCACAAGTAGAGACGGAGCATGAGCAGCATCTACGTCTGGTGTTGTAGCGGTTAAGGGAGCATAGGTTATATGCTAAGTTCAGCAAGTGCGAGTTCTGGTTACCACAAGTTACATTTCTGGGCCATATCATCAGTAAGGAGGGGATTCTGGTCGACCCAAATAAGATTGAGGCAGTGAGAGACTGGCCTAGACCGAGCAGTGTTCATGAAGTGAGGAGTTTTTTGGGATTAGCAGGGTATTATCGGTGATTTGTTGAGGGGTTCTCGAAGATAGCCACACCATTGGCAGAATTGAAAAAGAAGAAGACAAAGTATGTTTGGACAGACAGATGTGAGAATAGTTTCAAGGAGTTGAAGTGGCGACTGATCACCGCGCTAGTGTTGAGTTTGCCGACGGACAATGAGAAGTTCGTGGTTTATTGTGATGCCTCGAGACAGGGTTTAGGGTGTGCGTTGATGCAAGCTAGGAAGGTGATAGCCTACGCATCGAGGCAATTAAAGGAGTATGAGCAGAGATATCCCATGAATGATCTAGAATTGGCAGTGGTGGTATTCGCACTTAAGATTTGGAAACATTATCTGTATGGTGAGAAGTGTGAGATATACACCGACCATAAGAATTTGAAGTACTTCTTTACATTGAAGGATTTGAATATGCACCAGAGACGGTGGCTAGAGTTGGTTAAGGATTATGATTGTGATATCCCATACCATCCTAGGAAGGCTAATGTAGTGGCTGATGCATTGAGTCGGAAGGGCCCAAGGCAGTTGTACAGTTCAAGGTAGATATCCAGTAAGTTAGCGGAGGAGATGACCAGAGTGGGAATAGAGTTGGTGGTTGGTCGGTTAGCCAACATCACTCTTCAGTCTACGCTCCTTGAAAGGATCAAGGAGGCGCGGGGGAAGGATTCCCAATTGAGAGATCACAGGGACAATGTCTTAGTCAGAGTGTGTAACGCCCCACTTCCTTAGAGCTGTTACTAAGTGAGTTTTAAAACGTGCTTTCATCTCGCTAATCGAGGTTTTAGATTAAATGGTGTAATTAAGTTATAAACAGAGGAAAAACCTTAGAAATATTAATTTCCATAGAAAATCATAAAAGGTTTACACTTGGGGTCCCAAAATACAGTTTAGAAATGTTTACAACATATTAGTTAAACCAAGTCGACTAGACGACAAAATCAGAGTTTATTTACAAGCATCTCCCAAAAAATCCTCTGGCCGTGGCGGCCAGGCTGGCCAAACATGTACACGCCACCTCACGCCTGCTGTACTCATGGTTGGTTGATCACCTCTGTACCCTTTACCTGCACCAAAGAGCATCTGTGAGCCAAGGCCCAGCAAGAAAACCCACAAGCAGATAACATATGCAACACATATATCAAACATATAAACATGCCACCAATGGCTAAACACGTACGACCTAGCCGTCCCAGGCATTTACCAAGCCCTGAGTTCGCGGACCATGCCATGAGGATATCCCAAGTATCCTTCTGGGGACTCGCCCTGGAAACTCGCACTCCACGTGCTCAGCGCTGCTCTCGGCCCCTTGCCGTTCTCGGCCTTGCAATCAACGTGCCCAACACCGTTCCCGGCCCTTCGCCGTTCTCGGTCTACACTGCTTCCGGCTCAAGCCGACCATTCACATCATAATTCACATAGCATAAAAAGCAAGTATAGAATTCTAGCATAATTAGATAAAGGGCTACGCTCTGCAGTTCTAACATATTGGGCTCGACCCTGCATATCAATCCATTCAAACACATAGGGCTCAGCCCTGCACACAAGCTCTGTGGGAATAAGGGTTCTCTTACCTGAGTCCCGAGCTCTCCGAGCACCGATGTCCCGAGCACAGTCCTCTAACTTGAGCCTCGCCGAAACCCTAGTCACAACAAATTAACAATATCTAATCATCAAGTTCTAATTCAACGAATAACTTCAAACCATAACTCTAACCTCCGAGACCTTGAATTCTATCAATCCGGGCGATAAAATCCACCCCGAGCCTTACCCCTTGAGTTCCCAGGACTAAAATACCCTTAAAAACTCAACCTGGCACCAAGGGCCACGGCCCCACCCACAAGAGCCGCGGCTAGCCTCAAAACAGAGGCTAGCACACCCCTGCAACACACACGGGCCGCGACGCATGCACCAAGCGCCGCGGCGCGCATGAACTCTCGGCCATCCTCGGCTGCACGCGCACACGGGCCGCGGCGCGCCCATCCTAGGGCCGCGGCCCTCCTCACCAAACCCAGTATTCTTCATCAGTTTTCTACCTTTTCTTCAAGCCAATCCTCACCAAAACTCACCTATCTAACCCAGATATTTAACACATATACTCCATCTCAATAATAACTCAGTAACAACATAAAAACCCATTAGTTACCACCCCAAAACTCAACTAGATCACACATGAACAAATCAAACTTGCTAGCATGCATATTCTAATAACCAGCTGCAACTTTAGACTTATCCACCATAATCAAAACTTACCTCTTGCTGAATTGAGCCTTAGAACCAGTTCCCCCTATGCTTCAATCTTCAAGCTTCAAGTTCCCTTAGATTTCCCCAGCTGAAATCCCTTAGCTTTAGATTAGTTTTCCTTAAGTTTTCCCCTTGGGTTTGCCTTAGTGAGTGAGAGAGTGAAGAAGAAGAAAGCTATCTCAGCCAAGGGAGAGTGTATAAGTCGGTTTCCCCAAGGTTCCAATTAATTCCTCTTTTGTTTTATTCAGCTTAAGTCTATGTGGTTACCTCAAGGCTCGGGGTACCAAAACGTCCCTGAGGGCAAAATGGTAAACTTCCCCAATATTACCGCCTAGACATTCTATCCTCAAATATATCTCCAAATATTTATTTTCATGCCCCAATAATCCCATAACACTCCTAGTACCCAAATTACCCCTCGACTCGCCCCGAGCCGGAATCTCAACCCCGTTGTGACTCTCTGGCTAATCGCTCCCCAGGACTGTCTCAGATCGTGCTGCACAAACATTTCACATATATATACCATATATCACATTCATGCCCCTAATATCCAGACGGGGCCCACATGCACATTTAACTCATTAAACATGCATCACTATCATATATCCACATTAATTCACCCATTAACACATTAAAGCATAATAAATCATTTATTTCCCTCCGGGCACACTAATCAAGGCCCTAAGCCCGATTAGAAAATTCGGGTCGTTACAGAGCAGCTAAGGACTTCTCTATCTCGGAGATGGGGTTACTAAAGTATAAGGGTCGGATCTGTGTTTTGATGGATTCAGTTATTCGGCGAGAGATTTTAGATGAGCTGCATACCACTCCTTATTCCTTAGATCCGGGTACGACGAAGATGTACCAGGATTTGAGAGCTCTATATTGGTGGTCAGACATGAAGAGAGATGTGGTGGATTATGTGGCCAAGTGCCTAACATGCCAGCAGGTTAATGCTGAACATCAGAGGCCAGCAGGGTTGCTGCAGCCTCTAGGGATTCCAGAGTGGAAGTGGGAAGATGTCGCCCTGGACTTCGTGGTTGGGTTGCCGAAGACCGTGGGACAGCATGACTCCGTGTGGTTGATTGTGGATAGGTACACCAAGTCCACCCACTTTTTACCAGTCAGGACGACTTATACTGTGGAGCAGTATGCTATGCTATACGTGAAGGAGATTGTTCGACTGCATGGGGCTCCAAGGTCGATAGTGTTCGACAGGGACCCCACCTTCACCTCCAAGTTCTGGGCGAGTCTGCAAAAAGCTATGGGCATACAATTACGGTTTAGTTCCGCTTATCATCCTCAGACAGATGGACAGACTGAGAGGATGATTCAGATATTAGAGGACATGTTGCGAGCTTGTGTCTTAGATTTTGGGGGATCTTGGAGTAAGTATCTTCCTTTGATTGAGTTCTCATACCACAACAGTTATTAGGCGACTATCGGAGTGGCTCTGTATGAAATGCTTTATGGGAGGAAGTGCAGATCACCTATCCATTGGGATGAGACCGGTGAGAGGAGGTACTTAGGTTCTGAGATGGTTCAGAGGACCAATGAGGCGGTTGAGAAGATTAGAGCTTGAATGCTCGCCTCCCAAAGTCGCCAGAAGAGTTATTCATATCTGAAATGCAGGAGTGTGGAGTTTCAGATTGGTGACCATGTGTTCCTTAAGATTTCACCTTTGAGGGGAGTGAAACGATTCGGTGGTCGGGGCAAGTTGAGCCCTAGATTTGTTGGCCCCTTCGAGATTTTGGAGCGGGTTGGAGAGGTAGCTTACAGATTGGCGATGCCTCCAACCTTATCAGGGGTTCATGACGTGTTTCACGTGTCTATGCTTCAGAAGTATGTATCTGATTCGATGCATGTTCTGAGTTATGTGAATTTGGAGCTGGATCAGGATTTGTCTTATGAGGATAAACCAGTTCAGATTCTCGACCAGAAGGACAAAGTCTTGCGGAACAAGACCATCGCCTTGGTGAAAGTGCTGTGGAGGAACAGCAAGGTCGAGGAGGCGACATGGGAACTAGAATCAAAGATGCGGGAGCGGTATCCCGAGATATTCAAGTAATTTCGAGGATGAAATTTCTCTAAGGAGGGGATAGTTGTAACAACCCAAATTCGCTGATAAGGCTTAGGGCCTTGATTAGCGTGCCTGGAGGGCAATAAGTGAATCATTGTTATAATAGATAAATTTGTGTGAATATGTGATTAGAGATGCATGTTTAGGTGAATTAAATATGCATGTGGGCCCCATCTGGTTATTAGGGGCATGACTGTAATTTTAGCCCGTTGAGGGAATAAATGTAATAATTGTGATATACTTGTGATATATCTGTGTTGCACGATCTGAGACAGTTCTTGGGAGCGGTTAGCTAGGAAGTCACAACGGGGTTGAAAATCCGCCTCGGGGCGAGTCGAGGGGAGTTTGGGGTATTAGACATTTTATGGGGTTATCGAGTTAAGGAAATAAATATTTGGAGATATATTTGAGGTTAGAATGCCTAGGAGGGAATATTGGGAAAATTTACCATTTTTCCTTCGGGGATGTTTTTGGTACCCCAAGCCTTGAGGTAACCTTATAGACTTAAGTTAAATAAAACAAAGTTAAGGAAACACTCAGAATATAGGAACCGACCCACTCACTCTATCTCTCTCATCTTGTTCCTTGGGAGCTTGGAGGTTCTAGTTGTGAAAACTAACTGGAAGCTAGGAATCAAGCTAGAGCTTTGGAGGCTAGGAGCTTGGGGCTTAGGAGATCAACTCAAAGACTCAATTAAGCAAGGGTAAGTTTTAAATTATATGAATTGAGCTTGAAATTTCTCCTGGTTTTCTTAGAGTAATGCATGTGTGTTGGGTGAAGAGTTGATTTTGAGTTTGATAAGGATTTTGGCTTGAGTTCTTGTTGGGTTTTGTTGCTGAATCTATAGCATAACCTTTGTGATGATTAGTTTGGAATGCTGGCTTGATTCTGGGGTTAATTGGGCTGGTTTTTGAGGTGAAAATGGTGAGTTTTTCTGTGTAATGACCCAAATTTACTAATGAGGCTTAAGGGCTTTGATTAGTGTGCCGGGAGGGCATAAATTGAATATATGTTATTTAGTGATTATAAGAATGCTATATGACTATTTGAATATCTGAGATGCATGACTATGTGTATTAGTATGCATGTAGGCTCTGATTAGGTTAGAAGTGGCATAATTGTAATTTTGGCCCGTTGAGGGCATAACTGTATATATATGTGATAATTGTTGAGACCACATTATTATGTGGATATATTTGTGATCTGTGATTCGAGATGATCCTAGTGAGCGGGTTAGCGAAAAAGTCACAGCGGGGATTTATACCCGGTTCGGGGCGAGCCTGGGGGTATTTCTGGGAATTTAGAGAATATATAGGAGTCTATTTTGACATCGAGGAATACAACTAGTGATTAGTTATGTATCGGGATATAAGCGGTAAATATTAGAGACATTTGAGGAATTAGCGAGAATTGGGTGAAATGACCAAAATGCCCCTAGGTGCATTTAAAGGCTTAGAATTAAAGGGAGGGCATATCGATATTTGGCTATTATAGGATAAGTGTTATCAGGTTCTATGCCTTAGTGGGAAAAGTCTAGAGTCAGAAGGAAAAAAGAAAAGAAAAGAAAAGAAAGGAAAGAAAAGAAAGAAGAGAAGGAAAGAGGGAAAGGAAAACAGGGCATTTTATCAAGGTCGGTTCAGGCTTTTCTCCATCAGCTCTTGAGGTCTTTTTGGAGCAGAAGCTCAGGAGGAGTTTGAGCAAGAGCTAGAGGCTAGGATCCCTGTTCTAGCTTAAGGAATTGGCGGAGCAATTCATCCACTTGAGGTAAGACTTTGAGGTTTTCTTCAGTTTTTGGTGTTGGTGTTGAGCTAGTTTTCTAAGCAAGGTTCTGTGGGAATCTTAGGGAGTTGAAGCTGGGGATTTGAGGAGGTGAAGTCTAAGCAAGAGTGGGAGATAACCTAAGCTCATTCATCAGAGGTAAGGAACTTTAGTTTCAAGCTTTGTGATTTCTATGGTTTTTGCTGAGTTTCTGAGTTTTAGGTTCATCTATGGTGAATTCTATGTTTAGGGATGCATGTGATTGGGTTATGTGTATTTGGGATGCTTGGGATGAGTGGAGCATGTTGATAAGCTTGTTTTTATGTTTGGTTGAAGATTGGAAAAGTTTTGGAAAGGTTTGGCTCGGGAACATCGCAGGAAGGAAAAGTGCAGGGTTGCTGGTTCTGTGACTAGCACTACAGCGCTAGCCTTTGGGTGCTGTAGCGCTAGGCCAAGTGTTCTGAGGGTGTTTTTGGTTCTGTTTGTAGCGCTGTAGCGCCCTCCAAAGAGCGCTGTAGCGCTACCCTGTTTCCAGAAAAGGGTTTTTGGGTTATTTTCAAGGGTTTTGCCCGAGGGTTCGGGGTTTGATTCCACCACCCCGTTTGGTGGAATTAGAGCTTCCCGAGGGCTCGGGATTGCTCCCGAGGTTAGGTTTTGGACTTGAGGTTTGGTGATGATTTTGATCTATGGTTGTGACTAGGTGTGCGCTAGGGCTCAAGAGGGATCGTGCTTGAGGATCGATTGTACAAAGCTAGCAAATCTAAAGGTAAGAAAACTGCACCCGGTTATGTGTTTGTGATGGGACTAAGTGCTCCCTATATTTGTATGATGTCATAAATGGTATTATGCCATGGGACATGTGATATACGGCCTAAGGGTGCCGTAAATTATACATGCGCACAGGGCGCGGCTCAGCCACTGGTAGCCGAGGAGCTTAATATTCACTGAGCTCGGTTTAAGCGGGCCGGAGTCTGTGGGATAAATAGAGGGTGCAGCCTAAGGGTGTTAACCCTAGTTATCATATTTGGATTGATCATTGGTGGGCCGAGGAGTGGATCAGGACAAGAAATTCCTATCAGTCTATTTTGCCTTAGAGTGGCTAATTACTATATTTAAATCTTGGATCTTTGTAAATGACTTTAATCTTGATATTTTGGGATCCCATTTAATCAGAAAATTTCTATTTATAAGAAATGCGGCTTTTGAGACCAAAATCTTTTAACCTTAGTTCCACTATAGTTTCAGTAACATGTTTTTAATTAAATGACTTGATTAGCAAGTCTAGAACCTTTATAAACACACAGTGTAACGGTCTTGGCTATCGAGGGCGTTACATTTTGGGCTCGAGGGGTCGGGCTGTGACGCTGATCTTATTGAGACGCGGCCCCTTAGATCATGGGGCGTTTGGAATTGAAGGCGCGCCGCGGCGCCCTTCAGGAAGGGCTGGGGCGCATATAGGCTAATTTGAGGCAGGGCCTCGGGTTGAGCTGGGGGCCGCGGCATGAGTCCCTAGGACCGTGGCACTTAGTGCATTTTTGGGTTCTAGAGAGCTTTTAGGCTTGGGAATTCAATAGTTAAGGCTCGGGAAGGATTTTATTACCCGGATTGATAGAGGTCAATGTCTCGGAGGCTAGAACCATAATCTAAAGATATTTAATGGATTAGAACTTGATGGGTGGAAATTGTTAATGCGTTCTGACTAGGGTTTCGACGAGGCTCGGATTAGGGAACTGTGCTTGGGACATCGGTGTTTGGAAAGCTCAGGAGACAGGTAAGAAAACTACTGTTCCCCATAGAGCTTGTGGTGCAGGGCTTGGCCCTATATGATTGAGTAGCATGGCTTGACCTTATATGACTATGTTGTAGGGCGTGGCCCTTTGAATGAATTTGTATGTGTGTTAAATATCTGTTTAGTTTTATTATGTGTGTATATAAATGATGGAACGGCGATGACCGGGAACAGCGAAGGCTGAGAATGGCAAGGGGCCGAGGGCAGCGTTTAGCACACGGAGTGCGAGTTGCCAGGGTGAGACCCCAAGGGATACCAAGGATATTCTTACGGAATAGACCGCGAGCCCAGGGCCTAGTAAAGCGCCTGGGACGGCATGGCCGTACATGTATAGCCTGATGATGGCATGTTTATATGTTAAGTGTTTGTTATGCATATGTTATCTGCTTGTGAGGGTTTTCTTGCTGGGCTTCAGCTCACGTGTTCTCTATGGTGTAGGTAAAGGAAAGGGGAAAGTCGACCAACCTTGAGTATGGTGGGTGAGATAAGCGGCGCGTACATGTCTGGTCTGCCTGTCTGCCACAGCCAGGGGTGCTTTTGGGGAATGGTTGTACTAAACTTAAATTTTGAGTTGTCAATATTTCTGAACAATGTTTTGGGATCCCAAATGTTAAACATTTTATAATATTCAAAGAAAGGTTTATTCTCAAGTTTATGACTCTGAACATGGTTTAACTACAGTTTTGTCCTAAAACCTCGATTAACGAGTTAATTGCACATTTTAAACTCACTTAGTAATGACTCTAAGGTAGTAGGGCATTACAAGCCTGCTCCATCTGAGCCCAACAACGTCCCAGGCCTGCTTGGGCATTTCCCTTCCTAGCCAAGCCCATGGCCCAGACGCCTGAACCCAGAACCTGTAGCCTGTACATTTTTCTCTTGAGCCCACAATTGTGCCATTGTCCCTTTGTCCCATAATGTCCAAATGTCATTTTTTTTACCCAACGTTTCTACATATTTTACCACAAAAGCCATCATTACACCCTAAAATTTACCTCTACTTGCCATATTTTTATTCATTTAAAATTTAATTTAATCAATTTATTTATTTAAGTTGACTATTGTAATACTTACATTTGGCTATAAATAGGTAGTTTCAAGACCAATTTTGGGGGTGCTTAATTTTTGGGTTACTATCATCTTTTCTACGCCTTGTTTCTACATTTTCTCTCTTCCTTTTGGAAGACCATTTTGTGCCAAGTATGTATTTCTTATGTACTATATTTTGGATTCTAGTTATGTGTTTCTAATTTTTTTCATGAGATTATTTAGATCATGATGAAGCAACTTGTTACTAGATAGTATTTATTGTTGTATGTTGATTTCCCTTGTAATGCAACAAAGTTTATGGATTTTTCTACTTCATATATGTCTTTCATCTTTAATATCTTGTATATTGGATTGTTAGATTTTATTACACTTCGTTCTTCATTTTGTAAAATATAATATTCTTTGATTAAGATGTATCATTAAATTGTACACATTCAATGCTTAGAACAAAAATATTATGTTTTGTCTTATAAATAATGTTATTTGATTTTTTGTTGTTTCATTAGGTTGATTCAAACATTAAATACTTTGAAATTATATTTTTTTGATAAGTGAAGAAAAATCCTATCTTTTAGAAATAATTTGTGCTTAAATTATAAATCTATTTGGAAAATGATTGTTTGATTTATTTTATCTATCACTAAAACTTGAGAATCAATATACTAAAAAATATTATTAAACTTACATTTTGTGGATTCTAGTATCTTAATAATCTTTCTTTTACAACTTATTTACAAATCATAATTGATTTATTTTTCTTCTCTTAAATATCTTTATTTTCAATCTTTTATTTTATCTTCTTGACATTAAATCTTATCAATCATTGGAGCTAAGTTAGAATTTATTTAATTTTGGGTTAAAATAGTTTCTTTTTTATTTTAGGCAACTCCTTTGGGTTCAACATTCTTTCTGATACAAACTCTATACTATAAATACGATTCGTGCGCTTGCGATTTACATACTTAAAACATACTCAGTTTGGGTTCATCAAGCTTTTGTCACCGTTGTCGCTGAGTTGCAAGAAAAGAAACAAACTTTTTCTCAAGGTTAGTGAATTATTCTACTAGTTATTTTAATTTTTGCACTTACTACCAAAATATAAATATATATATATATAAAAAATTCGGACTATTCTACCACCCATAAAAAAATTACTTATATATCTATCTATACTTATGCTTTCTTTTATTATCATTTTTTTTAGTTGACGGTACTTGTGCCTCCTAATTTTTGTTGTAATTTGCTTTATTTATTTTTGTTAATTTTTGTGCAAATTTTTGCCTCCTACTTTTTGCTTTATTTTCTTTCTGGTTGATGGCATGCTATGCCTCCCAACTCATGTTCAATTTTAGTTAACATTATCTATTGTCTTATTTTATTTCTCTTATCATATTATTGTGTAATTGTGAAAAAAATACTTGAAAAGAAAACCTAAATCTTGTCCTTTAACCATAAGCAATGTTTGCTTAAAGGAAATTTGAACAAAATTCTCAATCTACCTCTAATAATTAACCTCGGGGAGTTGTTAGTAGTGTGCCAGTAAGTGGAGTCAAATAGGCATGAGGACAAGTAAACCATAAAATTATATTGTTGTGAAATCTCTAAAAATTCTAAGTATGCTTTGTGGTTGCGGTTTTTACTGATCTTCCACATCAAAAAATTGTTTTCTTGAGATTATCTTTGTCGCCTTATTTGTGAGAATTGTATGAATCATTGGGAACGTAATTCTAAAAATTGATTAATAATGAGACGTATATCTTTATTTGAAATTGAAAGTGTTAGTAAAAATTTGAGCATCATGGAACCAATTGCTAATATTAATAGAAATCATGTTGATGAAAATGTTGGGCATTAAAAGACCTTACTTGAATATTTTGCACCTATTTCATCTAATGCTCTTTCATGTAATGTTTTTCCTACCAATTTTGCTACCCATTTGGAGCTTCAATGATCAATCATTCAATTTTTGCCATCTTTTTATGAGTTAGATAGAGATGATCCTTAGATGCATGTCAAATATTTCTTAGAAATTTGCTCAACATTTAGATTTCAAAATATTTCTGATGAGTCAGTCAAACTAAGATTATTCCCTTTTCCATTAAAAGACAAATAAACAGCTTGGTTAAATTCCCTTCCCATGTGGTCTATAACCCCATGGGATCATATTTTGTAATAAATTCTTGTCGAAATTTTTTCCTATGTCTAAAACTGATAGTCTAAGGAGAGAAATCTCTGAGTTTTTTCAAAAAGATAATGAAGAGTTTTATGAATGATGGGAAAGATTTAAAAATTTATTATTAAAATGTCCTCATCATGGTTTTAAAAAATGGAGACTTGTAAAATATTTTTATAATGGTTTTACCCCCTCTAATCATCAAATGATTCAATTTATCCATACTGGAATTTTTTTACAATTTCAAGGGAAAGAAGCTTGGGACACTCTAGAAGATTTATCTGTCAATTCATAACAATTAAATTATATTGATCCTAGGTCGAGGTCAACTAATTCACCAAAAAGAGGAGGAAGGTATGAAGTAAAAGATGAATTAGACTTAAGAACATCCTTAGACAAATTAGTGAGAAAAGTGGAATCTTTAGCCATAAGCCAAACTATAAATTCTCAAATTCAACCTAGAAAAGATGTTTGTTATGTATGTTATAGTTCTTGCCATAATGCCCAATCATGTCCTTCCTACCAAGAGGCTTTTTCTGAGGAGGCCAATGCTCTTCATGCTTATGGGAAACCAAATGATAGCTCATTTTCATCCAATTATAATCCAAATTGGAGTAACCATCCAAATTTTTGATGGAGAGAAAACCAGCCTCCAATGAATCAAGGGCACCAATACAACACGCAAAACCAAACTCATGCCCCACAAAATCAACCATATCCTCAACAAAGGAAACCTTCCTCAGAGGATACTTTACAACAATTTATGTAATCCACTCAACAAATCCTACAAAACCAATCTCAATCAATTACCAAACTCGAGATACAAGTAGGACAACTCGCAACTACTTTAGCTGATAGAGAAAAATGAACATTTCCTAGTCAGCCTATCCCAAATCCAAAATTTCAATATGAGATAGGAAAGTCCTGCCATAATGGAGAAGCCAAATCAATTTCAACTCTTAGGTTCGGAAAGAACATTGTCAAACCCGATTACATACCCGAGGTTGAAAAAGAAAAAGAAAAAAGTCAACCTTCTAGTTCTAATTCCAATGACTATTCAAAGGAGGATAATCCAATCCATCCTTTCATTCCCAAAGCCCCATTCCCACAAAGATTAATTCCAATTAAAAAAGGTGGCCAATATAATGACATTTTAGAAGTTTTTAAGCAAGTTAGTATCAATATCCCTTTCTTAGATGCCATTAAACAAATTCTCGCCTACTCTAAATTTTTTAACGATCTTTCTACTGTGAAAAGAAACACTAACATTCCTAAAATTGTGTTTTTAACTAAACAAGAAAGTTCCATTATTCAATATAAGAGTCTTGATAAATACAAATATCCTCGGTGTCCCACGATTTCATGCATTATTGGTGATCATTTTATTAACAAAGCTCTACTTGATTTGGGTGCTAGTGTGAATTTATTGTCTTATTCTGTTTATAAACAACTTGTTCTTGGTGAACTAAAACCTAATTCTATAACTCTTCAATTATTCAATCATTCTGTGAAAATTCCTAGAAGCATTATAGAAGATATTTTGATAAAAGTTGATAAATTTTTCTTTCCTGTTGACTTCGTTTTTCTTGATACTCAACCTGTGGAAAATGTGCATGCTCGAATTCCTATCATTTTAGGTAGACTATTCTTAGCTACTTCTATTGCAATCATTAACTGTTGTAATGGTGTTTTAAAATTATCTTTTGGAATATGACTATTGAATTGAATATTTTAATGTTGCTAAATCTATTAAGTGTGAGGAAGTGCATGAAGTTAACATGAATGAGAATATTTTTGAAGATTATGGAAATGACTTGCTTGACTTTTGTAAAAATATTTTGGTATGAGCTTATATGTTGATGATTCTATGAATGATGTGAATTCTTTGTTAGAAACTATGCCAATAAATTAGACCATAACTGGTCCTTTTTCACCTCTAGAGCATATTCAATCAATTTCTGAGTCTCCAAAGTTAGACCTGAAGCCCTTGCCAGAAAAATTTAAAATATGCTTTTCTAGGAGAGTTTGAAACCTTGAATGTTATCACATCATCCACCTTAAATAAAGAACAGGAAGATAAATTGTTAGATGTCCTTAGAAAACATAAAGAAGCCATAGGTTGGACCATTGGAGACATTAAAGAATTAGCCCGTCCATATGTATGCATAGAATCCATCGAGAAAAGAATGCTAAAACCTCTCTGGAACGTCAAAGAAGGCTAAATCAAAACATGAAAGAAGTAGTTAGAGAAGAGGTCATTAAACTATTAGATGTAGGTATCATTTACCCTATTTGCGATAGTCAATGGGTTAGTCAAGTCCAAGTTGTTCCTGAAAAGTCAGGGATCACTATTGTTGAAAATGAGAAAAATAAATTAATCCCTACTCGAGTACAAACGGGGTGGAGAGTGTCCATAGTCTGTAGAAAGCTAAATAATGTTACTAGAAAAGACCACTTTCCTTTACATTTTATTGATCAAATGCTTGAATGTTTAGCTGGTCATGCATATTATTGTTTTCTTCATGGGTGTTCGGGATAAAACCATATCCCCATTGCCCTGAAAGATCCAGAAAAAACTACATTTACATGCCCTTTTGGGACTTTCGCCATCGTCGCATGCCTTTTGGGTTATGCAATGCACCGACGAATTTTCAAATGTGTATGATTTCAATTTTTTCTTACATGGTTGAAAGATTCCTTGAAGTATTAATGGATGATTTTTCAATGTTTGGTTCTTCCTTTGATGAATATTTGCACCATCTTTATCTTCTCTTGATTTGTTGTAAAGAGAAAAACCTTGTGCTTAATTGGGAAAAATGTCATTTTATGGTTGAAAAAGGAATTGTAACACCCTGGATAGCCAAGGCCGTTACACAGTGTGATTATGTAATGTCCCAAAAGTCCTAATAAAGTTTAGGACCTTGATTAGGAGGCCGGAGGGCCATAATTGATTTATTACGATATTAAATGATTATATGCATGTTTATGTGAATTATATTATTATATGATGATAAATGCATGCATATGGGTGTATTTATAATTATAAGGGCATTTTGGTAATTTGGCCCGTTGAGGGCGTAATTGTATATTTTCGTGCATGTGGGTGAGTTATGAATGGTACCACATTATATGTGGATTTGTTCGAGCCTTTCGGCATGAGACGATCATGGAATGCAAGTGTTTGGTCTGGTCATAAAGGGATTAAGTTCGGGGCTCGGGGTGAGTCTCGGGGTGATTTTAATGATTAGAACATTACCGGGAATTAAAGGGTAATGGGATATGATTTATTAGTATGTAAGACTATTGAGAATACCAGGAAATGGAGGATGTTAATTATGATTAACAAAATAAGTGCGAAAGGACGATTTTGCCCTTAGTGGCTGTTAAGGTTTATTTTAGATTTGAGGGCATTTAGGTCTTTTCACCCTAAAGGATTTGTTCAGCCATTTAAACTTAGAAAGCTATTGAAACCTTCTCAAAAAAGAGCACCAAAATCACCTTCTCCCGTACATCATTTCTCCTCTATTTCTCTCTGAATTTTCTAGCTCTTTTTGAGGAATCAAGCCAAGGAACCAAGTTGGGATAAGCTAGGGTTATCCTCCACCATTGAAGAGGGTGTGTTTATGAGATTGAGGTGACTTTTTAGCCATTAGAACTCTTGCTTCTGCTCTATTTTCTTAGTTGAGTTCCAACTGGTTTTTGGGTTGGAAAGTTGGGAATTGATTGGAGTTTTGGCTAGGGTACTTGGGGGAGTGAAGCTTGGGGCATCTGAGGATGGTTTTTGGGACTTAATTTGATGTTTGGAAGCTTTTGATTTGGGTTGTAAATGGTAGAATTGAAGGAAGAGATTTTTCGGCAATCTTTGGCTGAAGGTAGCGCTACAGCGCCCAGTAAGGGGCGCTACAACGCTACCTGCTGGGACTATTGGGCGATTTTGGTTCTGCCTTCAGCGCTGGGGTGCTGTAGCACTACCCTGTTTCTTCAGAACCCCGTTTTAAGTGTTTTTAAGGGTTTTTGGCTCAGGGTTTCAGTCCTTAAGGCCCGGGATCGAATCTACTCACCGTGTGGGTACATTTCGAGGTCCCGAGAGTGGGGTTTAGATCAAGACCCTATTATTGTTGATTTTCATTAATTGGAGGTTATATTTGGTTATGACTAGGTGACCGCTAAGGGATTAAAGGATCGATTGTTCTCAAGGGTCGTTCTTTTTCTAATTCTCGCTCAAACTAGAGGTAAGAAAACTGCACCCCATATGTGACATGCATGGTTATTCTTGATGTATGTTGGATGTTTAACTGTGATATATTTGATGCATGAGAAACATGTGTTTAGGGCATGCCATGAATATTGAGTCTGAGACTGATCAGAGCTTGAGTCTCTATGTTTGTGCATGATCATAATTATGCTAGCAACTGTTAAGTAAGCATGTTGAATGCCCTACTCTTTGATATTTGACATATGATATATACTAATAACATTGCTTACTTGTGCATGGCACTGACTAATTTGTCAGAATTGGCAAAGGTGTTAGTATCAACTGTGAAGCTGTGACTCATTAGTCAAGTTCGGCAGTGGTACTGAGCACTGGTCACACAGTGCTGACTCATAAGTCAGGAACGGCCTTAGCGTGTTCAACGCAAGCCAACAAACATTAGATCTAATTGACATCTGCATTAGATGACTCAACAAGAGCGTTAATGTGGACTGACCTCAAGTTCGATGAAAACTAAAAGCGCTTGTGTGACTTACCCATCGGCCACTCATCTGTTTAAGCTAGTGACTTACCCATCCATCACTCATCTGTTTAAGCTAGTGACTTACCCATCAGTCACTCATCTGTTTAGAGCCATTGCAGGAAAGCCCAGGTAACAGTTTCGTTACACGGCTATGGGTACCGAGCCCCATAGTGACTTGCTTGTTAGTCACTCAGTATGGTTAATAGAAGCTCAAAGTGATATTCACTCATCTGTTCAGGGCTATAAGCTCTGTATGATAATTTTGATCATCATTTGCATGGCTTTGGGTATTGAGCCTCGTAGTGACTTGCTTGACAGTCACTCAGTATGGTTTACCAGAACCTCAAGTGTTCAAACACTCATCTGATTAGGATTGACTTGATAGTCATCCAATCAGGAGGGCAAGATTTCTCATCCCTGATTCCCCAATATTATATGAGTTTATTTGCATTCTTAAATAGAGCTATGTTTGCTAGGCATGCCAGATATGATTTGATATCATGATATGACTGTTCATGAGCATATTGAGTTTTCTGGCTGGGCTTCGTCTCACGGGTGCTATGTGGTGTAGGTAAAGGCAGAAGAAAGTTGGACCATCCTTGAGTTGGAGAGCTTAGGTGACGATGTGTACATATGCAGTTGCTCGACCGCCACTGCCGAGGTTTGAAGGAAAGGAATTAGGGTTATACCCTGTTTTTCCTCTTAGATCGGCCAGTTGTAAATATTTTCTTGTAATAGACTCTTAAATTATATTTTTGGGATCCCAATGTATATAGTAAACGTTCTAATGAAATGTTATATCTTAACCAAAATTTTTAATCCCTAAACTGCTAATCATACTTAGTTACATGATTTTGGCCAAATGACTCGATTAGCGAGTTTAGCATTGTTTACAAGGCACATCATTACGGTCCCTGGAGATTAGGGCGTTACAATTTGGTATCAGAGCCTGCTAAGTTTTATGGGTTCGTGAAGACATGATGGGCATGTACACTCGTCACTGAAGATAGCTTCACTTAGGGAATTGTAACTATTTTTGTAGTTATGTGCTTAACTGCTTAAATAGAATGTAAATGCTTTACCTGCACATTTTATTAAGGAGCATGAGATTCTGATAGAGCCTGGCTCTTGACTAAATGATTATATGCTCCATGAATATTTATATGAATGTGATCATATGATTACCTGCTCCATGAATATATAAAATTCTAATATTCTCATGATTGATGTGTGAATGCCATGGACATGTTTTTAGCACTGCAAGTGGTTAATGAATGTGGTGTGGTAAGATTGTTCCTGTGGGGGAAAGCTTTTGATATGCTCATCATGATTAATGGGTCAAGTTATTGACTGCAGATTCAATCAGCAGGTTTATATTCAAGGTAGATCATGAGGCCTAGTGGTGGTTATACAAAGGTTGGGAGTTACAACCAGAGTATCAGTTCTTTATCTGCTGCTATGAATTTTCATCAGATGTTTAGAGATTTGGAATAAAGATTGCAGAGGCATGAGGAAGAGATTAGGTGTCTGAAGCAACAGCGGGATCTGTTGAGGAACATTTCTTCCTTGGTTATGTCAGGAGTGGCATCAGCTTTGGCTCAGCCTAGGGTTGAGAGTAGATGGGAATTTCTCTGTGGAAGATTCCAGGAGTATTACCCTCCAGTCTTTGAGGGAGGCCTAGATCCATTCAGAGTTGAGCAATGGATGGGCATGATTAGTTCCATTCTTGATAGTATGGGACTAGTAGGTCACGATAGGGTGGCTTGTGCGGCATTTGTTTTGCAGGATGATGCCCGGACGTGGTGGGAGGTAGTATCCTAGACACAAAACACAGCTGTGATGGATTGGAAAGAATTTAGGCAGCTGTTCAATGAAAGATATTATTGTGATGTAGCCAAGACTGCTAAGATGAATGAGTTTGTGAATCTTGTTCAGGGAAATGCATCAGTAGCCGAGTATGTTAGTAGATTTGATGGGTTGGCCAAGTTCTCTTTTGACATGGTACCCACAGATGTAGCTCGGAAGGAAAGGTTTGTTCAAGGATTGAATCCTGGAATAACTCAGGGTATTAGAGTTGCCCCAGTGCATGAAGTCTCTACCTATGCTCAGGTGGTAGGGAAGGCTCTTGCCGTTGAGAGCATAAGAGAGCATGGAGCTCAGATAGTGGTATCTCCACTTATTAGAGCAAGTAAGAAGAAAAGCTGGAAGACTTATCCATTATGCACTCGATGCAAGAGGCGTCATATGGGAGAATGCCGAGAAAGGGCATGTTTCTCATGTAAAATATTTGGACATCGTAAGAAAGATTGCCCAATGCGAAGGAAGGATGAGCAAAAGGGGATAGACAACTCGACTCTAGCTCGAGTGTTTATTCTGAGGCAGTCAGAGTCTGAGACCGAGACTAGTTCCTTGGGGGTGGCAGGTTAGCTTTTGGTCCTGATTTTTATTTTGTGCTGACTGACTTGGTGCCATGTTGTTCTTTATTTGTTGCATATAGAGAAGCATAGAGTTGATATGCAGATCACGTGGTTATGTTGTGATGGAAAAAAATAATACTGTATTGGTGATTTGAGAGATCAAGTAAATTATTGTGGAAAGGCTCATCAGTGGTTTTCATGAGTTGGTTATGACTGACTGGCTGTAGTATGATCCAGGGAATGGATT
Source organism: Humulus lupulus (assembly GCF_963169125.1). NCBI lineage: Eukaryota > Viridiplantae > Streptophyta > Magnoliopsida > Rosales > Cannabaceae > Humulus > Humulus lupulus. The sequence continues at coordinate 166,500,888 of NC_084795.1, forward strand.
TGTTAGCCAAGTGTGGGGAAATTTTAAATGGCAAGGAAAGTATAGTAACTCTTGGATTTAAGAGTGGAAAGCCTTGTGACAGTTAGCACTGTGCATGGATTTGATATGTTTATGACATCTGTATTAAGAGCTAGAGTTCTAGTGCAGGGAGATGCATGGAACTCTTATTTAGTGTGGTGGATACCATATAGATTGTGCCAGCGGGATCAGAACAGACTGGATTAGTCTGTGGGTTCTGGATATGTTTCCAGGAGGTTTGCCAAGGTTCCTTTTATATGGAGAGATAATATGGTGATTGAATTGGTGCCAGGAATGGAATCAGATTTAGGGCACTGTTTTGAATGGCTCAGCAGAGTTGTGAGAATTAAAGGTTCAGCTAGTGAGTTAGATGGTATTCTCTAAGATGGATCTTAGATCTGGTTAGTACTAGTTGGAGATCAGGGAGAAGGATAAATAGAAGATTGTTTTATATCAGATAAGGGCACTGGAATTGCTGAGTTATGATTTGAGAACTTGTTTAATGCCAAGTGTTTTTGAATCAGATGAATAGAGCATTCACAGGTTTATCTGAATGGGATTTGTGATCTTCTTGGACGATGGTTTTGTGGTGTATTCTCGGCGGAAATTTGCCTAGGCCAAGGAACACCTTAGAGGCAGAAGTTTCCTTGGGTGGTAAGAATATTGCAGGTGCCTTGGGAAATAGTTCTGAGTCTTCTTGCATATCAGAACCAGTTAGTAGGTTGTTATGACACCTTGGTAGCAGGAGAAGTGATTGCTTATGCAACATGTTGGTTAAAGGATTTGACCAGAACTGGGGTAGAGTTTCTGGTGGGCCAGGTGGCCAAGTTTATGCTTGATATGACTATCTCAGGGAAGATCAAAAGGAAAGATGATTAAGTGAACTACAAATAGAGAAGATTGAGGAGAATGTCTTAGCTGGGTTAGCTAAGGATCATACAGTGTCAAGTATGAATTTACTGAGGTATAGGGATCAGATTTGGGATTCGAGGGACATTGGGATTAATTGGGAGACTCTGGATGAATCTCTGGTTATTCTCTTATTCTCTTCATTCAGGCATCATGGAAATATATCACGATATGAAAGCTTCTTAGTGGTGGCCTGAGATGGAGAGGGATGAAATGGAATGTGTGATTGTAGGGTCCAAGAACTTTACTTAGCTAATTATTTGGTAGTATTATAGTATGTTTATTATTATCTTTGTAACTATGGATTTTTGGTTCAGACCGGGAATTATTTGGACACTCATAGTAGTACTTATAGATTTTCTAAGTTTAACCTATAGTTTAAGAATATTACGTATAACCTAAGGTTTGATTATATGACTGATATTAAGGATAATATTTGTTATACTATAAGGTTTAGATATCAACCAATAGGATTTTAAGCACATGTTATGAATGGGTGATTAAGGATTAAGTATTTTTGAGGATTAAATTAAATAAGGGTAAAGTTTGAATGTTATAAGGTCAGTCAGCAGCTTTGAATACGTTGAAGGCTTAGTCAAGGCTATTTACTCCATTCAAACTTAGCTAAAAATGTGTAATTTCGTGTTTAAATATTCAGCGTGTGCCGATATATCGCAGCTATAGGGGGCGATATATCGCAGCAAGTAGATACGGAAAACACGAGACGATGGACGGTCGCCTCGGGCATACTGGCCCAGGCGATATATCGCCTACAGGGGGCGATATATCGCCTCCTTCAGTGTATATTCAAATGTTTTTGAATTCTTTTCCCTTTCAGCCATTCAACTTCTTCATAAGTCCAGCATCTTTTGAACGAGTCTTCTGCCTCTGCTGAACGATTATTCAAATAATTTTCACCTAAAAAGCTAATATTTTTATTCAAGTAAAATTAAGATTCATTCATTCCCAAACTCTATAAATAGGACCTAGTACCCAGCCATTATTCACCTTTTACTCTAAGTTCAGAAGCTGCAAGTGCTAGGAGAGTGTGAGAGTTAAACACCTGGGTTTTGGGGAAATCATAAGCTTAAACATTATAAGCTTATCAAACACTTTGGGAAGTAAGGTTCTATAGTATTTCGGTCGAGGTGTAGATTGATCTTACAAGTCTTTGAGGTAAACCAAAGCTCTAGTTCATTTGTTTTATGTTATTTTCTTTCTCATAGTCTTCTACTCAGTCTCCTAACCTCATTCTCATTTTGGTTAGGGAATCTAAGTTCTTGAGCACATAAGTTGTGGTAAGTGTGACTTTCAATGGTTTAGTCTTTCCATTCCTTTCATTTCATCTATTTTTCTTCATTAGACTCACCCTGTTATATATGGTTTTAGGAGTGTTCCAAAAGTCCCAACTCAGTCCACATATCCCGGTAACTTTGGTAAGGAAAATAGGCTAGAATCATTATGTTATATGCTTATGTTATCTTATGTTTTATGTTATTAAATGTGTTATGATATGTATGTATGTATGTTTGTAGGCTTGGGCATATGACCCATATGACTAACAAGACCCGAAATAGATTATGGGCATATGACCTACTTAGCTAGTAGGACTCCACTAATCTCATGGGCATATGCTTGTTTAGTCTATGGGACCCCAAGTAATAATGACCATTATAATAAGTGTATGTATTAAGTGTTATGATATATCTTTACGTTTATTACGAAATTTATGTTTATGACTATGTGTTAGATTTTCCTTGCTGGGCATTAGGCTCATTCCTTTTTGTTTTATGTGCAGGAAAATAGCTTTAAGAGGCGGAAAGATTCGTGGACGCTTAGAGAATGTGTATCGATGGTGAATGGAGTCAAGGAGCCGAGCGTTATTCGATTCGACGATGTAGTTTTTGTTTTATGTCTTTTTACATGTATTTTTCGCACTATTTATGTAATGTCTTTTTTATTTTAAACCATGTTTTGTTTTTAAAGACAATGGGATCCCATATCCTTCTTGGTATTTATTTTGTAAGTAACTCTTATTTTCACAAGTTACTTAATAAAATTATGGTATTTTCGCAAATGTAAGTTCTATTAAGGATTGTATGTATGGTTTCGTTAATGGTCCAAAAGTCTAGATTAGTGGGTCATTACAGTGATAATGTTCTTAACCTATTAATAGGTCAAGACAGAGTATCAGGAATCAGCAAGGCCATTGCAGGCTTTGAGTGTTTTGTAATGGAAATAAGGAAGCATCGCGACGGGTTTTCCGGTGGGGTTGCCCAGGTTAGTGGGTCAGTGTGATTTGAATTGGATCATTATGGACTAGTTTTCCAAGTGAGTTCACTTCTATCAGTAAGGACAAGTAGTGTAACTGATCAGTGTTCAGATTTCTTTGTGAGAGAGATAGTGTGCTTTCTTGAAAATTCAAGGTCTATCTTATTAGATGAAGACTCTATTGTTACTTCCAGGTCTTGGAAGGGTTAAGGAAGGCGATGAATACATATAGATGGAATTCAGTACAGTTTACTCTTCTCAGACTGATGGTAAATCAGAGAGAGAAAAAGAAAATTATCCAGTATTGGAAAGATATCTTGTGAGATGAATGTGGAGTTGATTCTGGACCAAGTGGTCGTTCAGGGGATTATTGAGATTGGAGCTTGGATGTTCACTTCTCAGAGTAAGTGGGAAAGTTTTACTAAATTAAAAAGCAGGAACATGGAGTTCCAAGAAGGGGATTGTGTCTTCCTTAAAGTATCACCATGGAATTGGGTGAGGAGTTAAGGGCAAGTTAAGCCCTAGACTATCCTGGCAGTTTGAATCCTAGTAGGACTAGTTAGGTTGATTTTGGATCTGCCTTAACTTTGGCACTGTTAGTTGAATACAGTGTGTTACGTAATTCCATGCAGGGGACATGGGTTAAAGGATCTCATGAGTTGAGTCATAAGAATCTGAAGGTTAAGGTTAAGTATTCCGGTAAGGAATAGCCAGTTTAGATTGTAACAGAAGTAATAAGGTTAAGAGGAACAGAGTGTACCTTGAGTTAAGGAAATGTTACAGAAATAGTGAGATCGAGGGAGCGACCTGGGTAATTTGAAATCAATTGTACATAATTTTTATTCCGGGCTGTATAGGTAAATTTCAAGGATGAAATTTCTGTAAGGAGGGGATAGTTGTAATGCCCCAAAATTCCTAATAAGGTTTAGGACCTTGATTAGCAGGCCGGGAAAGCCATAATTGATTTATTACGGTATTAAATGATTATATGCATGTTTATGTGAATTATATTATTATATGATGATGAATGCATGCATATGGGTATATTTATAATTATAAGGGAATTTTGGTAATTTGGCCCATTGATGGCGTAATTGTATATTTTCGTGCATGTGGGTGAGTTATGAATGGTACCACCTTATCATGTTGATTTGTTGTAGCCTTTCGGCATGAGGCGATCATGAAATGCAAGTGTTCCATCTGGTCATAACGGGATAAAGTTCGGGGGTCGGGGTGAGTCTCGGGGTGATTTTAATGATTAGAACATTCCTGAGAATTAAAGGGTAATGGGATATGATTTATTGGTATGTGAGAATATTGAGAATAGGAGGAATTGGAGGGTGTTAATTATGATTAACGAAATAGGTGCGAAAGGATGATTTTTCCCTTGGTGGTAGTTAAGGTTTATTTTAGACTCGAGGGCATTTAGGTCTTTTCACCCTAAAGGGTATGTTCAGCCATTTAATCTTAGAAAGTTGTAGAAACCTTCTCAAAATAGAGTACCAAAATCACCTTCTCCCGTACATCATTTCTCCTCCATTTCTCCCTGAATTTTCAAGTTTTTTTGAGGAATCAAGCCAAGGAACCAAGTTGGGATAAGCTAGGGTTATGCTCCACCAATGAAGAGGGTGTGTTGCTGAGATTGAGGTGAGTTTTTAGCCATTACAACTCTTGCTTTTGCTCTGTTTTCTTAGTTAAGTTCTAGCTGGTTTTTGGGTTGGAAAGTTGGGAATTGATTGGAGTTTCGGCTAGGGTTATTGGGGTTGTGATGCTTGGGGCATGTGAGGATGGATTTTGTGTTCATTTGGGACTTAATTTGATGTTTGGAAGCTTTTGATTTGGGTTGGAAATGGTAGAATTGTAGGAAGAGATTTTTGGGTAATCTTTGGCTGAAGGTAGAGCAACAACACCCAGTAGGGGGCGCTACAGCGCTACTTGCAGGGAGTGTTGGGCGGTTTTGGTTTTGCCTTGAGCGCTGGGGTGCTAGGAGGGTAGCGCTGTAGCGCTACCTTGTTCCTTCAGAACCCCGTTTAAAGTGTTTTTAAGGGTTTTTGGCTCGGTGTTTCAATCCTTAACGCCTGAGATCGAATCTACTCACCGTGTGGGTACATTTCGAGGTCCCGAGAGTGGGGTTTAGATCAAGACCCTATTACTGTTGACTTTCATTAATTAGAGGTTATATTTGATTATGACTTGGTGACTGCTAAAGGATTAAAGGATCGATCGTTCTCAAGGGTCGTTCTTTTTCTAATTCTCGCTCGAACCAGAGGTAAGAAAACTGCACCCCATATGTGACATGCATGGTTATCCTTGATGCATGCTGGATGTTTAACTGTGATATATGTGATGCACGAGAAACATGTGTTTAGGGCATGCCATGAATATTCAGTCTGAGACTGATCAGAGCTTGAGTCTCTGTGTTTGTGCATGATCATAATTATGCTAGCAACTGTTAAGTAAGCATGCCAAATGCCCTACTCTTGGATATTTGACATATGATATATACTGATAAGATTGCTTACTTGTCCATGGCACTGACTAATTTGTCAGAATTGGCAAAGGTATCAGTATCAACTGTGAAGCTGTGACTCATTAGTCAAGTTTGGCAGTGGTACTGGGCATTGGTCACACAGTGCTGACTCATAAGTCAGGAACGGCCTTAGCGTGTTCAACGCAAGCCAACAAACATTAGATCTAATCGACATCTACATTAGATGATTCAACAAGAGCGTTAACGCTGTACCAACCTCAAGTTCGATGAAAACTAAAAGCGCTTGTGTGACTTACCCATCAGTCACTCATCTGTTTAAGCTAGTGACTTACCCATCCATCAGTCATCTTTTTAAGCTAGTGACTTACCCATTAGTCACTCATCTGTTTAAGCTAGTGACTTACCCATCAGTCACTCATCTGTTTAGATCCATTGCAGGAAAGCCCAGGTAACGGTTTCGTTACACGGCTATGGGCACCGAGCCCCATAGTGACTTGCTTGTCAGTCACTCAGTATGGTTAATAGAACCTCAAAGTGATATCCACTCATCTGTTCTGGGCTATGAGCTTTGTATGATAATTTTGATCATCATTTGCATGGCTTTGGGTATTGAGCCCCGTAGTGACTTGCTTGACAGTCATTCAGTATGATTTACCAGAACCTCAAGTGATAGTCATCCAATCCGGAGGGCAGGATTTCTTATCCTTGATTCCCCAGTATTATCTAAGTTTATTTGCATGCTTAAATAAAGCTTATGTTTGCTAGGCATGCCAGATATGATTTGATATCATGATATGACTGTTCATGAGCATATTGAGTTTTCTTGCTGGGCTTCGGCTCACGGGTGCTATGTGATACAGGTAAAGGCAAAAGAAAGCTGGACCATCCTTGAGTTGTAGAGCTTAGGTGACGATGTGTACATATGCAGTTGCTCGACCGCCACGGCTGAGGTTTGAAGGAGAGGAATTAGGGTTAAACCCTGTTTTGCCGCTTAGATCGGCCAGTTATAAATATTTTCTTGTAATCGACTCTTAAATTATATTTTTGGGATCCCAATGTATACAGTAAACGTTCTAATGAAACGTTATATCTTAACCAAAATTTTTAATCCCTAAACCGCTAATCATACTTAGTTACACGATTTTGGCCAAATGACTCGATTAGCGAGTTTAGCACTGTTTACAAGGCACACCGTCACGGTCCCTGGAGATTAGGGCGTTACTGATTATAAACGTGCAAGAATGTCTAATCAAGTAATATAGTTGACAACGTGAGCCTAAAGTCATAATCAGGTTAGGGTTAAAATATTTTGGTCATAAACAGGAAATTTGTCCTTAAAATAAACGTTTAATACATGGGATCCCAAAACAGGTCTTAAAGGGCAATTTTCAAAATGTCAAAGTTTATGTACAATCACAAGCCACTCTAATGGAAAAATAAGCACTTTAGGTTCTCTTGTCCCCGTACCATCCCTCGGCCGTGGCGGCCGAGCAGTTGACCATGTACATTCTGCCCCAGAGCTTTCCAACTTAGGACTGGTCCATGTTGCCCTTGCCTTTACCTGCACCACGTAGCACCCGTGAGCTAAGACCCAGCAAGAAAATCATAATCCAAAGCATCAACAAGACATACGAACAAATAATTCACAAGGCTGTTAACCAGGTAATGAGCATGCCATAACAGTCATTTACTTAGAGAGGTCAAACATTTATTCATAAACCAATCATGCTATTGTTAAACAAGTTATAATCACCAGACAACAATAATAACATATCGATATTCATCATACAATACTCAGGGTCGGTGCCCTTAGGCCGCACCCTCTATTTAACCCATTGTCTCCGGCTCACGTAGGTCGAGCCTAGTGACTATTAAGTTGTCCTCAGCTACCAATGGCCAAGCTGCATCTTGTGTGAAAATATCAATTCTGGCACTCTTAGGTTGTTTATTTCATGCTCTCATGGCATCTCATAATCATACAATAATTACATTCAAATATAGGGAGCCCTTAGTCCCAACAATCACACACGGGTGCAGTTTTCTTACCTTTACTTCTGAGTGCTTTGGTTAATAGAGACGACCCTCGAGCACAATCCCGTTCTGAGCCCTAGCGTACACCTAGTCACAATCGTAAAATAGAACCTTCATTAAAATTCAATTCTGTAACCCAACATCAGAACAAATCCAAAGCTCTCGGGAAGCCCAATTCCACCAAACGGGGTGGTGGAATCGACCCCCGTGTCCCCAAGCAAAAACTCTAAAACAATTCCCAAAAACCAAGTTCTGGAGACAGGGTACCGCTACAACGCTATAAGAGGGGCGCTACACCGCTTTATACAGAAACACAGCCTAGCGTTGTAGCGCTCCCAGCTTAGCGCTAGAGCACTGCCATCAGAACATGCAAATTCTGGGTTTTTCCATCGAAGTACCCCTAGCCAAAAATCCAAACATCTAACCAAAACCTCATCCAAACTCAAAATTAAACCTATAACTCACTATATCTCACCTAAAACCACCTAACAACATCAAAAACTTAGTTAATAGCATCATCAAACACAGAAAACCAAACTTGAGCTTGAAGCTCAAGAACTTCATCTGAAAACAAGAAAACCGAGATAATAAAGATCAGAAATTATTACCTCTGATGAATGAATCCGACCCTAGGTTGCCCTCGGTGTTCCTCCCATCTTTGTTTCCTCCAATTCCCAAGTTTAAACCTTTAAACTTCCATTTTAAACCAAACTCAGAAACCATTCACCACAAAGTTCAGGAAACTCAGAAAAAATCATAAACCTTACCTTAATTTGGAAACTAATTCCAACTGAATCCCTTAGCTACTCCAAGGATCGAAACCCCAAACCTAGCTTAAACTTCCTCCTGAGTCATCATCTTCAAAATATTTAAGGGAGAGTGAGAGGGAAGAAATCATGAGGAAGAGGGAGAGAATTCTGTTTTTTTTTTTCTTCTTTTCCTTCATTTTTCTACAAATTTCCCTTATGCTCTAAAAAGAAGTAAGATATATCAAGTATATCTTCTAATAACCCAAAAGACCCTTTTGCCCTCCCAATTATATCCAAGTCTTTTAATCAATCTAAGGGTATTTTGGTCATTAGCTCCCAATTCCCGCTAATTCCTCGAGTGTCCCTAATATTTACCACTTAAATCTCGTCATCTAATTATTCACCAATTATTTTTCCCAATGTCTAAATATGTTTCCCAAATTCCCAAAAATACCCTTAGGCTCCCCCGAGCTCGGTATAAATCCCCATCGTGACTATTTTGTTAAACTGCTCACTACAATCGCCTCGAGCCATATGCTGCATATACATCAAAATAATAATGTGGTCTCAACAATTTACCACAAATAATCACATTTATGCCCTCAACGGGCCAAAATTACAAATATGCCCCTATAAGCTAAACAAGGCCCACATGCTTATTAATACTCATAAACATGCATTTCACATATCCATATAATAATATATGCATGCTTATCACATAATCATGCATTTAATCATTTAAATCATACATAAACCACTTATGCCCTCCCAGCACACTAATCAAGGCCCTTAAGCCTTATTAGTGATTTTGAGTCGTTATATCTATCCTCTCCTACTGAGAATTTCAGCCTCAAAATTTTACCTGAATAACTCAAGATATTAATCCCGCATTGCTGACTGAAGCTCCCAAGTCGCTTCCTCGACCTTACTCCTTCATAATACTTTAACTAAAGGAATCGTCTTATTATGTAGAACCTTATCTTTCCTGTCTAAGATCTGAACCGGGCACTCCTCATAAGACAAATTGGTCTGCAATTCCAAGTCTTCATACTTCAAGACATGTGTTATATCTGAGACGTACTTCCAAATCATAGAAACATGAAATACGTCATGAACTCCCGATAATGACGGTGGCAAGGCTAACCTGTAAGACACCTGTCCGATCCATTCCAGGATCTCAAAAGGTCCAATGAATCTAGGGCTCAGCTTGCTCTTCTTTCCAAATCTCCTCACCCCTCGCAGTGGTGAAACTCACAAAAATACATGGTCCCCAACCTGAAACTCCACGTCCCTATGCTTGGGATCAGCGTAGCTTTTCTGCCTGCTCTGTGAGGTGAGCATTCGAGGTCGGATCTTCTCAATAGCCTCATTAGTCTTCTGAACCATGTTCGGTCCCCAATACTTCATCTCACCCATCTCCTCCCAATGAATGGGTGATCTATATATCCTCCCATATAACATCTCATATGGAGCCAGTCCAATCGTTGATTGATAACTGTTGTTGTATGAGAACTCAATCAATGGGAGATACTTACTCTAAGATCACTCAAAGTCAGTCACGCATTCCCTAAGCATATCCTCCAACACCTGAATCGTCCTCCCAGATTGTACATCAGTCTGTGGATGAAAGGTCGTACTGAACTTCAACTGAGTCCCCATAGCCTTCTGCAAACTACCTTGAAACATGGAGGAAATGATAGGATCCCGGTTTGACACAATAGACTTAGGAACCCTGTGGAGACGTGCAATCTCCCTCACATACAACTCTGAATACTGATCCACCGTATAAGTCTTCTTCACTGGAAGAAAACAAGTTGACTTGGTGTATCTATCCACTATCACCCACACCGAGTCATGAAGCCCCACTGTCCTGGGTAATCCTCCCACAGAGTCCATCATAGTATCCTCCCATTTCCTCTCAGGAATATCCAAAGGCTGAAGCAACCCTGCTGGTCACTGATGCTCAGCTTTCACCTGCTGGCAAGTCAAACACCTGGCCACGTACTCTACTACATACTTCTTCATTCCAGGCCACCAATACAATGTCCGTAGATCCTGATACATCTTCGTGGTACCCAAATGAAGTGAGTACGACGTAGTATGTGATTCATCCAGTATCTCTCATCTGATCCCCACATAAGTGAGAACACAAATCCGACCGTGATACCGTAGCAGACCAACCTCAGAAATAGAATAATACTTAGCTGCCCTTGCTAAGACATTCTCTCTAACCTCCTATAACTGTGCATCTACCAACCGACCTTCCTTAGTCTACTCTAGCAGGGTCAATTAAAAAGTAATGTTTGCCAACTGGCGCACCACCAACTCTATCCTCGCTCTGGCCATCTCATCAGCCAACTTTCTCGATATCTGAATGGAACTAAATAACTGACACGGACCTCTCTGTCTCAATGCATCTGCCACTACGTTGGCTTTCCCTGGGGGGTAAAGAATGTCACAGTCATAGCCTTTTACCAACTCCTGCCAACGCCTCTGCCTCAGGTTCAGGTCCTTCTCCATGAAGAAGTACTTCAAACTCTTATGATCGGCGTATATCTCGCACTTCTCTCCATACAAATAATGTTGCTACACCTTCAGTGCGAATTCCACCACTGCCAATTCCAAATCATGGGTAGGGGTATCGCTGCTCATACTCCTTCAGTTGTCGTGATGCATAAGCTATAACCTTCTAGTTCTGCATCAACACACAGCCCAAACCCATCCTTGACACATTGCAATAAACCTCAAACTTTCCTTCCTCTAAAGGAAGACTCAGCACAGGTGCAGTAATAAGTCACCACTTTAATTCTTGAAAATTGTTTTCACACTTGTCAATTCTGTAATTGGTGCGACAATGTTTGAGAACCCTTCCACAAATTGTCTATAGTAACCTGCTAACTCGAGGAAACTCCAAACTTCTGAGGCGTTCCTTGGCCTCGGCCAATCTCTAACTACCTACACCACAGATGGATCCACCTTAATCCTATCTTCACCAACAATATGTCAAAGGAATGTCATTTCTGGTACCCAGAACTCACACTTCTTAAATTTAGCATACAACTGGTGTTCCCTTAATCTCTGCAAGACCTGTCAAAGATGTTGCTTGTGCTCTACCTTTGAACTGGAGTACACTAAGATGTCGTCGATGAAGGCAATCACAAACTGATCCAGAAAATCCTCGAATACCCGGTTCATTAAGTCCATGAAGGTTGTCGGGGCATTGGTCAAACCAAATGACATGACCAGAAACTCATAGTGCCCATACCTCGTACGGAAGGCTGTCTTCAGTATATCCTCATCCTTGATCCTCAGCTGGTGATAACCAGATCTAAGATCATTCTTTGAAAATACCGTCTTTCCTTGCAACTGATCAAACAAGTCATCGATCCTTGGTAGAGGGTACTTATTCTTGATGGTCAACTTGTTCAACTCTCTATAGTCTATAGACATTCTCAAAGTCCCGTCCTTCTTCTTCACAAAAAAAATCGGAGCACCCCATGGCGAGTAGCTAGGCCTGATAAACCCTAAATCCAGAAGTTCTTGTAGCTATATCTTCAATTCCTTCAGTTTTGCCAGTGCCATTCTATTTGGTACCCTTGACACTGGCTCTGTCCCCAGTGCCAACTCAATGACGAACTGAATCTCCTTGTGCGACGGTAATCCTGGTAAATCCTCAGGGAATACATCCAAGAATTCACAAACCAATCTGGTCTCCTCCGACCCTGCTGGCAACACTGTAGTAGTATCCACCACACTAGCCAGGAAACCTATACACCCTCCCTGTAATAAGTCCCTGGTTCTCAGCGCTGATATCATGGGTTTGCGGGGTCCACATACCGTAACCACGAAAACAAAAGAATCCTTTCCCTCTGGCTCAAAGGTCACCATCTTCTTCCTACAATCAATGGTAGCCCCATATCTAACCAGCTAATCCATGCCCAAAATCATGTCAAAGTCCTCCATGCCTAACTCAATCAAGTCTACTGAACACTCCCTACCGTCAACCATCACTGGCAGTGCTCTAATCCACCTCCTAGAAACTACTAGTTCCCCTGTAGGCAATATAGTCCCAAACCCCGCAGTACAGTACTCACTAGGTCTACACAGCTTATCAATCACCATACTAGAAACAAATGAATGTGTAGAACCAGAGTCTAATTCCAATCAGAAGAACCTCCCAACAAAACCAAGTTTTGCAATGAATCTAAGACTCTCAATCATCCAACTAAACATAAAATGATAACAATATATACTGAAGTTTCTATCCCAAATCATCAGCTATTTATTACCCAATAAGCCAGTCTAATTCCACTCAAATACTAGAATTTCTTGACATGACCAGTGATAAGGAGCTTACCTTAATTATGATTGAATTTTCTCAAGCTACAACCTCCAATCTATGAGCTTAAGTCCCAGCCAAACCTCTTACTTTCCAAAGCTTCAATTCCTCCAAATTCCTTCCAAAAGTCCAACTTCAAGCTTAAACTTTTCTGCTCTTTCTTTTCTTCCCTTAGCTTCAAAGTGTAAAGAGAGTGAGAGAGAGAATCGTGAGGGGGAAGGAGAGTGAAAACTGAGAGTGCCTACTGTAATGACCCAAATTTCCTAATAAGGTTTAGGACCTTGATTAGGAGGCTGGGAGGGCCATAATTGATTTATTATGTTATTAAATGATTATATGCATGATTATGTGAATTATATTATTATATGATGACAAATGCATGCATATGGGTCAACTTTTCATTATAAGGGAATTTTGGTAATTTGGCCCATTGAGGGCTTATTTGTATTGTTGACGATGAGATCTCGTCAACGAAGTTAAGTTAGAAAAAATAAAAGTATATATCTTAAAAATGAAAAACTTCACGGATCTAATAAGAAACTTAGAAAATAGTTGCAGAAAGAAAAATGGAGAAAAGAACTTGTATTTCTCTTGGTATAAAGATAAAATGTTTTTTTCAATCCCCTTCAATGTTGAAGTGGGGTTCCCTTTATAGTGGGCTCTAATGGCTCCTGATACGTTGTGGTCCAGGGGACCAGATCATACACAATGACATTTTCTGGGAGTGGTATCAGGTTTAGTGGTGTCAGCTCCAGTACATGGTCAGAGTCTGTGGGGATGCCTCCACTACTTATTTAGTACGAGTGTCGGAGAAGTGGTACCAGACGTAGTGGTGCAGGTGGTTGTGGTCTTGACTATAATATATGGTCAGAGAAATGCAGGCCATGTCACCACTCCTTGTACTTACACCCCTAGTCTGTCATGGGTATTTGGATTAGACATACGGGGTGTTAAAGGTCTTACCCCATACAAGCTTTGTACTTGTATGATCTCTCTAAGTTATACCTAGGCTTTTACCTTTAAATGTTGAAATCTCCAAAGGTCCTCATAGCAGACACGATCTTGAGGTGCAGGGTGCGAGACACCTGGTGCATGCAGAGCCAGCAGCGCGAGACATGAGCCTTGGGTCGTTGGCCCGAAGCGCTTGTTGGGCGAGGTGCATGACGAGGCTTGGTGAGGTGTGGTGAGGTGTGAGATGGGGCTCTTGGGCCCTTGGCACGAGATAGGGCCCTTGGGTCGTTTGCGCGAGACAGGGCCCTTGGGTCGCTGGCGCGAGGCGCTTGTCGGGCGAGGTGCATGGCGAGGCGTTGTGAGGTGCAAGACGGGGTTCTTGGGCCGTTTGCGCCAGACGCCCGCAGCACCCTAGGTGCCACTTCGCGAGATGTGGCCTCGCGAGATGTGACCCCGCGACACCTCTGACACTCCCCTATGACCTCCTCGGCGCGAGATGCCCAAAGCACCCCAGGGCCACCCACGAGACGTGGGTTATAGGCGTGCGAGATGATGGGTCTCGCGAGGTGCAGGGTGAGGTGCGAGATGGGGTTCTTGGGCCATTGGCGCGAGACATCCGCAGCACCCCAGGTGCCACTCGCGAGATGTGGCCTCGCAAGACATGACCCTGCGATACCTCCGACACGCCCCTAGGACATCCTCGAATAGTAGCAAGAGGACCTTGATGGTTTCTATCACATACTACGGTAATAAGTTAATGGCTATTAATATTGTAGTCCTATGTTTTATGATTTACGTTTTTACGTCATACATTTTTTTATTTATGTTTTAGTCTTATGTTTTATGATATGTTTTAGTAGATTTTCCTTGTTTGGCATTAGGTTCATTCCTTTTATTTTTAGATGGTGCAGGAAAAGGTGGGACAAATTCATGGTAGCTTTGGCATGTGTATTGGGCGAGAACTAAATGAATGGACTGATGGGAAAGATCGAAGATGACGTTTATGTTTTGAAGTCTTTTTAATTATGTATTTATGATTTTTCGCATTTAGTATTTGAAAAATTAATTAAAGGTTTTTTTTCCTTATGATTTTATATAATAACAATAGGATCTCATATTTTAGATTTTCTAATAAAGTTTTATTATTTTATGTATGAATTCCAAAATAGTAGTTATGCTTAGTAGTTTTAATGGTTCGAGATCTTTAAATTAGTGAGGTCGTTACATATCTAATCTAATCGGTAAATCTTGTTGCAATATAGATACAAATTATATGATGGGATATTTGGGACATTGAATTTGAAAAATAAAATAAAATAAAGTAGTATTCTAATATAATACTTAAAATATATATATACATATATTGCTTGCTTACACATGCCGTGCAAGTTGGAGAAAGTGTGCCCTCTTGAATGCACTTGCGTTGTTTTTATTAGTGGACGAACTAGAATGGTCATTATAAATAATTAGATTTGTTATCTAAAATGGGAAATCATATTTACATCCTAAAAGACACCATATTTTAAAATATTTTCTTATTATATATTTATCTTTAATTAAAATCAATAAAGTATACAATTTTAAATCTTTAATTATATTTATAAAACTCTACTAAATGAGAACAAACCATTTTTTATTAAATTAAAATAAATATTTTTTTTCTTTTAAACTGAATCAATCTAATCTTTTTAAGTTATATTTGTTGTTTTTTCAACAAAAAAAAAAGAATAGCTTTATTGTTTACATTAAAATTTTCTTATTGAAAAAATATTATAATATAAAATTAATTTGATTGTATTTTTTTTCATTAATTTATATTTGAGATTATACTCAAGATTTATGACTTTTATTTATTTGTTTATTTTATTAAAAAAAATTTAAATTTATCATTGAACAAAAATTATTTCCCAATTTTTAATAAATACAATACACATTTAGTATATAAATTAAGACCTAGGAAATATATGGGGCGTAATTATAAATAAATATTTTATTTATTTATTTATAAAATAAAGTATATTTAATGCACGAGACGTGGGTGATAGGCTCACGAGATGATGGGTCTCGCGAGGTGCCTGGGTACTTGGTGCCTTTGCATGAGGCAGAGACCTGCGGGTGGATTTTTTGCATCCACACTTGCCTCCAGTCTAGGAGAGGACCTTTAGGTGCTGTGGTAGACTCCTTTCTTTTGTTCTTATAAGTAGGACTCCAAATCATAGGTGGTGTTTGTGATGATCCTTGTTATTACTTGAGATTGAATGTGAGCCTATTATTTGGCTTCACGGATCCCAATGTAGGTGTTTGGCCCCATTTTTTACCATAGATCAAGCATTGGACTTGATGGCTAAGATGAGCCCATGATTCTTATAAATAGGCCTTCATGTCTAGCCTATTATTCACACTTTATCTCTTTAGCTTAGCAGTTTTGGAATCCTTACTCCTTTCAAGAGGCAAGGGGATCGATTCCTCACCACCTCATTTTTGTTATCCTTTTCTTTTATTATTTTTGTTCATTTCTTTTATGCCCATATTCATGCAGGTACTTGGGGACTAAAACATCATTTTTCTTTGTTTTTGCAGACGCGTACTTTCGACCCTCTGCTTCTCTTCGACCGTGACGGTACTTTTGACCATCGGCCTCCTTTTGACCACGACAGTGCTCGATTTTACTTACTTGAGGTATACTTTCTTTCTCCCTTATGTTTACTGGGTCTAAATTAGCAACACTCGGCATGGGTTGCTTTGGCCAGAGCTCGTCGTGAGTTAACCTAGTTACATGCTCTCGTTCATACCCCGTAGTTGGTCATTTATAGCGCTTGTGCCTAGAGGTTTTGAACCCATTCCTTTGTGTTTTGTAGCAATCCTCTCATTTACACGTGAACCCTAATTACTTATGAGACGATGTCCCATGGCATGTGAAGGATCATCCGGTGTTCCTCCGGGGGTCGAGCTTGTAGACTTATCTTCAGACTCGGAGTCCCCCTAAGACAACCCTCACCAAGACTATGAGACTTTGAGGTAGGCCCGTATACGTCATCTTGAGCATATGGCTGAACTTAGACGTAAAATATGGGTGGTGGAGAGCGAAATAGACTCAGTTCTGAGAGGCGACGGAGTATCTTTCCCCCTTGACTTCAACGACCATATAGCAAACCTTAGGGTGACCCTTTTAGATCTGTAGATGGAGTTGGAATTTATGGAGGGAAATCTCCCACCTGAACCTCCTGCCCCGTTTTCCCGTTATGATTGTCATGGGGTCATCCTGGGTTCTCCTCAACCCTTGTTCTCGGTCTATCCTTGCTTAGCGCTTTCACACTCAGTGCCTCGGTGGAAGACCCTTGCTAGGAAGAAAAAATGCAGGGTAAAGTGCCCTGTTTCTATCTCACCTTTTTCTTTTGGTTTTGCAGATATGTCAAAGAGAGTACGACGACAGGTGGCTCCTGAGAAGCCAGATTCTGGTCCCCTATTGGCATCTACCATAGTGTCCAATGTGTCTGAAATCAAATTTCTAGAATTAGCAAAGAAATATCGTGTTGGCAAGGAGTATAAGCTATATGTTCCTTCGAACAAGTGCCGAGCTGATAACCATTTTAACCTTGCTCCGCTCCAGTTGGCGACCAGTAGCTGGCTGACTTTGAGCTGCCTCTATATGGCGTTTATGGAGCTTAACAGGCGTGCTCCCACGGCTCAAGAGGTGCATTTCATGTACAACCTCAGATCAACTCCTAAATCCAAAGCCTTTTATTTCCTGCAGAAAGCCAATTCTTAGGTCTCCTTGATAGAGGGTTCTATGTCCAACCCAGGGACCTAGAAGCAAGACTTCTTCTTCGTGAAAGGTCCCATTTCTGTTCGTGAGCACTTTCTCTCAGCCCCTAGTAAGTACCTCAAGTTTTTTATATATATATTTTTAACATACTGTTTTGGAACTTATGTTCAAATTGGCAACTATGTTAATTGTGCAGAGAATTTCATCATTCTCGACATTTCAAGAAAATGGCTGCCCGTCTCTTCACCGTGACCAACCTCAACCATTACAAGCTATCCACGGTTTCGGAGCCTGAGTTGTTGTGGCATATTTCTAAGCAGAGGAAAAAGGAGATTTTAGTTGAGCCTCACTCGGATGGGGGTGATGGAGAGTGTGTGCCGGAGGAGGTTTCCCCAGAACCCAGACGCCCACCCCGTTCACTTTCGCCTCCCGGAGGGTGTCCTCCTTTTGTCCCTGTGGACCACGGCGTGGCCTCTCGCTCTCGTGGTCTACAGGCCGTGCCAAGGGGTACCATCGTGCCCTTTGCTGAGGAGTACAACAACCTTCCTTATGCTCCTACCAATCTTGGTCCTTCAGAGCCCTATCTTCCCAGTGTTTCCGCGCCTCCTCCTCCTTCAACGAGTGGGTCATCGGTTCTGGTTCACCCGGGTGCCCCTGATTCAGGGGGACGCCCTGGGTGCCTCACATTGGCGGTCTCTTACGGACAAAGGTATACCCGTGTCGCTGAGGGTATTCCTGAGGACGAGTGGAGAGGTCTCGAGAACTTTTCCGTGATGGAGCTTGGGGATACTCTTGTGCATTCTACAACCTGGGTGAGTTCCTTCATCTTAGATTGGCCTTCTCTTCATTTTCTCTCTTTTTTTATTTAGGTTCCTTTTTTGCTCACCATTTTTTGTTATTGGTTTCTCGCAGGCATCTCTAGTGGCCCAACACTTCGTCGACACAGTGCAAGACCTCTCTTCGTCGAACGCTGAGAGAGACCGTCTGACAATCAAAGTTCAGGAGCTTGAAAGGGAGCTTACTGATACCAAGCTCATGTTGGAGAAGGCTTTAGCGAAGGCCTCTTCATCCTCGAAAAGGAGGAGGAGGGGGTAGGCTGAGGCTGTAATGTTGCAGGAGAGGGTCACTTGTCTGGAGGCTGCTCTTGAAGTCGCAGAAGCTGAGGCTGTTGCAATGCGGGAGAAGGTCACCCTCCTAGAGGTGAATGCGGCTGAGGTTGCATATAAATCCACAAAGTGCATCCTTTATAGCCTATGGAGGCACAATCCTAACTTCGACTTTTCCTTCTTTGGTGAGCATGTCGTCGCAAAGGTGGCCGAGTGGAACGCTCGCAGCGGGAGGCCTTAAGATCTCACTTCTGAAATTTTTTCCGTTCAGTTCAATGTAGTTGTATGCTCATTTGAGCCTTATTTTGTTTTTAATTTCTATAAGTCCTGTCACATTATTGAAACTCTTTATATATATATATACATATGTGATCATGCACTTTTGTTCCTCTATGTTTGAGGTCCTTTTGAGCCCGCAAAATGGGGTTCAATAGGTTTTTTTTTTTTTTACATATACTTTTTTATTTATCAGGCTTGAGGTCCTTTGGAGCCCATACGAAGGGGTTTGATAGGTCTCTCTTTGGTGCCTCTTGATTGTATCTATAAGGATATATATTTTTCCGCAAGCTTATTAGTCTTTGTGGGAAGCGTCCTTCTCGTCATTATTCATAGTACTATTTTTGCAAGGGTCTCTTTTAGGACCCTTTTTGGCTAGACGGCTTGGTGGCCACTCTAGGCTTATTGGTGGGTGCTTCTCCTGAGGCATTTCCTCTTGTAGAAGCATTTACCTTTATTAGGAGGCTTTTCTTATAGGACCTTTTGACCTCCTTGATGTTCATAAGGGTAGCTAATCCTTGTGAACTCAAGCGATGTTTTTCCTGGTCTTCTTCTTTATTTTCAAGGGGTCTTTTTTTTAAGGGTATAAGGGGTCCTTTTAGGATCCTCTTTTTTTTTATATACTCTGCCCCCCCCAAGTGATTGGCGAGATTTATCTCGACAGGCACTTTGGTCATTCCATTCACGTATTTTGATAATCATTTTTCTTGAATAAGAACTTTTACTACATGTTCATCTAATGTCACATCATATTCATTGGAAGCAAGTGAAGTACATGATAACTTAAGGTGACTTCGTTCTTACAACATATTAAGGAATCCAAGCAAAACTTATAGCTATTACATTTAATTTGCAAGTTAGTCAGAACAATAACATTTGTGCCCTAACATGGAGGTCTTGCTGATAATATTTCTTTAGATGTTCTGCATTCCATGCTCTAGGTACCATGGTATCATCCAAGCGTGCAAGCTTGTAGGTGTTAGGGGGCACAACCTGGGCAACTTGGTAGGGCCCTTCCCAGTTTTCCCTTAACACACCCGCGCTCGGATCTCGAGTGTTGGGTAGGACTTTCTGCAATACGAGGTCTCCAACTTTGAACGCCTTCTCTCGCACCCTTGAATTATAGTATCTTACCGCTCGTTGCTGATATGTTTCCAGCCTAAGTTGTGCCCTTTCTCTCCTAGCTTCCAACAGGTCCCAATTCCTGGCTAATGCTGCGATATTAGCCTCATCATCATATGCTTGTGTGTAGATGTAGTTAATCTTCATTTCTATTGGAAGTACAACCTCGCAGACATAGGCTAAGGCGAAAGGCGTCTCTCCAAATGTGGAACGAGGCATGGTCCTGTAGGCCCAAAGCACATTGGGAATTTCTTCGACCCAGGCCCCTTTCAACTTTTCCAATTTTGTTTTAAAGTTCTTTTTTAGGATCTTGTTGATGGC
Source organism: Humulus lupulus (assembly GCF_963169125.1). Lineage (NCBI taxonomy): Eukaryota > Viridiplantae > Streptophyta > Magnoliopsida > Rosales > Cannabaceae > Humulus > Humulus lupulus. The sequence goes on from NC_084795.1 coordinate 166,521,238, forward strand.
CTCCACTTGTCCATTGGGTTGTGGGTGTACTACAGCGGAGAAACTCCTCTTGATTCCCTTTTCCCTGCAATATTCCTCGAGCATTCCTCATTCAAATTGCGTCCCATTATTGGAGATTATCTTGTGGGGTACTCCAAACCTGCAGACGATAAATTTGTTGACGAAGGTGGTGATTTGCTTAGCCGCTATGTTGACTAGAGGCTTCGCTTCCAGCCATTCAGTAAAATAATCAACTGCTACCACTGCGTATTTTGCTCCTCCTCTTCCTGCTGGCAATGCTCCAATCAAGTCAATCCCCCACACAGCGAAGGGCCACAGACTGGTCATGTTCACCAGCTCATTTGGTGACTGTCTGGGGTAATTTTCATGCCTCTAGCACTAGTCACACCTTTTCACGAAATCGCTCGTGTCCTTCTCCATGGTAGGGCAATAATACCCCTGGCGGATGGCCTTTTTGCCGTGGACTGCCCCCAGAATGATTTCCACATTCCCTTTCATGTATCTCTTGCAGAATTTTTAAAGCCCCTCCCTTCACTACGCATCGTAGGAGAGGGGTAGAGAAGCCTCTCTTATATAAGACTCCATCTACTAGGGTGAATTGGGCGGCTTTGTAAGTCAGCTTACGGGCTTCGTTTTTGTCCAAAGGCAAGGTCCCGTCATTTAAGTACCTAACGATGGGTGCAAACCATGACTCCTCAGGGCTATTGACCATATGGATCTTTTCTTCTGCTATGCTCATCTTGGAGAGGTATTCGACTGGGATGGACTCAAGCGTGTGTTCATCTTGAGTAGAGGCGAGTTTTGCGAGAGCATCAACGTTCGTGTTTTGCTCCCTCGGTATCTGTTCTATGGTGTATTTTTTGAACTGATCCAAATACCCCTTCACCTTGGCGAGATATGCAGCCATTTTTGGGGCTCTAGCTTGATATTCACCCTTCATTTGAAACACTAACAGCCGTGAGTCACTAAAGACATGAAAATGGGTTACCTTTAACTCTTTAGCTAGCTGCAGGCCAGCCAAACAGTGCCTCGTACTCTGCTTCGTTGTTGGAAGCTTCAAATCCGAATCTTAAGGCGCAATACATCTTGTGCCCCTCAGGGCCCATCATCACTATGCCAACGCTAGCTCCTCCTTCATTAGATGCCCTGTCTACATTGAGGCTCCATTCTTCAGGGTGCTTTTCCTCTTCACCCGCCGATTCATTCTCGTCTACTTCTCTCTCCTTATGGGGTCGGTGTGCAAACACAACTATAAAGTCTGCAAGTACCTGCCCCTTGATTGAGGTCCTTGGGGTGTAAGTGATGTCAAATTGACTTAATTCAATCGACCACTTTAACAACCTTCCCGATGTTTCCAGTTTGTGCAAGACTTGACGCAAAGGGGAGTTGGTGGGCACCTCGACAGCAAGAGCATGAAAATAGGGCCTCACCTTTTGAGAAGCCACTATCAAGGCATATGCCAACTTCTCTATTTCTGGGTATCGGGTTTCTACATCTACCAATCGCTTGCTCACATAGTACACGAGCTGCTGATGCTTCCTTTCCCCTTTGACCAAAGTGGCACTTATAGCGTGCTTTGATACAGCTAGATACAAGTACAACTTTTACCCTTTTTCTGGCTTGGCCAAAAGGGGTGGTTTTCCAAGGTGTTCCTTTAGCTTAGTGAAGGCTTCCTGAAAATCATCATCCCAAGTGAACTTTTTCCTCCCTTTTAGGATGTTGAAGAAAGGGAGGCATTTGTCAGTGGATCTGGAGATGAACCTATTGAGAACTGCTACTCTCCCTGTTAAGCACTGCACCTCCTTCTTTCTTCGTGGTGGGCGCATTTCTAATAATGCCTTGATTTTGTCAGGGTTGGTCTCGATACCTCAGGAATTCACCAAAAAGCCCAGGAACTTCCCTGATGAAACTCTGAAGGTGCACTTGAGCGGGTTTAACTTCATCTCACTGAGATCGTTTGTGAGCTCTTTTGCCTTCTTTGTCTTTATCAGCATATCATCCACTTATACTTCCATATTCCTTCCTATTTGATTCGCAAACATTCTGTTCACCAGCCTTTGATAAGTAGCACCTGCATTCTTTAAACCAAAAGGCATCACTTTGTAGCAATAAAGCCTCTTGTCTATTATGAACGAAGTGTGCTCTTCGTCAGCCGGGTTGATGGGTATTTGGTTGTGCCCGGAATATGCATCCATGAAGATAAGTAGCTCGTGCCTCGCCATGGCGTCTACGAACTGGTCTATCCTAGGAAGCGGGAAGCTGTCCTAAGGGCAGGCTTTGTTGAGGTTAGTAAAGTCCACACAAGTTTGCCTCTCGGATAAACCCATTTGCCTTCAACTTGTCAACCTCTTCTTTTACGGCCGCGTATCTTTCTGGGTCTAGCGCTCTCCTTTTCTGCCTCACAGGCCTTGCTTTTGGGTCGATGTTTAAGTGATGACACATGACTGATGGGTATATTCCTACCATGTCCTCATGACTACAGGCGAATACGTCGAGGTTGGCTTTTAGAAATTCTACCAGCTTCTCCTTCACGATACCCGTAAGGTTTCTTCCTATCTTCAACTTTCTCAATGGTTCATTCATGATCGTGACTTCTTCCAACTCCTCTACCGGCTCAGCTCTCGGTTCTTCCGCGACTCGCGGGTCGAACTCGTGCGGGTTCATGCCTTCATGCACAACCATTTCCATAGGCACCGATGACTTTATGGCTGTGCAGAGGGATGTGTTATAGCATTCCCTCGCTTCCTTCTGCTCTCCTTTCATGCTTGCTATTCCCCTAGGAGTTGGGAATTTCATGGCTAAGTGGTACACATAAGTTATTGCCTTCAATTCTCTTAGGGAGGGTCTCCCTAATACCGCATTGAAGGCTGAGGTGCAATCCACCACGACAAAGTTTGCCATTATGGTGGTTTGCCTAGGTTGTTCCCCATGGAGAGGGCTAACTCAATTGCACCTAGGGCTGTATCGAATCCCATGTAAATTCGTAAAGGGACGTATTGTAGGGCTTCAGGTGCCGGATGTTCAGTCCCATCTTCTCCAAAGCAGGGTAATACAAGATGTCTACAGAGCTTCCATTATCCACCAAGACCGATGTACTCTCAAGTTCGCAAGTTGGACAGTCAGCAACAAGGGGTCATTATGAGGGAAATGCACGCCTTGTGCATCTTTTCCTGTGAAGGTTATTGAGTCGTTCTTCCCCTTAAAACTCTTCGGGGGGCGTTGCTCCAAACTTAAGACACATGACGGTGGACTTCGCTTGGCCTCCCTGACATATTTTTCTCGCTCCTTCCTTGATTCGCCTCTGAATCTTGGCCCTCCAAAAATGGTCCTGACTTTTCCTTGTACCTCCGGGGCCACCTCTCGTGCCCGTGGCGAGGATACCCCTTCTTCTGGCCTTTGGTTCTCTTTGCGAACGTATCTGCCCAAATGTCCCCTGCGTATAAGCTCTTCGATTTTTACTTTCAAATGGTTGCATTCTGTGGTGGTATGTTATGATATTGACAATATTTACTAGGGTCTCTTTTTGATCGATCTTTTTCCATTGGCAGGGGCCATCTGAAAGGGACCTGGTATTCATTCGTGATGAAAATATGTTCCCTAGCATGGGTGAGGTCAGTATAAAATGTGTAGGGGCCTTGCCTGCGCTCGTCAATGCGCTGGGGCTTCCGAGGCCGATCATCTCTTGTTCCTTCATAGAGCCTCTTCTTATTTGAACTACTTTGGCTTTCTCGGATTGAGGGTTTTGGTGGGGACTTGCCTTTTCCAGCCTTAAGGATTTCGTGACCATCCTCTACGAGAATATATTTATGTGCCCGCTCGTAAAAATCGTCCAAATCTGTGACCTCTCTCTTGAGCATGTTATCCCATAACTTACTTCCCGGGCGTACTTCGACCGTGATGGCCATTTTTAGCTCTCTACGGGTCAAGCTCCCTACCTTGGGAGCCTCCATATTGAACCTATGGATGTAGCTCTTCAGACTCTCATTTTCTCCTTATTTCACGTTAGCGAGGCTGGTGCCCAACATTGTGTAATCACGCACGGTGTGATGTTGCTGGAGAAAATTCATCAGAAAATTATTGCCAAGACCTGATGGACCCTAGTCGAAGTCTTTTGAACCATTTTTACGCAGGTCCTTTCAATGTGATAGCAAAACAATGGCACCTAGCTCTGCTACTAATCCCCCTTAACTTCATCAGATCGTTAAATGCATCCAGATGGTACTTGGGATCTGTGTTTCCTTCATATGGGGTCATATGAGGCTCCTTGAAGTTGGCTGGGAGCCAAATGGCTTGGATTAATGAAGGGTGATTCATGGTCGAACTCGTCCTCAATGGCTTGTCCTCCAGATGCGGTGATGATCTTGCTCCGGAGGCTCCTCATTTCTATGTCTAGGTCTTGACTCCTCTTGTTCAAGGAGACTCTCAACATGGATGGGTTAGCATCTCTCTTTCCTTTGCCTTCCTTGTTGAGTTCCTCTCGTAAATCTAAGGGTGTTTTTCTTGAGGTGACTTCGACTTCGTTACGAGGGCCAGCGTTGTTCTTCTGCTCTGGCCTCTGGAGCTGCTTCAATGGTCCTAGATGTTCATATTGCTTTGTCCGAGGGGTATTACTAATGGAGAGCTGAGTCCTCCCATTGTCCACTGGGACTGTGGTTTCTGCCCCCTCTTGACCTCTCTCTTTTCGCCTGGGGAGAAATGTGTTTGATTTTCCTTGTAGCAAGCCATTAAACACCTCTTGCATGTTCTCTAAGGTGGTTTCTAGCCTTTGGTTCTTACGATGCAATTCACATATCTCCTCTTTGTAAAATCGAGATCTAGAACTCGAGCTCATGGAATGGGCCCGGATCTTGCTGGCTGGAGTTCGGCACCTACGGTGGCCTTGGGGGCGGGAACTCACCGGCATCTCTTACAAGGGCAGCTGTTGAACTTGGACCGTTCTCATCATGTGGGATGGCCAGAGATGAGGCCTCCCTTCATCTTCGTGAACCTCAGGCTCCTTTGGGGCCTCCACATTTTTGAGTGGAGGAGGATTCTTCGTGGAGGCTTTCAGCTGATCTCCATCAAGGTGGACCTCCACCTCTCGTGGCTCTCTCAGTCGTTTAGAACATCTTGGCATTTTTTCCTGTCGGAATCAATGGAAGAACAATGGATTGGCACTTATTCTTCCCACAGACAGCGCCAAACTGTTGAAGGTGAGAACTCGTAAACGAAGTTAAGTTAGAAAAAATCAAAGTATATATCTTAAAAATGAAAAACTTCACGGATCTAATAAGAAACTTAGAAAATAGTTGCAGAAAGAAAAATGGAGAAAAGAACTTTCATTTCTCATGGAACAAAGCTACAATGTTATTTTTCAACCCCCTTCACTGTTGAAGTAGGGTTCCCTTTATAGTGGGCTCTAATGGCCCCTGATACATTGTGGTCTAGGGGACCAGATCGTACACAAGTTCATTGTCTGGGGAGTGGTATTAGGAGTAGTGGTGTTGGCTCCAGTATATGGTCAGTGTCTGTGGGTATGCCTTCACTACTTATTTAGTACGAGTGTCAGAGAAGTAGTACCAGACGTAGCAGTACAGGTGGTTGTGACGTCGACTCTGATGTATGGTCAGAGACATGCAGGCCATGTCACCGCTCCTCGGACTTCCACCCCTGGTCTGGCATGGGTATTTGGACCATACATACGGGGTATTAAAGGTCGTACCCCGTACAAGCATCATACTTGTATGATCTCTCTGAGTTATACCTAGGTTTTTACCTTTAAATATTTAAATCTCCGTAGGTCCTCATAGGAGACACAATCTTGAGGTGCAAGGTGCTAGATACCTGGTGCATGCACGGCCTGCGGCACGAGATGGAGCCCTTGGGTCGCTGACGCGAGGCGCTTGTTAGGCGAGGTGCATGACGAGGCGTGGTGAGGCGCGAGATGGGGCTCTTGGGCCCATGGCATAAGACGGGGCCCTTGGGTCACTGGCACGAGGCGCTTGTTCGGCGAGGTGCATGGCGAGGCATGGTGAGGCGCGAGACGGGGCTCTTGGGCCGTTGGTGCGAGACGCCCGCAGCAGCCCATGTGCCACTACGAGAGATGTGGCCTCGCAAGACGTGACCCCGCGACACCTCTAACACTCCCCTATGACCTTCTCGGCGCAAGATTGTCGAAGCACTCCAGGGCCACCCACGAGACGTGGGTGATAGGCGCGCGAGATGATGGGACTTGCGAGGTGCAGGGTGAGGCATGGTGAGGCGCGAGATGGGGCTCTTGGGCTGTTGGCGCGAGACACCTGCAGCACCCCAGGTGCCACTTCGTGAGATGTGACCTCGCGAGACGTGACCCTGTGATACCTCTAACACGCCCCTAGGACCTCTTTGGCACTAGACACCCGAAGCACCCTAGGTGCCATTCACAAGACGTGGGTGATAGGCTCACGAGACGATGAGTCTCGTGAGGTGCCTGGGTACTTGGTGCCTTTGCATGAGGCGTTTAGACCTCCAGGTGCACAGTGCTTTGGCCCGAGGCACTTGAACCTCCAGTGAGGTGGGATCCTGCACTGCCACTAGGAGTGTCGTGAGCCCATTTTCATTTTCCTCCACGAGGCAGAGATCAGCGGGTGGTTTTTTTGCATCCACGGGTATATTTTCATGCATGATGGTTAATTATGGATAAGACCACATTATATGTGGATTTGTTTAAGCTTTTCAGCATGAGACAATCATAGAATGCAAGCTATCAGTTTTGTCATAACGGGGTGAATTTCGGTGCTCGGGTGAGTCTCGGGGTAATTTGGTGATTAGATCATTATCGGGAATTAAAGGGTATTCAGATATGATTTATTAGCATTTCGGAATATTGGGAATAACGGGAATTGGAGGGCGTTAATTATGATAAACGAGATAGGGGAGAAAGGACGATTTTACCCTTGGTAGCCTTAAGAGGACTTTAAATGACCTAGGGGCATTTCGGTCTTTTGATCTAAAGGATATAAATCAGTTAAGAAGCTGTACGAAGCTTAAGAAAACAGCGCATAGTTTCTACCTTTCCTGATCATCATTTTCCCTTCTTCTCTCTTTGAATTTTGAAGCACCATTTTAGGAACCAACCTAGGGAGTTGAGCCTTAATAGTCTAGGGTTATGTTCTACCATTAAAAAGCGTGTGATTCTGAGCTTAAGGGAATATTTTAGCCATGAAATCTCTAGTTTCTTGCTCTATTTTCAGTCATTTTTCAGCTAGAAATTTAGATTGATAGTGATAATTGAAGGATGTTTTTGGCAAAGGTTGATTAGGTTTTGATGCCTAGGACTTGTAGAGTGGATATTTGGGTTCATTTGGGAGTTTGAATGAAGTTTGGGATCAGTTTGTGAAGTTTGGAATTGGAAAACTCGAAGGAGGAAGAACCAGGGCTGATTCAGCCTGGTCTTAGCGCTATAGCTCCCAAGGGAGGGCGCTATAGCGCTGTCAAGGGCCAGTCAGCTCTGGTTGTAGTGCTGGGACGCTAGGGGGTAGTGCTGTAGCGCTACCCTGTTTTTCCTGGTTCATATTTTGGGTACTTTGTGGGTTTTTGGCTCGGGGTTTCAATTCCTAAGGCTCGGGATCGAATCTACTAACCGTTTGAGTACGATTCGAGGTCCTGGGAGTGAGGTTTAGGTCAAGAACCTTTTATTGTTGATTTCATTAATTCTATTCCATATTTGGTTATGACTAGGTGACCACTAAGGGATCAAAGGATTGTTCGTTCTCAAGGGTTGTTCATTTGTTATTTCTCACTTGAACTAGAGTTAAGAAAACTGCACCCAGTATGTGACGCATGAGATACATGTGGTTAGGGCATGACATGATTATTGAATATGAGACTGATCAGAGCTTGAGTCTCTGTAAATGTGCATGATCATAATTATGCTAGTGATTGTTAAGTAAGCATGTTGAATGCCCTACATTTGGATATTTGACATCTGATATATGTCTGGTTGCATTGCTTACTTGTGAATGGAACTTGTCTATGAGTCCGGAGTCAGCAATGCTGTCAGTAAGATCTGTGAAGCTGTGACTTATTAGTCAAGTTCGGCAGTAATACTGAGCATTGGTCGTATAGTATTGGCTTAAGAGTCAAGAACGGTATTAGCGTGCTTAACGCAAGCCAAAAAGATTAGATCTAATCGACATAAGCATTGAATGAATCATTATGAATATAAATGCTTGACCGACCTGAAGTTCGATGAAAATTAAAAGCGCTTGTCAAGTCTAAAGGCTAATTTCTTAGAGCCAGGACCAGAAGGCCCAGGTGACTGCATCATAACATGGCTAAGGGTGCGAAGCCCAAGTTAGTGTCTCACACATCAATCACTCATCTAATTCAAGTTTGTGAATCCATAGTCACTCATCTGGTTTAAGTTAGTGACTTACTCATCAATCACTCATCTGATTAGGGCTACACGCCCCAACATGATTGCCAGAATATCAGAGTGTTAATCACTCATCTGATTAGGGCTACATGCCCCAGCATGATTATCAGAATATCAAAGTGTTAATCACTCATCTTATTAGGGCTACATGCCCCAGCATGATGATCAGAATCTCAAATTGTTAATCAATCATTGGATTAGGATTGACTTGATAGTAATCCATATAGGAGGGTAGGATCCACCATCATTATATAGACTTATTTGCACACATGAATACGCCTATTATTGCTAGGCATGTCTATTATGATTTAGTAACATGTTATTACTTGTTCATGAGCATATTAAGTTTTTTTGTTGAGCTTCGTCTCATGGGAGCTATGTGGTGCAGGAAAAGGCAAAAGAAAGTTGGACCATCATTGAGTTGGAGAGCTTAGGTGACAATGTGTACATATGCGGCTGCTTGACCGCCACGGTCGAGGGTTTAAAGCAGAACTAGGGTTAAACTCTATTTTGCTGCTTAGGTCGGCTAGTTGTAAATATTTTCTTGTAATTAACCTGTAAATTATATTTTTGGGATCCCAATGTATACAGTAAATGTTTTATTGAAAGGTTGTGTCTTAACAAAAAATTTTAACCCTAAACTTCTAATCATACTTAATTTCACGATTATTGCCAAACGAATCGCTTAGCAAGTTTAGCAATGTTTAAAATGCACACCGTAACGGTCCCTGGGTAGTAGGGCGTTACAAGTTGGTATTAGAGCGAGCCAAGGTTAAGGGTACCCGATGACAAGCTGGGCATGTACACTTGTCACTAAAGATAGCTTCACTCAGGGTATGGTAACTATTTATGTAGTTATGTGCTTAACTACTTAAATAGAATGTAAATGCTTTACCAACACATTGTATTAGGGAGCATGGAATGATTATATGATTACATGCTCTGTGAACATATTTGAATTTGATTATATGATTACCTTCTCTGTGATTATATAAATGTGATATTTGCATTCTGGAGTTGGAGGCATGGTATGTATGTTGGAAGAGCAGGGGTTATAATTGATGAATAAATGCTATTGGCATGTGTTTACCACTGCAGTGGTTTGTGAATGTAGTGTGGTAAAATTGTTCCCATGGGGAAAGCTCTTGATATGCTTATCATGTTTAATGGGTCAAGTTATTGACTGCAGATTCAATAAGCAAATATGCAACCAAGGAAGATAATGAGACATGGTGGTGGTTATACAGAGGTTGGGAATTACAGCCTGGGTTTGAGTTCCTCATCTTCCCCTCAGAATTTCGAGCAAATCTTTACCGATTTGCAATTGAGATTGTAGAGGAAAGAGGAAGAGATCAAGTGTTTGAATCAATAGCGGAACCTGTCGGGGAACACCTCTTCCTTTGTTATGCCTGGAGTGGCACCATTTTTGGCTCAACCTAGGGCTGAGAATAGGTGGGAATTTCTCTATGGAAGATTCAAGGAATATTACCCTCCAGTCTTTGAGGGAGGCCAAGGCCCATTCAGAGCCGAGAAATGGATGGGCATGATCAGTTCCATTCTCGACAGTATGGGGATGGTAGGTCACGATAAGGTGATGTGTGCTACATATGTATTGCGGGATGATGCTCGAACGTGGTGGGAAGTAGTATCCCAGACATGAGATATAGTTGTGATGGACTGGAAAGAATTTAGGCAGTTGTTCAATGAAGGATATTACCATGATGCAGCCCAGACTGCTAAGGTGAATGAGTTTATGAACCTGGTTCATGGAAATGCAATAGTAACAGAGTATGTTAACAGATTCAATGGGATGGCCAAGTTTTCTTTTGATATGGTACCCACAGATGTAGCTCAGAAGGAAAGGTTTATTCAGGGATTGAATCCCAGTATAGCTCAGGGAATTAGAGTTGCCCCAGTGCAAGAAATCTCTACCTAAGCTCAAGTGGTAGGGAAGGCATTTATTGTTGAGAGCACAGGAAATGAGATTTAGAAAGAGAGTGCTGGAGAGCATGGAGTTCAAGCAGTGATACCGCCATTTATTGGTTTGAGCAAGAATAAGAACTGGAGGACTCACCCAGAATGCACTCGGTGTAAGAGGCGTCATCTGGGGAAATGCCGAGGAACGGCATGTTTCTCATGTTGACTGGTGGGGAATTTCAAGAGGGGTTGCCCAAGGCAAAGGAGGGATGAGCAAAAGGGGGTGGACAACTTGACTCTAGCTTGAGTTTTCATTCTGATGTAATCAGATTCGGAGACTGAGACTGAGACTGAGACTGAGACTAAGACTGAGGTTGTTTCCTCAGGTGTGGCACGTACGCTTTCTAGTTCTCATTCTTGTATTATGCTGACTGGTTTTGGTACCATGTTGTGTCTTTGCTTGTTGCATATAGAGAGGCATAGAGATGATATGCAGATTCATGGTTATGTTATAAAGAGAATGTGATACTATATTGGTAAATTTTAAGAGATGGGTTAGGTTATGGTGGAAAGGACTCATCAATTGTTTTAATAAAATTGGTTATGACTGACTTCAATGTGATCCTGGATTTGGATTGATTAACCAAGTGTGAGGCAATGATAGCTTGTAAGGAAAGGATAGTAACTCTTGGATTTGAGAATGGGAAATCCTTGTGGTAGTTGGTACTGTGCATGGATTTTATATGTTGAAGACATCTATATTTAGAGCTAGAGATCTATTGTAGGAGGATGCATAGAACTCCTAGCTAATGTGGTGGATACCACTTAGGTCGTGCCAGTGAGATCAAGACATAATGGATTAGTCTGTGAGTTTCTGGATGGATTTCCAGGGGAATTGTCAAGATTACATTTACACAAATAGATAGAATAATGAGTGGATTGGTGTTGGGGATGAAATCAGGTCTAGGGCATTGTATTGAATAGTTTCAGCAGAGCTGTAAGAATTAAAGGACTCAGTTATTGAGTAAGATAATATTCTCCAAGGTGGATCTTTGATCTAGTTAGTACCATCTGAAGGTGAGGGAGAAGGATATGCAGAATTGCTTTTTAGATTAGATAAGGGCACTGAGAGTGCTGAGTTGTTCTGTGGATTAGATGAACAAAGTATTTAAGGATTATCTGAATTGGATTTGTGATCGTCTTGATCAATGGTATTGTGGTATACTCTTGGTTGGAGATTTTCCAAGGTTAAGGAACACCTTAGGGGCCGGAGTTTCCTTGGATGGGCAAGATATTATATGTGCTTTGGGAAAGAGTTATGAGTCTTCTTGCAGATAAAAATCAATTTGTGGGTTGTTATGTCACCTCAGTGACGGGGAAAAGTTATTGCCCAAGCAACATGTTAGTTGAAGGATATGACCAGAACTAGAGTAGAGTTTCTGGTGGACCAGGTGGCCAGCTGTACACTTGAGTTTACTCTTTTAGAGAGAATCAAAAGGAAAACAATCAAGTGAACAATAGATGGGAAGAATTGAGAGGAATGTCTAAGCTGGATTAGCTAAGGATTATGCAGTGTCAGGTATGAGTTTACTGTGGTAAAAAATGATTGAACTTTGGATTCGGTGGACAGTGGGATTAAATGGGAGATTCTGGATGAATCTCATAATACTCTCTTTTTCTCTTCATCAAGGCATCATGGAAGATGCAACAGAATCTGAAAGCTATATATTGGTGGCCTGGGATGGAGAGGGACATAACAGAATATGTGGGAAAGTTCTCAACCTGTTAGCAGGTCAAGATAGAGTATCAAAAATCAGTACGGCCATTGCAGCCTTTAAGTATTCTATACTAGAAATAAGGAAACATAGTGATGGGTTTCGCAGTGGGACTGCCGAGGATAGTTGTAACGACCCAAATTCAGTTAGGTTTAAGGGCCTGGAGTAGTGTGCCAGGAGGGAATAATGGAATTATGTGTGTCTTTATTGAGTCTTATGCATGATGATGATTTAATGCACGTTATATGACTATTTGAATTGTTCGAGATGCATGACTATGTGAATTAGTATGCATGTAGACCTGATTGTCTTATAATGAACATGATTGTAATCTGGCCATGTTAGGGCATAACTGTGATAATTGTACTATGTGAATTGTGCCATGAGAGTGTGGTGTCATTATCAGGATGCACGCATCGAGACGGTCCTAGTGAGCCAATTAGTCTAAAAGTCACAACGGGATGTTGTACCCGGCTCGGGAGGAGCCTAGGGGTACTTCGGGAATCTTATAAGTTGAGTTGAGAATGAGTGGTTAGTTAATGGTAATTGAGTAACCTGGGTAACCGTTTGTAACTGCTGTAGGTAACAAGTTTTAAGATAAAAAAAGTGATGGTGTTGAAATAGAAGTGTAAAGACTTAAGTGCCCTTGAAGGTTTAGTTAGGAGGGATTATTAGGAAGGGGTAAAGTGGTCTTTTGGCAAGGAAAATAGACAAGTTTCAGCTGGGTATATGGGGTATACGGTTTGGGCATTGGATCATTTGGTGTTTTGATAAAACTAGAAGAGAAGGAAAAGAAGAGGAGAGAAAGGCTAGGGCAAGAAGAAGAAAGAAGAAGAAGGGTAGAAGGGCTGAAGTGGGAGCTTAGGAGGAGTCCAAGGAAGCTTGTTGGGTGGATTCTTCACTTGAGGTATGGTTTTTACACACACTTAAGTTTGGTTTCTGTGTTGATTTGAGGGATTTAATGCTTGAGTTAAGATTTTCAAGGTTGTGGTTGAGTTGCTGAAATTAGAGATCAAAGGTGTGGATCTTGGGTGTGTTGATGTTTTGATCTTGTTTCTAGTGTCAATAGGTTGTTAGATTGTTCATATGAAGTTTGGAATTGAGTTTTGGGGTTGAGTTATGTGTTTGGGTTGGTTTGGAGGTATTTTGGGATGAAGGAATTGAAGGAGAAAAACCCAGAATTTCGGGTTCGTAAGGGCGCGCCGCGGCCCTATTCTTGGGCACCACGGCGCAAGGCTGGTTCCAGGGGGTGTGGCCTCTGACTTGTTAAGCGCCACGGCCCTGTAGGGCTGAGCCGCGGCGCTAGGCCATTTTCAGGGCACCAAAATTTCCATTTTTGAGCTTTTGCTCCAGGGGTTCGGGGGATGTTTCCAATGACTTATTTTAGGATTTTGGGAGTCCCGAGAGTGCGAGATTGGTCCCGGGAAGTGGTTTTGGGTTTGGTTAGTATTAAAAGTGTTTTATGTGTGTTGTGACTAGAATTTAGGAGAGGCTCGTGCTAGAGGACCGTGTTTGTGATCGTGGTGCATCGGAAAGCACGGAATACATGTAAGAAAACCGTAACACCCGAGAATAGGGCATAGGCCCACTGTGTGATTGCAGGGCATGTCCCTAGATTGTATTGTGTGCAAATGTGTAATCTTAGGTGAATTATTGTATGTTTGAATGGTTATTTCATGATGTATTATATGTGTGATTATAATGGAATGAACGGCAAGGCCGAGAGCGGCGAAGGCCGGGTACGGCAGTGGGGCCGGAAGTAACGCTCAGCACATGGGATGCTATAGCGAGGGTGGGACCCAAGGGATACATGAGTTATCCTACGGTAATGACCGAGACCCCAAGCTTTGGTAAGGCCTCTGGGGCGGCATGGCCGTGCTTGTTTAAATTGATGATTTTCCTATTTATCAGTGAATTATGCCAGTGATATTATTTGCATATGTTATGTGCTATTTGGGTTTTCTTCCTGGGCTTCGGCTCACAGGTGCTCCGTGTGGCAGGTAAAAGCAAGGAGTCAGTCAACCGGCCATGAGTATGGAGAGCAAGGGAGCAGCGCGTACATGTTCGGCCTGCCCGACTGCTTTGGTTGGGGGCATTTTGTAAATGGCTGTATTAACTCATTCTTTTGATAGTCAAACCTGTTGTAAATCTATTTTGAGTTGTAAATATTTTGTAAACCTTATTTTTGGGATCCCAGGTGTTTGATACTTAACATTTTCAATGAAGCTAAACATTTTCAAAGAGTACAGCCTTAAACTCTGGTTTTATCACACTTTTGGTTTTAGAAACCACTTTGAGTCAATTAAATGCACAATTTCTGTTTTAAACTCACTTAGTAACGGCTCTAAGGTAGTAGGGCGTTACAATAGTGGGTTAGCATGATTGGAATTGGGTCATTATGGACCAGTATTTAAAGTGAGTTCACTTCTATCAGTAAGGACAAGTAACACAGTTGATCAGTATACAGATCTCTATGTGAGAGAGGTAGTATGCTTTCATGGAATTCGAGGTCTATCTTATCAGAGGAAGACTCTATTATTATTTCCACGTCTTGGGTGGGTTAAGGAAGGCGATGGGTATACAGTTGGAGTTTAGTACTATAACGACCCGAAATTACTAATAAGGCTTAAGGGCCTTGATTAGTGTGCCAGGAAGGCATAACTGGATTATGTGTGATTTAAATGGTTAAATGTATGAATATATGATAAGCATGCTTATATGATTATTTGGATATATGAGATGCATGATTATGAGTAATAGTATGCATGTAGGCCCTGATTAGGTTATAAGGGCATATTCGTAATTTTGGCCCGTTGAGGGCATAAATGTAAATATTTTTGATAAATTGTTGAGACCACATTATTATGTGGATATATCTGTAGCTTGTGACTCAAGGTGATCCTAGTGAGCGGTTTAGCGGAAAAGTCATGGTGGAGATTTATACCCGGCTTGGGGGAGCCTGGGGGGTATTTCTGGGAATTTGGGAAATATATTGGATACTATTCGACATTGAGGAAAAATGATTGATGATTAGTTAGGTGTCGGAGTTTAAGCGGTAATAATTAGAGACACTCGAGGAATTAGCGTGAATTGGGAACAAATGACCAAAATGCCCTTGGAAGGATTAAAGGCTAAGGATTTAAGTGGGAGGGCCAAATAATCATTTGGTTTAATAAGGGGTAAGGGTCATTCCGCCTTTATGGATTTAGTGGATTTCGTAGAAGGGTATAGAAGCTGAAAGAAAAGAGAAGAAGAGGAAAAAGGACAGAAGGAAAACAGAGTATATTGTATATCTCTTTCTCTCTCTCGGTTTGGTCATTTCTTCACCTCTCCTTGAAAGTTTTTGAGGCTGGGGAAACCTTAGGTTGGAGCTTGGGGCTAGGATCTTTGATAAAGCTTGAGGAGTTAGCAGAAGTTGGTCACCCAATTAAGGTAAAGTTTAAATGTTGTTCTGAACTTTGTTAAGGTGATTTCTAAACTTGAGTTTTGGATGGAAGTTGAGGGAATTAAGCTTGAAGAATTGAGGAGATTAAATCTGGAAGGATACTAAGGGCAACCTAGGGTCGAATTCCCAATCAAAGGTAAGAAATTCTGAGCTTAATTATCTAAGTTGTTGGGTTAGTTCTGAATTTTTGGTTAAGTTCTTGAGTTTTGGTTTCAAATCTTGTTTTCCTTGTTTGATGGTGCATGTGGCTAGGTTTTGTGTTGTTGGGTTATGTGGGATGAGATGTAGATGATGGTAGGCTCAATTTGTTGTATGGTTGAGGTTTGGAGGGGTTTTATGGAGGTTTCGCTCAGGGAAAATCGAAGGAAGAAACTCAGAGTACTGAGTTTGCTGCAAGTAGCGTTGCAGCACTAGCCTTAGAGCGCTACAGCGCTAGGCTTGGGTTTCCTGGGGGATTTTGGCTCTACTTGTAGTGCTGTTGCAGCCACTTTGTGGCGCTGTAGCGCTACCCTGTTTCTAGAATGGGGTTTTTGGGTTATTTCTTAAGGTTTTTGCCTGGGGGCTCTGGGCTTGATTCCACCACCCTGTTTGGTGAAATTAGCGCTTCCCGAGGGCTCGGGATTGGTCCCAAGGGTAGTTTTTGGAATTGAAGTTTAGTGATAGTTCTAAGTTATGGATGTGACTAGGTGTATGCTAGGGCTTGGGCGAGATCATGCTTGAAGGTCGATTTCACTAATCAAAGCTATCGGAATCAAAGGTAAGAAACTGCACCCATTTATGTGTTTCTGTTGGGACTAAGAGTTCCCTATATTCATATGTGATGTCATGAGATGGTATTATTCCATGGGACATGTGATAAATAGCCTAAGAGTGTTGGAATCAATATTTGCACACAGGACGCGGCTCGGCCACTGGTAGCTGAGGTTAAATATATAATCATTGAGCTCGGCCTAAGTGAGTCGGAGTCAGTGGGATAATCAGAGGGTGTGGCCTAAGGGCGCCGACCCTGTATTTTGTCATGATATGTTTAATGTTGTTTGATTAATGACTCTGATGAGTTTGTTATCTGAATAGCTGGTTGTTGGTTGAAGATTGATGCCACTCCTTGTGTAAGTTGTATGACTTGTTGTATATCTGAGTGTTGTTTATTGTTTATACACTGTATTATGGTTTCTTGCTGGGCCTCGGCTCACGGGTGCTTCGTGGTGAAGGTAAAGGCAAGAGCAAGGTGGACCAATCCTGAGTTGGAGTTTCGGGGGCTGAATGTACATTGTCAGCTGATCGGCCGCCACGGCCGAGGAGTGATATAGGACGGGAGAAGCCTAAATATCTATTTTTCCCTTAGAGTGGCCAGTACATGTTTATAACCTAGAGTTTTTGTGAACTGTCTTTTTTACTCTATCTTTTTTGGGATCCCATGTACAAAATGTTAAATTATGTGAAATGTAACTTTTGTAACCACAATCTTTTAACCCTAGTTCAATTATAGTTTTAGTAACACGTTTCTAACTAAATGACTCGATTACCAAGTCTTTCAACTTAAGAAATACACAGTGTAACGCTCTTGGCTAACCAGGGCCTTACAAGTACAATTCATTATCCTAAGACCCATGGTAAATCAGAGAGATAGTTATCCAATTATGGGAAAGGAAAATTATGAGATGTTGTATGGAGGAGCGTGTATACCGCCCATTCATTTGGATGAGATGTTCTAACTGGAACCTGAGGTAGTTCAGGAGACCATTGAGGTTTTCGTAAAGGTTAGAGCTTGGATGCTCGCTTCTCATAATAAATGGAAAAGTTATGTTAATTTGAGATGCATGAACATGGAGTTCCAGGTGGAAGACTGTAACTTCCTTAAAGTATCACCATGGAAAGGCGTGAGGAGATAAAGGCAAGTTGAGCCCTAGATTAGTAAGACCATTTGAATCATGGATAGGAACAATCAGGTTGCCTATGGATTGGCCTTATCTTTTGTACTGTCAGCTGTATACAATGTATTTTATATTTCCTTGTTGAGGACATGGGTTAGAAGAGTCTCATGAGTTGAGTTATGAGAATCTAGAGATAGAGACTAAGTTATCCTATGAGGAGTAGCCAGTTCAGATTTTGACAGAAAGAACAAGGTTCTGAGGAACAAAGATGTACTTTGATTAAGGTATGTTATAGAAATAGTGAGGTCGAGGGAACAACCTAGGAAACTTGAATTAGTTGTGCGGAATTTATATTTCGGGTGGTTCAGATAATTTTCGAGGACAAAATTTCTATATGGGGGGATAGTTGTAATGACCCAAATTTCCTAATAAGGTTTAGGACCTTGATTAGGAGGCCGGGAGGGCCATAAATGATTTATTATGTTATTAAATGATTATATGATGATAAATGCATGCATATGGGTCTACCTTTCATTATAAGGGCATTTTGGTAATTTGGCTCTTGGAAGGCATATTTTTATATTTTCATGCATGTTGGTGAATTATGGATGAGACAACATTATATGTGGATTTGTTTGAGCTTTTCGGCATGACACGATCCTTGAATGCAAATTATCAGTTTGGTCATAACGGGGTTAATTTCCGGGCTCGGGGTGACTCTCTGGGTAATTTAGTCATTAGATCATTCCCGAGAATTAAAGGGTAACAGGATATGATTTATTAGCATTTGAGAATATTGGGAAGAACAATAATTGAATGGCGTTAATTATGATTAACGAGATAGAGGAGAAAGGACGGTTTTACCCTTGGTAGCCTTAAGAGTACTTTAAATGACCTAGGGCATTTTAGTCTTTTGACCTAAAGGATATATACCAGTTAAGAAGCTGTAGGAAGCTTAAGAAAATAGAGCATAGTTTCTACCTCTCCCAATCATCATTTTCCCTTCTTTTCTCTTTGAATTTTGAAGCTCCATTCAGGAACCAACCTAGGGAGTTGAGCCTTGATTGTCTAGCGTTATGTTATACCATTGAAGAGGGTGTGATTATGAGCTTAAGGTAAGATTTTAGCCATGAAATCTCTGGTTTCTTTCTCTGTTTTCAGTTGTTTTTCAGCTAGAACTTTGGAATTGATAGTGAGAATTGATGGAGGTTTTTGGCAAAGGTTGATTACGTTTTGATTACTAGGACTTGTAGAGTGGATATTTGGGTTCATTTGGGAGTTTGAATGAAGTTTGGGAACAGTTTTGAAGTTTGGAATTGATAAACTCGAAGGAGGAAGAACCAGGGCTGATTCAGCCTAGTCCTAGCGCTGTAGCCCAAGGGAGGGCGCTACAGCGCTGTCCAGGGCCAATCAGCTCTGGTTGTAGCGCTGGGGTGCTAGGGAGGCAGTGTTGTAGCGCTACCCTATTTATCCTGGTTCCTATTTTGGGCCATTTTGAGGGTTTTTGGCTTGGGGTTTCAATTCCTAAGGCTCGGGATCGAATCTACTAACCGTTTGAGTACAATTCGAGGTCCCGGGAGTGAGGTTTAGGTCAAGAACCTTTTATTGTTGATTTCATTAATTCTATTCCATATTTAGTTATGACTAGGTGACAACTAAGGTATCAAAGGATTGTTCGTTCTCAAGGGTTGTTCATTTGTTATTTCTCACTCGAACTAGAGTTAAGAAAACTGCACCCAGTATGTGATGCATGAGATACATGTGGTTAGGGCATGACATGATTATTGAATATGAGACTGATCACAACTTGAGTCTCTGTAAATGTGCATGATCATAATTATGCTAGTGATTGTTTAAGTAAGCATGTTGAATGCCCTACATTTGGATATTTGACATGTGATATATGCCTGGTTGCATTGCTAACTTGTGAATGGAATTGATCTATGAGTCCGGAGTCAGCAATGGTGTCAGTATTATCTGTGAAGTTGTGACTTATTAGTCAAGTTCGGTAGTAGTACTGAGCACTGGTCGTATATTATTGGCTTAAGAGTCAATAACGGTATTAGCGTGCTTAACGCAAGCCGAAAAGATTAGATCTAATCGACATAAGCATTGAATGAATCATCATGAACATAAATGCTTGACCGACCTCAAGTTCGATGAAAATTAAAAGCTCTTGTCTAGTCTAAAGGCTAATTACTTAGAGCCAGGGCCAGAAGGCCCAGGTGACTGCATCATCACATGGCTAAGGGTGCGAAGCCCAAGTTAGTGACTCACACATCAGTCACTCATCTAATTCAAGTTTGTGACTCCATAGTCACTCATCTGGTTTAAGTTATTGACTTACTCATCAGTCACTCATCTGATTAGGGCTACACGCCCCAGCATGATTGCCAGAATCTCAAAGTGTTAATCACTCATCTGATTAGGGCTGCACGCCCCAGCATGATTATCAGAATCTCAAAGTGTTAATCACTCATTGGATTAGGATTGACTTGATAGTCATCCATACAGGAGGACAGGATCCACCATCATTATCTGAACTTATTTGCACGCATGAATAGGACTATTATTGCTAGGCATGCCTGTTATGATTAAATAACATGCTATTACTTGTTCATGAGCATATTAAGTTTTCTTGTTGAGCTTTGGCTCATAAGTGCTATGTGGTGCAGGTAAAGGCAAAAGAAAACTAGACCATCCTTGAGTTGGATAGCTTAGGTGACGATCTATACATATGCGGCTGCTCGACAGCCACGGCTGAGGATTTAAAGATGAAGTAGAGTTAAACCCTATTTTGTCGCTTAGGTCAGTTAGTTGTAAATATTTTCTTGTAATTAACCTGTAAATTATATTTTTTGTATCACAACGTATACAGTAAACGTTTTAGTGAAACGTTGTATCTTAACACAAAAATTTAACCCTAAACCGCTAATCATACTTAGTTACACAATTATGGCCAAACAACTTGATTAACGAGTTTAGCACTATTTAAAATGCACACCGTAACGGTCCCTGGGTAGTAGGGCGTTACACCTACTACCTTTTGAATTAATCCTAAGTGTTTGTTGAGTTTATCTTTTCCTTACCTAAAGACACTTTTTCCCTTCAAGCTTATTAGTCCTCAAATTAATCCTAGGGGAAAAGTGGTCATTTCGCTCCTGATTCCCACTAATTCCATAAGTGTTCCTACTATTAAATAATTAACCCTGTTGTGTCCCATTAATTACCAAATACTTATTCAATATCTAATAAATCCCAAAATATTCTCAAATTTTCCAAAAATACCCCTAGGCTCCCATCGAGTTAGGTATTAAACCCCGCTGTGACTATTTCGCTAATCCGCTCACTAGGACCGTCTCCAACCATATACTGAAAATATATCCACATAATAATGTGGTCTCAACAATTTATCACATACAATCACATTTACGCCCTTAACAAGCCAATATTTCAATTATGCCCTTATAAGCTATAAAAGGCCCACATGCATATCTAATACTCATAAATGTGCATATAATATATCCATATAATCATATTAATCATGCATGCCACATAATCATGCATTAAATCATCTAGTCACAACTATACCAATTATTCCCTCCAGGCATGCTAATCAAGGCCCATAAGCCTTATTTGTGAATTTTGGGTCGTTACACTCATGTTCAAATCCTTCTGTGTGAAGAAATACTTCAGACTTTTGTGGTCAGTGTATATCTCACACTTTTCTCCATACAGGTAATGCCTCCATACCTTTAGTGTAAAGATCACCACTTCTAACTCCAGATCATGCGTAGTGTATCTATGTTCATATTCTTTCAACTGACGTGATGCGTAAGCAATCACTTTCCCTACCTGCATAAGAGCATAGCCCAAACCTTGTCTTGAGGCATCACAATAAATCTCAAACTTCTCCAGATCTATTGGAAGACTCAAAATTGGAGTTGTAATCAATAACTACTTCAGTTCCTGGAAAATTTTCTCACACCTATCTAACCACGGAAACTTCTAGTTCTTGCATGTCAGTTCCGTCAGTGGTTAGAAATCCTTGAGAATCCTTCCACAAATCGCCTATAATAACCTACAAATCCAAGGAAACTTCTGATCTCTGAAGAATTCCTTGGCCTTGGCCTTGGCCAATCTCTAACTGCCTCAATCTTAGCTGGGTCCACCTTGATTCCATCTCTACTAACAATGTGACTAAGGAAAGTTACATGTGGTAACCAGAACTCACATTTCTTGAACTTCACATACATCCTGTGTTCCCCCAACCTTTGTAAAACCAACCTGAGATGCTTCTCATGCTCATCCTCCGAATGAGAGTAAACTATAATATCGTCGATGAAGACGATCACAAACCTATCTTTATAATCCTTGAACACCTTGTTCATCAAATCTATAAAAGATTCTGGAGAATGAGTCAAACCAAATGACATGACCAGGAAATCATAATGCCCATATCTTGTGCAGAAAGCTGTCTCCTTGATCCTCAACTAGTGATAACTAGATCGAAGATAAATCTTTGAAAATACAATCTTTCCCTGCAACTGATCAAACAGGTCATCTATCCTTTGCAGATGATACTTATTCTTAACGATTAGCTTATTCAGTTCCAAGTAATCAATACACTTTCTCAGAGAACTGTCTTCTTCTTTACAAATAAGATTGGCGCACCCCATGGAGAGAAACTGGGTCGGATAAAACCCAAGTCTAACAACTTCTGTAACTGTACCTTCAGTTATTACAACTCTGTTGGGGCCATTCTATACGGTGCCCTAGAACTGGTTCCATCCCTGGTGCCAGTTCTATAACAAACTTTATCTGTCTATGTGGCGACAACCCTGTCAAATCCTTTGGAAACATATCCAGAAACTCACAGACTAGTATGGTCTCTTCTAGTCCCATGGCATGACCTGAGTGGTATCCACCACATTGCCTAGTAATCCTATGCACCCACCTCGCAACAGTTCTCTAACCCTCAATGCTGATATCATAAGTACACGGGTTCCATGCACAGTGTCAACAAAAATAAAGGGATCCTCACCCTCAAGTTCAAAGGTTAGCATCTGCTTCTTATAGTCTATAGTTGCCCATATTTAAATAACCAGTCAATACCCAAAATCATGTCGAAGTCATTCATAACTAAGTGAATCAAATCAACTGACAACTCTCTGGCATCCATTGCCACTGGTAGTGATCTAACCCATCTCCTGGAAACTACCAACTCCCAATGGGCAGTAAAGTTCCAAACCACACAGTAAAATAATCACATGGTTTACACCGTCTATCAATTATCCTACTAGAAACAAAGGATTGTGTAGCACCAGAATCAATCAAAACAGTATAAGAGGTTCCAACAATAGAAAGCTGACCTATCATTACTGAGGGACTAGCCTCGGCCTCTGCCTGTGTCAATGCGAACACTCGAGCTGGAGTCAAGCTATCCGCATTCTTTGGTTCCTCTATCTTCACTCTCGGGTAGTCTTTCTTCAAATGTCGCACTACCCCGCATAGAAAGCAAGCCTTTGCCTGACACTCTCCCACATGGTGCCTTCTGCACCTAGCGCACTCAGGGTAAGATTTCTACACCTCATTGCTGCCCTGATGGCCTATCTATATACCATGTGGCCTCCTGTTGGGGCCTGGAGCTGATAAAGTTTTTGGAGCCTTCCTTTTCTGGTCACTAGGGCCTCCACCACTACAAGAACCCACAAATGAAGGTACCATCATCAAGGTGTCTCTCCTGTCTGCGTTCTCACGCTAGATTTTTTTCTCTACACCCTCTACAGTATGGACTTTCTCTGCCACCCGGGCATATGTCGTCACCCCAAGCATGGTGGTAATTCAGACATCTTGGGCTATCATAGGTTGTAGCCCCTAAAGGAACTTTTCCTTCCTTGTCCTATCTGTGGGCACCAAGTCTGCAGCAAACTTGGCCAATCTATCAAACCTCAGTGCATACTCTGTCACTGACATATTTCCCTATAGCAACTTACTGAATTCCTCTACCTTTGCATCCCTAACTGCATCATTCTAGTACTTTTCATTGAATATAGTTCTGAACTCTTCCCAATCCATGGTTTTCACATTACTAGTTTGGGATATCACTTCCCACCGAATTCGGGCATCCTTTCGAAACATATACATGGCATAGGCCACTCTTTCATTACCTTCTACCTTCATAAAGTCCAGGATATCGGTAATCATACTCATCCATTACTCGACCTACCTTGGATCTTCACTACCCTAAAAAAATGGAGGGTGTTATTTTCCGAACCATTCATAAAGGGATTCCTATCTGTTCCCAACCCCTGGCAGCTATACTACTCCCAGTACCAACTCAGGTGGCAGCATTGACTGAACGTTCCCTACTGGAACATGTCGTTATCTAAGTAGGCAGATTTCTTCTTCCTACCTTTGTAATCTAGCTTGCATATCAACAAGCACTTACTGCCAGTTCTCTAGAGCTGGTGAAGAGGTCTGACAAGGATTATCATTCTTGGCCTGTATTTCTTGGTCGGCTAATGGATATGACTTTCCTGGAAGCATACTTCCAAATTTATCTCTACAACTAACAAATTGGCCTATTAGGTAGTAATAACAATACCTTTGTGGGCTTGGGGTCCAAGACCAAACAAACAAGCATTCAAACTCAATAGGCATGTCAGTTCATATTCATACTCAAACACGGTGCTAATAAGCACTTCGTTACATTTATAAACAAATAATAATGCTAATAAGCATTTCTTGACATTTATAGGCATATAGTGATGCAAATAAGCATTTCTTTAACATTTACCAGTATTAATAGTGCTAATAAGCATTTGCTGGCCTACATATACATATAACGGCGCTAATGAGCATTCCTTTAACATCCACAAGAAATAATAGTGTAACATCCTGGATAACCAAGACCGTTACACTGTGTGTTTATAAATGTGCAAGACTTGCTAATCAAGTCGTTTAGTTGAAAATGTGACTAAAACCATAATCGAGTTAGGGTCAAAATATTTTGGTCATAAATAGATAAATTTCCATTTAGATAAACGTTTGGTATATGGGATCCCAATAACAGGGTTTAAAGGAAAATTACAAAATTTCAAAACTCATATACATTCACAAGCCACTCTAATGGAAAAATAGGCATTTTAGGTTTTCTTGTCCCTGTATTATCCCTCGGTCGTGGTGGTCGAGCAGCAGACTATGTACATCTCGCCTCCCAGAGCTCTCCAACTCAGGAATGGTCCACCCTATCCTTGCCTTTACCTGCACCACGTAGCACCCGTGAGCCAAGGCTCAACAAGAAAACCATAAAGCAAAGCATAAGCAATACACACAATCAGATGATCCATAAGGCAATTAACCAGATATTCATTGTATTATGACAGACATAACCAGGGATGGAAATCAACGATTCACAAGCCACTCATCTTAGTATTCAACAAGCCATAACATAAGATTAATAATAATAAACATATCATATTCATCATACAATAGCCAGGGTATCCTCTATTTAACCAACTGACTCCGGCTCGCTTAGGCCGAGCTCAGTGATTATATAATTGACCTCAGCTCTTAGTGGCCAAGCTGTATCCTGTGCACAAATATCAATCCCGACACCCTTAGGCCGTTCATTTCATGCTCACATGGCATATCATAACCATACAATATCTGTATTCAAATATAGGGAATTTCAGTCCCAACATAGCCATAAAAATGGGCATAGTTTTCTTACCTTTTACACTTGCTCTAGATTTCAAGAGATGACTCCTAGAGTACGATCTTGTCCCAAAGCTCAATCAGTCTGTAACACCCTGGGTAGCCAAGACCATTACACTGCGTATTTATAAAGGTGCGGGACTTGCTAATCAAGTCATTCAGTTAAAAATGTGTCACTGACATCATTAACGAACTAGGGTTAAAAGATTTTGGTCATAAAATGTACATGTCATATAATTAAACATTTTATACAAGGGATCCAAAAAGAAATAGTATTTGAAAGTCAGTTTATAAAATTTCCAGAGTACAAACAATCGCTTGCCACTCTAAGGGCAACACAAACATTTATGGTCCTCCCGTTCCTGTCCCTACCTCAACCGTAGCGGCTGAGCAGCTGATCATGTACATTCTGCCCTCAGAGCTCTCCGATTCAGGGCTGATCAAGCTTGCCCTTGCCTTTACCTACACCATGTAGCACTCATGAGCCAAGGCCCAGCATGAAAATATAACGTTATAGCACAAACAATAATAATAATTGAATAATCCTTAGAGCATGTTCATATACTTAGCATACCACATTAATCACAAAGTCCATAGACATCACCAGAGAATCAACAAACCAACACTCATCTATTCAACATAACAAATTCATCAATCAATAATATTAATCAAATAGCATGATAATCAGGGTCGAAGCCCTTAGGTCGCACCCTCTGTTTACCCCACTGACTCCGGTCCGCTTAAACTGAGCTCAATGAATAATAAGTTGTCCTCAGCTACCAGTGGCTGAGTCGCGCCCTGTGCGCCAACGTAAACTCTAGCACTCTTAGGACGTTCTTTTATTATTTACCTGGCATAATACCATCCTTCATAAAGCATTAAAATAGGGAACCCTTAGTCCCATTATAAATTCACAACCGGGTGCAGTTTTCTTACCTATGTGCTTAGCTTTTTAAGCACAGAAATCCCAAGCGCGGTCCTCTAACCTGAGCCTCGCCGAAAACCTAGTCACAACACACATACATTGCACTCTAATTACCAACCAATTCATAATCATCTCTCGGAACCAATCCTGTGCTCTCAGGACCTCCCGTTTCCCCGCACAAGGTAGTGAAAGCGTCCCCCGAGCCCCCTGAGCCAAAACCCTAAAAACCCAAATTTACACCTCCTAAATTTAGTCTAGTGCCGCGACACAACCCTATAGGTGTCGCGGCGCCCAGAATGGTCCCCATCCCTTTATTCGACCTAGCGTCGCGACACGAAAGAATAGGGTCGTGACGCTCATATGTGAACCCAGAAAACTGAGTGTTTCCCAACGTTTTTCCCGACCCAAAAGTCTTCCAAATAAACCCAAGGTACACCCAAGTCCCAAATCGACCTAAAACCCCAGATAAATAGTATGGAAACTCAAAAATCACAGCAATAAACCCAATCACACAATCAAACCCAAGAATCTCCTAATGGCTCAAAATTCACAAAACTTAAACCACACCCTATAAAACTTAAACCACCCTTCAGAATATTTAAACCACACTAGAAATTAAACTTCAGAGATGAATGGAACCCTTACCTCAAGTAGAATTTCAACCTTGAGCTACTTCCCAACCAAATTCCAAGCCCAATTTCTCTAATTCCCCAGCTGAACATAGCCAATTCTTCACTCCAATGATCCACAAGATTAATACAACTCAGCTCACACCCATAACATATCTCAACAGAATCCAATTTAGAAACTGAATTAGAAGTTACCTTTGAACCTAGTTCAGTCTCCCAAATCCCACTCTTCATCTCAAGAAAGCTAACTCTTCTTCTCATTCCTTCTAGCTTGGTTCACTCTAGACTTCCAGCAGGATGTTCTATTTATGCCTAAATAAAAATAACGTATTTGACTTCTCCTCAGCCAGAGTTATCCTTTCCTAAGACCAAATTACCATTTTGCCCTTTCCCATAATAAAAAGTCTTATACAACCTCAAGGGAAATTCTTTCATTTCACCTAAATCCTGCTAAATCCTCAAGTGTTCCTATAAATCCATATTTAATCCCAACATGTCTAAACCATTACTAAATTACTAACCACTACTCAATAATTCTCGATCACATTATAATATTCCCAAATTATCCCTAAGCTCCTTCCGACCCGGGTATTTGACCCCGTTGTGACTTTCTAGCTAAACAGCTCCCTAGGACCGTCTCGGCTTCTGCTTCACAATTATATCACCACTCACACGTGGTATCAATCACAGTATATACAAATATCATATTTATGCCCTTAACAGGCTAAAATTACAAATAAACCCCTAGCAACCAAATGGGGCCCACATGAATTTCATATATTCATATAATCATACTAGCATGCTTAACACAGAATCATGCATTAAACTGTTTAATTCACACATAAACCATTCGTGCCCTCCTGGCACACTAATCAAGGCCCTTAAGCCTTATTAGTGATTTTGGGTCGTTACACGGTCACCTAATCACAAACCATAAGTAGCACCCTCATTATAATTTGATTCCATAAACCAATTTTGGGACCAACCCTAAGCTCTCGGGAACTCCAATTCCACCAAACGGGGTGGTGGAATCGACCCCCGAGCCCCTGGACAACAACCCTATAAAGTACCCAAAAATCAGGTTTTGAGAACTGAGTAGCGCTACAACGCCACCTGATGGGAACTGCAGCGCTAGAGTCAGAGTGTAACGACCCCAAATTCGGTATTAAGGCCTAGGGCCTGGGATAGTGTGCCTGGAGGGCATAAAGGAATTCTGTGTGTGTCTTTAATGAGTTTTATGCATGATTATGATTTAATGCACGTTATATGATTATGTGATTAATTTTGATGCATGACTATGTGAATTAGTATGCATGTAGACCTGATTGAGCATATTTGTAATTTGGCCATGTTGGGCCAGACTATGTTGATACCTGTGATCTATGACTCAAGACGATCCTAGAATGAGCGGGTTAGCGGAAAGTCAAAACGGGAACCTGTACCCGGCTTGGGTTAAGCCTGGGGAGTTTAATTGAGAATCTGGTAATATATTTGATGATTAATCCGGTATTGGGTAGCGAGCGGGAATTATTAGGAACACTTGAGGAATTAGTGGGAATTTGGGTAATATGACTAAATTGCCCCTTTATGGACATAAAGGTTTAGAATTAGTCAGGGAGGGCATTTTGGTCATTAGGCTTGTAAGAGATAAAAATAAAGAAGGTCTTTATACTTAGTGGATTTTGTAGAGAAAAGCATAGGCTGAAAAGAAAGAAAGAAGGAAGAGAAGGAAGAGAGGGAAAACTGAAGGGTTTGGCTTTGAAGATTCGGTTTGTGGCTCTCCCAACCATTTCACTTGATTTTTCTTGAGGTTAAGCTCAGTGGAAAGCTAGGGTTAGCTGAGCATCAAGGATCCTAAGCTAGGCTTGAGGATTGGCAAGGGATTAGCAAGATCACATCAGAGATTTGAGGTAAGTTCTTGAGGTTTTCGGTTTTAGGATTTTGCTGGTTTTGAGCTGTGTTTTGAGCTAAATGGATGGGGTTTTTGGGGAAAACAGGTCAAGGTTGTGAAGGGGCAAGCCAAGGAGGTCTAGGGTTCAGTTCAAGGTCGAAATTCCACCCACGGTATGATTTCTAAGACCCTATCCTTGTTGTTTGAGTGATTTTCTAGTTTTTGGGTTCATTGGGTTAGATTTTGAATTGTGGGTTGCTTGAGCTGGGGATTGAGTTCATGGGGTGCTTGGGATGAGTGTGTGGTGTGTATAAGTTTGTTTTTGGGCTTGAGAAAGAGTTGGACAAGTTTGGGGTCGAAATGGGGGAAGAAAATCGCAAGATGAGATTTTTGGTTTTGGCCTGCTGCAACTAGCGCTACAGCGCTAGGCAGGGGGCGCTGTAGCGCTAGCCCCTGTCTGGTGAGGGTGGTTCTGCTTGTAGCGCTACAGCGCCCTCTTTTGAGCGCTGCACTGTTCACAGAGGGGATTTTTGGGCTTTTGTGAAGGGATTTTGACCTAGGGTTCGGGGCTTGATTCCGCCACTTTGTTTTGGGGATCTAGGACTTCCCGGGGGCTCGGGATTAGTCCCGAGGCTAGGTTTCGGACTTGAGGATTGGTGATGACTTTGACTTGTGGATTTTGCTTAGGTAAGCGCTAGGGCTCGGGTAAGATTGTGCTCAAGGAGTCAGGTTGATCAAGGCTACTGAATCTAAAGGTAAGAAAACCGTAACACCCGAGAATAGGGCATGGCCCCACTGGGTGATTGTAGGGCATGGCCCAGATTGTATTATGTGCAAATGTTTAACCTTAAATAAATCATGATGTGTGTGAATGATTATTTCGAATGTATTATATGTGTGATTATGATGAAATGAACGGCAAGGGCCGAGTGCGGCGTAGGCCGGGTACGGCCGTGGGGCCAAAAGTAACACACAGCACATGGGATGCTTATATTCAGGGTGGGACCCAAGGGATACATGAGTTATCCTCGCGGTGAGAACCGAAACCCCAGGCTTTGGTAAGGCCTCTGGGGCGGCATGGCCGTGCTTGTTTATTATGGTGGTTTTCCTATTTATCAGTGAATTATGCCAGCTATATGAATTGCATATGTTATGTATTATTTGGGTTTTCTTGCTGGGCTTCGGCTTACGGGTGCTCCATGTGGCAGGTAGAAGCAAGGAGTCAGTCAACCAGCCATGAGTATGGAGAGCGTGGGGGCGGCGCGTACATGTTCGGCCTGCCCGACTGCTTTGGTTGGGGGAATTTTGTATATGGCTGTATTAAATCATTCTTTTGATAACTGATCAAGTGTAAATCTATTTTTGAGTTGTAAATATTTTGTAAACCTCATTTTGGGATCCCAGATGTTTTACATTTAACGTTTTCAATGAAACTAATCATTTTCGAAGAGTACAGCCTTAAACTCTGATTTATTCACACTTTTGGTTTTAGAAACCACTTAGAGTCAGTCAAAAGCACGATTTTTATTTTAAACTCACTTAGTAACAGCTCTAAGGTAGTAGGGCGTTTCACAGAGACTTTAGCCCCCCAAAAACCTAGCCTAGCGCTGTAGTGCATCCAACCTAGCGCTACAGTGCTAGTACCAGAAATGCAAATTTCTGGGTTTCTCTCTTCGACCCTCCCCGAGCCAAGGCTCCAAAAATCCTCCCCAATCAATAGCTAAACACAAAATTGAGCCCATAAGTTACTATAGCTCACCCAAAACAGCATAATAACACCACAACTTAGCTAACAACCTCATCAAACACAAAAATCAAAACTAAGCTTTGAAGCTCAAGAACACTAACTGAAAACCAGAAAACTCAAGACAATCAAGAGCCAAAAATCATTACCTTAGAGAGGAATTTGACCCTAGGCTGCTTCCAATGCCACTCCAAGCTTCAACCCTCAATTCCCAAGCTAGTGTTCCTCAACTTCATCCCAAAAACCTAGTTTTCCAAAATTAAACTCAGAACTTACAAGAACAAGTGAAAACCTAAAACGAGAAAATGAAATTCTTACCTTCTTCCCAAATTCAAAATTCCTAAGTGTGGATGGCTGCTAATCCCTTCTTCAAATTGATTTCACTCTTAAATTCCTTCAAAACCCAGATCTCATGACCTGTCCTCTATCTCTCTCTTCTTCAAAATTGAACCAAATGACACAAGGAAAAATCTGAAGGAGCCTAACACGTGAGAGTATTTTCCATCAGCTGTGGGTTTCTAATTTTAACACATAAAGACCATTCTACCCCTCCTCAAACGAAGCCATGCATTAAACCTCAAGGGTAGCTATGTCATTTCACCATTCTAACAGAAATACCACTTTTCCCTTCTTATTTCACTAACCCCACTAACACCGAGGTTACTAATAGTTACTCGTTTCACAACTAAATACCAATATTGTAACTCCCTGCTAACACCGCGGGACAGGATCTCCTCATGCCGGAAACACCGCACATAACTCAAAATCATACCCTCAACGGGTTCAAATTACTAATATGCCCTTCTAAGCTAATTAGGGCCCACATGCATATTTAATATTCATAAACATGCATTTAATCATTTATTCAAATATAATCATATAATCATGCATTTAAACATTAAATCATACATAAACCCATTATGCCCTTCCGGCACGCTAATCAAGGCCCTTAAGCCTTATTAGTGATTTTGGGTCGTTACAAATTGTGCTAATAAGAACATCTTTAGCATACACACAGCAGTAAAGGGCCAGGCCCTATCAGAATATCCCATACTCCCTAATAAGGCAAGCAGATAAGGCATTTATAACGTATTTCAGCATTTAAACACATAACCACATAAATAGTTACCCAAACCAGAGTTGAGTTTGTATTTAGTGGCGAGTGTACATGCCCAGCTCGTCTTTAAGAACCCTTAAACCTTGGCAGCTCTGATACCAAGTTGTAATGCCCTCGATAGCCAAGACCCTTGCACTGTGTATTTTAAATAAGGCTGGACTTGCTAATTAAGTCATTTGGACATAAACGTGCAACTAGAAGTAATTAACAGATTAGGGTTAAAAAAATTGGTGAACGAAATATATAATTTCATTAAAAAGTATAAGTTCGTACATGGGATCCCAAAATAAGCTTTGAAAAATTCATTTAAAATCCAAAAGGGTGATTACAACACAAGCCAGCCTAAGTGAAAAAATTAGGGCTTAACCCTAATTCCTCTATGAATCCCAAACCTTGGTGGTCGAGCAATCTGCATATGTACACATCGCCTCCAAATCTCTCCAACTCATGGTAGATCCAGCTTCCTTTTTCCCTTACCTGCACCACATAGCACTCGTAAGCCAAGGCTCAGCAAGAAAACTTAAACACGCTCATAAGTAGTTAATAACATATTACAAAATCATAATTAGCAGTCCTAGCAGTAATAATCATACATTCAATCCAGATAAGTGACTATAGAGTCACATTGGGGCCTATTTCCCTAGAATAAGTGATTGTAGAGTCACCCTAGGGCCCATTGCCCTATCATCTATATAACCAACCTTAGAGCTGGCCAAGCATACCTGATACTTTATTTTCTAAGAAACCATAGGGTTGGTCAAGCCTATACTATGCTTCTAGATAAGCCTAACCACATCGGACTGTGCTTAGCACGCTATTGTTTCCATTGACTTATAAGTCAAGCCTTTCGGCATGCGCTCAGTGCGCTATTGCCACCCTTGACTCATAAGTCAACCTATCAATCAAGTATAATAGATAAGTATAATTTATATATTACAAGTATACACAACACAGTTAACATGTCTAATAAAACAGTCCAAGCATGGTCATAACCATGTTCAATAACTAGGTCAATCCTTAATTACATACTGGATGCAGTTTTCTTACCTCCAGTCCAAGCACTTAATAGATAAAAATGACCCTCGAGCACGCTCATTTCCCAAGCCCTAGCAATAACCTACTTAGAACCATAAATAATATCCTCATTATGATTCAATCGAATAAAAAAACTCAGGGGCCAATCACGTTCCCTCGGGACCTCCAATTCCACCCAACGTGGTGGTGGAATTGTCCCATGAGCCCCAAAGTTCTTCCCATGCTCTAAAAATGACATAGGGTAAGGGGGCCTAAACCGAGGGCAGGGAGCCTAACACAAGTCAGAGATTTCCCAGGAACTCTTCTGCATAATGCAAGGGCACCCAGAACAAGGGGAGGGGTGCCCAAGTGTAACGCCCTGGATAACCGAGATCATTACACTTTGTAGTTAAAATAGTGCAGGACTTGCTAATCAAATAATTTTATGAATAAGGTGATCCTAAGGTCAAAAATTGGATTAGGGTTAAAAGATTTTGATTATAAACGGTTAATTTTTCATTAAAATAGATGTTTGGAACATGGGATCCCAGAAACAGGGTTAAAGTGTTAATTTACAAACTCTCAAAATTATATACAATCACTTACCATTCTAATGTAAAAATACCACTTTTAGGCTTTTGTCCCTGTACTTACCTCGACCGTGGTAGACAAGTAGCTGACAATGTACACCTCACCCCAGAGCTCTCCAACAAATACAACTTACTCTTGCCTTTACCTGCACCATGTAGCACCCGTGAGTCAAGGCCCAACAAGAAAACCAAAACAACAATCACACCTAGAAATAGGAATATTCAATCAAGCTTATCTCATATAAACATAAAACAGAGTGCAGATATTCAATTAATCAATGACAATCAATTAATCTTAAGTAATCAGGGTTGACACCCTTAGGTCGAGCCCCTTATTCATCTATTTGGCCCCAGCTCTCTTAGGCCGATCTTCCTTGTATCAATCTTACAAACACATAATACATGCAATAAATTTTTGGGAATCTCATTCCCATTCACAACCACACAGAGTGCAGTTTTCTTACCTTGAATTGTGAGCGGAGATAATAGAGCGGTCTCGAGCACGATCCTCAGTCCTGAGCCTTGGCAATAAACCTAATCACAGTGCCAATAGGTAATCGTCAACTTCAAATCCAAATAAATACTTAGGAGATAAAAACTAGCTTCCGGGACATCAATTTCTACTAAACTGGATGGTAGAAATTGTCCCGAGCACCTAGGTTCAAACCCTCTGAGGCCCACTATTCTTAAAAGCAATCCTAGGCAAAACCTCCTAGGCGGGCTGTGACTTGGCCCTAAGGGTAGCGGCTCACCCCCAAGTCAAAAACCACAAATCCCAGGCCACAGGGGAGGCAGGGCACACCCCAAGTTAGATAGCATACCCAAGCCCTCTTGGGCACACGTGCCGCTGTGTCCCAGAGCTAGGTCGTGGCGTGCCCTCTTCGAACCCATAAATTCTAGGTTTTCTTCACACTTCTCCCAGCAAATTTTCCCAGAATACAACTCAGAAGAACCTCCCAACAAAACCAAGTTTAGCCACGAATCTAACACTTTTAATCATCCAATTAAACACAAAATCATAACAATATATACTGAAGTTTCTATCCCAAATCATCAGCTATTTATTACCCAAAAACCCAGTCTAATTCCACTCAAACACCAGAATTTCTTGACATGAACAGTGATAAGGAACTGACCTTAATTGTGATTGAATTTCCTCAAGCTACAACCTCCAATATTTGAGCTTAAGTCCTAGCCAAACCCCCTAGTTTCCAAAGCTTCAATTCCTCCAAATTCCATCCAAAAGGCTAGCTTCAAGCCTAAACTTTTATGCCCTTTCTTTTCTTCCATTAGCTTCAAAGTGTAAAAAGAGCGAGAGAGAGAGAGAAAGGTGAGGGGGAAAGAGAGTGAAAACAGAGAGTGTCTACTACCTTCTGAATTAATCCTAAGTGTTTGCTGAGTATATCCTTTCCTTAACTAAAGACTCTTTTGCCCCTCAAGCCTACTAATCCTTTAAGGGTACCAAAGGGGTAAAATGGTCATTCCACCCCTAGTTCCCGCTATTTCCTCGAGTGCTCCAAATATCTACAAATTAATCTCGTTATGTCCAATTAATTACCAAATACTTATTGAATATTTATAAATCCCAAAATATCCCCTAAATTCCCAAAAATACACCGAGTCGGGTATTAAACCCCTCAGTGACTATTTCACTAATCCACTCACTAAGACCATCTCGAATCATATACTGCAAATATATCCACATAATAATGTGGTCTCAACAATTTATCATAAATAATCACATTTATGCCCTCTACGGGCCAAAATTACATATATGCCCTTATAAGCTATAAATAACCGACATGCATATCTAATACTCATAAATATGCATATAATATATCTGTATAATCATATTAATCATTCATTCCACATAATCATGCATTTAATCATCTAATCACAAATATACCAATTATGCCCACCCGACATGCTAATCAAGGCCCGTAAGCCCTATTAGTGAATTTTGGGTCATTACAACTATCCCCTCCTACTAAGAATTTCGTCCTCGAAATTTACGTGAATAACTCGGGATACTTATCTTGCATCGCTGACTCAAGCTCCTAGGTCGCTTCCTCAACCCTGCTATTCCTCCACAATACTTTGAGTAGAGGAATCGTCTTGTTCCGTAGAACCTTGTCTTTCCTGTCTAAGATCTGAACCGGTCGCACCTCATATGACAAATCTATCTGCAACTCCAAGTCCTCATACTTTAACCAATGAGTCGTATCTGAGATGTACTTCCAAAGCATAGAAATGTGGAATACGTTGTGAACTTCCAACAATGACGGTGGCAATGCCAATCTATAGGCCACATGCCTAATTCTCTCAAGGATCTGGAAAGGTCCAATAAACCTAGGGCTCAACTTGCCTTTTTTCCCAAACCTTCTCACCCTTCACAGTGGTGAGACTCGTATAAACATGTGGTCCCCTACCTGGAACTCTACGTCCCTATGGTTAGGATTACCGTAGCTTTTATGTCTATGAGGTGAACATTCGGTTTCAGATCTTCTCTATAGCCTGATTATTCTTCTAAACCATCTCCAATCCCAAATACTTCTTCTCACCAATCTCATCCAAATGAATGTGCGATCTACATCTCCTCTGATATAACATTTCATACGGAGCCACTCCAATCGTAGATTGATAACTATTGTTGTATGAAAACTCAATCAACAAGAGATACTTACTCCAAGACCCATCGAAGTCTATCACACATGCTCTGAGCATTTCTTCTGATACCTGAATCCTCCTCTCATACTGTCCATCAGTCTGAGGATGAAAGGTCGTACTGAATTTCAGCTGAGTCCCCATAGCCTTTTGTAAACCACCCCAAAACTTAGAGGTAAAGATAGAATCTCGGTCAGACACTATGGACTTGGGAACCCCATAGAGACACACAATCTCCCTCACGTACAACTCCGCATACTGATCCATAGTATAGGTCGTCTTCACTGGCAGAAAGTGAGCTGACTTGGTGGATCTGTCTACTAGCACACACACCAAGTCATGTAGCCCTACTATCCTGGGTAAAACTCCCAGAAAATCCATCGTAATTTCCTCCCACTTCCACTCGGGGATACCCAAAGGCTGTAGCAACCCCACTGGTTGTTGATGCTCAGCCTTCACTTGTTGACAGGTCAAACACATGGCCACGTACTCCACCACGTCCTTCTTCATCCTAGACCACCAATACAACATTCGTAGATCCTGATACATCTTCGTGGTGCCTTGATGGAGTGAGTATGGTGTAGAATGGGATTCATCGAGTATCTCACTCTAATTCCTGTATCAGTCAGAACACAGATCTGATCCTTATACCGTAGTAACCCTGTCTCTGAAATGGAATAGTCCTTAGCCACTCTAGCTAAGACATTCCCTCTGACTTCTTGTAACTGTGCATCTACCAACTGGCCCTCTTTTATCCTCTCTAGAAGGGTCGACTATAAAGTGATATTGGCCAACTGACCCACAACTAATTCTATCATCGCTCTAAGCATCTCTTCTGCCAACCTTCTCGTTATCTATGCAGAGCTAAACAAATTTTCCAGGCCCCTCTGGCTCAGCGCATCTACCACTACGTTGGCTTTCCCTGGGTGGTCAAGGATGTCACAGTAATAGTCCTATACCAACTTCATCTAATGCCTTTGCCTCATATTTAAATCCTTCTATGTGAAGAAGTACTTTAAACTCTTCTGATCGGTGTATATCTCACACTTCTCCCCATACAAATAGTGTAACACCCTGGATAACCAAGACCATTACACTGTGTAGTTAAAATAGTGCAGGACTTGCAAGTCAAGTCATTTGATTAAAAATGTGATCCTAAGGTCAACAATCGGAATAAGGTTAAAAGATTTTGATCGTAAACGGTTAATTTTTCATTGAAATAGATGTTTCGTACACGGGATCCCAAAAAAAAAGGCTTAAAAGACAAATTTACAAACTCTCAATGTTATATACAATCAGTGGCCACTCTAATGGCAAAATACAAGTTTTAGGCTTATGTCCCTGTACTTCCCCTCGGCTGTGATGGGCGAGCAGGTGACAATGTACACCTCGCCCCTAGAGCTCTCCAACTCATGGTCGATCTAGCTTACCCTTGCCTTTACATGCACCACGTAGCACCTATGAGCCAAGGCCCAGTAAGAAAACCAAAACAACAATCACACGTAGCCATAAAAATATTCAATAAAGCTTATCTCATATAAACATAACGCAGAATATCAATATTCAATTAATCAATGACAATCACATAATCTCAAGTAATCAGGGTTGACACCCTTAGTCCGAGCCCCCTGTGGATCTACCTGGCCTGGCTCGCTTAGGCCGGGCAATGTTTATTACGTTTACCATTAGCCACGGCTCCCTTAGGCCGATATTCCTTGTATGACAGATCATTCTTACAAACACATAATACAAGCAATAAATATTTGAGAATCTCAGTCCTATTCACAACCAAATAGGGTGCAGTTTTCTTACTTTGAATTCCGAGCAGAGACAATAGAGCAGTCTCGAGCATGATCCTCAGTCCTGAGCCTTGGCGACAAACGCAATCATAGTGGCGAATTGGTAATCGTCAACTTATAATCCAAATAAATACTTAGGAGATAAAAATTAACCTCTGGGACCTCAATTTCTACTAAACTAGGTAGTAGAAATTGTCCCGAGCGCTTCAGTTTGAGCCGCCAAGCCTCACCAAACCTAGAAACCAGCCTAACGTAAAAATCCCTAGGCGGGTCGCGACCTGGCCCCAAGGGTCGCGACTTGCCCCTAAGTCAGAGGCTATACCCCCAAGCCTCAAGGGGAGGTGGGCTGCAGCTTGCCACCCAAGGTCGGGGCGTGCCCCCAAACATAGAGCATTTCCAGGGCCTGATGGGCACCCGGGTCGCGGTGCCCCTGAACTGGGTCACAGCGCGCCCCCTTCAAAACCAGAAGTTCTGGATTTTCTCCAACCCTTTCCAGCCAAATTTTCCCCAAAAGCTAAACCAGCAAAACCCCACTACCATAACTAAAATTTGTTACAAATTTATGACCTTAACTCACCTAATTTAAACACAAAACCTCAATCCCTAAATCAGTAGCAATTCACACTCTCACTAGCATCCAAATTCAACCCAAAACCTACTAACAAAACCAGACCTTAAGCAAGCTTAATCCTCAACATAATCTCAGCATAATTCAGAGATTCTAACAGAACTCTTACCTCAAGTGGTAACCAAATTCCTTCACAATTCCTCTCAGTATTCCTAACTTGCTCCTTAGCCTTTCCTTTCAGCTTACCCTAAGTCCTTCTCCCTCAATTTTCCTTCAAAGAATCCCCAGATTAGGCCCAAGTTCTTCCTATCCTTTACTTCCCTTAGCTTAAACACATGTGAGAGAGAGAGAGAGAGGAAGAAATGTGAGATGGAGCTAGAGAGGAGAGTTTGAGAAGTTTTCTATAAGTTTTTGGTAAATTCCTATCCTTTTCTAAGTTTTTCTCTCAGCCCCTAAAAATACCATAATACTCCTTTAATTTTAATCATCCTAAAGTTGTTCCTAGGGGTAAAATAGTCATTCTACTCCCAATTCCTGCTAAATTCCTCAAGTGTTCCTAATATCTACCAATTAATCCCGTCATGTCCAATTAATTACCAAGTACTTATTAAATATCTATAAATCCTAAAATATCCTCTAAATTCCCAAAAATACCCCTAGGCTCCCCCGAACCGAGTATTAAACCTCACCGTGACTGTTTCGCTAATCCCTTCACTAGGACTGTCTCGAGCAACATGTTGTAAATATATCCAAATAATAATGTGGTCTCAACAATTTATCACAAATAATCACATTTATGCCCTCAACAAGCCAAAATTATAGTTATGCCCTTACAGGCTATAAAGGGCCCACATGCATATCTAATACTCATAAACATGCATATAATATATTCATATAATCATATTAATCATGCATGCCACATAATCATGCTTTTAACCAATTATTCACACATATAGGAATTATGCCCTCCCGGCATGCCAATAAAGGCCCTTTAGTGCGAATACCACCGCTACCAATTCTAAATCATGGGTAGGATACCTTACTCCTTCAGCTGTCGTGATGCATAAGCAATAACGTTCTCATTCTACATCAACACGCACCCTAACCCCAACCTTGATGCATCGTAGTAGACCACAAACTTCCCTTCCTCTGAAGGAAGACTAAACACTGGAGCAGTAATCAGTTGTTGCTTCAATTCCTAAAAGCTATTCTCACAACTACCTGACCAGACGAACTTTAGATTCTTTCGTGTCAATTCTTTCATCGGTGCAGCAATCTTCGAGAACCCTTCCACAAACTGTCTACAATATCTCGCTAGTCCAAGGAAGCTCTTAACCTCTGAGGCGTTCCTTGGTCTCAACCAATCTCTCATTGCCTCTCATCTCCTTTAAAACACATAAGAGCAACTCATTTTTGTTGAGAATATAAATCTACTCATTCTTATTCTTCACCAACAATATGTCCAAGGAATGTCACTTCTAGTATCCAAAGTCACACTTCTTAAACTTGGCATACAACCAATGCTCTCTCAATTTCTGCAAGACCTATCGAAGATGTTGTTCATGCTCTGCCTTTGAGCTGCAGTAAACTAACATATCGTCGATGAAGACAATCACAAAAATCTTGCAAAAAGTCCTTGAACACCTTGTTCATCAAGTCCATAAATGTTGCTGGGGCATTGGTCTAACCAAACGACATGACCAGGAACTCAAAATGGCCATACCTCATTCCGAAGGTCGTCTTTGGTATATCCTCATTGTTGACGCGGTTCTTCGGCAACAGATAATTAATAGAATAAAGAGTGGGATTAGTGCTAAATAATGAACCAGAATAGATGAATGATCTCAAAGTAAAATGATGACACAAATACTTTTTTAGGTGGTTCAAAGGTTAAAATCCTTCTAGTCCACCAGCCAATAATATTGCTATCTTTCTGATATTCTTTACATGGTATTTCTTTATCAAATAGAATCCAACCCTTTGCAACTCCCACGGTCTCCATATTTATAGGGAGAGGGCACCTGGGGTTGGAAAGGGGGGTCATCCCGTGACCTTCTTACCCATCATGTCACTTCTATGACATTCATGATTAATTCCTAAAATCTAACACTGAAATGTGGTCTAATCAATAGGTAAGGGGGATAATGGGCCACACGGCCCAACCCAGTCGTGGGTGCCTGAACACGCACGTTTATGCTGCGTGTCCGAGAATTCAGGGATGGATTAGACACATGATGTTTGATATATGCACGTTTACATTGTGTGGTTGACTTTATAAGGGGTCAGAGGTGCCAACTCAAGCTCACACCTCGAGCTTGATGTCCTCTTAGCTCGTGGTGTCCATACTCCTGACCCGACTCTTAATAATCTCATTAAGCCTTTGGTTACCTCGAGCTAAAGAGGTAGGACCTGGTAACAACAGCTCCGGATACGTGACATCCACGTGGCTGATATAATTATGCCATTTCTCAGATCGCTAATAGCCCATGGATATTTCGGGCGTACATTTGACCCCCAATCCCCGGCTCGTGGCATATGACATCACCTGGGGCCACAGTGGGGGCTTTTAGGCTTCTTTGTGGACTCTTCACATTCCGTCCATTACGCTGGCATCGAATACGTGGAGCATCATGGTTGGTGACGGTACGTCTTCTGAGACCCGCATTAAATGGCCTAGCCTATACTCGGCCGTCGTTTCGTCTTTCGAGTAGTGATCCTTGTATCCTACATCAAGGCGATCCAACGGCCCTCCTCCTTTGGCCTTTTACGTATATAAAAGGGGTGGCCACCTTTCGCATGGGCTACCCGTTCATTTGAAAATTTTCTCATTTTCTCATCTTCTTCTTTCTTCTCAGTCTCAAAACCCTCTCTTTCTTCTGGTCACTGTTCCCAGCGTTCCAGAACTTCAGGCACGAGAACTCCTTCGAGACTCTGGTACCAGTAATCCCAGCAGGATTCCAACCCAGACGACCCTTTCAGTCTCACCATAGCAAAACATTTCTGTAAGTCCTCCACTTGTGTATGTTTTTAAATTTTTTCCTTCACTGTTGCTTAGGTAAATTGTCTCTGTAATCGCATGCAGTATGATGTTGGTTTTTTGCTGGTATTTTAGGCGTAGGTTTTTATCCTAGGGGCATCGGCCGTAGGAAAAACCATTTAGAAGCATGACTCATAGGGTACACTTTCTGGGGAGATTTTCTGGGTAAAATTTTTGTATGCCTGTTCGGAAAAACCAATTCTTAGGGTGCAAAAACCGGGTAGCTTAGGGGGCACGCTTCACAGGCGGTTTTGCACTGTTTGCCTACTGAAACTTTCCTTCCAAGGCAAACTTTTACTCTGACCCTCCTGACACACGGATTCCGAGTAATCGGGGACCCATTGGGAGCACAGGCGCGTGTTCGTAGAACCGCGTGGTCTCACTCTCCACGGGCTGAGATTACCTCAGCCCATGTAAAGGAAACACTTCGCGCTAGATTATTTCTTATGCTTAGGTCGTCCTTTCTAAATTTTCTTCTTTTGTTTGTTAGGCGACCAGATAGGACCAAAGAAGAGCGTACCCAAGAAGAGTGCTGGCAGCTCGTCTTCCTAGCAAGCCAACAAGGGAAAGGAGGTGGGGCCCGACGCTTTCTTCGAGGCTGAGAGGATTGCCTCGAAGGTCACAACCTAGGGGAAAGTGAATAAAATCTTCCTTTCCCATAACATTGAGATAGGGAGGGGCGACCTAGACGCCCGACCTCCCCTTGAAGGCAAGCGGAGCTACGCGCCGCTCGATGAGGAGTACGCCGCTTGGAGCGACGAGCACCTCAAGGCTAGGGCCTTCCTTCCGCTAGACCAGTACTTCGCGGATTTTTTAAATTATGTGAAGCTGGCTCCCTTCCAGCTCCCCCGTAACTCATAACAACTGTTAGCGGGGTTGAAGTATCTATTCCTAAAGCAGGAATGGGAGGTCCTCACACTGGCGGACATCCTCTACTTCTTCTGCTTCAAGGCCAACCCGGAGCAGCGGGGGCGAGGCGACGGGTTCTACTACTTGACCCGTTTTCCAAATTCGGTTGCGGTCATCGAGCTGCCCAGCCACCCCAATGACTTTAAGGACCAGTTATTTATGTCCAAGGGGTTTCGCAACTACGAACACGATTACTTCAACCGCCCTCGTAAGTACCATCTACTCTCAGCTCGTAAGTTGATTGCTGATTAGCTTCTTTTATTCGTTCCTAACTTAGAAATTACCATGCAGCCATTTTCGTGAGGACGGCCAAGTCAGTGACCCTTGGGGATCAATATGAGACCTTGGTGGGGCTCCCCCAAAGTGAAAAGGATTATCGCCAGCTCATGTCCGACGAGACAATGCTGGCGTGCAAGTTAATCTCTCCGAGCCAGACTTTGGCCTTGAGGAGACCGCGGGGTGTCCCTCCTGCTTGCGAGATGGCGCCCATCCCTGAGGAGGAGGCTGCGAGAGAGGATGAGGTGCCCCTCGTGTGGCGGAGGCGGGCTTTAGAGGTCGCCCGAGAACCAAACGTGGAGAGGGTCCAGTCCAGGGCAGCAGCCGGCCTCTCCGGCCAAGGTAATCCTTATCTGTTTAGGGATTTAGATAGGGCCACTACAGATTTAAGGCTTGCTAGGTTTAATCCTGGCCACATCATTCACCGCCACCGAACAGACCCAGACCGCAACATCACTTTACTCTAGTGTGTTGACCAGCTCGTGCTGCGTAATGAAATGGGTTGCCCTAGGGGAACGGTAGTAGTAGACAACACCCTAGCCTTTAGGTCGGCCTTCTTTAAGGAGTATGGGACCATTCTTAGGTCATGGCCCTCCCTCCTAGAGGGTGTAGTAGCTCCGGGTCTTAGACAGTACGTAGAAGAGTCCAGTCCCAGGGTAGATCCAGACCCAGAGCCTTTTCTAGCCCGCAGAGTCGCTATCTTAGACTCCCCTGCTGAAGCTCTGGGGCCAGAGGTTGTGACCATAGATTCCTCCTCTAGCTCGGAGGGTAGGACCCCTTTCAATACATACTTGAGCTCTGTTTTCCCTTTTATCTTTGTTGTTTTGCACATTCTTACATGTATATTAATGCTTTGTCTTTGTTTTAACAGAGATGTCGCAGGCCGGGGATGACAGCTTGCGGGCCATGTTCCAGGGGGGAAATCCTCCCTCCGGGCCTTTGGTGAAGAGGCTTTGGTTGACGAAGCAAGCTGTTGGGACATCCTCTAAGTCCCCGGCTAAGGGGAAAAACCCAGGCCCTTCTGCCATTGAAAAGGTGCCTCCACCCCCTCCTGCTGCAAAGGAGATGGCTCCACCTCCACCGCGACCTCCCGTTTCTGCTCGGGAAAAGGAGGCGGTCGCTGGGACCTTGCCAACTACGACCCCCGAGGTGCGCGTCCTGGTGAATCCCCGGGCCTTGGAGAAAATCCTCGATGTCTTTCGAGGGACGGTCTACGAGACGGCGAGCTACACCGTGGACCACTATTATAATGCCACCTCGAGGGACCTGCGGGAGATCGAGACGAGGAGTCCTGAGAACGTGATGGAGTCTTCATTGGGGATGACCCTCACAGTAAGTAAGCTCTACCATTTGTTTCTTTTCATTAGCTTTATTTCTAAGGCATCTGCCTTACACATTTTTTTCTTTCTCGCTGGCATCTTTGGCTCTTCACTAGAGCATATCCCGATCTAGGGCCAGGCTCGAGGAGATGAGGAGCGAGCATCAGACTGCCCTGGCCACCCTTACAACTGCCCAGAAATAGGAACAGGACGCCAAAGACGCCCTGGCAACTGTGCAGGCTGAGTTGGACGCATCTCGACCTAAGCTGCTGGAGGCCGAGCCCACCAAGGTCGCCCTGGATTCTACAAGGGTGGAACTTGAAGGAGCTAAGGCTGCCCTTGCGGCGGAGAAGGCGACCTCCACGACCTCCATGAAGAACATGCTGTACCATTGCTGGGCTTTCAACCCAGAGGGTGACTTTTCCTTCTTGGGGACGGAAGCGTGGGAGTCCTTCCTCGGGAAGTTCAAAGCTCGCCGCCAACAAGAGGCGCCCTACGAGACAGGTGAAGTTCCGGCCACAACCGAGCAGGACGGCAAGGTGGTGACTTCAACAGAGCGACCCGGCAGGGCCTAGGAATTTTCTCCTTCTCCTTTATCGTTTATTGATTCTTTGTAACTTTATGTGATGAGGGTTTTTAACCTCAAGACAATTGGTTTCTGCAACTTTATTTTTAATTAATTTAC
Source organism: Humulus lupulus (assembly GCF_963169125.1). Classification (NCBI taxonomy): domain Eukaryota; kingdom Viridiplantae; phylum Streptophyta; class Magnoliopsida; order Rosales; family Cannabaceae; genus Humulus; species Humulus lupulus. The sequence goes on from NC_084795.1 coordinate 166,565,530, forward strand.
ATCTTTTTGCCTCTATCTCATTTCTCTTCTATGCATTTGGTAATAATCTTAGTTTCTGTTGGTGTTGTGATTGACATCTTACGCTTTTCTAAAAAAAAACATCTATTAACCAACTTGAACCAACTTCTAAGAGTTAAGTCCTGGTTGCATCCAGGACGTTAATTTGAAAACTTAGTTCACGTTAATCCTTTATTAATATCTCGTGTTTTTTAAGAAAAACAACGATCAATCAATTTCAATTAACTTCTAAGTTTTAGGACCTGGTTACATCCAGGACGTTAATTTGAAAACTTAGTTCGCATTAATCCTTTATTAAAATCTTGTGCTTTATAAGAAAAACATCGATCAATCAATTTGAATTAACTTCTAAGTTTTAGGACCTGGTTACATCTAGGACGTTAATTTGAAAACTTAGTTCACGATAATCCTTTATTAATATCTCGTGCTTTTAAAGAAAAACATCGATCAATCAATTTGAATTAACTTGTACGTTTTAGGACCTGGTTACATCCAGGACATTAATTTAAAAACTTAGTTCGCGTTAATCCTTTATTAATATCTCGTGTTTTTTTAAGAAAAAGACCGATCAATCAATTTGAATTAACTTCTAAGTTTTAGGACCTAGTTACATCCAGGACGTTAAATTGAAAACTTAGTTTGCGTTGATCCTTTATTAATATCTCATGCTTTTTAAGAAAAACACCGATCAATCAATTTGAATTAACTTCTAAGTTTTAGGACCTGGTTACATCTAGGACATTAATTTGAAAACTTAGTTCGCGTTAATCCTTTATTAATATCTCGTGCTTTTTAAGAAAAACACCGATCAATCAATTTGAATTAACTTCTAAGTTTTAGGACGACCTGGTTATAACCAGGATACAACTTAGTTCGTGTTAATCCTTTATCGATATCTCGTTCTTTTTAAGAAAAACATCGATCAATCGATTTGAATTAACTTCTAAGTTTTTTACGACGACCTGGTTATATCCAGAACATATGCCCCCCAAGTAATTAGGAAAGGGTCTTTCGTGGTTACTTGGCATTACACCCACAAACATACACAATAATGAAGAAAGATTTAATTCTCATTACTTAATAAACAAAAGATGGCCTTTCTGATTAAGCCTTACAAAGGTGTCATTCATAATATTTCTTCAAATGGATAGCGTTCCAACTTCGTGGTACTGCTTCTCCATTAAGCCGAGCTAACTTGTAGGTTCCTTCTTTTACGACCTCGGTTATTTGGTAGGGCCCTTCCCAGTTCGGCCCCAATACTCCATCTTTGGGATCCTTACTGGCTAAGAAGACTCTTCTGAGGACCAGGTCGCCAATGCCAAAGGCACGTTTTCTGACCTTTGAGTTGAAATAACGAATGATCTTTTGCTGATAATGCGTGAGCTGTAGCTGTGAATCTTCTCGTCTTTCCTCAATCAGGTCGAGGGATGCGCAGAGCAATTCATGATTGTGGTCCTGGTCAAATGCCTGGACTCTATGCGAGGCTACCTTTACTTCGACAGGAAGAACTACCTCACTCCCAAAAGCTAGGGAAAAAGGAGTATGACCCGTTTGCGTTCGATGTGAGGTCTGGTATGCCCACAATACCTGGGGGAGCTGTTCTGGCCAGACTCCCTTGGCTTCGTCCTGTCTTTCCTTAAGGCTCACCTTTAGCATCTTATTGATGGCCTCGACCTGCCCATTTGCCTGGGAATAGGCCATGGAGGAGAAGCTTTTTACAATGTCGGGCCTTTCACATAATTCGGTGAAGGGATCGCTGTCGAACTGCATTCCATTGTCTGATACGATCTTCTTTGGCAGCCCGGATCGGTAGATAATGCTTTTGACCACGAAGTCGAGGACTCTTTTTGAAGTGATTGTTGCCAGGGGCTCTGCTTCTGCCCACTTGGTGAAGTAGTCGATAGCCACCACCGCATAACGGACCCCTCCCTTTCCAGTAGGGAGGGCGCCAACCAAGTCGATTCCCTAGACTGCGAATGGCCACGGGGATGAGATCATCTTCAGCTCGACTAGGGGAGCTTGGGAAACTGTGGCGAATCGCTGGCACTTTTCACATTTTTTGATGTAAGAGATCGAGTCCTTTGAAAGAGTGGGCCAGTAATATCCTTGCCTTAAGATCTTCAGGGCAAAGCTTTGCCCCCCAGTGTGATCTTTGCAAAAACCCTCGTGCACCTCCTGCAAAATGGTCTTCGCTTCACCTGGCAGAACACATCGTAGGAGGGGTAGAGAGTGTCCATGCCGGTATAATATCCCTTCTACCACTGTATACCTTGGAGCCTGGTAAAGTACCCGCCTTGCGTCATTACGCTCTTCAGGTAACTTTCCTGCTGTGAGATATTTGATGATGGGGTCATCCAGGTCGGTCTGGCATCAATCATCTCGACCTCCGCCCCGAACTCTATACTTGCTTTCTCCAAGAACTCTACCGGTACTAACCCCAAAGTCTCCATCTCCCCGAAGGTAGCGAGCTTTGCGAGGGCGTCCGCGTTGGCATTCTGCTCCCGAGGTATCTGCTCGATTGAGCCCCATTCAAATGCAGACAACTCGACTTTTACCTTGGCCAGGAAAGCAGCCATCTTGATTCCCTGTGCTTGGTATTCACCTAGCACTTGATTTACCACGAGCTGGGAATCGCTGTAACATTGAACGGAGCTGGCCTTCAGCTCCTGGGCCACCCTTAGCCCGGCCAGTAAAGCTTCGTATTCAGCCTCGTTGTTGGATGCCTTGAATTTGAATCTCAACGCCGAGTGGAATCTATGTCCTTCTGGGGATATCAAAATGATTCTAGCCCCGGAGCCATTCTCGTTAGATGAGCCATCTACAAAGAACTTCCATGAGGCCTGGACTAAGGAGGCCTGGGGTGGACTTCCACAGGATCTTCTCGGAATCCTATGCATTCTGCCAAAAAATCAGCCAGGGCCTGACCTTTTATTGCAGTTCACGGAGTGTACAAAATCTCGAACTGGTTGAGCTTAATAGCCCACTTCAATAGACGTCCTGATGATTCAGGTTTTTGCAAAACCTGCCTTAAAGGTTGATCGGTTATGACATGTATTGAGTGGGGCTGGAAATACGGCCTGAGCTTTCGGGATGCCGTAATGAGATAGAAAGCCATCTTTTCCATCAATGGACACCGGGACTCAGCTCCGAGAAGCCTCTTGCTGATGTAATAGACTGGCTTTTGAGACCGGTCTTCTTCTCGGACCAATATGGCACTAGCTGCATCTTCCGTGACAGCTAGGTAAAGGAAAAAAGGCTCTCCTGCTGTTGGTTTGGACAATACAGGTGGCTCGGCTAAATGTACTTTCAGGTCGAGGAAGGCACGTTCGCACTCCTCGGTCCATTCGAACTTCTTATTCCCTCGGAGCAGGTTGTAGAATGGCAGACACTTGTCAGTAGATTTAGAGATAAACCGATTAAGGGCCGCCACCTTTCCTGTCAGGCCTTGAACGTCTTTTCGTGACCGAGGTGAGGGAAGCTTGAGCAACGACCTGATCTTATCGGGGTTTGCCTTGATTCCTCTGGTATTGACAATGAAACTCAGGAATTTCCCTGACGCAACCCCGAAAGTGCACTTCTGCGGTCTGAAACATGGTTATCGGCATTCCTCCAGGTCGGAAACATGGTTATCGGCAGTTTTTGACTTGACCAGCATGTCATCAACATACACTTCCATGTTCTTCCCGATCTGGTTGGAAAACATCCTTTTTACCAATCTCTGGTATGTTGCTCCGGCATTCTTCAGCCCGAACGGCATGACCTTGTAACAATAAACGTTAGTTGGGGTCATGAAGCTAGTGTGCTCCTGGTCCGCTGGATTCATAGCGATCTAATTATAGCCCGAGTACGCATCCATAAAGGACATGAGCTCGTGCCCCGCCGTGGCGTCTACCAATTTGTCGATCCTTGGCAAGGGGAAACAGTCTTTGGGGCAAGCTTTCTTTAGATTGGAGAAGTCGATGCAGGTCTGCCATTTCCCGTTGGGCTTCGGGGACCAACACAAGATTGGCAACCCAGACCGAGAACTTAGCTTCACGGATAAAGCCGCACTTTAATAGCCGGGCTACTTCCTCTTCTAGGGCTTCAGCTCGAGTTGTTCCTAGGCGCCTCTGTTTCTGGGATTTCGCAAGCACACTTTTATCCAAATGGAGGGTGTGCATGATGACGCTCGGACTGATCCCCACCATGTCCTCATGAGACCATGCGAACACGCCCAGGTTCTCCTGTAGGAACTTAGTCAGCTCCGCCTTCCTCTCGCCACATAGACTTTTCCTGAGTTTTACCATCCACGAGGGGCTCTGTGGATCGATATTTACCTCCTCGAGCTGTTCGATAGCTTGGAGCTCGGATTTATCCTCGCCTATTCTGGGGTCAATATCATCACTTAAGATGATATTTTCCCCTTCGACATTCTGACGTTTTTCAATCTTAGGATTAGGCGCAGGTTCCTGAGATTCCTCATTTCCACCTTGGACGGTCATCGTTAACTGCCCGTGTTTTAATTTTCCCTTCATAGAAATGATGTAGCATTCCCTGGCAGTAAGTTAATCGCCACTGACCGTGCATATCCCTGTGGTAGATGGAGGTAACGGCTTCAAACGCTATTAGTGTAGGTCGACCCAAAATGGCATTGTACGCGGCGGGACAATCGATGACCACAAACTCGAGGAGTTTTGAAATTGTCCGAGGTCCCTCTCCCAAGGTGACCACCAACTCGATCATTCCTATTGTTTCCGATCCTTCTCCAGAGAATCCGTAAAGGATCATGGAGGTGGCTTTCAGCTCGGTGACAGATAAACCCTTCTTTTCCAGCGTGGACCGGAACAGTAGGTTTACCGAGCTTCCATTGTCGACCAGCACTCTCCTAACCCTCCAATTAGCGAGCTGCATGGCTACGGCCAGAGGGTCATTATGAGGGAACTGGACGTGGCTGGCATCTTCTTCAGTAAATATGATTGGTTGCCTCTCCAATCATTGCTGCTTTGGTAGATGCTGCTCAGGGACGAACTCCACTCCATTATGAGCCTTAAGTTCGTTGATGTATCTCTTTTGGGCAACTCTGCTCATGCCAGCCAGATGGGGACCTCCAGAGATCGTGGAGATCTCTCCTCCTATCATAGGAGGAGGGACGTCCTGATCTACCCGAGACCCGGGCTTACTGACCGGGACTTCCGAAGCAGGATGGCCTGCGGGAACTCTATTCCGCGCATACTGAGCCAAGGGTCCAGCTCTGATGAGAGTTTCGATCTCATCCTTCAGGTGTCTACAATCATCGGTATTGTGGCCAATGTTGTTATGGAACCGACAAAACTTGGAAGGGTCTCGCTTACCCTTCTGGTGCTTTAACGGTTCCGACTTCTTCTAGGGGAGGCGAGCAGGATTTGCTAGGTAGATGTTCTCCCTAGAGTGGGTGAGCTCGGTATAAGTCGCGTAGACCGGCTTAAATTTTTCTACGGACTTGTTCTTCTTTGGGCTGTGCTAGTTGCCCTCGCTGCTCTCCTTTCTCTTGCCTCCACCAAACTGGTTATTCTGTGTAACGGTCTAGGTCGCTGTCACGACCTCTGTTCCCACTCCAGCGGGCTGTTCAGGGGCCTGGCTGGTTCCTGCGGCTGAGGCTTGCGCCTCCTCCAAGTTGATCCATCCCTGGGCCCTATTTAGGAATTCATTTACGGTGCTGACTCCCTTCCTTTGTATCTCTTTCCAGAGTCCCCCTCCGACGAGGATCCCAGTTCTCAAAGCCATGAGCTTGGAGCTGTCATCTGCGTCTCTGGCCCGAGTAGTGACGTTCGCGAATCTGCTCAAGTAATCCTTCAGAGGCTCGTCGGGTTGCTGCCTTACGTTTTCCAGGGTATCGGCCTTGACGCGGGCAGCCTGGGAAGCTTGGAATGCTCTCTTGAAGTAAGCAGAGAAAGTTTTCCATGAGCTGATTGACTGCTTCTTACTCTGTTTGAACCATTGTCTGGCCAGCCCAGTCAAGGTGGAGGGAAATATTAAACACCTCAGCTCGGGGCCAATGTTGTGGGCCATCATCAAAGTATTGAACATACCCAGATGATCTGACGGATCCCCGTCTCCGTTGAATTTGGACAAGTGCGGCATACGGAAACTAGGTGGATACGCCGTTGCTGCTATGCTGGGGGCGAAGAGCTCAAGTTTGTCCCCTGAATCATATTCATCTTTTTCTTTTTCTGATAAGAGTTTCCTCATCAGCTCCTCCATCTGAGCCAAACGCTCAAGGGTTTTGTCCTGATCTCCTTGGTTATTCATGGGCTGTTCAACAGCTCCGGATCCATTGTACGCGTTTGGTGGGTTATTGTCCCTCCTATCTTGAGATAGGTTATATGGGACGTTCCCATTGTCGCGTACTTTGGACAGGTCTTCCCTTTGGCGAGCACGACTACCATTTCCCACTGGGTCTCCCCTTTGAGAGTTTAGACGATCTCGGAGGTCGCCCCTCTGGGCGGCCTGAGGACTTTGCGCTGAGCTCAAGCGTTGGCGCAGGTCTCCGCCGGAGAGGTCACTTTAACGGCTTCTGGTCCAATAGCTCTCATTTGAGAAGCTTGGAGCCTGCCTCTGGGGATGAGGATCAAGGACTTCTCTGGGTGCCCGGCAACGATGGGAAGGCCAAACGGAAGGAGGATTTCTCCTACTAATTCCATGAGCCGGAATGTCTCGGACTGGTCGGGGAGGAGACGGGTATCTTATCAGTGAAGTAGGATGCCTGACCGGAGATGCGATCCTAGTCCCGTCAGGGCGGATCAGGTTAGGTCAGGGCCGCTCCGCTCTACCATCCTCCACGTCCTGTGCTCGGTGATCTGAGCAGGGTGTAGGACGGCTAGACAGGGCGGGTTGTCGCTCTGAGCCCTCCTCGGTTCTCCTTCGTGAGCTCCCCCGAGCCCTCCTGGGCACGCTCGAGGGCAAAAGTGAGCTGGGAGTTGAGGTCCGGACCGATCGGCTGTATTTTTGCTCGGCCCTAGGTGGTTCCTCAAAAGTAGTTTCCCGGTGGTGCGATGTGGGAGTAGAGTTTGATGTCGGGGGTCTGACCGACCGGCTGGGCCTAGACTGATTACCCCGGCGAGACTTATGAGTCTCGCCTTGCCTCTTTCCGACATTAGGGTCGGTTGTAAGAGGGGGTAGTCGGGCCAAAACCTCTTGAATCTGCAGGTTAGCTTTCGCCGACTGACTCCTCAACTGTACATTTTCCATTTTCACCGCTGTGTAAAAATCTGGGTTCGGATTGGGCGGCTGAGGAGCCAAACTTGCAGTGTCGTCTTCGCCTATTGGCTGCTTGCCCAGCCGCTGCTGAACCTCAGGGTTCTGATCATCGGACATGGCAGCATGATGGGCCTCCTGCCCATCACGTTGGTCTGCCTCGTTACCATGTCCTGAGCGAGTGATTACCATGGTTGGGTATTTGCGATAGCACCAATCTAACAGCTCTCAATGAAAGCACCAAACTGTTGACGCGGTTCTTCGGCAATAGATAATTAATAGAATAAAGAGTGGGATTAGTGCTAAATAATGAACCGGAATAGATGAATGATCTCAAAGTAAAATGATGACACAAATATTTTTTTAGGTGGTTCAAAGGTTAAAATCCTTCTAGTCCACCAGCCAGTATTATTGCTATCTTTCTAATATTCTTTACAGGGTATTTCTTTATCATATAGAATCCAAACCTTTGCAACTCCTAGGGTCTCCATATTTATAGGGAGAGGGCACCTGGGGGTTGGCAAGGGGGGTCATCCCGTGACCTTCTTACCCATCATGTCACTTCTGTGACATTCATGATTAATTCCTAAAACCTGACACTGAAGTGTGGTCTAATCAATAGGTAAGGGGGATAATGGGACGCACGGCCCAACCCAGTCGTGGGTGCCTGAACAAGCACGTTTATGCTGCGTGTCCGAGAATTCAGGGATGGATCAGACACGTGATGTCTGATATATGCACGTTTACATTGCGTGGTTGACTTTATAAGGGGTCAGAGGTGCCAACTCAAGCTCGCACCTCGAGCTTGATGTCCTCTCAGCTCGTGATGTCCATACTCCTGACCCGACTCTCAGCTCGCTAATAGCCCGTGGATATTTAGGGCGTAGACTCATCCTTGATCCTCAACTGGTGATAACCAGATCGAAGATCAATCTTCGAGAACACCGTCTTTCCCTGCAACTGATCAAATAGGTCATCAATCCATGGTAAGGGGTACTTGTTCTTAATGGTCAACTTATTCAGTTCCCTGTAGTCTATACACATTCTCAGAGTCCCGTCCTTCTTCTTCACAAACAAAACCGGAGCATCCCATGGCGAGAAACTAGGCCTGATGAACCCGAAATGAAGAAGCTCTTGTACCTGTATCTTCAACTCTTTCAATTCTGCTAGAGCCATCCTATATGGCGCCCTCGACACTGGATCTTTCCCCAGTGCTAATTTGATAATGAATTAAATCTCCCTGTGTGGCGGAAACCCTGGTAAATCCCCAGGAAACACATCCAAGAACTTGCATACCAATCTAGTCTCTCCCAGCCCTGCTGGAAAAACTCTGGTAGTATCCAGCAAACTGACTAGAGAACCTATACAACCTCCCTAAAATAGGTCTCTAGCTCTCAATGCTGATATCATGGGGATGTGGGGTCCATGCATAGCTCCAATGAAAATAAAGGGATCCTTTCCCTTAGGCTCAAAAGTCGCCATCTTCTTCCTGCAGTCTATGGTAGCCCCATATCTAACCAGCCAATCCATCCCTAAGATCATGTCAAAATCATCCATATTCAACTCGATCAAGTCTACTCATAGTTCCTTACTATCTGCCATCACTGGCAGTGCTCTAATCCATCTCCTAGAAACTAGCAATTCCCCTATAAGCAGTATTGTCCATAACCCCACAATATAATACTCACTAGGTCTACACAATCTATTGTTAGCTTAGTAGAAACAAATGAATGTATAGCACTAGAGTCAATCAATACAGTATAAGAAGAGCCAGCTCTAGAAAGCTGACCTGCCACTACCAAGGGACTCTCCTGGGCCTCCGCCTGCGTCAAGGTGAACACTCGAGCTGGAGTCAATTTGTCCATCTTCCTTGATTCCTCCTTCTCCGCTGTTGGGCAGCCTTTCTTGAGGTGTCCCACCATCCCGCACAGATAGCATGCCTTTGCCCAACATTCGCCCCACTGGTGCTTCCTGCACCTCGTGCACTCAAGGTAACTCTTCCATGTCTCACCGCCTCTCTAGCGGCCACCCTGAACACCCTGAACCCTCCTATCAGGACCCGTAGTGGTTGAAGTGTCAGGGGTCTTCCTCTTTAGATCACTGAGACCTCTGCCCCTACCAAAACCTATGGATGGAGGCACTGAGCTGCGAACATCCCGTCTCGTAGCGCTCTCCCTCCAGATCTTGTTTTCTGCCTCTTCAGCAGTAAGTTCCTTCTCAACCACCTGGGCATAAGTGGTCTGCCCAAGTACCGATGTAATCCTCACATCCTTTGCTATCATAGCATTGAGCCCCGGGATGAATCTATCATGTCTGGCCGCATCTGTAGGCACCAAGTCTAACACAAACTTCACTAGCCTATCAAACTTCAGGGCATACTCTGTAACTGTCATGCTGCCTTGTACCAGTCCTGTGAATTCATTTATTTTCGTGGCCCTAACTGCAACATTGTAATACTTCTGGTAGAACAGATCTCTGAACCCATCCCAACTCAAAGTGGAAATATCGCTGCTCTATAATGCCACTTCCCACCAAATACGGGCATCCTCTTTAAGCATGTAGGTGGCACAGGCCACCTTGTCATTACCTTCCACCCTCATAAAATCTAGGATAGAAAAATTCATACTCCTCCATTGTTCAGCCTTCAATGGATCTGGTCCTCCCTCAAAGATTGGAGGATGCTGTCTCCTGAACCTCTCATACAATTTCTCCCACCTGCACCCAACCTCAGGTGTCTATATAACTAGTGCCACAGCAGGTAGCACAATAGGTGCAGCACTCCCTGACAGAGCCTGCTGTCTCAGAAGATTGATCTGCTCTTCCTAGCTCCGTAAATGGGCTTGCATGTTTGTAAGTATCTGCTGCCAATTCTCAGACCCTCTGCCCCCTAGTCATATAGATCACCTTGGACGCATAGCTATTTTATCTGCAATCAATGACTCGGTGGTCAGGCAATGATGATAGGTTTATAGTCTTTCCATAGTCCACCATTGGAACTCAACCAACCACAAGCAATCAAGATGCAAACAATCATTCAAATATTCACTCACATGCCACAACAATGCTAATAAGCACGCTTCAATATCATCACATAACAGTCAATGGCCAGGCCCTATCAATATCTCATGCTCCCTATTAATCAAGCAAATTAAAGCATTTTTATTCATTCAGTCATCTAAGCATATAATCACATACATATACAATTACCAAACCCTGAGTCGAGCTTGTCTTTAACGGCGAGTGTACATGTCCAGCCAGTCTTCAGGAGCCCTTAAACCTAGACCATTACACTTTGTAGTTAAAATAGTGCAAGACTTGCTAAACAAATCATTTTATGAAAAATGTGATCCTAAGGTCAACAATTGGATTAGAGTTAAAATATTTTGATCATAAATGGTTAAATTTTCATTAAAATAGATGTTTGGAACATGGGATCCCAAAAACAGGGTTTAAGTGTTCATTTACAAACTCTCAAAATTATATAAAAACAGTGGCCACTCTAATGGAAAAATACAAGTTTTAGGCTTCTGTCCCTATACTTCCCTCAACCGTGGTGGATGAGCAGCTGAAAATATACACCTCACCCCCATAGCTCTCCAACTCATGGTTGATCCAGCTTACCCTTGCCTTTACCTGCACCACGTAGCATCCGTGAGCCAAGGCTCAGCAAGAAAACCAAAACAACAACCACACATAGAAATAGGAGTATTCAATCAAGCTTATCTCATATAAACATAAAACAGAGTGCAGATATTCAATTAATCAATGACAATCACATAATCTTAAGTAATCAGGGTTGGCACCGTTAGGTCGAGCCCCTTATTGATCTAGCTGGCCCGGCTCGCTTAGGCAGGGCTGTGCTCAATACGTTTACCATTAGCCCTAGCTCCCTTAGGTCAATCTTCCGCGTATGATAGATCAATCTTACAAACACATAATACAAGCAATCAATATTTGGGAATCTCAGTCCCATTCACAACCACAAAGAGTGTATTTTTCTTACCTTGAACTCCGAGCGGAGATAATAGAGCGGTCTTAAGTACGATCCTCAGTCTTGAGCCTTGGCGATAAACCTAGTCACAAGCCAATACGTAATCGTCAACTTCTAATCCAAATAAATACTTAGGAGATAAAAACTAATCTCTTGGAGCTCAATTTCTACTAAACTGGGTGGTAGAAATTTTCCCAAGCGCCTAGGTTTGAAGCCCCCGAGCCCCACTATTCTTAATACCAACCTAGGAAAAATCTCCTAGGCGGGCCGCAACTTGCCTCTTAAAGTGGCCGTGTGCCCCCAAGTCAGAGAGCATACCAAGGCCCTCTTAGGCACACGCTCCGCAGTGCCCTAGATCTTGGTCGCAGCGCGCCCCATTCGAACCCAAAAATTATGTGTTTTCTTCACACTCCTCCCAGTCGATTTTCCCAAAATTCAACTCAGAAGAACCTCCCAACCAAACCAAGTTTAGCCATGAATCTAAGACTTTTAATCATCCAATTAAACACAAAATCATAACTATATATACTGAAGTTTCTATCCCAAATCATCAGCAATTTATTACCCAAAAACCTAGTCTAATTCCACTCAAACACCAAAATGTCTTGATATGACCAGTGATAAGGAACTTACCTCAATTGTGATTGACTTTCCTCAACCTATAACCTCCAATCTTTGAGCTTAAGTCCCAGCCAAACCCCCTAGTTACCAAAGCTTCAAATTCTCCAAATTCCTTCCAAAAGTCTAGCTTCAAGCTTAACCTTTTATGGCCTATCTTTTCTTCTCTTAGCTTCAAAGTGTAAAGAGAGTGAGTGAGAGAACCATGTGGGGGATGGAGAGTGAAAACTGAGAGTGTCTACTATCTTCTGAATTAATCCTAAGTGTTTGTTGAGTATATCCTTTCCTTAGCTAAAGACTATTTTGCCCCTCAAGCCTACTAATCCTCTAAGGGTACCAAAGGGGTAAAAGGGTCATTCCGCCCCAGCTCCTGCTAATTCCTCGAGTGCTCCTAATAACTACCAATTAATCTCGTTATGTCCAATTAATTACCAAATACTTATTCAATATTTAGAAATCTCAAAATATCCTCTAAATTCCCATTAATACCCCTAGGCTCCCACTAAGCCAGGTATTAAACTCCGTTGTGACTATTTCGCTAATCCGCTCACTAGGACCGTCTCGAGCCATATACTGCAAATATATCCACATAATAATGTGGTCTCAAAAATTTATCATAAACAATCACATTTATGCCCTCTATGGGCAAAAATTACAGATATGCCCTTATATGCTATAAAGGGCCCACATGCATATCTAATACTCATAAATATGCATATAATTTATCCATATAATCATATTAATCATGCAATTAATCATCTAATCACACATATACCAATTATGCCCTCCCGGCATGCTAATCAAGGCCCTTAAACCTTATTTGTGAATTTTGGGTCGTTACACCAAGCAAGTCAGAGAACCCCAAAGCCATCCCTTGCTTAGCGCAGGGGTGCCCAAACCCAAGGTAGGGGCGCCACCTCGCAAGTCCAGAATTTCTAGGTTTCCACCTATGTTTTCTCTAAGCTCAACTCATCAAAACTCAACCAAGACCCAACCCCAACCATAAATGAGTTCCAAAATCACTATAATACACCCCAAGCAACAGAAAAACCCCAAATGTTCAACCAAAACCTGTTTGAACCTCAAACCCACCCTCAGAGTTCCAAGAACTCAACTCCCCTCCAAATCTGAAATTCAAACCATAGAACACAAATTTCTTGCTACAACAAATCTCCCCAAACCATACAAAAACTCATCTTTAAACCTAAACTTCTTAGCCAAACTAAATCTATGCTCACAGATTGCGAATTTCAAGCAAGTCTCCAAAATTCCTTCAAGAACATGAAGAACACAGTAAGGAAAACTCAAAGGACCCATACCTCAATGATGAGTTGAACCCCTAGGCTGAAAACGGAGTGTTTAGTTGTAATCTTCCTTTCCCCAGTCCTTGATTTTCCTTTCCAAGCCTCCAATTCAAACCTTTCTCTTCCAAAACTCAAGCAAACCTTCACCACAAAGATAGGGAGAAGGTGGGAAACGAGAGAGAGAGAGAGAGGGAGCTGCAGAGTGTTTTATTTTTGTTGATTTCTAAAGGCTTCTACTAGCCTAAGTCTATTACCCGATAAATCCCGATAATGTACTAAATTACTAAAATACCCCTAGGCTCACCCCGAGCTGGGTATTTAATCCCGTTGTGACCTTTCCGCTTACTTGTTCACTAGGATAATCTCGTGTCTAGCAACCCAAATATATCCACATAATAATGTGGTCTCAATCACAAATCACTTACATTTACAAATATACCCTCAACGGTTCAAAATTACAAAAATACCCTTATAATAAGAAACAGACCCACATGCATATTTAATACACTTTAACATGCATAAACAATCATATCATAATATAACTCATGTAATCACACTTATAATCATAAACATGAACATGATATCCATTTATGCCCTCCCGATACACTAATCAAGGCACTAAGCTGGATTAGAAAATTTGGGATGTTACACCATGGGTCCTAGTGGCTGTAGGCTTGGTCTTCATGTCTTCCCCATCTTCTCAAAGCACCACTTGGGAATTAGCGTCTTGTTTAGCTTGTCTTGTCATTTCTCCATTGTCACATTAGTTGGTTAGTACAAAATAAACTCCATGTAGGCTTAAGCTTGCCCCTCAAGCTCTAGGGAGGCTTGAGTTCGCCCCCAAGCTCTAAAGAGGCTTGAGCTTGCCACCCAAGCTATAAAGAGGCTTGATCTCGAGCCCCCCTCCCCCCCAATCTCTAGGGAGGCTTGAGCTTGCCCCTCTCCCCCCCCCCCCCTTCCCCAAGCTCTAGGGAGGCTTGACCTCGTCCCCAAGCTCTAGGGAGGTGCGAGTTTGATCCCTGAGGCTTTTCTTATCTCTTAGGACTCATCTTGGGTGCTTGTTCAGTGCTTGGCGTCTCTTACCATTCTTCCTCATCCACTCCTCGCATTTCCCTTGAGTTACATGGAGGCCACCAATTCGAGACCATGAGGCCTAGGTATGTGAGGTAAAGGCCTCACTTGTGAGGTGGCTTCGTGACCCTTAGGTTGCACTTCGACCTTTGCCATGGTGAATTTTTCTGCATTTACAAATCACTTTATTAGTGCCTTCTCAAAAATATTTTTTAATTTTAACATATTTAAATAGATACAATGCCAATATCAAAATTTATTTAGTATGTGTGAATTTTATTAATAAATAAAAAATATAACATTTATTTTGGTCTTTTAATATTTAACAACACTTCAATCATATAGTTTACCAAACACTCTGCTACAACTTTTCCAAGTCACAACACTTTAATATTTATAATTTACCAAACACTCAGCAACTTTTCCCCACAGCACAACTGCAGTTGCTTTTCCCCACAACACAGCTGTACCAAACTATCCCATAGTACAATTAAAAGAGTTATTAAATGTGGTTTAATTTTATGTGAGGATATTGAGAATGATAAATGTGAACTATGTGTTAAATTCAAAATGATTAAGAAACCTTATCCTAGTGTTGGAAGAGAAACTAATGTGTTAGATTTGATACATAGTTATTTATGTGAATAATGACTAAAGGTGGTCATAGGTACATTATTATCTTTATTGATGATTATTCTAGATTCACATATGTTTACTTGCTTAAGAATAAGGATGAAGCCTAAAGCATGTTTAAAGTCTATAAAGCGGGAGTTGAAAATTAATTGGAAAAGAAAATCAAAGTAATAAGAAGTGATATGGGCAGTGAATAATTTCTAATGAATTCAATTTGTTTTGTGAGATGCAAGGTATAATACATGAATGTACAGCCCCATATACACCCCCAACAAAATGGTATAATGGAAAGAAAGAATAGAACACTTATTGAAATGATACACACTATGCAATTACATGCAAAGTTGAGTTTTGCATTATGGGGAAGCCTTGCTATCCGCTTGTCATATTCTAAATCAAATTCCTTTAAAGCATAATCAAATTTCACCATATGAGATATGGAAAGGGAAGCGACCAAACCTAGGGTATCTCAAAGTGTGGGGGTGCCTTGCTTATTGGAAGAGCGTGGAACCTAAAAAGTGTTGGTATTAAATGATCAAATCAAATGTACGGAGCAGAATATATGGACCCATTTTAATAAATATTAATATCAGCCAGGATCATACACATATATAAATATTAAATAACATAAAAATTGAACAGGGATTGCCTCTTGTAGCCTATCAAGTGTCCTTGAGCCTCTTTGTATAAATCAACGATCTTTCTATCCAGTGTTCCGAGATCTCACACCCTGATCTTCCAAACCAATTCTCAAACACACAAGGACTTGTGTGGGCACATAGGATTCAAAAGGTTGATATGTGTGGCTCCCTAGATGTACTCAACACATGAGAACTAGAGAGTTTTTGACAGAGAGAAGGTTTTGAATAGTTTTCAGGTTTAGAAAAAAATTATCGCTTTTGAGAGAGAGTCTGTATTTTTATTATTCAAAATAATAATAATGTCTTATTCTGAATGTTATGTACCATCAAACTTATAAAGATATTTAATCTAATTAAATAATCTTTATTTAATTAAAATATAATTCAAATTAAAACTAATAAGATATTTTCATTTAATTATTTATTTAAATCATATTTAAAAAGAATAATTAAATAAATTATATTAAAAAAACTTATTTCAAATTCAAAATTCAAATCTCAGGGATAAAATCTCTGATGCTAGGTCCCACACATTGTAATGCCCTAGGTAGCCAAGACTATTACACTATGTGTTTATAAAGCTGCAAGACTTGCTCATCAAGTCATTTCGTTAGAAATGTGTTACTGAAACCATAATTGAAGTAGGGTTAAAAGATTTTGGTCATAAAAGATACATTTCATTTAGATAAACATTTTGTACATGGGATCCCAAAAGAAATAGAGTTTAAAAGACAATTTACAAAAAATTCCAGGTTGTAAATAAGTACTGGCCACTCTAAGGACAAATCAGAAATTTAGGCTTCTCTTGTCCTGTACCACTCCTTAGCCGTGACAGTTGATCAGCTAGCTAAGTACATTCAGCCTCAACGCTCTCCAACTCAGGACTGGTCCACCTTGCTCTTGCCTTTACTTGCACCAGGAAACATCCGCGAGCCGAGGCCCAGCAAGAAAGCCGCAATACAAAGTATAAACATTAAACAACAGTCAAATATTTCATGAATTATCAATCAGATACAAACATGTCATATTGCTCATATAAACAGTGATATCAATCTACAAGCCAATAATCAATTATTCAGATAACATACTCGCCACAACCATCACCAAACAACATTAAACATATCACGCAAAAATCCAGGGTTGGCACCCTTAGGCCGCACCCTCTCATTATCGCACTGACTCTGCTCACTTAGGTCGAGCTCAGTGATTATGTACTTAACCTCAGCTACAAGTGGCCGAGCCGCGCCCTATACGCAAATGTTGATTCCGGCACTCTTAGGTCATTTATCATATGTCCCCATCGTATAATGCCATCTCATGACATCACATACAAATATAGGGAACTCTTAGTCCTGACATATTCACATAACTGGGTGCAGTTTCTTACCTTTGATTCTGATAGCTTTGATTAGTGAAATCGACATTCAAGCACGATCCCGTCCGAGCCCTAGCATACACCTAGTCGTAGCCATAAATTAGAACCATCACTAAACTTCAATTCCGTAACCAAACCTCGGGACCAATCCCGAGCCCTTGTGAAGCCCTAATTCCACCAAACGGAGTGGTGGAATCAAACCTCGAGACCCCGGGCAAAAACCCTAAGAAAATACCCAAACATCCATTTCTGAAGACAGGGTGGCACTACATCGCCACAAAGTGGGCACTACAGTGCTCCAAGCAGAGACAAACATGCCCAGGAAAACCAGGCCTAGCGCTACAGCGCTACTCTCAGCACCAAAAAACCCCCTGAATTTTCCTTCGAATTTCCCCTAGCCAAACCTCCCTAAAACACCTCCAAACTTCCACCACACTTCAAAATAAGCCTACCATCCACTACATCTCATCCCACATGGCCCAACAACATCAAAGTTGGCCACATGCCCCATCAAACATAGCAAAACAAGAATTGAACTTAAAACTCAAGAACTCATGAGAATAACCAGAAATAACCCAGCAACTCAGATGATCAAGCTCAAAATTCCTTACCATTGATGGG
The DNA here is from genome assembly GCF_963169125.1 of Humulus lupulus. Taxonomy (NCBI): domain Eukaryota; kingdom Viridiplantae; phylum Streptophyta; class Magnoliopsida; order Rosales; family Cannabaceae; genus Humulus; species Humulus lupulus. The sequence goes on from NC_084795.1 coordinate 166,583,014, forward strand.
GAATTCGACCCTAGATTGTCCTCTAAGCTTTTCCAGCCTTTACCTCCTCAGTTCCCAAAGCTTAATTCCCTTAACTTCCATCCAAAACCCAAGTTCAGAAATCAATTCTAACAAAAATAAGAAAACTCATAAAAACCTTTAAACTTACCTCAATTGAGTAGCTAATTCCTGCTAATCCCCTAGCTTCACCAAGGATCCTAGCCCCAAGCTCCAGCCTAAGCTTTCTCTGAGTTATAGCTTCACAAATCCACAAGAAACGGTGAAGAATGGGCAAACCGAGTGGAGGAGGTAAGCTTAAGTGTTCTGTTTTCTCTTCTTTCCTTCTTCTTTTCTTTTCTTTTCTTTCAGCTTCTACTACTTTATACAAATCCCACTAAGTATATAAAGGCAGAATGACCCCTTATCCCTTTTTAAATCAAATGACCATTTTGCCCTCCCATTAAGACCTAAGCCTTTAAACATACTAAGGGCATTTTGGTCATTTGCTCCCAATTCCCACTAATTCCTCGAGTGTCCCTAATAATTACCGCTTAAACTCCGTCACCTAATTAATTACTAATTATTTTCCTCAATGTCAAATAGTCTCCAATTTATTTCCCGAATTCCCAGAAATACCCCTTGGCTCCCCCAAGCCGGGTATAATTCCCCACTGTGACTTTTTCACTAAACCGCTCACTAGGATTGCCTCGAGTCACAAGCTGTAGATATATCCACATAGTAATGTGGTCTCAACAATTTATCACAAATAATTACATTTATGCACTCAACGGGCCAAAATTATGAATATGCCCTTATAATCTAATCAGGGTCTACATGCATACTAATACCCATAATGATGAATCTCATATATCCAAATAATCATATAAGCATGCTTATCACATAATCATGCATTTAATCATTTAAATCACACATAATCCAGTTATGCCCTCCCGGCACACTAATCAAGGCCCTTAAGCCTTATTAGTAATTTTGGCTCGTTACAACTATCCTCTCCTAATGAGATTTTTTTCCTCGAAATTTACCTGAATAACTTGGGATACTGATCCAGTATCGCTGACTCAAGCTCCCAAGTCGCCTCCTCGACCCTACTTTTCCTTCATAAAACTTTAAACAGAGAAATTTTCTTATTCCGTAGGACTTTATCCTTCCAATCCAAAATCTGAACCGGTCACTCCTCATAGGATAAATATGTTTGCAATTCCAAGTCTTCATACTTCAGCACATGTGTTGTATCTGAGACGTACTTTTGGAGCATAGAAACATGGAATACATCATGAACTCCCAACAACGATGGTGGCAAAGCTAACCTGTAAGCCACCTGTCTGATCCTTTCTAGGATCTCAAAAGGTTCAATGAATCTAGGGCTCAGCTTGCCCTTCTTCCCAAATCTTCTCTCTCCTCATAGTGGTGAAATTCGCAGAAACACGTGGTCCCCAACCTGGATCTCCACGTCTCTACACTTAGGATCAGCGTAGCTTTTCTATCTGCTCTGTGTGGCGAGCATCCTAGCTCGGATCTTCTCAATAGATTCATTTGTCTTCTGAACCATGTCTGGCCCTAAATACTTCCTCTCACCCATCTTATTGGGAGCCACTCCAATTGTTGATTGGTAACTATTGTTGTATGAAAAATCAATCAACAGGAGATACTTACTCCACGATCCCTCAAAATTGATCACGCACGCTCAAAGCATATCCTCCAACACTTGAATCGTCCTCTCAGACTGTCCATCAGCCTGAGGATAAAAGGTCGTGTTGAACTTCAATTGAGTCCCCATAGCCTTCTACAAACTACCCCAAAACATGGAGGTAAAGATAGGATCCCGGTCTGACACTATGGACTTAGGATCCCCATGGAGACGTACAATCTCCCTCACATATATCTTTGTATACTGATCCACTGTATATGTCATCTTCACTAGAAGAAAATGAGCTGACTTGGTGTATCCATCCACTATCACCCACACCGAGTCATGAAGCCCTACAGTCCTAGGTAAAACTCCCACAAAGTCCATCGTAATATCCTCCCATTTCCACTTGGGAATACCTAAAGGCTGAAGCAACCCTGTTGGTCACTGATGCTTAGTTTTCACCTGCTGACAGGTTAAACATCTGGCCACGTACTCCACCACATTCTTCTTCATCCCAGGCCACCAATATAATGTCTGTAGATCTTGATGCATCTTCGTAATACCCGGATGAAGTCAGTGTGGCGTAGTATATGACTCATCCAATATATCTCGTCTGATCCCCACATCAGCTGGGACACAAATCTGCCCCTGATACCGTAGCAAACCAACCTCATAAATAGAATAGTCCTTAGCTACTCCCGCTGCGGCATTCTCTCTAATCTCTTGTAATTAATCATCTACCAACTGACCTTCCTTAATCTGCTCTAGCAGGGTCGACTGCAGAGTAATGTTGGCCAACTGACCCACCACCAACTCTATCCCCGCTCTGGCCATCTCATCAGTTAACTCTCTCGAAATCTGAGTGGAACTATATAACTGACCCGGGCCCCACCGGCTCAATGCATCCGCCACTACATTGGCTTTCCCCGGATGGTAAAGAATATCACAGTCATAGTATTTTACCAACTCTAGCCAACGTCTCCGCCTCATGTTTAGGTCATTCTGTGTGAAGAAGTACTTCAACCTCTTGTGATCGGTGTATATCTTGCACTTCTTCCCGTAAAAATAATGTTGCCAAACCTTCAGCGCGAATACCACCACTACTAACTCCAAATCATGGGTAGGATACCGCTGCTCCTACTCCTTCAGTTGTCATGACACATAAGCTATAACCTTCTTGTTCTGCATCAACACATAGCCCAAACCTAACCTTGACACATCGCAATAGACAACAAACTTTCCTTCCTCCGAAGGTAGACTTAACACAAGTGCAGTAATAACTCCCCGCTTCAATTCTTGAAAACTGTTCTCACACTTGTTTGACCAGATGAACTTCAAAATCTTCCGTGTCAATACTGTCATCGGTGTTGCTATCTCCGAGAAGCCTTCCACAAACCATCTGTAGTAACCTGCTAACCCAAGGAAGCTCCGAACCTCTAAGGTGTTCCTTAGCCTTGACAATTCTCTCACTGCCTTCACCTTAGATGGATCCACCTTAATCCCGTTTGCACCAACAATATGTCCAAGGAATGTCATTTCTGGAAGCCAAAACTCACGTTTCTTAAACTTAGCGTACAACTGATGCTCTCTTAACCTTTGCAGAACCTGTTGATGATGAAACTCGTGCTCTGCCATATGAACTGGAACACACCAAAATGTCGTCGGTGAAAACAATGACGAACTGATCCAAGAAGTCCTTGAACACCCTACTAGGTCACTGGTCAAACCAAACGACATGACCAGAAACTCATAGTGTCCATACCTCATTCAGAAGGTCGTTTTTGGTATGTCCTTGCCCTTGATCCTCAGCTGGTGATAACCAGATTGACGATCAATCTTTGAGAACACCGTCTTACCCTGCAGCTGATCAAACAAGTCGTCAATCCTTGGTAGATGATACTTATTCTTGATAGTCAACTTGTTCAACTCCCTGTAGTCTATACACATTCTTAGAGTCCTGTCCTTCTTCTTTACATACAAAACTAGAGCACCCCATGGCGAGTAGCTCGGCTTGATGAACCCCAAATCCAGAACTACTGTAATTATATCTTCAATTCCTTCAGCTCTACCGGCGCCATTCTATATGGTGCCCTCAACACTGGCTCTATCCGTGGCCCCAACTCAATAACAAACTGAATCTCCCTATGCGGTGAGAGCCCTGGTAAGTCCTCAGGGAATACATCCAAGAACTCACAAATCAATCTAGTCTCCCCCGGCCCTGTTGGCAAAACCCTAATAATATCCACCACACTAGCCAGAAAGCCCATACATCCTCCCTGTAATAAATCTCTGGCTCTCAACGCTGATATTATGGGTACGTGAGGTTCATATATCGCTCCCACAAAGACAAAGGGATCCTCGCCCTCCGGCTCAAAGGTCACCATCTTCTTCCTTCAATCAATCATAGCTCCGTAATTAACCAACCAATCCATACCCAATTCAATCAAGTCTACAGACAATTCCCTACCTTTAACCATCAATGGTAGTGCTCTAATCGACCTCCTAGAAACTACCAGTTCTCCTGTACGCAATATTGTCTCAAACCCCTCAGTATAATTCTCACTAGGTCTACAGAGTCTACCAATAACCTTACAAGAAACAAATGAATGTGTAGCACTAGAGTCAATCAATACAGTAAAAGGAGAGCTAGCACTAGAAAGCTGACATGTCACTACCGAGGGACTAACCTCGGCCTCTGCCTGCATCAGGGTGAACACTCAAGCTGGAGTCAAGCTGTCCACCTTCCATGCTTCCCCTTTCTCAATTGTTGGGCATTCTTTCTTGAGGTGTCCTACCACCCCGTACACATAACAAGCCTTAGCCCGACATTCGCTCGGATGGCGTCTTCTACACCTTGTGCACTCAGGATAGCTCCTCCACGAATCACCGCCTCCCTGACGGCCACCCTGAGTACCCCGACCTCTCTTATCAGGACTAGGAGCGGTCGAAGCATCAGGAATCTTCCTCTTCAGATCACTGGGGCCTCCGCCCCTACCAGACCCAGAATATGGAGGCACGGGCCTGCGGCCCTCCAGCCTTGTTCTCCGCTTCAAATCTTGTTCTCCGCTTCCTCAGCGGTAAGAGCCTTCTCAATAGCCTGGGCATAAGTTTTCCTCCCAAGAACTATTGTAATCCTCACATCTTGGGCTATCATAACATTAAGCCCTCTGATAAATATGTCTTGCCTAGCTGGATCAGTAGGCAAAAGATCTGGTGCGAACTTCGCAAGTCTATCAAACTTCACAAGATTCTGTAACTGTCATGCCGCCCTGAACCAACCCCACAGATTCATTAACCTTCGCTGCCCTGATGGCAACATTGTAATACTTCTGGATGAACAAATCCTTAAACCCTTCCCAACTCAATGTTGTAACATCCCTGGTCTGTGATGCCACTTCCCACCAGATGCAGGCATCCTCTCTCAACATATATGTAGCACAAGACACTCTGTCATGACCCTCTACCCTCATGAAATCTAGAATAGCAGTGACCATACTCATCCACTATTCAGCCTTCAGTGGATCTTCTCCTCCCTCAAAAGTTGGAGGATGTTGTTTCCTGAACCGCTCACACAATGGCTCCCATCTATTCCCAACCTCAACTAGTTGTACAACTGGTACCACTACAGGTGGCACAGTAGGGGCAGCACTCCCTGATGGAGCCTGCTATCGTAAAAGTCGAATCTGCTCATCCTGGCTCTGTAGACGTGCTTGCATGTCTGCCATGACCTGCTGCTAGTTCTCAGGGACTGGCGGAGGGGTCTGGCCCTGGTCATCATCCCTTGCTTCAAACCTACTGCCGGTAAGTCGTACAGATCATCTTGGATGCATAGCTATCCAAGTTAATTTGCAATCAATGACTCAGTGGTCAAACTATGATGACAGAGTAATAATCCTTCCATAATCCACCAGTGGAACTTAATCATTCACAAGCAATCAAGATATAATAGTTTATTCAAATGTTCATTCACATACACAGCAATGCTAATAAACATGCCTCTATATCATCACATAGCAGTCAAGGGCCAGGCCCTATCAGTATCTCATGCTTTCTATTAATCACGCAGATATCAACTTTCATATTTCATTCTAATCATTTAAGCATACAAACATGTATGCAAAATTACCAAACCCTGAGTCGATCTTGTCAATAGCAGCGAATGTACATATCCAGCCAGTCTTCAGGAACCCTTAAACCTAGGACGCTCTGATACCAAGTTGTAACGCCCTGTGTAGCCAAGACTGTTACACTATATGTTTATAAAGGTGCAAGACTAGCTAATCAAGTCATTTAGTTAGAAATGTGTTACTGAAACCATAATGGAACTAGGGTTAATAGATTTTGGTCATAAAAGATACATTTCATTTAGATAAACATTTCATACATGGGATCCCAAAAGAAATAGAGTTTAAAAGATAGTTTACAAAAAATTCCAGGTTGTAAACAAGTATTGGCCACTCTAACGGCAAAACAGACATTTAGGCTTCTCCTGTCCTGTACCATTCCTCGGTCGTGGCGGCCGATCAGCTGACTATATACCTTCAGCCTCAACGCTTTCCAACTCAGGACTGGTCCACCTAGCTCTTGCCTTTACCTGCACCATGAAACACCCGTGAGCCGAGGCCCAGCAAGAAATCCATAATACAGAGTATAAACGGTAACAGTAAGATATTTCATGAATTATCAATCAAATACAAACAAGTCATATTGCTAATATAAACAGTGATATCAATCTACAAGCCAATAATCAGTTATTCAGATAATATACTCGCCACAACCATCAGTTTAAACAACATTAAACATATCACGCCAAAATCCAGGGTCGGCGCCCTTAGGTCGCACCCTCTCATTATCCCACTGACTCCGGCTCGCTTAGGCCGAGCTCAGTGCTTATGTACTTAACCTCAGCTACTAGTAGTCGAGCCGCGCCCTGTGCGCAAATGTTGATACTGGCACTCTTAGGCCGTTTATCACATGTCCCTATGGAATAATACCATCTCATGACTTCACATACAAATATAGGGAACTCTTACTCCCGAAATATTCACATAACCAGGTGCAATTTCTCACCTTTGATTCTGATAGCTTTGATTAGTGAAATTGACCTTCAAGCACGATCCTGTTCGAGCCCTAGCGTACACTTAGTCGTAGCCATAAATTAGAACCATCACTAAACTTCAATTCCGTAACCTAGCATCGGGACCAATCTCGAGCCCTCGTTAAGCCTTAATTCCACCAAACGGGGTGGTGGAATCAAACCTCGAGCCCCCTGGCAAAAACCATAAGAAAATACCCAAAAATCCATTTCTGAAGATCGGGCAGCACTACAGCGCCACAAAGTGGGCGCTACAGTTCTACATGCAGAGGCAAAAACACCCAGGAAAACTAGGACTAGCGTTGTAGCGCCCTAAAGCTAGCGCTACAACGCTACTTTCAGCACCAGAAAACCCACTGAATTTTCCTTCGAATTTCCCCAAACCAAACCTCCCTAAAACCCCTCCAAACTTTCACCACACTTCAAAATAAGCCTACCATCCACTACATCTCATCCCACATGGCCCAACAACATCAAATTTGGCCACATGCACCATCAAACATAGCAAAACAAGAATTGAACTTAAAACTCAAGAACTGATATGAAAAACCATAAATAACCCAGCAACTCAAATGATCAAGCTCTGAATTCCTTGCCTTTGATGGGGAGTTCGACCCTAGATTGTCCTCTAAGCCTTTCCATCCTTTAACTCATGAGTTCCCAAAACTTAATTCCCTTAACTTCCATCCAAAACCCAAGTTCAAAAATCAATTCTAACAAAACTCAGAAAACACGTAAAAACCTTTAAACCTTACCTCATTTAAGTAGCTAATTCCTACTAAATCCTCTAGCTTCACCAAGGATCCTAGCCCCAAGCTAGAGCCTAAGCTTTCTCTGAGTTACAGCTCAGAAATCCTCTAGAAATGGTGAAGAATGGGCAAACCAAGTGGAGGAGAAGGAGGTAAGCTCAAGTGTTATGTTTTCTCTTCTTTCCTTCTTCTTTCCTTTTCTTTCAGCTTTTACTACTTTCTACAAATCCCACTAAGTCTATATTGGTAGAATGACCCCTTATCCCTTTTTAAATCAAATGACCATTTTGCCCTCCTATTAAGACCTAAGCCTTTAAACATACCAAGGGCATTTTGGTCATTTGATCCTAATTCCTGCTAATACCTCGAGTGTCCCTAATAATTACTGCATAAACCCCATCACCTACTTAATTACCAATTATTTTCCTCAATGTCAAATAGTCTCCAATCTATTTCCCAAATTCTGAGAAATACCCCGAGGCTGCCCCGAGCCGGGTATAAATCCCCATCGTGACTTTTTTACTAAACCGCTCACTAGAATCGCCTCGAGTCACAAGCTGCAGATATATCCACATAATAATGTGGTCTCAACAATTTATCACAAATAATTACATTTATGCCCTCAACTGACCAAAATTACGAATATGCCCTTATAATTTAATCAGGGCCTACGTGCATACTAATACTCATAATCATGCATCTCATAATCATATAAGCTTGCTTATCACATTATCATGCATTTAGTCATTTAAATCACACATAATCCAGTTATACCCTCCCGACACACTAATCAAGGCCCTTAAGCCTTATTAGTAATTTTGGGTCGTTATACACACTCTACTGTACAGTGTGTGTCGCCCAACCCTATTAGGGTTGCCCTAATTTTCTCATTTGTTTATTTAATCAACTTTTAAGACAAGATATTTAATCTAACATAAATAGCAGTTGATTCAAAATTAACGTTATCTTAAAATATTAGTTTTAAATTAAATAAATAAATATCATATTACAAATAAGATATTTATTATTCTCTCTCTATATTTTAATCCAAACAAGATTAATATTAATTTTAACCTATATTTTGTAATAATAAAAACTATACAGTTAAATAATTAATTAATTCACAATTAATGAATTACCCATGATTATCAAATAATTATTTTGCAGTTTAGTCCTTTCTCTTAATAAATCTTTCTTTTGACATCCTTACCCTTGGCAGTGTAAGACAGAGGTGATATAAGGACCATGGACCTATAATACGAAGCTCCAATAAATCAGATTATTAATTAAACTCTTTAATCTAATAATCTTATTTATTAATTCCATGATTACTCCACTATAAATATAGAATTGCACTCTAAGTATTTATAGAATTATATTTACAAAGTTTTCTCTAGTAGTCCATTGATATAATGAATATATGTAGTTTTTTTCTCCCTTATTGGTTCGTTAATTAGAGCTTGTCAAAAGTACCGTTTTACCCTTCTAATTACTTATTGATCCTTAAGTACCATTAATTCACTAATGCATAATTAATCTATAATCTAATTATAGATTTGAGCTCAATAACTATTCAGTTCCAGAATCAACCCTTCTGGTAACCAATATTTGATCTGTTAGGAAAGCATGGATTCCATTATTGTAATTCATGTTCCCAGCCATCCATGATATTGAATCTCGAAAACAAAAGTCATTAGCCTCATTATCCTAAGACACCTTAATGAGAGAATCAAAAGATCCAATAAACATAAACAGGAGTTCATGAATACTCAGGATCTAGACTGATCGTCAAATGATCATCAATTATGATAAGAATTAAACCTTTGCGTCAAACGACAAGTTTATAAAGATAATTACTTCTTAACGGTCCTTTCATATATAATCTCTATTATATAAATCACATTTACTAAGATGTCTATCCACATCAGTAATTTGAATCTAGATTACCTGCATCTCATATGCTTAGTAAACCATACTAGTAACCATTCATTAAAGATTCCATACATTAATATGTTACTGACTATTTTATTCAATATATATGATCTTAATTCTCTCGTACTTATACAAGATCATATTATTATGAATGAATAGGGAATTTTCTTGATATTATTATATTATTAATTCAAACTATAATTATAACATTCAAATATAATAAAATTGTACTTTTATTTAAAACCAATAAAATGTCTTTACATGCTTTTAGGGAATTAATCCTAATAATCTCCCACTTGCCATTTGTTGACCCACGATTTAGCCAACTAACACGGAGTCAAAATATGAATGATACAGACGAATATATATAGATAATAACGTAATGACAAAAGTAAAGAAAACACAGTAATTTATAGTGGTTCGGCCCCAGAATCTGGTAATGACCTACGTCCACTTAGAATGATATTGATATGGGATCAAAAGTGTGATCAGAGAACTTGGGTTCAATGAGTTTCAACACTCCTCATAAACAATACAAGTTTTCACAGATAATTCCTATATCTCTATGATTTCCGGGCTCCAAAAGGTCCATTCCCATGAGCCATCTCTTGCTTTTTATAGGCTCATGGAGGGTTGCCCAATATTGTTACAGATATTATCCCCTGAATCATGGGATATTCAGAAGATTGCATGAAATAAATTCGGGATACATAAGATCTTTCCATAAATGTTGTTTTGCCAGCGGAACCACCGACCAGTCTGGTCGTGGTAAAGACAGGTCTGTCCTGCTTTTGGTGTGTCTCCTGGTCGATACTCTAGCAGACGCTCCAGGTGTCAGGCACGTGTCAAGAGATTATTCGCCACGTCACAAATGCTAATTTATTGGATAACATTTGCCCCCCAAAGTTTATTTACTACGAACAGTAAATAAACTTTGAGCGAATGACCCTTCGGTAACCCCTCCTGACGTGTCAGAGCACTTCGTGCGTTCTTGAAAAAAGCAAACCACTCCTGTCTAATCAATGCTTTTCGGTTTCCCAGAAACAATTATGACGGCCATTACGCTTCCCCATACTTCGAAAATGGAAAACTAATGATCACGCCTTTTGAATACCAAAGACAAACTTATATAAGGTTACTTGAGGCACTTCTTTCCTTTTTACGCACGTCATCTCTTTGTCGAAAAACCCTAAAAACCAGAGCTTTACTCTCTCCGGCGAACCTTCCTTTGTGCTGTAGGATCAGACGGTGGGCTCATTGACTCCCGAAACTCTCACTTCCATCTTCACGACCACTTTCCTTGGTAAGTTACTCTGAAACTCCATGCTTCTAACCTTTCGTGGTGCATGCTTTTAAATGGTGTACTGTTTGAATCTCTTGGTTTCTGATTTTTTGAACGCCTGTAGATAAGATGTTTTTGTAGGCAAAGTAGGCTTTTGAGTAGGTTTAAAACCCAGGATTAGTGCTTTTTAGGACGTAGGATCGAAGTAGCATTTCGATTTTTTAAACCAGTTGGAAATAATTTCTTCCCGTTGTAAGGGGAGTCGAAAAAGCTTTTCAGGAAAAATTTTCACTTTCACCCTTTTGGTCCGTTTTTTAAACTGTTTGCGCAGAGAGACTTAGTTAGAATGCTGTTATATAAAGGCTTAGCTTTTATACTCGACCAACGCTACTTTAAGAATCTCCTAGATTCCTCTGACCTCGCCTCCCCATTCTTCTGTTTGCAGATTTTGATGCCAGATTTGTGGGGAGGTGAGAGACCCATCGACGACGACCTCCTCGCCCAACTGCTCGAGGGAGAAGAACAATCAGCCGATCGCATCCACCAGATACCTTTCTCACGAGCCTCATCCAGACCGCACCCTTCTCCTTCAACGGCCCATTCAAAATCTTCTGGCAAGAAAAGGCCCGAATATAAAAGTAACCCTTCTTCATCTGCCCAGCCTGATTCGCAGGCGGGGGCTCCCTCGACTAGTGGTCGAGAGAATCTTGTTCCTGACCCCAATATCTAAACCAGGGCTCGTCCTCGTCATCGCAATCCGCCTGCTGTCGAGTGGTACACTCCTCCAGCCAGTTCGATGACCCTTCGGATGGTCGCGAACTGCTTCAGAAAATACCCCCTAATGGGGGTAACCATTACACGTCCTACTGCGGAGCAGAGGGCTAACCGTCCAGGAGGAGCAAACAGCGCCTGGTCCCGGTATCACATTGAAGCGGGGGCTTATCTCCCTCTTCATCCTTTCTTTGTGGGGGTGGCCAATTATTTCGGCGTCGCTCCCTTTCAAATAACCCCTAACGGATATAGGATGTTGGCTGCGCTCTATGTCCTGTACAAACTTAACAAATGGCCAGAACCTTCACCTCATGAGGTTAACTACCTCTTTGACCTCAAGTCCAATCCTCAACACAACGGGACGGGCTTTTTTCACTTCTGTCATCAGGAAACTGGCCGGACGTTTTTGAGTGGCACCACCCACATATCAAACGTGGGACATTACAACAAGGAGTACTTCTTTACTCCGGATATATCCAGTGACAACTTGGCTTTTGCGAGAGAAGGTACAAATTTGTCTTTGCCTTGGTCGATACTTTATCATATAGTATTTCCTTTCGTCATTTCTCAAACTCGATCTGCTTTTCAGGCCCCTGGTTGCGCCCGACCCCAACACCAGACATGGTGTCGAGGTCTGACACTCTGGCCAAGATGTCTGCCGCAACCAAATGTGTCAAGACCTTGACACTAGAAAAGAATTTGAGGTCGTCTGGCCTTCTGGCTCCTCGCCATGACAATAGAGGGTCCGAAACGGACGAACCTACTGCCGGGGGGGTTCCCGAGCAGCAACTTCCTGTGCCCTCTCCAAGGAGGAGGCCAACAGGAGTTACGATCAGGGAACCCACGGGCAGCCCTTCTGCAGAAAGGCCTTCTGCTCCCCAAGGGAAGGGGAAAGAAAAGGCCCCAGAACCAGTTGTTGACTTGGAAGAGTCTTCTGATGACAATGGTAACGTTATTTCGCTTTTAAACGGTCTGCCAATCCCCTGTCACATGTTTGACGGGGATGGCAACTTTACATATGCTCCAAATCTAGGGCCAAACTTCTTCATGCCAGAAAATGAGTATATGATTAATAGAGTCAATAGTATAGCGACCAGTTGTAGCTCGGGTATTCACTTTATTATCTTCTTTCTGTTGTATTACTTACTTTCACATTTTTCTTCCCTTACTAACCTCTTGTGTTTATTTTCATGCAGATATGTCGACTCCCAATATCTTTGACATGTACCAGGCCGAAGAGGAAGAGGAAGTCCCTCAACTTCAACGGAGGTCAAAGAAACGTACTGGTGAAACCAGTCAAGGCCCTTCAGTCAAGAAGAGTCGACTAGAAGACCTTCCTCAGGGCACACCAACTGGGCAAAGTCCTGCGCCAACTGGGCGAACTCCTACCCCTCCTCCAGCTCCTTCTGAACAGCAAAACACCCCTACTCGGTCCAACCCTCCACCTGCGCCTGCTAGGGAGCATCTTTCTCGCGAAGAGGCTCATGAGGCCAGGCTCGTGAGCCGTACCATTCCATCCTCTAAGGATCGAATTGAACGCATAGGCAAAGGTGAGCGTGTTGGGGCCGCCATGATCCAAGCGGTAGAGCTACTAGTCGATCAGATCCTGAACAGGGCTTTGAACGAGATCTCCAGCGTAAGTATTTCTTTGCTCCTCAAGTCTTTGTTTTTTCAGTTCTCGTGATAAGTCTTGACTTCTTTTTCTTTCGTTTACAGGCCTTACTTTCTGCCATTACTGCTCACACCCGAGCCCAGGCCTACTTTGAGCAGATTGAGGCTAAAGTTCTCGAGAAACATCAGGTGAAGGCGGCTGAGGAGCTTTCAGCTGCTGAGGCCAAACATGCTAAGGAGTTGGAGGCGGTGGTCCGAGAGAGGGATGCAGCGGTGACCAAACTGTCCGCGGCTGAAGCTGCAAAAGATGCAGCGGTTAAGCTGAGGGAAGAGTACCGGTCGTACAACAAAACTCATCTCCGCGAAATCAAGCATCTGGAGGGGGTATTCAAGTCTAAGGACGAGACTATTGCCACTCTCGAGGGCAAGGTGCAGCAGTCGGAGCTTGACAACTCCAAGAATCTAGAAAAGTACAAGAGGATGACACTCCGATGTTTCTATAACTTCTGGAAACACAATCAGGGTGCTGACTTTAGCTACCTTTCAGAGGAAGTCAGAGTTGCGGAGTTGGCTCGGTGCGCTGCTCAACTGGCAGAAGAGGAGGCAAGAGCCGCCATTCCTGCAACCCCAAGCGTCGTTGGTTTGGACGAAGAAACCATCGAGGAAAAGACTGATCAGGTTGTTGCCCAGGATCCTCCTGCCCCCCATGCCTCTTAATTTATTTAACTGTCTTTCTTTCTTTTTGAACATGTGACCCATGGGTCGAAATGTAAAAACAACAGTTTCTTTTTAAACTTTTGCTGCACGGGCAGTAAATCTTTTTGTTTGAACAATTACATGCAAGCAGCAATGCTTGCGGTGTAAAGGCTTAACTCTTGGTGTTATAATATTTTTACTTATTATAACGTTTGTCCGTATGACCGAACTCAGCATAGTACTTTGTCATGATTTATCAAAACATATATTTTGAAAAAATACTCTAAGTACTTGAAGCATGCTTTCACTCATTTTGTTCATGTGTTTACATACCTTGAGAGTATGCTTTGCTATCGATATGCCTTATATGCCCCCCAAGTGATCGAGGAGCTTTAGGTCCTTGGTCACTTGCCTTGACCATGGCCTGTCCGAACATTCCTGTTCGTGCGGAAAAATGATACTTGTAATACAGCAAAACAACACACGTAATGAACAAATACTTGTAAATGTAAATTCACAAAGGTTGGCAAGAACGACTGGCTGAGCACAGTCCCTTATAATTTCGTATTAAAAATGGACTAATCATGTCTTTACGAATGATTCTGAAACAGAATCTTACATATACGAGCAGTTAGCCATACACCGTGGCTAACCCTCTTTGCAAAACTTGTAAAAATTAATAGAAAAATTTGAACAAGCCAGTCCTTTAAGAAGGGCTGTTTATTGGTAATACTTGCGCAGGTGTTCTCCATTCTAGTAACGTGGAACGAGATCTCCGTTTAAGCGTGCAAGTTTGTAGGTGCCTGGGTGAAGGACTTCTTCAATCTGGTAAGGTCCTTCCCAGTTAGGTCCGAGCACGCCAGCAGTGGGGTCGCGGGTATTCAAGAAGACTCGTCGTAACACCAAGTCTCCGACGTTGAATCTTCTTTCTTTAACTTTGGAGTTAAAGTACTGGGCGACTTTTTGTTGATAAGCAGCAACTCGGAGTTGAGACTTTTCTCGCATCTCATCAATTGAGTCTAAGGACTCCAGCATTAGCTGGCTGTTTTTCTCTTGATCATACGTTAAACGCCGATGTGAGGGGGGATCTATCTCGACGGGTACCATGGCCTCATACCCATAAGCTAAGGAAAATGGGGTACGTCCTGTGGCTGTTCGATGAGATGTTCTATACGACCAGAGGACTTCAGGTAGTTGTTCTGGCCATGCTCCTTTTGCTTCTTCAAGTCTTTTCTTCAGGGTGTCTTTGAGGGTTTTGTTTACAGCTTCGACTTGCCCATTCGCTTGGGGGTGTGCGACTGAAGAAAAGCTCTTACTTATCCCATGCCTTCCGCAGAAATCGGTGAATAGGTCGCTGTCAAATTGGGTACCGTTGTCCGAAACTATCTTTCTGGGCAGACCGTAGCGGCACACAATGTTCTTGATGACAAAGTCGAGAACTTTCTTGGTCGTTATGGTTGCGAGTGGTTCATCTTTGACCCATTTTGTGAAGTAATCAATAGCCACAACTGCGTACTTTACTCCTCCTTTTCCTGTTGGCAGGGATCCAATTAAGTCTATTCCCCATATTGCGAAAGGCCACGGGCTCTGCATCTGCTTTAGCTCGTTTGGAGTTGCTCGTGGGATTTTGGAGAATCTCTGACATTTGTCACACCTTCGTACGTACTCCATTGAATCCTCATTCATCGTTGGCCAAAAATAGCCCTGTCGAAGAATTTTTTTCGCCAAACTCTGCCCCCCAGCGTGATCTCCGCAGAAGCCTTCATGCACTTCTTTCATGAGTTCCTTAGCTTTTTCTGACGTGATACACCTGAGCAGTGGCATTGAGTATCCTCTTCGGTACATAACACCGTCGAGCAGTATGTACCTAGCAGCTTGTCTTTGCAGAGTTCTGGCCTTGTTTCTATCTGCTGGCAATGTCCCATTTGTCAGATACTCCAGGTAAGGTGCCATCCATGTATCTTCTATTCGAATTTCCATGCCGGCTTCGGCCGCATCAATACTTGGTTCACTTAATCTCTCTACTAGGACTATGTTCAAGGTGTCAGCATCTTTAGCACTTGCAAGTTTGGCCAAGGCGTCTGCATTCGAATTTTGGTCTCGCGGAATCTGCTGGAGGGTGTATTTTGTAAACTGCGCTAGCAAATCTTTTGTTTTGTTAAGGTAGGCCATCATTTTTAACCCTCGCGCTTGATATTCTCCCAGGACTTGATTCACGACCAGCTGGGAGTCGCTGTAAATATCGAGCGCTTTTATATTCATTTCCCTGGCCATTCTCAGTCCAGCGAGGAGTGCTTCGTATTCCGCTTCATTGTTTGACGCTGCGAAGTCAAACCTGATTGCGCAGTGAAATCGATGCCCATCGGGCGTTATCAATATCACTCCCGCTCCAGCGTGAGATTCATTAGATGATCCATCTGTGAATAGCTTCCACGAAGGAGTCTTGTCTTGAGGCATGGGCGCCTCAGGCTGTTCGCACAACTCATTGCTGGGGAGTTCGGTGAACTCCGCAATAAAATCGGCTAAGGCTTGCCCTTTTGTTGCTGCTCGCGGTGAATAAGTTACGTCGAACTGTCCCAATTCGACCGCCCATTTTAACAGTCGTCCAGCCGCTTCAGGTTTTTGGAGGACTTGCCGAAGGGGCTGGTCGGTCAGAACTGAGATAGGATGGGCTTGGAAGTACGGTCGCAACTTTCGGGAGGCTAGAATTAGGCAATATGCTAATCTTTCAATCGGTGGATATTTTAATTCTGCACCGATAAGCCTTTTGCTGACGTAGTAAACAACTTTCTGCACGCCTTCTTCTTCCCGTATCAGTACTGCACTAGCAGCAACTTCGGTAATCGCCAGATAAATATACAAAGTCTCTCCTTCGATTGGTTTTGATAGGATGGGAGGTTGCGACATATGAGCCTTTATTGTCTGGAATGCTTGCTCGCAGTCTTCCGTCCATTCAAACTTCTTATTTCCCCTAAGTAGATTGAAGAATGGAACGCACTTGTCAGTTGATTTTGAGATGAATCTACTAAGGGCAGCTATCCTTCCGGTCAGGCTTTGGACATCCTTGATCTTTTCTGGCGATTTCATATCGATCAGGGCTTTTATCTTGTCGGGGTTGGCCTCGATGCCCCTTGAATTTACTATAAACCCTAAAAACTTTCCTGACCCGACTCCAAAGGAACATTTGAGGGGATTCAACTTCATATGGTACTTGTTTAACACATCAAAGCACCTTCGCAAATCCCTCACATGTCCTTCAGCCTTCTTGGATTTTACCAGCATGTCATCCACATATACCTCCATGCTAACTCCGATCAGCTCCTTGAACATGTGGTTGACTAGTCGTTGGTAAGTCGCACCTGCGTTTTTTAGTCCAAAAGGCATTACCTTGTAACAATATAAGCCCGTATCGGTCCGAAAGCTGGTATGATCCTCATCAGGGGGATGCATAATGATCTGATTGTAGCCTGAATACGCATCCATGAACGAAAGGATCTCATGCCCAGCAGTTGCATCGACTAGCTGGTCGATCCTCGGGAGTGGGAAACAGTCTTTTGGGCAGGCCTTATTGAGGTCTGTAAAATCCACACAGGTCCGCCATTTGCCGTTAGGCTTGGGGACCAGCACCGGATTGGAGACCCATGATGGATAAAACGCCACCCTGATGAACCCATTTTCTTTAAGTCTTTCGACTTCCTCTTTCAAGGCTCTCGATCTGTCTTTATCGAGCAGCCTTCTTTTTTGTTGCACCGCTGGAAAGACTTTGTTCACGTTCAGGACATGGCTGATCACTGCAGGATCTATTCCGACCATGTCTTTATGCGACCAGGCGAAAACTTCCTGGTTCTCTTGCAAGAATTCCACCAGCGCCTGCTTTGCGGTAGGTTCTAAATTCTTCCCAACCCTTACGATTCGGGTCGGGTCTTTTTCATCGAGCTGGACCTCCTCCAGGTCCTCGACGGGTCCAACATTTTCTTCAAAATCCCCAAAGCGATGATCCAAATCCATATCCTCACTTTGGGCAACACCCTATTTGGTGACTTTTCCACCTGATTGGGTTTGTCTGTTTTTCGTCATCTGCAATCGTTCTGGGGTAGCGCTCCTCAATGCTCCACTTTTTGCCTTTGTGATCGAGGCGTTATAGCACTCCCTGGCTTCCCTTTGGTTTCCCAAAACGCATCCTAACCCTGTGTCCGTTGGGAATTTCATGGCTAGATGTCACATGGAGATGATGGCTCTCAGTTCAACCAGTATGGGTCTTCCAATAACGGCGTTATACGCTGAAGGACAATCGACCACTACAAAAGTGGCGAGCAATGTCCTTGAGGCAGGCGCTGTACTTGTTGTCACTGGGAGTTTGATCATTCCGGCTGGTGCAAGTCCTTCTCCAGAGAAGCCGTATATGGTTTGATTGCAGGGCTCCAAGTCCTTCACAGATAGCTTCATGCGTTCCAGCGTTGATTTATACAGGATGTTCACTGAACTTCCTGTATCGACCAGTACTCTTTTTACCATCATATTGGCCATTTGGATGTCCACGACCAGCGGATCGGAATGCGGGAACCGGACGTGTTGGGCATCACCCTCAGAGAAGGTTATCCTGCATTCCTCTGAGCAGGCCTTTTTCGGCGCTTGGTCCTCCACAGTCATCATCTCGATGTCCTGGTCGTGGCGTAGAGTTCGAGCGTATCGTTCTCTAGCCTTTCCGCTGTTTCCTGCGAGGTGCGGGCCTCCACAGATGGTTAAAAGTGTTCCGGCTACGGGGGCAGGCTGTAATGGTGGCGAGCGTTGGCGTGTGGACGTCTGCTCGTTGCCACCTGGAGCTTCTCGTTGGGAAGTTCCCGAGGCCCGTACGTACCTTCTCAAGTGTCCTTGTCTAATGAGGAACTCAATTTCATCTTTTAGCTGGTTGCATTCATTAGTGTCATGTCCGTAGTCGTTATGGTAACGACAGAATTTGGTAGTGTCTCTTTTTGAAATGTCTTTTCGAATGGGCCCAGGTTTCTTGTAGGGCACACTAGAGCTTGTAGCCTGGTAAACCTCTCCTCAAGACTCAACGAGGGCAGTGTAGTTAGTGAACCTAGGTTCATAACGATTACCCTTGGCTCGTTTATTGTCGGAGGTGGAAGGCTCATTTTGTGGCCGTTTCCCACCATTCTTGCCATTACCGTTGCCGTTTCCGTTGCCGTTGCCGTTGCCATTTGGTTTGGTGCCATTGACGGCTTTGGCGGGTTCGGCAGCCTTCTTACCCTTGTTCGAGGGTTTTCCATCATCGGCAATGGCTTCTTCGAGCTTGATATACCGATCAGCTCGGTCTAAGAACTCCTGGGTGGTTCTAACCCCATCCTTACGAAGACTTTTCCATAGGGGCGAACGGCGCTTCACTCCCGCGGTTATAGCCATCATTTTTCCTTCGTCCCTGACTGTCTTTGCTCCGGCTGCCGCTCGCATAAAGCGTTGGATGTAATCTTTTAGTGATTCTCCATCTTGCTGGCGGATCTCAACCAGTTGGTTTGCTTCGGTCGGGTGGACACGACCTGCGTAGAACTCCCTTACGAACATTTCCCAGGAAACTATGCTTGCAGGTGGGAACTTAAAGAACCATTCCTGCGCGACTTCAGAAAGTGTTGCAGGAAAGATCCTGCACCGAGCGTCTTTCGGACACTTTCTGAATGTCCATCTGGATTTCAAACTTATTCACATGCGAGACGGGATCCCCGTATCCATCAAAGTTTGGGAGCGTAGGCATCTTGAACTTGCCGGGAGTCTCTGCGTTGGCTATTCTTTGGATAAATGGAGTGCCTTTTCTTCTATCGTGGTCGATGTAAGAGGTCCTTCCTCCGACCAGCTGTTGTACAGCCTGATTTAGTGCGTCTATCTGGGCTTGCAACACAGTAGGAATAGCTATGGTCTCAGCTGCTGGGGGGATGTTCTCACCATGCTTTTCTCGACGATCATTGAGTATGTCTCTTAGATCTTCCTCTCTTCTCCGTTGCTCGCTACGTCCGAGCCGGTTGAAGACATTATTTTGCCTGGGTTGCCCCCCAGCATCTTGTCTATTTGGTTGATCATCTTGAGGTATTTGGCTCCTGCCTTTACCTCTATTTCCGTTCCTTTCATCAGCATTGTCCTTGCCTGAGTCAGCCTCGTTGTAGTCGTGGCCATCTTTGAACTTTGACTGGTTGTGGTAAGACTGGTTGTTCCCTCTATTCCCGTCTCTGGCAGAAACACCCCGAGCGTTAGAGGGTGGCCTGCGCTAGTCGCGATGTCCCCGTGCATTATCATGCCGTTGGGATCCACGGACCGCAGAGCCTAACTCCGAGTCTCTCCTGTTACCAGGAGGGTAGTGACTCCTGTTCGCTTAGTGTGGCCCATCATTCTCGCGGCGTCTAGGACTACGAGGCTGTCGCTCGGCCCTATTCTGCCTTTGCTGCGGGGGATTACCTCGAGTAGCGTGGGATGGAGGATCTGCCTCGGGGTCCAGTGGAACATCGTCATGAGGCATCTGGGGCTGTTCAGGCCTTTGCGGACTTGAAGGATGGACCGGTGGGCTAGGATTGGGACCTCCCTGGGGTGGCCCATTTTTAGGTTGATTAGGCTGCGAGGCAGGCGCGGCCTGATTTCTGGCCAACAGCAAGGCCGCTTCAAGGGCTGCCATGGCCTCGGTCTGGCGGCGATCCACCTCCGCTTGTCTCTCGCTTAACTCCGCCCGCTGACGATCAAGCTCCTGCTGCTGCCTTGCCATAGCTTCTGCGGCAGTCTCTTGATTGGCTCTCAGACTAGCCAACTCTTCCTGCAATGCGCCCAGGGTGCTCCTCAAAGTCGCATCGTCCATTTCCTCCTCTCCAAAATCTAGCTGTGGCTCATCTTCCGCCATGCTTGCAGGGGGAGGAGGAGGTGGCGGATTCGACGGTGTAGCGGCGGCGGTCTGAGCAGCTTTCTTCCCTGCTTTCGCCATTAGTTTTATCAACAATGATGAATCGTCCTCTCAATGAAAGCACCAGAATGTTGACCCACGATTTAGCCAACTGACACGGAGTCAAAATATGAATGATACAGACGAATATATATAGATAATAACGTAATGACAAAAGTAAAGAAAACACAGTAATTTATAGTGGTTCGGCCCCAGAATCTGGTAATGACCTACGTCCACTTAGAATGATATTGATATGGGATCAAAAGTGTGATCAGAGAACTTGGGTTCAATGAGTTTCAACACTCCTCATAAACAATACAAGTTTTCACAGATAATTCCTATATCTCTATGATTTCCGGGCTCCAAAAGGTCCCTTCCCATGAGCCATCTCTTGCTTTTTATAGGCTCATGGAGGGTTGCCCAATATTGTTACAGATATTATCCCCTGAATCATGGGATATTCAGAAGATTGCATGAAATAAATTCGGGATACATAAGATCTTTCCATAAATGTTGTTTTGCCAGCGGAACCACCGACCAGTCTGGTCGTGGTAAAGACAGGTCTGTCCTGCTTCTGGTGTGTCCTGGTCGATACTCTAGCAGACGCTCCAGGTGTCAGGAACGTGTCAAGAGATTATTCGCCACGTCACAAATGTTAATTTATTGGATAACACCATTAAAGCAAGTGAGGCATCTCCCTTCATCCCATATTGCGCACATGACCCATGAATGACTTTTCAGGAAGTGTCTTGGTTAACGGGCCAGCCAGGTTCTGTTTCGACGCTATCTTCATAACAGTCACATCACCTTGGTGTACAATCTCTCTTACTAGATGGTATTTCCTTTCTATATGCTTCCCTCTCTTGTGGCTTCGCGGTTCTTTGGAATTAGGAACTGTTTCGCTGTTGTCACAGTACAGGATTAGTGGCTTATCCATATCTAGAACAACTGCCTCCTTAGCTCCTTCATAAGCCGCTATGTATTAGACTTCCATGGTTGAATCAGCTATGCTAGATTGATTAATGCTTCTCCAGAAAACAGCTTCTCCACCAAGAGTGAACACTGACCCGGATGTCAATTTTCGACTGTCTTTGTCTGATTGGAAATCAAAATCAGTGTATCCAACAGGGTTTAGCTCACCCTCAAAATATACCAACATATAGTCACTCGTTCTCCTAAGATACTTGAGAATGTGATTTACTACAATCCAGTGCTCCAAACTAGGATTCAATTGATAACGACTTACAATCCCAATTGCATAACATATGTCAGGCCTAGTACACAACATAACATACATCAGTCTCCCAACTGTTGAAGCATAGGGATACTTTCTCATATCCTCTTCCTCCTGAGGTGTCTTGGAGAGAGCAATTCCATGTCTGGTCGACAATGGTCCTTTCTTGGAATTCTCCATAGAAAATCTTTCCAGCACCTTATCTATATAATTAGCCTGAGAAAGTGCCAAGAGCTTGTTCTTCCTATCCCTTAGGCTTTGGATTCCCAGAACATAGCTATCCTTGCCCAAATCTTTCATTTGGAACTTTTCAGCTAACCACTTCTTTAAGTTTGACAATGTCTCTACATTGTTCCCAATGAGCAAAATGTCATCAACGTAAAGAACTAAGAAAACCACCACTTTTCCTTTGATGTATTTATACACACATGCTTCGTATACATTATGTCCAAAGCAATATGTTTTAATTGTTTCATCAAAAGTGATATTCCAAGATCTAGATGCCTAATTTAATCCATAAATGGATTTTAGCAACTTGCACACCTTTTGATCATCCCCTTTCTTTATGAACCCTTCTGATTGTACCATATAGATAATTTCATCAAGATAGCCATTCAGAAATGTTGTCTTGACGTCCATTTTCCATATCTCATAATCATTGGCAGCCGCTATGGATAAGAGGATACGAATGGATATGAGCATGGCCACAGGAGAAAATGTTGCTTCATAATCAACACCTTCTCTCTGAGTGTAACCTTTGGCTACAAGCCTCGCTTTTAAAGTTTCTACTTTCCCATCTACACCTCTTTCCTTCTTTTATATCCACCTACACCCTAAGGGCCTAATATCTAAAGGTGGATCCACAAGTTCTCAGACAGAATTGGAATACATCGATTCCATTTCTTGGTTCATGGCTTCTTGCCAGTTCACCTTTTCAAGATCATCCATTGCCTCTTTTAAGGTTAATGGATCGTCCTTGTTTGTATCAGAAACAAGGACATGTGCCTCATGTTCATAGCGAATAGGTTGTCTCACAATCCTCCCACTACGATGTTGCACTGGGGTCTCTTTTTTAGGAATCATTGTTTCCTTGGTTTTTTGTTTATCATTTAATGATGAAGATGATTGTGATGGAATCTTATCAGCTGTGAGTTCCTCCAATACTACCTTGCTCTGAGGTTTATAGTTATTCATATAGTCATGTTCAAGGAAGGCCGCATTTTTTGAAACAAATACCTTTTGTTCCTTGGGACTATAGAAATAACCACCTCTTGTTTTTGGAGCGTAGCCAACAAAAATGCACACTTTTGACCTTGATTCAAATTTCCCTAATTTAGGTCTAAGAACATGAGCAGGACAGCCCCAAATACGGAAATGGTGCAAACTATGTTTGTTTCCATTCCACAGCAATAATGGCATTTTTCTAATGGTCTTAGATGGGACTACATTCAAAATGTATGTCTCTGTTTGAAGTGCATATCCCCAGAATGAGAGAGCAAGTGAAGAGTAGCTTAACATAGACCTGACCATGTCCAACAAGATCTTGATTCTTCTTTCAAAAACACCATTTTGCTATGGCGTTCCTTGTACTGTGAGTTGGGATAGAATACCATGCTCCAGCAAGAAATCTTTGAATTCTAAATCCAAATATTCTCCACCTCGACCAAATGGAAGTGTCTTTAGAGTCTTACCTAACTACTTCTTAGCCTCAGCTTTAAATTCTCGAAACTTACCAAAGGTTTCAGATTTCCTATGCATTAAGTAAGTATGACCATATCTTGAGTAATCGTCAATAAAAGTGATGAAATACTCATCCCACCTCTTGCTTGAACATTGATTGGACCACAGATATCGCTATGTACAAGCTCCAAAGGTTCTTTGGCTCTATTGTCTATCGTTGAGAAAGGACGTTTGGTCATTTTCCCTTCTAGACAAGATTCACAAACCAGAAGAGTTCCAACTCTTAGTTCTCTCAAAGGTCCATCTTTTGTTAACCGGTTTGTCTTATCTAGACCTATATGACCAAGTCTATTATGCCAAAGATATGTGTCATCCTCGTTTGAAATTTTTTGTCTTTTGTTATTTTGTAGTTTTGCTACATTAAATAATTTTGAATTATTGAGCATTTGTTCATTTGGTTTGAGCATATACAGTATATTATTATGTTCTGCTTGACATATTTTGAAACCATTCTTTGAAATACACAATCACATTATTATTAAAATAAATATCAAAAAATTATTCACGCAACATAGATAATGAAACTAAGTTTCTTGAAAATCCAGGAATAAAATAAACATTGTTCAAAACTAAATAATTGTTCCCAAAATTTAAGCAGATTGTTCCCTTTGCTCTTGCTGAAACGAGCGCTCCACTTCCAACTCACATGGTCACCTCGTCGTCTATCAGCTCCCTTGATGACTCAAATATTTGCATGGAAGAACAAACATGGTTAGTGGCTCCTGAATCTAAAACCTAGGATGATATATCATCTTCCACTACACAAGCTTCAAGTACAAGCAAATCATATTTACCTTTCTTTTTCAGCTCAGAGAGATACTTCTTGCAATTTCTCTTCCAGTGACCTTCAACTCCACCAGTGGAAACATTTTCCTTTTGGTTCTTTCTTCTGTGAGTTGTTGTCATTTTTTTTCTCCTTGGCTTTTGGTGCCTTCTTGCCTTTATTGGACTTTTTTCCCTTTCCTTTGTCCTTATTATTCTTCTTCTTTCTCTTCTTCGATTTCTCCTCGGAGTTCGAAGGTTTCTCCTCTACCACATTTGCTTCAATCTCTTTTGTAATAGATTTTTTAAGAGATTCAAATGTTTGCAGTTCATTCAACAGCTGGGTCATGTTGAATTCAAACTTATTCATAATATAACTGGTGGTGAATGAAGAAAAGGCAGGAGTGAGCGATTCAAGTATGATGCTTACTTGTGTACGCTCATCAATGATGGCCCATGTATTTCTGCTTCATGCATCACATTAATCATGTGTAAAACATGTTCACGTAGAGAAACATCTTTCTTCATCATAGTAGTCATGTAGATTCTAGTAGCCTCATGTCTACTTTGGTCAGGTTGCTGCCCAAACATGGCCTGTAGAGAATCCATTATCTCAAACGCATTTTCCATGGTTTCATGCTTTGTTCTTAGAACATCATTCATGCTCACAAGCATGTAACACTTTGCCTTATTATTGGATTAAATCCAGGCATCATACTTGTCCCGAACATTCTTCGAGGCAGTGACAACAGGCTCTTCAGGACATTCTTCAGTCAGGACAAATTTTTGGTTCTCATAGATTAACATAAGATTTAGATTTGATTTTCATCTTATAAAATTATTAACATTAATTCTTTCAAGTCATATAAAATCGGTTATTGGATTGCCACCGCTCGACAATACTGAAATAAATAAAAACAATAATATTATCATTTGAAAAAATATCAATGTTTTGGAAAGTAAACATGATGCATGAATGCAAGAATTAAAACACATAAATTAACATTTACTATTCCAAGATAAACTACCCAACAAATAAAGTGTTGTTTTAGGGTCGGTCAAGTTTAATTCAGATAGCTTATAAGACAATCTTACCTTTATTGTTTGGTCAAAATGCAATGATCCACCGCAAAATCTTAATTACATCTTTGTAAGTGTAACCCATTATTTCGGATTTCATGACTTAACTTAGAGAGTGCCGCCTTAGGTCGGCCAAACCTAAAATACATCACTTCCTCCTTTCTTCGCAAGAAGCCAACATTGGTATTAATATTTCTAGAAACCTTCCTTAGGGGAACGAAAACAAATCCGCCTCGACGCCCTATTCATATCTCACGGTGTTGTACTTATAATGGAGACCACAGGTCACATTGAGATGTTCACCTTCTCCCACTTACTTATTTTAAATTAATGTGTTTTATTAAACTAATCAATTAATTCCAAATTAATTACTAGTTTCTTAATAACCCTTTGAATTTAAATAATTACAAAAAACATAATTATAAAAGAGTATGTTTCTATAATTAATGTGATCTAAATAATTACCCATTACATTCATCTAACTTTTCTAAAACACATTTTACATAAAGTTGGTTATCTTAAAGGCCTATAAAATCTTTTGCATTTATTATGGTGTGAGTTACCAAGTTTTAATTAATTTAATACTTAGTAGTTTACATGCAATTCATATAAACAAATAGGACAATCCTAGATAATCATGTTTCTAGAAGATGTATGATTAATGAGAAATTGTGTGGGGTTTCATGAATGACATGTAATTGACTAATGCATGATCATGTTATCAATTAGACATCAATGAACATTTATTTAAATAAATAAAATAAATATATAAATAAACAATAAATAATGAACCAAATACTAATGGGTATTTCAAAGATTTACAACCCTTTGGGAAAATTATAAATTAAAATTGCAATCTAAGCCTATGTAGCTTTCAAGAATCTCCAAGAATGCTCCTCCTCTCCTTTTTGCTTTCTTGCTGATCTTTAGGAACTTTGTTTTGTCCAACTTATTAATTATAAATAAATTTTCTAATTGATTTATTTAATTAAATAACCATTTTGTCAACTTTTTAATTTAGTTGATTTTAAATAATTGAAGAATCAAATTCATATAACTATTTAAACTTAAGATATTAATATATGTTAACCAACTAAAATATATTTTAATTTCTAATAAAATAAAAAATAAGATAATTAAACTTTTAAATTCAAATAATTTAAAAATTAATTAAATAAAATATATTTTTCAACAACTTAGGAATTAGGGTTTTTGGCACCAAAATGGTGCCTTAGGGCCAGCAACACAAGGAGCCATAGGCTCGAGTGGGGTGGTTGGCCGGCGTGCAAGGGCCTGGCCAGGGGCCTAGCACACGAGCCTGGCAGGCGCGGAGGCCGACGAGTGTGCGCATGCATGGGTGCGGGGTGCGCGCTGGGAACCACGAGGCTGCACGTAGGGAGCCGCGGGGCTGGGGTTGCGTCGGGCGCGCGGTTGCATGAGGCTCAGGCTTTGTGCGTGTGCGTGGGTGAGCAGAGGCTCGAACCGTGTGCCTCTTAGGTGTATGGCTTGGGATCCTCTTTATCTTTGTGTATAGATTTTTAAAATACATATTTTTTTAAATAAATTTACAAAATTCTTATGCCCTTTATGGCTTACACAAGATCTAGAAAAGCAATAACCCAATAGCACCATATAATTAACGATCCATCATTCAACCATACATTCAAAAAACACATCCATCCATTCAATATACATATCAACATACATATAACAAATGCAAGAAACCCACACAGTATTTAATATATATGTATAGACAGCTCTGATAGCAATTGTTGGTATTAAATGATCAAATCAAAGGTATGCAGCGGAATATATGGACCCATTTTAATAAATATTAATACCATTCAAGATCATACACATATATAAATATCAAATCACATACAAATAGATCAGGGATTACCTCTTGTAGCCTATCAAGTGTCCTTGAGACTTTTTGTATAAATCAACGATCTTCTTATCCAGTGTTCTGAGATCTCACACCCTAATCTTCTAGACCAATCCTCAAACACACAAGGATGTGTGTTGGCATGTAGGTTTCAAAAGGTTAATTTATGTGACTTCTTAGATGTACTCAACACATAAGTTTTTGACAGAGAGAAGGTTTTGAATAGTTTTTAGGTTTAGAAAAAAAAATTATCGGTTTTGAGAGAGAGTCTGTATTTTTATTATTCAAAATAATAATAATGCCTTATTCTAAAAGTTACGTACTATCAAACTTATAAAGATATTTAATCTAATTAAATAATCTTTATTTTATTAAAATTTAATTCAAATTAAAACTGATTAGATATTTTCATTTAATTATTTATTTAAATCATATTTAAAAAGAATAATTAAATAACTGATTAAACAAACTTATTTGAAATTCAAAATTCAAATCACAGGGATAAAAATCCCTAATGCTAGGCGCCACACACTGTATTGTACAGTGCGTGTCGCCCAGCCCTATAAGGGTTGCTCTAATTTTCTCATTTATTTATTTAATCAACTTTTAAGCCAATATATTTATCCCAACATAAATATCAGTTAATCCAAAATTTTCTTTATCTTAAAATATCAGTTTTAAAATAAATAAATAAATATCATATTATAAATAAGATATTTATTATTATCTCTCTTTAAATTAATCCAAACAAGATTAATATTAATTTTAACCTACAGTTTTTAAAAATAAAAACTATATAGTTAAATAATTAATTAATTTACAATTAATAAATTACTCATAATTATCAAATAATTATTCCCTTGCCCTGGAAAATTAATTCTTTTGCAATATAGTCTTTTCTCTTAACAAATCTTTCTTTTGACATACTTACTCTTCATAGTGTAGGACAAAGGTGATATGAGGACCATGAACCTATAATACGAAGCTCTAATAAACCAGAATAATAATTAAATTCTTTAATCTAATAATCTCATTTATTAATTCCATGATTACTCCACTATAAATATGGAATTGCACTCTAAGTATTTATAGAATTATATTTATAGAGTTTTCTCTAGTTTTCTATTGATATAATCAATATATGTAGTTCTGTCCTCCATTATTGGTTCGTTAATTAGAGTTGGTCAAAAATATCATTTTACCCTTCTAATTACCTCTTGATCCTTAAGTACCATTAATTCACTAATGAATAATTAATCTATAATCTAATTATAGATTTGAGCTCAATAACTATTCAGTTCCAGAATCAACCCTTCAGGTAACCAATATTTGATCTGTTAGGAAAGCATGGATTCCATTATTGTAATTCATGTTCCCAGCCATCCATGATATTGAATCTCCAAAACAAAAGTTATTAGCCTCATTATCCTAAGATACCTTAACGAGTGAATCAAAAGATCCAATAAACATAAACAGGAGTTCATGAATACTCAAGATTTAGAATAATCTACAAATGATCATCTATTATGATAAGAATTAAATATTTACGTTAAATGACAAGTTTATAAAGATAATTACTTCTTATCGGTCTTGTCATATATAATCTCTATTATATACAACACCTTTACTAAGATGTCTATCCACATCAGTAATCTAAATCTAGATTACTTGCATCTCGTTTGCTTAGTAAACCGTACTAATAACCATTCATTAAAGATACCTTACTTTAATATGTTACTGGCTATTTTATTCATTATATATGATCTTAATTCTCTCGTACTAATACAATATCATATTCTCATGAATGAATAGGGAATTTTCTTGATATTATTATATAATTAGTTCAAACAATAATTAAAACATTCAAATATAATAAAATTGTACTTTTATTTAAAACCAATAAAATGTCTTTACATGTTTTTAGGGCATTAATCCAAACAATAAGGTGTGTATTTGTAGGCTATACCTAAAATAGTAAAGTCTATATAAACTATTAGACTTGGAGTCTAATGTCATAATTGAATCAAGAGATGTTGATGGCATGAGAAGTTTGATGAAGCCATTGTTTCTGATGGGTTTAGACACAACAGTGCGGACAAGTGCTTATTCTCTAGAATTGTGAATATTATGTCATTCTAGTGTGTCTATATGATGATGGCATGTTGATATTAAGTAACATCGCAAATGGCATAATAGAAACAAAGAGGTTTCTATCTTCTACTTTCAAGATGAAAGACCTTGGAGAGGTTGATACCATACTAGGTATCAAAGTTAGAAGAAGTATGGATGGATATGCCTTAGTTCAAGCTCACTATATTGAGAAGATGCTTGAAAATTTTAGTCATCTTAATATCAAAGAGGCAAACATGCCATTTGATTCAAGGGAAAAGCTTGAAAATAATGAAGGGAAAGTGGTGGCCCAATTAGAGTACGCAAGTGCAATAGGAAGTCTAATGGCATGTTACAAGAAATCCAACTATCAAACATTGGGAGGTCATAGAAAGAGTATTTGGATACCTCAAAAGGAACAAAGAACTATACCTCCAATATTCAAAGTTTCCTAAGATACTTGAAGGAAATTTTGACAAAAGTTGGATATCGGATGTAGGAGATAATCTCTTTACAACTAGTTGGGTGTTCACCCTTGGTTCGGGTGCAGTTTCTTGGGGATCTAAGAAGCAAACATGATATGTTACTCAACCATGGAGTTTAAATTTGTAGCTCTAGCAGCAACCGGCAAAGAGGTTGACTGGCTTAGAGATCTCATGATGGAGATACCTAAACTCGCGGTTGATGTATCTACGATCTTAATACATTGTGATAATCAAGCCACTTTGATTTGAGCCTACAATAAGATATATAATGAGAAGTCTAGACATATAAATCTAAGACATGACTACGTGAAAGAATTAATTGATAAGGGAGTCATATAAATTTTGTATGTCAAATCGTGTGAGAACTTAGCAGATCCATTTACTGAACCTCTAGGGAGAGATTTGGTTAGTTCTACAAATAGAGGGATGAAACTCCTTGAAAAATAGATTCTCCAATGATGGAAACCTAACTCAAAGCTGATATACATCAAGTGTAGAGTTCAATGGGTAAGAACAAGTTGTTAATAAGGGAATAGTTGACAACATTAACGAATAAGAGTCCCATATAGAATAGTTAATGATGGTTGCTACTGGACATGAGGGTTAAGCCATAAGCTTTTAATGAAATTTAGTTGAAGATCAACAAGCATTTCTAAAGGTAGCAAAGATGCTGCAAGAATTTCACCTTTATGAACCTAGAGGTGGTGCCACCTCTCAAGTGAGTAGGAGTTTTATCTCTGGATTATTCATGAATGGATAAACATAAGATCATAAAAATGCTAAGCGTGCAAAGTGGGAAATACATAAGTAATCAGGTAGAGGTGTGTGAGAAACTACCTGTAACGTCCCAAATTACCTAATAAGGCTTAGGGCCTTGATTAGGGGGCCAGGATGGCAATTTATGGAATTAAATGTTTATGTGAGATATATTTTTGTGTAGGTATGTCATTATGTGAGTTATATTATAATATGACTAGATATGCATGTTTAGGTGTATTAAATATGCATGTGGACTCGTTTCTTATTAGAAGGGAAATTTTCATAATTTGGCTTGTTATGGCCATAATTGTATATATGTGATATATGTGAGAGACCATATTATTATGTGGGTTTATTTTGGTTATTTGGCACGAGACGATCCTAGGGAGCAAGTTAGCGACAAAGTCACCATGGGACCCAATACTCGACTTGGGGGAGTCAAGGAATATTTTGGGTATCGGGTACATCACCGAGTTATCAGATAATGGGAATAAATATTTGAGGATATATTTGGAGTTAGTGAGATCAGGAGGGAATATCGGGGATTTTTTACCATTTTCCCTCGGGGACATTTTTGGTAACCCGAGCCTCGGGATTAGCTTAAGTTACTTGAACCTTAAGGAAACAAAACACAAAAAAAAAACACACTCAACTCTTGCTTGCCTCTCCCAACCGACACTCTCTCTCGCTCACTCTCTCTCAACTTTGGTGTGAAATTCTTGAGAAACCAAAGGGAATTAAAGGGTTGGGTTAAGATTTGGGACTTGTTGCAGCAAGAAGATCATTAAACATAGCTGAGGTAAAGCTCTGATCCTTGTTTTAGTTGAATTATATTTTGGTTTCTTAGAGTTCTTGAGGTGTTCTTGAGCTTTGTGGCTCCAATGATGGATTGTGAGTTTTGATGGGATTTTAATCAAGTTTTAGGTTAGGATTTGTTTATGGTTGATATTTGTAACGCCCTACTTCCTTAGAGTCGTTACTAAGTGAGTTTAAAATGTGCCATTAACTCGCTAATCGAGGTTTTAGAATAAAAGTGTGACTAAACTGAGATGAAATTCGTTCAAAGTCATTAAATATAAAATATTTGGTTATTCATTGAAATCACAGAAAGTTTTACAGTTGGGATCCCAAAATTCAGTTTAGAAAATATATTACAGATCAAAATGTACACGTGGTTGACTTAGGTGACAAAACAACTATTACAATACATTTCATTTTCCCATAATAACCCTAGCCGTGGCGACCAGGCAGGCTGAACATGTACCCATCACTCCACTCTCTCCGCACTCATGGTTGGTCGACCTTTCCTTTGCCCTTACATGCACCATAAAGCACCCGTGAGCCGAAGCCCAGGAAGAAAACTCAACACAAAACAAATAACATATGCATATTTATCAACAGAATATTACAAAGAATCCAATAGGCTAAACACATAGTGGCCATGCTGTCCCAGGCCCTAGGTTCGCGGTCTTCACCGAGAGGATGACTCCAGCATCCTAGGAGGGTCTCGCCCTAACGGCTTACAAATATACATTACATAGCATAATATCAAAAAATATTTAAACATGTACTAAACATAAATAATAGGGCTACATCCTACAATCCAATAAATAGTGCCATTCCCTGCAATACAAACAATAGGGTCATGCCCTAATCTATGGATACTACAGTTTTCTTACCTGTGTCTCAAGCTTCCTGAGAACTATAATCCCGAGCACAGTCCTCTAACCTGAGCCTCGTTGAAAACCTAGTCACAACATATTCATAATAATAATCCATCAAGTTCTAATCCAACAAAAAACTTCAGAATATAATTCTAGCCTCCGAGACCTTGGATTCTACCAAACCGGGTGGTAAAATCCTTCCCGAGCCTTAACATTTGGGTTCCCGAGCAAAAAACCTTCAAACAGCCAATATTTGAATTTAAGTCGCGGCCCAGTCCCTTAAGGGCCGCGATGAGCTTAAGTCAAAGGAAAAATGCCTCTCTGTTGAGGGACACGAGCCACGGCACTCCAAACCTTGGGTCGCGGCGCACCTGGGCAAACAGAGGCTTCCAGCCTTTTCGACACACACAGGCTGCAACGCCTGAAGAACAGGGTCGTGGCTCGAACCTCCAAACCAATAATATCACTATTTTTACTGCCTTTTCCTCAAGCCTAAACCTCAATTTCATACTCCAAACTCAAATTTAACGAAGAATCAAGCCTAAACTTTCCTTCCACACAACCTAGACTCCATAACAAATCTCAGAAACAATTTATATACTCAACAACATCCAAAATCATACTTAGAATCCATTTCCATGCAAACCTCTAATCCTAACATAATTCAACATATAGATCAAGTCCAAGAACTTACCTCTGATTTGTGCTCGACCCTGAGCTAACTTCAATTGCCTCAACCTTCAGTTTTCCTAAAGTTTCAGCCTCAAATCCACAATGGATTTGAGGGAGTGAGAGCAGAGAGAAACTATTTGTTTTTGCTTCTTTTCCTTCTCCTTAATTCCAGTGACTTCTCTAGAATACCCAACCTGCTCTACACCATGTATATCCTTACCAAAAGACCAAATTGCACCTTAAGTCAATCTAAGTTCTCAAGTGCCACTGAGGTCAATTTCGTCATTTGTCATATCCCGCTAATCCTCAATTGTTCCTATAAATCCCCGTTTAATCTCGACATGTCCAAATCATTGCTAAATTACTACCCGTTACTCAATAATTCTCGAGCACATATTACGTTCCCAAAATACACCTATGCTCCTCCCGAGCTGGGTATTCGACCCATTTGTGACTTTCTAGCTAAACTGCTCCCTACGATTGTGTCGGATCGTGCATCACAAATATATCACCGCTCACTCGTGGTATCAATCACAATATACACAAATATTGCATTTATGCCCTCAACGGGCTAAAATTACAAATATACCCCTAATAGCAAATGGGGTCCACATGCATATTTAATTCACCTAAACATGCATTTCTAATCACATAATAATCAAATTCATTTATTAACATAATTAAATGAATTATTACCCTCCTGGCACGCTAATCAAGGCCCTAAGCCATATTAGCAAATTTGGGATGCTACAATTGTCCCCTCCTTACAGAAATTTTGTCCTCAACATTACCTGAATAACTCGGGATACCGATCTTGCATATCTGTCTCAAGTTCCCAAGTCGCCTCTTCCACTTTGCTATTCCTCCACAACACTTTCACTAAGGTGATGGTCTTTCTCCACAAGACTTTATCCTTTCGGTCAAGAATTTAAACCGGCCTCTCCTCATACGATAAATTATGATCCAGTTCCAAGTTCTCATAACTCAACACATGTGTGGAATTTGATACATACTTCTGGAGCATGGATACATGAAACACACTATGAACCCCTGATAGAGCTGGAGGCATCGCCAATCTGTAAGCTACCTCTCCAACATGTTCCAGAATGTCAAAGGGGCCAACAAACCTAGGGCTCAGCTTGTCCCGTACACCAAATCGTTTCACTCCTCTCAGGGGAGAAACTCTGAGAGATACATGGTCACCGACTTGAAATTCTACGCTTTTGCGTTCAAGTCTGAGTAACTCTTCTGGCGACTTTGGGAGGCGAGCATTCGTGCTCTAACCTTTTCAATCGCCTCATTGGTCCTCTGAACAACCTCAAGACCAAGATACCCCCTCTCACTCGTCTCATCCCAATGGATAGGTGATTTGCACTTCCTCCCATACAACATCTCATACGGAGCCACTCTGATAGTCGCCTGATAACTGTGATTGTACGAAAACTCAATCAAAGGGAGATACTTACTCCAAGATCCCCCAAAATCCAGCACACAGGCTCGTAGCATATCCTCCAGTATCTAAATTGTCCTCTCAAACTGTCCGTCCGTCTGAGGATGATAAGCAGTATTAAACCGCAACTATGTGCTCATAGCCTTCTGTAGGTTCTCCCAAAACTTGGAGGTCAAGGTGGGGTCCCTATCGAATACTATCAACCTCGGAGCCCCATGAAGTCGTACAATTTCATTCACATACAATTCAGCATACTGCTCCACAGTATAAGTCATCCTCACAGGCAAAAAGTGGGCTGACTTGGTATACCTATCCACAATCACCCACACGAAATCATGTTGTCCCACAGTCTTCGGCAAAAAAACCATGAAGTCCATGGTGATATCCTCCCATTTCCACTCTAGAATCCCTAGAGGCTGCAACAACCTTGCTAGCCTCTAATGTTCAGCCTTTACCTGCTAACAATTTAAACACTTGGCCACATAATCTACCACATCCCTCTTCATCCCCCGGCCACCAATACAGAGTCCTCAAATCTTGGTACATCTTCGTCGTACCTGGATGTCAAGAATAGGGGTGGTATGAGACTCATCTAGTATCTCTCGCCGAATACCCGAATCCATCGGAACGCAAATCTGGCCCTTGTACTTCAATAGTCCCATCTCTGAAATAGAGAAGTCCTTAGTCGCTCCAGCTAAGACGCTCTCTTTGTGCTCTATCAACTGGGGATCCTCCCCCTATGCCTCCTTGATCCTCTCAAGGAGTGTAGACTGAAGAGTGATGTTGGCTAACTGACCAACCACCAACTCTGTACCCGCCCTAGTCATCTCTTCAGCTAACTTATTTGATATTTATCTCGAACTGAACAACTGTCATGGGTCCTTTCGAATCAGTGCATCAGCCACTACATTGGCCTTCCCAGGATGATATAGAATATCACAATTGTAATCCTTTACCCATTCTAGCCAACGTCTTTGGCGCATCTTCAGATCCTTCTTAGTGAAGAAGTACTTCAAACTCTTATGGTCGGTGTATATTTCTCACTTCTCGCCATATAAATAATGTCTCCAAACCATAAGTGAAAATATCACTACTGCTAATTCTAGATCATGTGTGGGATATCTCTGCTCATACTCCTTCAGTTGTCTCGATGCATAGGCTATCACCTTTCTGGCTTGCATCAGTACACATCCCAAACCCTGTCTAGAAGCATCACAATAAACTACAAACCTCTCATTGTCTAATGGCAAACTCAATACTGGAGCGGTGATCAGTCATCGCTTTAATTCCTTGAAACTGTTCTTGCACCTGTCTGTCAACACATACTTAGTCTTCTTATTTGTCAATTCAGTTAATGGTGTGGCTATTCTGGAGAATCCCTCAACGAACCGCTGGTATTACCCTGCCAATCCCAAGAAGCTCCTAACTTCTGGTACACTGCTCAACCTAGGCCAATCTCTCACTGCCTCAATTTTTCTTGGGTCAACCAGAATCCCCTCCAGACAGACAATATGACCTAGAAATGTTACTTGCGATAACCAAAACTCACACTTGTTGAAATTAGCATATAACATATGCTCTCTCAACCACTGTAATGCCAAGCGCAGATGCTGCTCGTGTTCTATCTCTGACTGAGAGTACACCAGTATGTCATCAATCAATACGATCACAAACTTGTCCAAATAGTCCTTGAAGAACCTATTCATCAAATCCATAAAGGTTGTTGGGGCGTTGGTTAATCCAAATGACATAACCAGGAATTCATAATGTCCATACCTCATGCAGAAAACAGTCTTTGGTATGTCCTCCTCTTTAATCCTTAAGTGGTGATAGCCTGACCAAAGGTCAATCTTAGAGAACATTGTTTTCTTCTATAGCTGGTCAAACAAGTCGCCGATCCTAGGTAGTGGGTACTTGTTCTTAATGGTCAACTTTTCCAGTTCTCTGTAGTCAGTACACATCCTGAAGGATCCATCCTTCTTCTTGACGAACAATACTGGAGCACCCCATGGCAAAAAACTCAGTCTAATGAATCCCAAATCCAGTAACTCTTGTAATTGAATCTTTTGTTCCTTCAACTCTTCCGGAGCCATTCTATAAGGTGTCCTAGATACTGGCTCCGCCCCCGGAGTCAACTCTATAGCAAACTCAATCTCTCAGTGTGGCAGCAATCCTTAAAAATTTGCGGGGAACAAATCTGGAAACTCACATACCAATCTAGTCTCACTCAATCCAACCAGCACAACCCTAGGGGTATCCACGATGTTTGATAGGAATCCTATGAAACCTTCTTGCATCAGGTCTTTAGCCTTCAGTGCCAAAATCCTAGGTACTCGCGGTCCACTCACTGTCCCCATGAATACAAATGGTACCTCCCATTCTGATTCAAAGGTCACCATCCTACGCTTACAGTCAATTGTGGCCCTGTACTTTGATAACCAATCCATCCCCAGGATCATATCAAAGTCATCCACCACTAACTCAATCATATCAACAAACAAATCTTTAGTGTCTATCTCTACTGGCAATGCTCTAACCCATCTCCTAGAGTCTACCAGTTCCCTAGTCGGCAACAAAGTCTGAAATCCTCTAGCATACAAATCACTAGGTCTACACAACTGATCTATCATTCTAGCATAAACAAATGAATGAGTAGCCCCTGAATCAACCAATGCAGTAATGCAAGAACCAGCACTAGAAATCCTACATGTCACGACTGAGGGGCTAGCCTTAGTCTTCTTTAAGATGCATACTCTGGTAAGAGCAAGATTGTCGCTCTACTTCGACTCTTCCTTCCTGGCTTATGGGAAATCTTTCCTCAAATGGCTGATACTCCCACAAGTAAAGCAGGCCCTGATCCTACACTCTCCCTGATGTCGTCGTCTACACTGAGGACACACTGGGAACTCCTCCAGTTGTCTCCCCCGTCCTAATGGCCACTGAAAGCACCCCGTGCCCTCCTATCTAAGCTAGGAGGTACAAAAGAGTTTAGGGCCTTTCTCTTCTGCTAATTGGGGCTACTACCCCGACTAGATCCAATAAAAGGAGGCACCATCCTCCGAGCATCGCGCCTAGAAGCGCTCTCTCTCCATATCTGATCCTCGACCCCCTCAGCTATAAGGGCCTTGTCCACTACCTATTCCTAAGTGGTAGTCCCCGGATCCAAGGTTCTCTTGACGTCGTAGGCGATCATAACATTCAATCCCCACACAAAGTGATCTCTCTGTGCCATCTGGCACAAACTTTGCTAACCGGTCAAACTTCAAAGCATACTCACTAACCGTCATTTGATTCTAAGTCAGGTTGGCAAACTCATCAACCTTCGCAGCTCGAACTGCGACACTGTAATACTTTTCTTTAAAAAATATTCCTGAAATCTTCCCAGGTCATAACTGCAACATTCCTTATCTGCGACACAACATCCCACTAGATGCGGGCGTCTTCTCTCAACATGTAGCTGGCACAAGCTACTATCTCATTCCCTTCCACCCTCATTAAACCTACGATGGAAGAAATCATGTTCATCCATGACTCTGCCCGTAGTGGGTCTAGTCCACCATTGAATGTGGGAGGATGTTACTTCCTAAACCTCTCATTCAAAGGTTCCCATCTATTTTCCACAACAGCCTGGGCTGACACTGATGCCACAACCTATGGAACCTGCAACCTAATGCTCTGAGGAGGGGCCTGTTGCCTCAACTATTGAAGCTCTTCTTCTGTTTGGTGAAGTCTAGCTTCCATCTCAGCAAATAACTGTTGCCAATTCAGTGGGGCAGGTGGAGGGTCCTAACCCTGGTTGTCATCCTCGGCCCTATTGCCGCGGAGTTTAATTGATCACCGAGGCATTCTCACAATATGCCTACAATCAATGACGTCGCTTATCAGGCATGATAACAACATCCAAATAAAAACCACCTCCCAATTCACATCAACCAACCACAATCAACAAATCCACATAACACAAATAGCATACAACAATCTAAGGGGCCACGCCCTAGCGTCATGCGTATATCAACTCATTCATCATGATCTATTAAAATACTCAAGAAAACAGGGCACTTTAGCAAGCATTTAAACATATAATTCAATAATAACCAACCAACCCTGAGTCGAGCTTGTCACTGGCAGCGAGCGTACATGTTCGGTTGATCTTCAGGAACGATAAACCTCGGCTCGCTCTGATACCAAGTTGTAATGCCCTACTTCCTTAAAGTCGTTGCTCAATAATTCCCGAGCACATATTACGTTCCCAAAATACCCCTAGGCTCCTCCCGAGCTGGGTATTCGAACCCTTTGTGACTTTCTAGCTAAACTGCTCCCTAGGACTGTCTCGGATTGTGCATCACAAATATATCACCACTCACTTGTTGTATCAATCACAATATACACAAATATTGTATTTATGCCCTCAATGGGCTAAAATTACAAATATGCCCCTAATAGCCAAATGGGGTCCACATGCATATTTAATTCACCTAAACATGCATTTCTAATCACATAATCATCAAATTCATTTATTAACATAATTAAATCAATTATTTCCCTCCAGATACACTAATCAAGGCCCTAAGCCTTATTAGAAAATTTAGGATGCTACATTATTATTCTGAGGATTGAATTATAGTTCTAGGAATCATTTGGGAAGATTTTGGTGGGTTTTTGGTTGAGGAAAAATAGGGGAATTCTAGGTTTGTAGGGTTGGGTCGCGGCCCTCTTCTTGGGTCGTTGTGACCTATGTGAATCCAGGGCCATGTGGGGGGCTTCTACTTTGGAGGCGCACCGCGACTCTCTAGGGCAAGTCACGGCCCGTGTCCTGGTTCTAGTCAGAGGGCTCGAGATTGATTCTACTACCCGGTTTAGTGGAATTCGAGGTCCCGAAGGCTGGGACGCAATTCGAAAGCCTTTATTTGCTTGTTATTGACGGGATCATGTATCATGGTTGTGACTAGGTTATTGCTAGGGGGCTCGAAACCGAGGTCATGCTCGAGGGCTGTTCTTATTATACTTTGCACTCAGGCCTGAGGTAAGAAAATTGCACCCAATATGTGATATATATGATTAGGGCACGGGCCCCTAAGAATGAATGTGATTGAGTTATGTTGTGCTTATTGATTAAACATACTTGAATAATCTATTTTTGGCTAAGTGTTATATGATTGTTCGCATGGTCTGTGTTGGTCCCATTAAGAAACATGGTTATTACATGTTTGCATTTAATTGATGGTTTTATATAATTAATATGTATCCATACTTGTATTATCTGAAGTATGCTTATCTGTATTTGTATCTGTATTTGAATACCTGGCTCAAGGCATGACTTATTAGTCAAGGGCGGCAATAGCGTGCTGCACGATGGTCGAAAGGCATAGGCCTAATCAGGAATGTACTATTACATTGGTCGACCCTATGGTCGTTGGAAAATAAAGCGCTTGACTAGCTCTATGGCTAGTTACTCAGAGCTAAGGGCAAGAGCCCCATGTGACTCTATGGTCAAATAGCTTGGCAATAGGGCCCAGGTTGACTCTATGGCCAACTATTTAGGGCAGTGGGCCCCAGAATGATTCGATGATCATTTATTTGTAGTTGTATGCATGCATGAGCAGGTTATTACTGCTGGGCATGCTAGATATGCATCTGGAATCTGTATTTACAGTTCATGCACATGTTTAAGTTTTCTAGCTGAGTCTTGGCTCACAGATGCTATTTGGTGCAGGTAAGGCAAAAGGAAAGCATGACCAGCTATAAGTTGGAGAGCTTCGGTTGTGGCATGTACATATGCAGCTGCTAGTCCACCACAACCGAGGATATCT
Organism: Humulus lupulus; assembly: GCF_963169125.1. Lineage (NCBI taxonomy): Eukaryota > Viridiplantae > Streptophyta > Magnoliopsida > Rosales > Cannabaceae > Humulus > Humulus lupulus. The sequence continues at coordinate 166,623,349 of NC_084795.1, forward strand.
CATAGGAACTAGCATTGTATCCCTTAATTTGCCGCTTAGTCGAGCTGATTGTACTTTTGACTTGTATATACCCTTTTAAAGGTCTATTTGTAATATTTTGGGATCCCATGTATGTATTAAACTTTTAAATGAAAAGTCAACAATTCCCTGACCAAAATTTTTAACCCTAACCCTTGACATTAACCTTAGTTACACGTTTTTGACCAAATGACTTGATTAGCAAGTTTGACACTATTTGAAGTACACAGTGTAACGGCCCTTGATTATAACGACGTTACACTATCGATTTTATCACTAGGAATGTTCTACATTTCGATAAAGCTTTGTAGTATTTTCACTGAGATAAATCTAACTGAAAGGTACTTTATTTTATGCACTAATATCGTTCGGGCTAGAAGAAGATGATGTATTTAACCAAGTGGGGGATTGTTAGGATAGATAAAATACATAGTGAAACAAGTCATGCACAAATAGGTGCAAAATAATAGACTATTTCACTAAAGTCAACATGAGTGGGTTCACTTTTGGTGTAGGCATTTTAAAATTATCTTTTTGGGTCCAAAGTGTTTCGTTGGTGTAGCGTCTCAAAATTTTACTTAGTTAGATAGTAGTATCTTGTGCTGTAGTGTTTTAGTTTTCGTGGTTATTGGTTCAAGCTGGGATTTATTTGGAAACTCATAGAAATAGTTATGGACTTTATAAGTTTAACCTATAGTTTAGAAATATTAACTTCATCATAAGGTTTGATTATTGAAGCTGGTCCTAGAAATGTTATTTATTATAACCTAAGGTTTAGATAAAATAATTAAGAATGTGACATTTGTCACATGTATGTTTATTAAGGATTTTAGATGAATAAATTAATCAAGGATAAACCTAGGAAGTCTATAACCTTCCCTCAACTGTTAGGATCTCGTATTACTCATTCAAGGTGGTTTTAAACAACTTCAAGTGTGCTGAAAGTGTGCAAACAATGTCTAATATATCAGCGTATGCCGATATATCGCAGCTATAGAGGCCGATATATCGCCTATGATTGATACGGAAAACACGTCGACTTCGAACAAACAAAACCACGGAGGTGGGAATATGGGGCAGGCGCTATATCGCCTATAGGAGCGATATATCGGTTCCCTCAGCAATTTTGAAAATTCATGGAATTCGAGCTAGAAACAACCCTCAACAACTTGGACATGCTCTTGAACGATTTTGACCGAGTTTTGGGCATCTGTGGAGCAGAAAAATTAAATTTTTATTCATTTTAAAGGGAGTTAGTTTCACTCCTTGAACTATATAAATAGGACCCTTCACATAGCCATTTGCATCATCTATCAAACACTTCTCAGAGCCTCCAAACTGCTAAATTCGTTCTAGAGAGAAACAGTAGAGTTTTGGGGTTAAAAGCTTTCAAATCTAAGCTTTCTAAACACTTGGGAAGTAAGCTAGAGTTTGATTTCAATATTGAGGTGTCGATCGAAGTTTAAGCTATCTAAGGTACTCTTAATCCTCAAGTGTAGTTCATCACAGTTCCTCTTATTCTTTTTTTTTTTTTACTTTAACTCCTAATTTTTTATAATGGCTTTTGGTTAGGTGTTTGATCTATTTGAAAGTTAAGGTTTTCAGTAAGTTCTATTCTTGATGGTTTAGGTCTTCTTTTCTTCTTCTTTTGTTTAGGAAACTTATGGTCTTACTGTTTGGTTTTAGGAGTTTCCAATCCCGTACTTGTCTCCAATACCCCAGTTTTTGGTAAGGAAAATAAGTTAGATTTTATGTGCTATGTTTATATACTATGTGCTTTATGTATGTATGTGTGTTGTTTATATGTTTGTAGTAGCTTGGGAAATACGGTTGCTTATATAGCAAATAAGAAAATCCTGAGATTTTTATCATTATCGTAGACTATAGTTGTGTTTAAGCCTACCTCTAAATGGTAGCAAAAGGACCTAGATTGTTTCTATCACATACTACGATAATGAGTTAGTGGCCATCAATTTGTAGTCTTATGTTTTATGATTATGCTTTAGTAGTTTTTCTTTACTAGCTTACTAGGCATTAGGCTCATTCCTTTTTATTTGGATGGTGTAGGTAAATGAATATGGAAGGCGAGACAGATTCTAGGTGGCTTTGGCATGTGTATTGGGAGAGGACTAAAGGAATGGAGTGATGGAATCGATCGAGGATGACGTTGACCTTTGAGTCTTTTTATTTATGTATTTATTATTTCCACATTTAGTATTTGAACAATTAAAATAAAGGTTTTTATTTATTTATGGTTTTATGTAATAACAATCCATCGGGATCAAAACAATTGCCTTCGGGCTTAGTTCGAGGTTTTTTCTTCTCGAGATGACAATATTTTTTTTTTAAATATACACCTAACTTGTGATATATTTGTCTTTTCCTTATTATTTTCTCATGTTTATGAATCCTTAGACTCTTGTACATTCGAAATCTTAGGGATGAACTTTTAGATCGAGATAGATTTCATCAATACCTTGGTTGTATCCAAGATTTTGCTTGCTTATTTGCGTCATTCCTGTTAAGAATTAGGCCTCGAACCTGGTTGTATCCAGGGTTTTTAATGAACGTAATAATATTATACCTGTTAGGAATCAGGCCTCGGAGCTGGATATCCAGGGTTTTTAATTAACATAATAGTATTATACCTATTAGGAATCAGGCCTCGGATCTGGTTATATCCAGGGTTTTTAATGATTTTTTAGACTTAGTTTGCGCTAGGTTTATTGAAAATTTGAGCTTTTTTTAGAAAAAAAAAAATCTGTTGAATAATCAATTTCTCCAAGCTTCTAAGTTTTTAATTTTTATCTGACTAAACTTAATTTTCTCAAAAACTCACCTCAGTTATGGGCCCCCCAAATAACCATAACGTATAAACATTCCTAGTTGCTTTTATAATGTGAGAACACGAGATCATAATATTAAAACTAAGAAATGGTTAATTTAATAATCCATATGTTATTAATTGAAACGACTTTTATAAATAAGCCTTACATTGATGGTAATACTATTGATAATACTTTTTCAAATGGAGAGCATTCCAGGTTCGTGGGACTATTTCCCCATTTAGTCGGGCTAGATTAAAAGTTTCTTCGTGTAAGACCTCTATGATCTGGTATGGTCCTTCCCAGTTCGGGCCTAACACACCATCCTTGGGATCTTTATTCACCAAAATGACCCTTCGAAGAACCAGATCGCCTAATCCGAGTCTTCGTCCCTTAACCTTTGAATTGATATAATGAGTGATCTTTTATTGATAATGGGCAAGCTGTAACTGTGACACCTCTCTTTTTTCTTCAATCAGATCGAGGGATCCCCTAAGAAGCTAATTGTTATGATCTTGATCAAATGTCCTCTGCCTGTGAGTAGTCACCATTGCCTCTATTGGAAGCATGGCCTCACTATCGAAGGTTAGATAAAAGGGAGGATGTCCCGTGGAGGTTCTATGAGAAGTTTGGTAGGCCCAAAGTAATTGTGGGAGCTACTTGGGCCACAATCCTTTGGCTTCATCCAACCTTTCCTTCGGGCTTGTCTTGAGGGTATTATTTACAGCCTTGACCTACCCATTGGCTTATGGATATGTTACCGACGAGAAACTCTTAGTTTTGTCGTATCTTTCACAAAAATATGTGAAGAGATCATTATTGAACTACGTCCCGTTGTATGATACAATCTTTTTAGGGAGTCCAAACCGATATATGATATTCCTCACCATGAAATCCAAAACTCTCTTTGAGGTGATGGTTGTTAGAGGTTCAGCCTCTACCCACTTCGTTAAGTAATTGATCGCCATCACCGCATATCGAACTCCTCCTTTTCCCATAGGTAGGGAACCTATCAGGTCCATTCCCCATGCTGCAAATGGCCAAGGTGACGAAATCATTATTAGCTCGACTGGCGTAGCTCGGGCAACTATGGCAAAAAATTGGCATTTTTCGCACTTTTGAAAATACGAGATCGAATCTTTCGTTAAAGTGGGCCAGAAATAGCCCTGTCTTAGTACCTTCAGCGCTAGGTTTCGCCCCCCAGCGTGATCTCCACAAAAACCTTCATGTATTTCTTGTATAATGGTTTTGGCTTCCTCGGCAGAACACATTGTAGGAGGGGCAACGAATGACCTCGCCGATACAGCATTCCATCAATTATTACATACCATGGAGCTTGATAAGTCAGTTTTCTCGCCTCTTTTCTGTCATCAGGTAGCTTTCCAATCGCGAGATATTCCATTATAGGAGTCATCCAAGTCGGTCTTATGTCAATCATTCCGACCTCCATCGTTTCTCCCATTACACTTTGGCTTTCCAAGAATTCCACTGGTACTACATTCAATGTTTTAGCCTCGTTGGTGGTAGGAAGTCGTGCCAGAGTATCGGCGTTAGAGATTTTCTCGCTAGGTATTTGTTCAACAGAGCTAAACTCAAATTTAGACAATTCCCCCTTTACCTTATCCAGGTAGGCCACCATCTTGATCCCTCGAGCTTGATATTCTACCAATATCCGATTTACCATGAGTTAGGAATCACTATAGCATTGGATGGCTTTCTCCTTCAGCTCTTTTTCCACGCCCAGCCCTGCCAATAAGGCTTGATACTCTGATTCGTTGTTGGATGCTTCAAATCTGAATCTCAAAGTTGTATGGAACCGATGTCCTTCAGGTGAGATTAAGATTATTCCAGCTCCCGATTTGTTCTACTTTGATGATCCATCAACAAAGATTTTCCATAATTCCTACACTAGCTCCCTCATGAGCTTGTCCTGAAAACTAGTGAACTCAGCCATAAAATCAGCAAGGGCCTGACTCTTGATCACAGCTTGTGGCATGTATAATATCTCGAACTGGCTAAGTTCGATGGCCCATGTTAAGAGACGTCCCGACGTTTTAGGTTTTTGTAATACTCGCCTCAAAGTTGGGCGATTAAGACGTTGATAGAATGGGATTGGAAATATGGCCAGAGCTTTCTAGAAGCCAAAATTAAACAGAATGCTAGCTTCTCTATCAGTGGGTACCGTGATTCAGCACCGAGAAGCCTCTTGCTTACATAATATACTAGTTTCTCCATACGGTCTTCTTCTCGAACTAACACGGCACTGACTGCATTTTCTGTCACAGCCAAGTAGAAGAAACAGAGACTCTCTAGACGTCGATTTGGATAGTACAGGGGTTTCAGCTAGATGCATCTTCAAATCGTGGAATGCATGTTCACATTCTTTGGTCCACTCAAATTTCTTTTTTCCCCTGAGGAAGTTGTAGAATGGCAGACACTTGTGAGTGGATTTAGAAATGAAGCGATTTAAAGCTACCACCCTCCCAGTTAGGCTTTAAACTTCCTTACGTGATCTGGGTGAAGGCATGTCTAACAACGATCTATTTTTTTTCTTCAGGATTCGCCTCTATCCCCCTTGTGTTTACTATGAACCCCATAAATTTCCCAGATGCCACCCCGAAAGTGCATTTCTGGGGATTCAACTTCATGTCATATTTCCTCAAGATTTCAAAACATTATTCCAAGTCGAACACATGGTTATTGGCATTCTTTGACTTAACGAGCATGTCAACGACATACACTTCCATGTTTCTCCCGATCTGGTTAGAAAACATTTTGTTGACCAAGCGTTGGTATGTAGCCCCGACATTTTTTAATCTGAATGGCACAACTTTGTAACAATATACATTATACTCGGTCATGAAACTGGTATGCTCTTGGTCTGAAGGGTTCATCGCAATCTTGTTATATTCAGAGTATGCATCCATGAAAGACATGAGCTCATGACCTACAGTGGTGTCTACCAACTGGTCAATCCTTGGTAGTGGGAAACAGTCCTTGGGACAAGCCTTGTTTAGGTCGAAGAAGTCGATACTAGTTCTCCATTTCCCATTTGGTTTCAGGACCAGCACGAGATTGGCAACCCAGATCGAGTATTTTGCTTCCCTGATAAACCTGCATTTTAGTAACTGAGCTACTTCTTCTTCTAGCGCTTCAGCTCGTACTATTCCCAAAAGCCTTTGTTTTTGGAATTTTGCAAGCATGTTCATGTCCAAGTTTGGTGTGTGCATTATTATACTTGAATTGATTCCCACCATATTCGCGTGCAACCAGATGAAAACATCCAGGATCTTTCGTAAAAAATCAACTAGCTCCTTTCTTTTGTCTTCAAGATTTTTCCCAATTTTTACAACTCTTGAAGCTTCTTTGGGGTCAATGTTTACTTCCTCGAGCTCTTCTATGGCTTTGAGCTCTAACCTATTGTAACGCCCTACTTCCTTAGAGCCGTTACTAAGTGAGTTTTTAAGGCAAAACAGTGCAATGAACTCGCTAACCGAGGTTTTGAAACAAAAGTGTGACTAATAAAAAGTTAAGGCTGTAATCTTTGAAAATGCGATAACTCAATAAAACTTCTAGTATTAAACAATTGGGATCCCAAAATAGGGTTTGAAAACTATTTACATCTTGAAATAAGTTTACAGTTGATAAATTCTAAAATCATAGATTATTACAGCCATTTTCAAATAAACCCCCAACCAAAGCAGTCGGGCAGGCCAAACATGTACGCGTCGCTTCACGCTCTCCGTACTCAAGGTTGGTTGACTCAGACTTTGCCCTACCTGCAACACGGAGCACCCGTGAGCCGAAGCCCAGCAAGAAAACTCATGCAGAACATAACATAAGCAATTTATACAATTTATCATAACAGATAATCCACACATAAACAAGTCAACCATAGACTAAGCAAATACGGCCATGCCGTCCCCGAAGCCTTACCGAAGCCTGGGGTCTCGGTCTTCACCGCAGGATCTCACACATATCCTGTGGGTCCTGGGCCCTGCCCTGACCATAGCATCCCATGTGCTAGGTGTTACTTCCGGCCCCGCTGCCGTTCTCGGCCTTGCCGCCCTCAGCCATAGCCGTGCAATTCACTATAATCATATATAGCATAAATCAAACACATTCAAACAAATATCAATTCATTTAAATCTGCACCCTAACATGTAATGCAATAGAGGGCCATGCCCGGCAATCATTTCATCATGCAACATGCAATATAGGGCCGTGCCCCGCAATCACACTATGGGCCCATGCCCTATCCTACGGGTGTTATAGTTTTCTTACTTGTATTCCGAGCCTCCTGATGCACTAAAGCCGCGAGCACGGTCCTCTAGCACGAGCCTCACCAACAACCTAGTCACAACACACAAGAAACATCCCTCAATACTAATCAACCCAAAACCACTTCCCGGGACCAATCCCGCACTCTCGGGACCTCTAAAACCTTAAAACAACACCCCGGAGACATCCCCCGAACCCCCGGAGCAAAGGCCTAAAATTGCCAAAAAATGTGAACCTGAAATTTGCCTTGTGCCGCGGCACCCATCAGTCAGGGACTCCCTCGCCGCGGCATGAAAAACCTGTGTCGCGGCACGCCTTCGCAGACCCAGAATTCTGGGTTTTTCCCCTGCATTTTCTCCGAGCTAAAACCTCCCAAATCGTCCCAAACTCACACCCAAGCTCCAAAACCAAATCAAAACTCCAAATAGACCATACATCAACCCATAAACATCATAACCCAACTCAATAACACAATCACACTCAAAATCGCCCATTTGATTCCAAATTTCAGAAAACTCAAACCCAAAGGCCAAAAACACAACCCAAGCTTGACAAACCTAAACCATGGCTCAAAAATCTTAAACCACAACAGAAAAGAAAACCCAAGGATGTTTAAAACTCTTACCTCAATCAAGAATCCAACCTTAAGCTTCCTTGGTTCATCCCCTTAGTCTTCAAGTTTCAGCTCCCTTCTTCTTCTTCATGCCCTAGCTTTTTCCCTCTCCTTCTTCTTCTCTTCAAATTATCAAAGCATCAAATGACCAAGCCCCAAACCGTGTACCCCTTAATACCCAGCTGCCATATATCCAATTCCCAGCCAAATGACCATTTTACCCCTCCTTGCCTATCCTTTCCCAACTAACCTCAAGGGCACTTAAGTCATTTCATTTCTATTTCATATCTACCATTTTCTTTCTAAAACTTGTTACTCTAAGCAGTAACAAATGGTTACCCAGGTTACTCAATCACCAATAACCATTACCCGCTAAATCTCAATCTTAACCATAAAATTCCCGAAGTACCCCTAGGATCCTCCCGAGCCGGGTACAAAATCCCGTTGTGACTCTTAAGTTAATTTGCTCTCTAGGACCGCCTCGGCACGTGCATCACAACAATAACACCACACTCACGTGGTACAAATCACGGAATACAATTATCACATAACAATGCAGTTATGCCCAACATGGCCAAAATTACAGTTATGCCCTTCTAACGCGATCCGGGCCTACATGCATACTAATATACATAGTCATGCATCTTAAGTAATCAAATAGTCACATAACACGCTTTAAATCATAACCATGCATTTAACTCATCAAATCACACATAAATCCCATCATGCCCCCCTGGCACGCTAATCAAGGCCCTTAATAGCGAAATTGGGTCGTTACAACTATCCCCTCCTCATAAGAATTTCGTCCTCGAAATTTATCCAACACATCAGTCAGTAAACCCGCAACTTTGACCATAATTTCCAAGGCCCACCGCCTTACTTTACTTTTCAATGACACTCTCACAAGAGTAACAATCTTGCCCCTTAAGATTTTGTCTAATAGCCATGCTCTCGATAGCTTCTTGCTTACACCGCAACCCTGCTGAATCCTCAGGGTCTGCCTAGATTACAATGACCAATTCATTGTCTTATTCCTGATTCCATAGATACTCAAACGTCATCACCTCTACTAGGTGGGATCAGCTTGTAGGCCCCGCTGGCATAACACTTAGTACAACCTCGAAATTTTATGTTGAATCAAGAGTCCAAACTCTCCCTTCTTTCTGTAACGCCCTACTTCCTTAGAGCCGTTACTTAGTGAGTTTTAAGACAAAACAGTGTGCAAAGATCTCGCTAACCGAGGTTTTGAAACGAAAGTGTGACTAATTAAAAGTTAAGGCTGTAATCTTAGAAAAATGCGTTGTTTCAATAAAACTCCTAATATTAAACATTGGGATCCCAAAATAAGGTTTGAAAACTATTAACATCTTTAAAATGAGTTCACAGTTGATAAATCATAAAAATCATAGATTATTACAGCCATTTTCAAATAAACCCCCAACCAAAGCAGTCGGGCAGGCCAAACATGTACGCGTCGCTTCACCCTCTCCGTACTCATGGTTGGTTGACTCAGTCATTGCCCTACCTGCAACACAGAGCACCCGTGAGCCGAAGCCCAGCAAGAAAACTCATGCAGAACATAACATATGCAATGTATACAGTTTATCATAACAGATAATCCTCAAAAAAACAAGTCAACCATTAGACTAAGCAAACACGGCCATGCCGCCCCAGAGACCTTACCAAAGCCCTGGGGTATCGGTTCTCACCGTGAGGATAACTCATGTATCCCTTGGGTCCCACCCTGAATATAGCATCCCATGTGCTAGGTGTTACTTTCGGCCCACGGCCGCCCCGGCCTACGCCGTACTCGGCCCACGGCCGCCCCGGCCTACGCCGTACTCGGCCCACGGCCGCCCCGGCCTACGCCGTACTCGGCCCTTGCCGTTCATTTCATCATAATCACACATATAATATAACACAACAACATGCAATCAAATATTAATTCATTTAAGTCTGCACCCTAACATGTGATGCAATATAGGGCCACGCCCCGCAATCATACTATGGGCCCACGCCCTATCCTACGGGTGTTATAGTTTTCTTACCTGAATTCCGAGCCTCCTGATGCACTAAAGCCGCGAGCACGGTCCTCAAGCACGAGCCTCACCAACAACCTAGTCACAACACACAAGAAACATCCCTCAATACTAATCAACCCAAAACCACTTCCCGGGACCAATCCCGCACTCTCGGGACCTCTAAAACCTTAAAACAACACCCCGGAGACATCCCCTGAACCCCCGGAGCAAAGGCCTAAAATTGCCTAAAAATGATGCCATGAATTTAGCCTTGTGCCGCGGCACCACATCCTTGTGCCGCGGCACCCATCAGTCAGAGGCTCCCTCGCCGCGGCACGAAAAACCTGTGTCGCGGCACGCCTTCGCAGACCCAGAATTCTGGGTTTCCTCCTGCGTTTTCTCCGAGCTAAAACCTTCCCAATTCATACCAAACCAATACCCAAACCCCAAAATCAAATCCAAACTTCATATGACCCATCTAGCAACCCATAAACAGCATCAAGGCAATCAAACACACAATCAAATCCCCAAAATCCACATCTTTGATTTCAATTTCAGAAAATTAAAAACCCAAAGTTCAAACTTAAACCATGCTCAAATCTCTTAACCCATAACATAATCAAGCCTTAAATGTGTATAAATTCCTTACCTCAAGTAGAGAATCCCATCCCAAGCTCCCTTGATTCATCTCTTAAGTCTCCAAATTTCAGCTCCTTCTTCTTCTTCTTGCCCTAACTTTCCTTCTCTTTGGTTTTTCTTCTCTTTAGTTTTTATCAAAACCAATCAATGCCAAGCACCAAACCGTGTACCCCCTATAACCCAGCTGCCATAAATCAATTTCCCAGCCAAATGACCATTTTACCCTTCCTTGCCTAACCTTTCCCAACTAAACCTCAAGGGCACTTAAGTCCTTTTACTTCTATTTCATTTCTACCATTTCCTACCTAGAACTTGTTACTCTCAGCAGTAACTAATGGTTACCCAGGTTACTAAATCTCCAATAACCATTACCCGCTAAATCTTAACTTAACCATAAAATTCCCGAGGTACCCCTAGGCTCCTCCCGAGCCGGGTATAGAAATCCCGTTGTGACTCTTAAGTTAAATTGCTCTCTAGGAACGTCTCGGCACGTGCATCACAAAATAACACCACACTCACGTGGTACAAATCACGGAATACAATTATCACAAATATGCCCTCGGCGGGCTACAATTACAATTATGCCCTTCAAACACAATCAGGGCCTACATGCATACTAATACACATATACATGCGTCTCAGATAAATAAATAGTCAAATAACATGCTTTAAATCATAACCATGCATTTAACTCATAAAATCACACATAATTCCCATCGTTCCCTCATGGCACGCTAATCAAGGCCCTTAAGCCATACTAGCGAATTTGGGTCGTTACAACTATCCCCTCCTCATAAAAATTTCGTCCTCGAAATTTACCCAAACACATCAGTCAGCAACCCGAAATCTGACCATAATCTCCAAGGCCCATCGCCTTACTTTAGTTCCCACCAACGCTCTTTCAGGAGAACAATCTTGGCTCGCAAGATCTCGTCTAATAGCCATACTCTCGATAGCCCCTCTTTAACACCGCAACCCTGCCGAAGCCCAGGGTCTGCCTAGATTACAATGACCAATTCATTGTCTTATTCCTGATTCCATAGATACTCTAACGTCATCACCTCTACTAGGTGGGATCAGCTTGTAGGCCCCGCTGGCCAAACACCTAGTACAACTTCGAAATTTTATGTTGAATCAAGGGTCAGAATTCTCCCTTCTTTCTTTGAACGCCTCCCAGATCCTGGTCTGTTAAACGCGGAGACGCAGCTCTTTATTCTTCCAAATAGGCAGACACTCCTGCCTTAAGAAGTTCAACGACCTACTTGTCTTTCTCTCTGAACTAAAGCCAAACTGTAGTATTCACTATCCTTCACCTCTTATCAAGCCCTATGTCGCGTTACATCAACAAGACACCAGCAACTGCCATCACGACTTACTTCCCAGGGATTACACTTCCCTTAATACCTCAAGTCTTCGCCTACTCAGCGCTTAATTCTTTAAGATCTTTGATAAACTTTCAGACAACCATTCCACTTGCAATCAACTGATAATTCCAGGTTCCCACTCTGTTCTTTTCGTTCTTTAAATCTATTCCAACAATTTTAAAATATCATAGGGCCTCAATTCAATGTCATCGACGTTCTATCACGAAACCAGTTCACTTGCCCCAACAACACTAACTCAAACAACCGAGTTAAAACTTTTCATGTCCAAACACCTTACTTAGGGTCTATTGTGGTCTATCCCCACGATGCACCACCACATCACCTAACCCTTCAGGGTCCAAAGGAAATCACTAGGTTCTGTCACCCGCTCAACCCTCCCGGTACGACGTACCCTAGGAGGTGGAATGATGTCCATTCAGAATCCTCATTCAAAACCATATCCCACCTGGATCCTTCACTCGATCCTGGTATCCCACTGTACCACCATGACAGGGTCCTTCCCTGTTTCAACTCAAGTCAACACTTCGGATTCCATAGCTCAGTGACCTTCACCAGCTAACCCTTACCTATTAACATTATGCCGCTCTCAGTCGTTGCTTTGTCCACCCCATTACAATCTATGGCGCTCTTCCCCGACTGACACACGCCTCACAGCTAGGAGTTCCGCCTCCAATTATATCTCCCCTCGCTCAATCGAGGATTTCAAACACTGATCGTCCGTCTGTTACTTTTCACCACATCTGGGTCTCAGCGCTAACCTTCTTACTAATACCCAACACTCAAGTATCTTATGCCATACACAACAGTCGACTTAACGTTCCAAGTGTATCAACCATGATCCATTCTGTCGCCTCCCGCAAGGTTCAATCCATCCTCGCGTCAATTTATTCCTGGGCGTGCCCAACTCGTGATGCACTCCCACATTTTCATAACCCTACCATAGATCAGGTCCTTTATGAAATCACTCTTTACTTAACCAAAACACACGCAAATTCCATCATTACCCGATACTAAACAACCTTACCTTATCTTCTGAATTTCTTTCTGATTTGACACCACTCAGTCCGTCTAACCTCGAGTTTTACTGATCTCCTCATCTCTGATGTATTCGTCTCCAGAGGTGCTTGTGCAATGGATGACGCGCTTACCAGTCTTGTTTTGCTTTCTATTCTTCAGACGTTCTTCATTAGCTTCTTTGTGGCTTCAGATCAAATCTTATCGTACCTGTCCTTTCTCCTTGTAGCTCTAATCTGAGTATTCCTGACGACGCTCAAACTAACAATCCGTAGAACCTTACCTGAGACTCTGCCTTCTGGGTACAAACGTCTTTCGCATAGTCACTTGCTCACCATTTCCGTCTGGGAGTAATCCACATGTACTGCTCGTGAACTTGAAGGGAACTTGCCTGAACCATTCTTGTATCCTCTACTTAAAGAACTTACCTGTGCTGCCGTAGCTTGAACCAAATATAGAATCTTTGTTACCAACTCCTCGCACTTTACTCAGTTCAAAACAAAATTCCTGAAATGTCTCTTTCCTTGGTTTCCAACTAGAAATTAACAGGTCATAGATCAACTCCTGGAGACATCGTCCTACCTTATATCCAACATCGTACATTTCGTCCTACCCCGACGATGCTAACAATCCCCGTAGTATAACACAGTGGCTACACCAGGCTCAAATTCCTTCGATTGTTTCAATAGGCTTTCTGTCGGCCAAAACCGTCTTTTACAACATTCCTTAAACCAATCCTATCTGTAGTCTGACCTTGAAGTATTACCTAAATCTTTCAGTGCATAACCATATAGCTTTCCCACTGGTCAGCTCCGTCTCCTTCACGTACACCAGATGATATCCACAACAATCCATCTGCCAGAGCTTCTAATTCCTTCTCAATAAGCATTACTGTCCTTAGCCTCTCAAATGGCACCATTGAGGCAACCTCTCTATGTCCATCACCCTCTCAGAGCATTCACAACACCGAGTTCTTCCAGTTCGTTATATGTCAAAAGCATAAACCATTCTGTTAAATACTCGTCCTCGAGGAATCGGCCTCGAACTACGAATGTAGCGAGGCATTCAAGTTCTCTGTTCCCTCACCACGGGAATTCCATTCTATCATACTGAGTCATCCCATGCAGACGTCATGCCCTCGCCTGACCTCCTCTCAAGTGGCATCCTCTCCCTCACGCATACCAATAACCTCCCTGGTTCCTATCGCCATCTTGGTAACTAGCTTCTCACTCATGTTTCTTTCCAAACTCAAATTAGGTGCCCAAGCCCTGTCTGGGGTCCTTCTACCTCAAGATTGAGAATCCGACCTCGCTGCGTTCTATCAACACAAGCACCATCTTATCAATCAGACTTTTCCCCTTTTCTGGCACACCAGAAGCCATAGAACTATCCGGGGTTCCTTTAACTCGATTATCACGAATCTAACTTTACTTATTCCATCCAAAGAAGCACTGCCATAGCGACTCAAGCACTCATGCTCCAGACATCAACCATCAGTTCCTCGAACCACATGGCCCTCTCCGCCATCCACATGCAGATGATAAGTCCTTACATCGAAGCGGCCCAAATACCTTAGACTAAACTAGATCTCATATCCTTAAATGGGTCGCCACCAATTACAGATACATCCATCAGTATAACTTCCTGAAATGGACTACTCGCTTTACCAAACCCATTGAATTACGCTGTTGTTACCCTAACGGTCCGAACCCAACTTATAAGCCCACCAGTCTCCACGGTTCTAATCATGTCTTTAAAATCTCTTCTAACCATTCATCATCTAGGTTCTTCCCAACCCATTAAGCCCGTACTTCAGCCCGAGTACCAGTTCCAGGCATCTCCCTGCCTCAACATTTAACACAACCCTCTAATCAGGATATCTCATCCCCTTAACCAAGGATGAAGTTAACTCCGCTCGTCTATTGGTAAATTCCTCGTCAACTCGTACCTTCCTCAATACTAGAGGATAACACCCCTTAAGCCTTTCAAATAGTACCCTTAACTGTCCATCCCTTACTGTAAACCATCATCGGTAACCTTACTGTTAAAACATCTAAATCAGCCATCTCCCCAGAGAATCCGCTGTTCTTCTATCCCATCTCAACTAACAAACTCCACAGCTTACTCACACCCTAGTGACCTTTTGCTGCTGCTCTCAGGGATAACTAGAGATCTTAACTCCAACTTATATCTAGAATCCCCCTTCCGACAAAATATCAGGTCCCCAAACTCTCCTAGGAACCCACAACCAACACGAGTTCATCCGTCAAAACCGACCAAACTCCTGAACTCAGAGGTTCATACCCTGAACCAATCCACAACTAGATCCGAACATTTACAGGTATAATGCACACACAAGCATATACTAGGTCAAATCCACAAGGATATACATTTAGCTACCAGATTCAATCATCACTAAGTATATCCATACTCATCATGCTTCATACAAGCCAATATACAGATATAACATATGAATTTCATCCAGAAAATTAATCGCATATACACAAAACGCGAACCAATATGCCAATATTCATCCATATACATCATAATGTCATTCAACATGCATTAGTCTCAACATGCAATAGTCAAGGGCTCAGCCCAACAGCATCTCCTGCATATGTCAACTCATTTCTCATGCTCCATATAGATAAGCAGGCAAACAGGGCAATCAAACATATATTCAAGCATATTAATCATTCATACCAACCAACCCTGAGTCGAGCTTGTCACTGACAGCGAGCGTACATGTTCGGTCAATCTCCAGAACCAATAAACCTTGGCTCGCTCTGATACCAAGTTGTAACGCCCTACTTCCTTAGAGCCGTTACTTAGTGAGTTTTAAGACAAAACAGTGTGCAAAGATATCGCTAATTGTGGTTTTGAAACGAAAGTGTGACTAATTAAAAGTTAAGGCTGTAATCTTAGAAAAATGCGTTGTTTCAATAAAACTCCTAATATTAAACATTGGGATCCCAAAATAAGGTTTGAAAACTATTTACATCTTTAAAATGAGTTCACAGTTGATAAATCATAAAAATCATAGATTATTACAGCCATTTTCAAATAAACCCCCAACCAAAGCAGTCGGGCAGGCCAAACATGTACGCGTCGCTTCACGCTCTCCGTACTCATGGTTGGTTGACTCAGTCATTGCCCTACCTGCAACACAGAGCACCCGTGAGCCGAAGCCCAGCAAGAAAACTCATGCAGAACATAACATATGCAATGTATACAGTTTATCATAACAGATAATCCTCAAATAAACAAGTCAACCATTAGACTAAGCAAACACGGCCATGCCGCCCCAGAGACCTTACCAAAGCCCTGGGGTATCGGTTCTCACCGCGAGGATAACTCATGTATCCCTTGGGTCCCACCCTGAATATAGCATCCCATGTGCTAGGTGTTACTTTCGGCCCACGACCGCCCCGGCCTACGCCGTACTCGGCCCTTGCCGTTCATTTCATCATAATCACACATATAATATAACACAACAACATGCAATCAAATATTAATTCATTTAAGTCTGCACCCTAACATGTGATGCAATATAGGGCCACGCCCCGCAATCATACTATGGGCCCACGCCCTATCCTACGGGTGTTATAGTTTTCTTACCTGAATTCCGAGCCTCCTGATGCACTAAAGCCGCGAGCACGGTCCTCAAGCACGAGCCTCACCAACAACCTAGTCACAACACACAAGAAACATCCCTCAATACTAATCAACCCAAAACCACTTCCCGGGACCAATCCCGCACTCTCGGGACCTCTAAAACCTTAAAACAACACCCCGGAGACATCCCCTGAACCCCCGGAGCAAAGGCCTAAAATTGCCTAAAAATGATGCCCTGAATTTAGCCTTGTGCCGCGGCACCACATCCTTGTGCCGCGGCACCCATCAGTCAGAGGCTCCATCGCCGCGGCACGAAAAACCTGTGTCGCGGCACGCCTTCGCAGACCCAGAATTCTGGGTTTCCTCCTGCGTTTTCTCCGAGCTAAAACCTTCCCAATTCATACCAAACCAATACCCAAACCCCAAAATCAAATCCAAACTTCATATGACCCATCTAGCAACCCATAAACAGCATCAAGGCAATCAAACACACAATCAAATCCCCAAAATCCACATCTTTGATTTCAATTTCAGAAAATTAAAAACCCAAAGTTCAAACTTAAACCATGCTCAAATCTCTTAACCCATAACATAATCAAGCCTTAAATGTGTATAAATTCCTTACCTCAAGTAGAGAATCCCATCCCAAGCTCCCTTGATTCATCTCTTAAGTCTCCAAATTTCAGCTCCTTCTTCTTCTTCTTGCCCTAACTTTCCTTCTCTTTGGTTTTTCTTCTCTTTAGTTTTTATCAAAACCAATCAATGCCAAGCCCCAAACCGTGTACCCCCTATAACCCAGCTGCCATAAATCAATTTCCCAGCCAAATGACCATTTTACCCTTCCTTGCCTAACCTTTCCCAACTAAACCTCAAGGGCACTTAAGTCCTTTTACTTCTATTTCATTTCTACCATTTCCTACCTAGAACTTGTTACTCTCAGCAGTAACTAATGGTTACCCAGGTTACTAAATCTCCAATAACCATTACCCGCTAAATCTTAACTTAACCATAAAATTCCCGAGGTACCCCTAGGCTCCTCCCGAGCCGGGTATAGAAATCCCGTTGTGACTCTTAAGTTAAATTGCTCTCTAGGACCGTCTCGGCACGTGCATCACAAAATAACACCACACTCACGTGGTACAAATCACGGAATACAATTATCACAAATATGCCCTCGGCGGGCTAAAATTACAATTATGCCCTTCAAACACAATCAGGGCCTACATGCATACTAATACACATATACATGCGTCTCAGATAAATAAATAGTCAAATAACATGCTTTAAATCATAACCATGCATTTAACTCATAAAATCACACATAATTCCCATCGTGCCCTCATGGCACGCTAATCAAGGCCCTTAAGCCTTACTAGCGAATTTGGGTCGTTACACTTTCTCTGAACACCTTATAGATCCTCATCTGTTATCACGCAGAGACGCAACTCTTTCTTCCCGGAACTTTATTTCCTCATAACTTAGCAATTTACCAGCTCTTTATCCTTACAATTAGGCAAACACTCCTTCCTTAAGAAGTTTCAACGACCTTCTTGGCTTTCTCTCTGAACTAAAGCCAAACTGTAGTATTCATTATCTTTCACCTCTTACCAAGCCCTATGTCGTGTTACATTAGCAAGACACCAGCAACCGCCACCACGACTAACTTACCAGGGATTACACTTCCCTTAATACCTCAAGTATTCGCCTACTCAGCGCTTAATTCTTTAAGATCCTTGATAAACTTTCAGACTGCCATTCCACTTGCAATCAACTGATAATTCCAGGTTCCCACTCTGTTCTTCTTGTCCTCCAATTCCATTCCAACAATTTAAAATACTATAGGGTCTCAATTCCGTATCATCGACGTTTTACCCCGAAACCAGTTCACTTGACCCGACAACATGAACTCTCTCAACTGAGTTAACACTTTTCATGTCCAAACAATTTACTCAAGGTCTAAAGTGGTCTATTCCCATGATACACTACCACATCACCTAACCCCTCAGGGTCCAAAGGAAAACGCTATATTCCGGCACCCGCTCGACCCTCCCGGTACAACGTACCCTAGGAGGTGGAATAATGTCCATTCAAAATTCTCATTCATAAAGCAAATCTAATTGGATCCTTCATCCATTCCTGGTATCCTAACTTGTACCACCTTAGCAGGGTTCTTCCCTGCTTCGACCCAAGCCGACACTTCGGATTCCATAGCTCAGTGACCCTCACCAGCTAATCAAACCTACTAACGTTATGCCAATCTCAGTCATTGCCTTATATCCTCCATCGCAATCTATGGCGCTATCCCCTGACGGACACACGCCTCACAGCTAGGAGTTCCGCCTCCAATTATATCTCCCCTTGCTCAATCGAGGATTTCAAGCACTGGTCGTCCGTCTGTTACTTTTCACCGCATCTGGGTCTCAACGTAAACCTTCTTACTAATACCCAACACTCAAGTACCTCATCATAGACCAAGTCCTTTATGCCACCACTCTTAACTTAGCCATAACACACACACATTCCAGCATTCTCAGATATTAATCAATTCTTACCTTGTCTTCTGAATTCTTTCTGATTCGACACACTCAGTCTGTCTAACCTCAAGTTTTACTGTTCTCCTCATCTCTGATGTAGTTGTCCTCGGAGATGCTTGTGCAATGGATGACGCGCTTACCAGCCTCGATATGCCATCAATTCTTCAGACGTTCTTCATTAGCTTCTTTGCGGCTTCAGATAAATTCTTCTCTTACCTGTCCTTTCTTCTTGTAGCTCTAATCTCAGAACTCCTGACGACACCCAACTAACACTCCATAGAACCTTACCTGAGACTCTGCCTTCTGTGTACGACGTCTTCAGCATAATCATTGCTCACCATTTCCGTCTGGGAGTAATCCACACGCACTGCTCGTGAGCTTGAAGGGGACTTGTCCATACCGTTCATGCATTCTCTGCCTAAAGAACTTACCTGTGCTGCTGCAGCTTGAACCATTCCAGAATCTTTGTTACCAGCTCCTCACACCCTACCCGGTGCAACCTAATCAATTCACGAAAAGTCTTTATCCTTGGTTTCCAACTGGTAATAACCAGGTCGTAGATCAACTCTTGGGGACATCGTCCCTTCTTGTATCCAATCTTGTACTTCTCGCTCTAACCCGACGATGCCAACAATCCCCGCAGTATAGCACACTGGCTACCCAGGCTCAGATTCCTTCGATCGCTTCAATAGACTTTCTGTCGGCCAAAATCGTCTTTTACAACATTCCTTATACCAACCCTATCTGTAGTCTAACCTTGAAACACTCCCGAATCTTCCTTTTATACCCACATAGTTTTCCACTGGTCAACACAGTTCCCACTCAGTCTCCTTTACATACCCCAGATGATATCCTCTGCAATCCATCTGCCAGAGTTCTAATTCCTTCTCAATAAGTATTACTGTCCTCAGCCTCTCAAATGGCACCATAGAGGCCATCTCTCTATGTCCATCACCCTCTCGGAGCACTCTCCGCACCGAGCCCTTCCAGTTCGTTACATGCCCAAAGCATAAGCTCGCCAGTCAAATACTCATCCTTGAGGACTCAGCCTCGAACTTTGAACGTATCGATGCATTCCAGTTCTCTGTTCCCCCACCAGGGGAAATCCATACTCACATCTCGAGTTACTCTAAGTAGAAGTCATGCCCTCACCTGACCTCTTCTTAGGTGGTATCCTCTCCCTCATGTGCACACCAAATAACCTCCTGGTTCCTGTCGCCATCTCGATAACTACCTTTTCAATCAGGCTTCTTTCCAATCTCAAATTTAGGTGCCCAAGCACTGTCTGGGGTCCTTCTACCTCAAAAATCAAGAATCCGACCTCGTTGCGTCCTATCAACAAAAGTACCCTCTTATCAATCAGACTTTTTCCCCTTTCTTGGCCAAACCAGAAGCCACAGAACTATCCGGGGTTCCTTTAACTCGATTATCATGAATCTAACTTCACTAATTCCATCCAAAGAAGCACCGCCATAGCGACTCTAGCACTCATGCTCTAAACATCAACCATCAGTTCCGCGAACCACATGGCCCTCTCCGCCATCCACATGCAGACGATAAGTCCTTACATCAGAGCGGCCCAAATGCCTTAGACTATCCCAGAGTTCCATCCTTAGATGGGTCGCCACCATTTCCGGATACATCCGTCAGTATAAATTCCCAAAATGAATTATCAGATTCACCAAACCCATTGATCTACGCTGTTGTTACCCTAACAGTCCAAACCAAACTTATAAATCTGCCCGTCTCCACGGTTCTAATCATGTCTTTAAAATCTCTTCTAACCATTCATCATCTAGGTTCTTTCCAACCCATTAAGCCAGTACCTCAGCTCGAGTACCAATTCCAGGCATCTCCCTGCCTCAACATTTAACATAACCCCCTAATCAGGATCTCTCGTCCTCTTAACCAAGGGTGGAATTAACTCAGCTCATCTATTGATAAATTCCTTGTCAACTCGTACCTTCCTCAACTCTAGAGGATAACACCCTAAACGCCTTTCATATAGTACCTGTGACGCCCCACGTCACTATGGCTGCTTTCTGGAATGACGACTGGCCCTATAAACCAAGACAAGTCTTTCCAGCGTGCTTTGTCCTCACTCGCACACTTCCTGGGAAAACTTCCCAGGAGGTCACCCATCCCTAGATTACTCCAGGCCAAGCACGCTTAACCATGGAGTTCTCAAGTGATGGGCTACCGAAAAGAAGATGCACCTTCCTGATATAGGTAGTACCTATCAATCCATTTAAGCCCTCTTCAACTGTGTAGTCCCATACCTACACAGTCTTAGAATCATTACACTTGACCTTCCCCAGGCGGTGTGGGATTGCACAGCTTACCCGGTCTTTCCCCTTACGGATCACAGGTTTCTGACTGTCACAGTACCCTTATCTGTCCATACTTCACAATAAACCATCACCGGTAACCTTACTGTTAACACATCGGAATCAGCTATTTCCCCAGAGAAATCCGCTGTTCTTCTATCCCATCTCAACTAACAAACTCCACAGCTAACTCACATACTAGTGACCCCTTTGCTGCTGCTCGCAGGGATAACTGGAGATCTCAACTCCAACTTACATCTAGAAAACCACCTTTTCAACACAATATCAGGTCCCCAAACCCTTCTAGGAACCGACAACTCGAGTTCATCTGTCAAAACCGACCAACTCCTGAACTCTGTGGTTCCTACTCTGAACCAAACCACCACTAGGTCCAAATATCCACAGGTATAATGAACACACAAGCATATACTAGTTCAAATCCACAATGATATACATTTAGCTACCAGATTTAACATCACTAAGTATATCCATGCTCATCATGCTTCATACAAGCCAATATACAGATATAACATATGAATTTAATCCAGAAAATTAACCACATACACTCAATATGCGAACCATTATGCCAATATTCATCCATATGCATAATAGTATTATTCAGCATGCATCAATCTCAACATGCAATAGTCAAGGGCCAAGCCCTATCAGTATCTCATGCATATGTCACTTCATTCCTCATGCTCCATATAAATAAGCAGGCAAACAGGGCATTCAAACATATATTCAGACATGTCAATTAATCATACCAACCAACCCTGAGTCGAGCTTGTCACTGACAGCGAGCGTACATGTTCGGTCGATCTCCAGAACCAATAAACCTTGGCTCGCTCTGATACCAAGTTGTAACGCCCTACTTCCTTAGAGTCGTTACTAAGTGAGTTTTTAAGCCAAAACAGTGCAATGAACTCGCTAACCGAGGTTTTGAAACAAAAGTGTGACTAATAAAAAGTTAAGGATGTAATCTTTGAAAATGCGATAACTCAATAAAACTTCTAGTATTAAACAATTGGGATCCCAAAATAGGGTTTGAAAACTATTTACATCTTGAAATAAGTTTACAGTTGATAAATTCTAAAATCATAGATTATTACAGCCAGTTTCAAATAAACCCCCAACCAAAGCAGTCGGGCAGGCCAAACATGTACGCGTCGCTTCACGCTCTCCATACTCATGGTTGGTTGACTCAGACTTTGCCCTACCTGCAACACGGAGCACCCGTGAGCCGAAGCCCAGCAAGAAAACTCATGCAGAACATAACATAAGCAATTTATACAATTTATCATAATAGATAATCCACACATAAACAAGTCAACTATAGACTAAGCAAATACGGCCATGCCGTCCCCAAAGCCTTACCGAAGCCTGGGGTCTCGGTCTTCACCGTAGGATCTCACACATATCCTGTGGGTCCCGGGCCCTGCCCTGACCATAGCATCCCATGTGCTAGGTGCTACTTCCGGCCCCGCTGCCGTTCTCGGCCTTGCCGCCCTCGGCCATAGCCGTGCAATTCACTATAATCATATATAGCATAAATCAAACACATTCAAACAAACATCAGTTCATTTAAATCTGCACCCTAACATGTAATGCAATAGAGGGCCATGCCCGGCAATCATTTCATCATGCAACATGCAATATAGGGCCGTGCCCCGCAATCACACTATGGGCCCATGCCCTATCCTACGGGTGTTATAGTTTTCTTACTTGTATTCCGAGCCTCCTGATGCACTAAAGCCGCGAGAACGGTCCTCTAGCACGAGCCTCACCAACAACCTAGTCACAACACACAAGAAACATCCCTCAATACTAATCAACCCAAAACCACTTCCCGGGACCAATCTCGCACTCTCGGGACCTCTACAACCTTAAAACAACACCCCGGAGACATCCCCCGAACCCCCGGAGCAAAGGCCTAAAATTGCCAAAAAATGTGAACCTGAAATTTGCCTTGTGCCGCGGCACCCATCAGTCAGGGACTCCCTCGCCGCGGCATGAAAAACCTGTGTCGCGGCACGCCTTCGCAGACCCAGAATTCTGGATTTTTCCCCTGCATTTTCTCCGAGCTAAAACCTCCCAAATCGTCCAAACTCACACCCAAGCTCCAAAACCAAATCAAAACTCCAAATAGACCATACATCAACCCATAAACATCATAACCCAACTCAATAACACAATCACACTCAAAATCGCCCATTTGATTCCAAATTTCAGAAAACTCAAACCCAAAGGCCAAAAACACAACCCAAGCTTGACAAACCTAAACCATGGCTCCAAAATCTTAAACCACAACAGAAAAGAAAACCCAAGGATGTTTAAAACTCTTACCTCAATCAAGAATCCAACCTTAAGCTTCCTTGGTTCATCCCCTTAGTCTTCAAGTTTCAGCTCCCTTCTTCTTCTTCATGCCCTAGCTTTTTCCCTCTCCTTCTTCTTCTCTTCAAATTATCAAAGCATCAAATGACCAAGCCCCAAACCGTGTACCCCTTAATACCCAGCTGCCATATATCCAATTCCCAGCCAAATGACCATTTTACCCCTCCTTGCCTATCCTTTCCCAACTAACCTCAAGGGCACTTAAGTCATTTCATTTCTATTTCATATCTACC
The DNA here is from genome assembly GCF_963169125.1 of Humulus lupulus. Taxonomy (NCBI): domain Eukaryota; kingdom Viridiplantae; phylum Streptophyta; class Magnoliopsida; order Rosales; family Cannabaceae; genus Humulus; species Humulus lupulus. The sequence continues at coordinate 166,647,248 of NC_084795.1, forward strand.
ATTTTCTTTCTAAAACTTGTTACTCTAAGCAGTAACAAATGGTTACCCAGGTTACTCAATCACCAATAACCATTACCCGCTAAATCTCAATCTTAACCATAAAATTCCCGAAGTACCCCTAGGCTCCTCCCGAGCCGGGTACAAAATCCCGTTGTGACTCTTAAGTTAATTTGCTCTCTAGGACCGCCTCGGCACGTGCATCACAACAATAACACCACACTCACGTGGTACAAATCACGGAATACAATTATCACATAACAATGCAGTTATGCCCAACATGGCCAAAATTACAGTTATGCCCTTCTAACACGATCCGGGCCTACATGCATACTAATATACATAGTCATGCATCTTAAGTAATCAAATAGTCACATAACACGCTTTAAATCATAACCATGCATTTAACTCATCAAATCACACATAAATCCCATCATGCCCCCCTGGCACGCTAATCAAGGCCCTTAAGCCTTAATAGCGAAATTGGGTCGTTACACCTATCTTCGCCCATTTGAGTATCAAAGTCATCACGTTAGGCGACCTCATCAGCTTCTTCTTGAGGTTCTTCTGTCCCATGGGTGACTTCTGCTTCCTGGGACTCCTCACCTCCCTCACTTATGACCATCGCCTGCTGCCCGGGTTGTGATTTTCCCTTTATAGAAATGCTATATCATTCTCTAGCAGTGAGCCAATCTCCTCTGACTATGCACATCCCTGAAGATGAGGGAATTTCATTGCCAGGTGTCGGATAGATGTTATGGCTTCGAATGCCATCAGCGCGGGTCAGCCCAAAATCGCATTGTATGCAGCCGGACAATCGATTACAAAGAACTCGAGTATTTTGGAGACAGTTCGCGACTCTTCTCCCAATGTCACCACTAGTCTGATTGTCCCTATGGCTTTTGTTCCTTTGCCCAAAAACCTATACAATGTCATTGATGTCGCCTTCAAATCGGATACAGACAGTCCCATTTTTTCCAGAGTGGATCTGAAAAGTAAATTTACTGAGCTTCCGTTATCCACCAGTATTCTTCGAACCCTTCGGTTGGCGAGCTGCACGATTACCACTAGCCGATCATTGTGTGGGAATCCAGTGGTTAAAATCCACTTAGTCCATGTGTCAATATTATTACTTGTCTCTCTCTATTTCTGCAGAGTTTTGGTAATACAAAACAATCCCCCCTCTCCTATCCAATATTCCTAGTATTTATGACAAAATTCCATGGATAGGTTTGGGTCACTGTTTAAATAAACCGCATAATTAAATAAGGTATATAATTAATACAGATTATTCCCATTTCCATTGGGATATGATTTGATAACATAATAAATATACTCCTGCCATCTCAGATAATAAATGACAGATATATGATACAGCTTGGTCATCAATGAGCGTATAAAGAACCCCCGAATCTCTTGGGATCCTTTACTATGTGTTGTCTAGGCTCTCACGAGATGAATATCTCACCTGAGCTCGTGTTTAATCAAATACCTGACTCCGAGCTCGTACTAACTTCAGAGCACCCAAAGTTGGATCTAACCATTATGAGTCCTGAACTCGATTGTTACCTTAAGTGTTGGTTAGATGATAGCTTATATACTATGTATGAACTGGATTGGATCTCAAGCAACCAACATCATTAATAACTAGATATTTCACTTGGCTATTTTTTCACATACTTAATAGCTAGCTGCACCCGAGCTGAGTAATTGAACTCGTTCTAATTTTAGGTGTTATCCCAAAAAACTGGCATTGATGACGTGGCAAGTGATTCCTGGACACGTGGCTGACATCTGGAGGAACTCTGCTAGTGTATCGACCAGAAGGCACATTATAGGCAGTAGGCAGCCCAGTCTTTCCTGCGACCAGTCTGGTCGATGGTTCCGCATGCAGCATGATGTTCAAATAAAGATCTTTGTATATCCCGAAATTAACTCCCACAATCTCCTAGTATCCGATTATTTAGGAGAGAATATCTGTAACAAATTCATGTAATCCCCCATGAGCCTATAAATAGAGAAAGATAGCTCAAGGAAGGGACTTTTGGCTTTTGAATAATTTGAGACTAGAGTAATTCTACCGGAAATATTGTATTGTTCTTCAGAGGTTAGTGAAACTCATTGAACCCTAGTTCTTTGATCACTCCTTTGATTCTCACATCAATAACAATCTAAGTGGACATAGGTTATCACCAGATCCTGGGGCCGAACCACTATAAAATATCGTGTTCTTATCCTTTTCGCTATTACGTTCTTTTCAACGCATTCATTCACATCAAGCATATTCTGACTCCGTGTCAGTTGACCAAAATCAGGGTCAACATTCTGGTGCTTTCATTGAGAGCTTGATCTATCCCTATTGAGAAAAACAATGGCGAAAACTGCGAAGAAAACTGGACAGGCGGCCGCCGCTACACCGTCAAACTCGCCTCCTCCTTCTCCTCCTGCAAGCGTATCTGAGGATGAGCCACATTTGGACTTTGAAGAGGAAGAAATGGATGACGCGACGCTGAAGAGTACTCTGGGGGCGTTGCATGAAGAGCTGGCCAATCTAAGAGCCAGCCAAGAAAGTGCTGCCGAAATCATGGCGCGGCAGCAGCAGGAGATTGAACGACAGCGCGCGGAGTTAAGTGAAAGGCAGGCGGAGATGGACTGCCGCCAGAACGAAGCCATGGCAGCCCTTGAGGCAGCCTTGCAATTGACTAGGAATTCGGCTGCACCTGCCTCGCAGCCTGATCAACCAGCAAATGGGCCTCCCCAAAGGGGTCCCAATCCAAGTCCGCCAATCCAACCCTCGAGCCCACAAAGGTCCGAGCAACCTCAGGTGCCCCATGACGACGTCCCACTGGACCCTGAGGCACAGCCTCCATCCCAAGCTGGTCGCGAAAATCCCCCACATCAGAGGCAGAATAGGAGCGGGCATTAGCCTCGTAGTCCTAGACGCCATAGGGGCGACGACCCAAACCTACCGAACAGAGGTCAGAATCCTCCTGGTAACAGGAGGAACTCAGAGTTAGGCTCTCCGGTCCGGGGTCCCCCATGGCATGATAATGCACGGGGACACAACGACCAGCGCAGGCCACCCTCTAACGTTCAGAACGTTTCAGCCCGGGATGGAAATCGAGGGAACAGTCGATCCCACCATAGCCAATCAAGATTCAGAGATGGGCATGGGTATAATGAAGCCGACTCCGGCAGAGGAAATGCCGGTCGGAGGAATGACGAAAGAGGTGGAAACAAGAATCAACCACCTCAGGATGACCAACCCGGCAGACGGGACGCTGGGGGGCAATCCAGACAGAATAACGTCTTCAACCGGCTCGGGGGTAGCGAGCAGCAGAGAAGAGATGAGGATTTGAGAGATGTACTCGACGATCTCCGCGAGCGGCATGGCGAGAATGTCCCCCCAGCGACAGAGGCCACAGCGATTCCTGTCGCTACACAGGCCTAGATAGATGCCCTCAACCAGGCGGTGCAACAGCTGGTCGGGGGAAGGACATCTTACATCGACCACGATAGGAGGAAAGGCACTCCTTTCGTCCAGAGGATAGCTATGGCAGAGACTCCTAGCAAGTTTAAAATGCCTACGCTACCAAATTTTGACGGGTACGGTGACCCGGTATCTCACGTCAATAAGTTTGAGATACAGATGGACATTCAGAAAGTGTCCGAAGACGCTCGGTGCAGGATCTTCCCTGCGACACTTTCTGAGGCCGCGCAGTAGTGGTTTTTTAAGTTCCCTCCTGCAAGCATAGTTTCCTAGGAGATGTTCGTAAGGGAGTTTTACGGACAATTCTATGCAGGTCGTGTGCATCCGACCGAGGCAAACCAGCTGGTTGAAATTCGCCAGCAGAATGGAGAATCTCTGAAAGACTACATCCAGCGCTTTATGCGAGCAGCAACTGGAGCAAAAATGGTGGGGAACGAAGGCAAAATGATGGCCATAACCGCAGGGGTTAGGCGTCATTCCCCCCTCTGGAAGAGCCTTCGCAAAGATGGGGTTAGAACTACACAGAAATTCTTGGACCGGGCTAATCATTACATCAAGCTCGAAGATGCCATTGCCGATGATGGAAAGCCCTCAGGCAAGGATAAGAAAGCAGCCGAGCCCGCCAAAGCCACCAATGGGTCCAAACCTAACGGCAACGGCAAAGGCAACGGGAACGGTAACAGCAATGGCAAGAATGGTGGAAAACGGCCACACAATGAACCTTCCACCTACGACAACAAACGAGCCAAGGGTAATCGTTATGAACCTCGGTTCACTAACTACACTTCCCTAGTTGAGTCTCGGGGAGAGGTTTATCAGGCCCTGAGTTCCAGTGTGCATTATAAGAAGCCTGGCCCCATTCAAAAGGATATTTTCGAAAAGAGACACTTCCAAGTTCTGTCGTTATCATAACGACTACAGACATGACACCAACGAATGCAACCAGTTGAAAGACAAAATCGAGTTCCTTATTAGACAAGGACACTTGAGAAGATACGTACGGGCCTCGGGAAATTCCCAACGAGAAGCTTCGGGTAGCAACAAGCAAGCGTCCACGCGCCAACGCTCACCACCTTTGCAGCCTGCCCCCATGACTGGCACACTCTTAACCATTTGTGGAGGCCCGCACCTCGCGGGAAATAGCGGAAAGGCCAGGGAACGATACGCTCAGACTCTGCGCCATGACCAGGACATCGAGATGATGACTGTGGAAGACCGCGCGCCAAAAAAGGCTCGATCAGAGGAGATCGAAATAACCTTCTCTGATAGCGATGCCCAACATGTCCGGTTCCCACATTCCGATCCGCTGGTCGTGGACATCCAAATGGCCAACATGATGGTAAAGAGAGTGCTGGTCGATATAGGAAGTTCAGTGAATATCCTGTTTAAATCTTCACTGGAGCGCATGAAATTGTCCGTTAAGGACCTGGAGCCCTGCAACCAAACAATATACGGCTTCTCTGGTGAAGGACCCGCCCCTACCAGATCAATCAAACTACCAGTGACGACAGGTACAACGCCAGCTACCAGGACATTACTCGCTACTTTTGTAGTAGTCGATTGTCCTTCGGCGTACAATGCCGTCATTGGGAGGCCTATACTGGTTGATCTACGGGCCGTCATCTCTATGTGGCACTTAGCCATGAAGTTCCCAACGGACGCAGGGGTAGGACGCGTGTTGGGAAACCAGAGGGAACCAGGGAGTGCTATAACGCCTAAGTCGCGAAGGCCAAAAAGGGAACACCAAAGAGCACTACTTCAGATAGGTTGCAGATGGCGGTTGATACACAAGCCCAATCTGGTGATGAAGTCACCAAATAGGGCGTTTCCCAAAGTGAGGATAGAGACTTAGATCCTCGCTTTGGGGATTTTGAAGAGAACGTTGGACCCATCGAGGACATGGAAGAGATCCAACTTGACGAAAAAGACCCGACCAGAGTTGTGAAGGTCGGAAAAAACCTAGAGCCAACCACGAAGCACGCTCTGGTGGAATTTTTGCGGAAGAACCAGGAGGTTTTTTCCTGGTCGCACAAAGATATGGCTGGGATAGACCCTGCAGTTATCAGCCATGTCCTGAATATAGACAAGACTTTTCCACCCGTGCAATAAAAAAGAAGGCTGCTCGATAAGGATCGGTCGAGAGCCTTAAAAGAAGAAGTTGGAAGATTAAAGGAAAATGGGTTCATTAGGGTGGCATTTTATCCGTCGTGGGTCTCCAATCCAGTGCTGGTTCCCAAGCCTAACAGAAAATGGAGAACCTGCGTGGATTTCACAGACCTCAATAAAGCCTGCCCAAAGGATTGCTTTCCACTCCCAAGAATCGACCAGCTGGTTGATGCTACTGCAGGACACGAGATCCTCTCATTCATGGATGCATATTCGGGCTACAATCAGATTAGCATGCATCCCTCTGAAGAGGATCACACCAGCTTTCGGACCGATACGAGCTTATACTGTTACAAAGTAATGCCCTTCAGACTGGAAAACGCAGGTGCGACTTACCAGCGGCTAGTCAATCACATGTTTAAAGAGCTGGTCGGAGTGAACATGGAGGTATATGTGGACGACATGCTGGTAAAGTCTAAAAAGGCAGAAGGACATGTGAAGGATTTGCAAGAATGTTTTGATGTACTAAACAAGTACCAGATCAAATTAAATCCTCTCAAATGTTCCTTCGGAGTTGGATCAGGGAAGTTTTTGGGGTTCATTGTAAATTCAAGAGGAATCGAGGCCAACCCCGACAAGATAAAAGCCTTGATCGACATGAAGTCGCCAGAAAGAATCAAAGATGTACAGAGTTTAACCAGGAGAATCGCAGCCATAAGTAGATTTATTTCAAAGTCAACAGACAAATGCGTCCCTTTCTTCAATCTACTCAGGGGCAATAAGAAGTTTGAATGGACAGGAGAATGCGAGCAAGTTGAAAGCCCATATGGCACAGCCTCCCATTTTATCAAAGCCAATCGAAGGAGAGACTTTGTTTATTTACCTGGCGATTACTGAAGTTGCTGCTAGCGCGGTCCTAGTACGAGAGGAAGAAGACGTACAAAAAGCAGTCTACTATGTTAGCAAGAAGCTGATCGAGGCAGAACTGAGATGTCCACCCATTGAAAGGTTAGCATATTTCTTAATCCTAGCCTCTAGGAAGCTGTGCCCTTACTTCCAAGCCCATCCTATCACAGTTTTAACTGACCAGCCCCTTCAGCAAGTCCTCCAAAAACCAGAGGCGGCTGAGCGATTATTAAAATGGGTAGTCAAACTAGGGCAGTTCGAGATCACATATTCGCCGCGAACAGCAGTAAAAGGACAAGTCTTGGCTGACCTTATTGCAGAGTTTACCAAACTCCCAGACAGCGAGCAGTGCGAACAGCCTAGTGCGCCTGAGCCTCAAGAGAAAGCTCCTTCATGGAAGTTATTCACGGATGGGTCATCCAACGAATCCCACGCAGGAGCGGGAGTGATATTGATAATGCCGGAAGGGCATCAATTTCACTGCGCTATTAGGTTCGACTTCACCGCGTCAAATAATGAAGCTGAATATGAAGCCCTCCTCGCTGGACTGAGAATGGCCAAAGACATGAGCATAAAGACGCTTGATATTTACAGCGATTCATAGCTGGTAGTGAACCAGGTTTTAGGGGAATATCAAGCGCGAGGCATAAAGATGGTGGCCTACTTGAATAAAACAAAAGACCTGCTAGCCCAATTCACGAAGTACACCCTCCAGCAAATACCGCGGGATCAGAATTCAAACGCAGACGCCTTAGCCAAACTCGCGAGCGCGAAGGATGCTGACACTTTGAATATTGTGCCAGTAGAAAGATTGAATGAGCCAAGCATACAAGCGGTCGAGACCAGTATGGAGATTCGAATGGAGGATACATGCATGGCACCTTACTTGGAGTATCTGACGAACGGTGTGCTACCAACAGATAGAAACAAAGCCAGAACTCTACAAAGGCAGGCCGCTAGGTATATAGTGGTCGATGGTGTTATGTACCGAAGAGGGTATTCAATGCCACTACTCAGATGCGTTATGCCAGAAAAAGCTAAGGAAGTCATGAAAGAGGTGCATGGAGGCTTCTGCGGAGATCATGCTGGGGGGCAGAGTTTGGCAAAGAAAATTCTAAGGCAAGGCTACTTCTGGCCAACTATGAACATAGACTCAATGGAGTTTGTTCGAAAACGCGATAAGTGTCAAAGGTTCTCCAAAATTCCACGAGCAGCTCCAAACGAATTGAAACAGATGCAAAGTTTGTGGCCTTTTGCGGTGTGGGGGATAGATTTAATTGGGTCCCTACCCACAGGAAAAGGTGGAGTAAAATACGTAGTTGTGGCAGTCGACTACTTCACCAAATGGGCCGAAGCTGAACCGCTCGCTACCATAACGACCAAGAAAGTTCTTGACTTTGTCATCAAGAACATTGTTTGCCGGTATGGTTTGCCCCGAAAGATCGTGTCAGATAACGGAACCCAATTTGACAGTGACTTATTCACCGACTTCTGCGAAAGGCACGAAGTTATTAAAAGCTTTTTGTCAGTTGTGCATCCCCAAGCAAACGGGCAGGTCGAGGCCGTAAATAAAACTCTTAAGGATACCCTAAAGAAGAAGCTTGAAGATGCTAAAGGAGCATGGCCGGAATAGCTGCCTGAAGTCCTCTGGTCGTATAGAAAGTCTCACCGAACAGCGACAGGTCATACCCCATTTTCCTTAGCTTACGGATATGAGGCTATGTTACCTGTCGAGTTAGATCCCCCCTCACATCGACGCGTAACATACGACCAGGACCAGAACAGCCAACTAATGATGGAGTCCCTAGACTCAGTTGACGAGATACGGGAGAAAGCCCAACTCCGAGTTGCTGTGTACCAGCAAAAAGTCGCCCGGTACTATAACTCCAAAGTTAAAGAAAGAAAATTCAACGTCGGTGACTTGGTGCTGCGACGAGTTTTCTTAAATACCCGCGACCCCACTGCTGGAGTACTCGGACCTAATTGGGAAGGACCTTACCAGATTGAAGAAGTCCTTCATCCGGGCACCTATAAACTTGCACACCTAAACGGAGATCTCGTTCCACGATATTGGAATGGAGAACACCTGCGTAAGTATTATCAGTGAACAATCCTTTTTAAAGAACTGGCTTGTATTAAATTTTACTTTTTTACAAGTTTTGCAAAGAGGGTTAGCCACGATGTATGGCCAATCGCTCGTATATGTAAGATCATATTTTAGGATCACTCGTAAAGACATGTTTAGTCCATTTTTAATACGAGCTTATAAGGGACTGTGCGTAGCCAGTCATTCTTGCCATCCTTTGTAAATTTATTTTTACAAGTATTTGTTCATTACGTGTGTTGTTTTGCTGTATTATAAGTATTGCATTTCCTACCGAGCAGAAATGTTCGAACAGGTTGTGGTCAAGGCAAGTGACCAAGGACCTAAAGCTCCTCGATCACTTGGGGGGCATATAAGGCACTTCGATAGCAAAGCGTACCATGAGGTATGTAAACACATGAACAAAATGAGTGAAAGCATGCTAAGGTACTTAGAGTATTTTTCAAATTTTATATTTTGTTAAATCAAGCCAAAGTATTATGCTAAGTTCGGTCATACGGACAAATGTTATAGTAAATGAAAATATTATAACATTATAAGGCAATCTTTTACACCACAAGCATCACTGCTTGGATGTAATTGTTCGGATAAAAGGAAAGTTTTCTGCCCATGCAGCAAATTCAAAAAAGATATTGTCTTTACATCACGACCCGTGGGTTGTGTAATTAAAGAAAGAAAAAATAATAATAAAAGCTCAAGAGGCATTAGGAGTAGGAGGGTCTTTATCAGCATTCTGATTGGTCGCATCCTCAACAACTCCTTCTTCCTCTGCGCCAGCGATGCTTGGGGAAGCAGGGATCCTTGCTCTTGCCTCCTCTTCAGCCAATTGAGCAATGCAGCAGGCCAGCTCAGCATTTCTAACATCTTCTTAAAGATAACCGAAGTTGGCGCCCTGATTGTTTTTCCAGAAGTTGTAAAAACATCGGAGCGTCGCGTTCTTGTACCTTTCCAAATCTTTGGTATTTGAAAGCTTCAGCTGCTCTACTTGACTCTCAAGAGTAGCGATGGCCTTGTCCTTGGACTGGAGCTCCTCGCCTAGTCTCTTGCATTCTCGATATTGGACTCGGCTAGCCTCTTGGTACTCCTCCCTCTGCTTCCTCAATGCCGCCTTCGAGGCTTCGACCTCTGCCAGCTTGGTCACCGCAGCATCCTTCTACTGGGTGATCGCCTCCAACTCCTTCACATGCCTGGCCTCTGCAGCCTAAAGCTCCTCAGCAGCTTTCGCCTGGTGCCTCTCGATAGCCTTTGCCCGAGCCTGGTCGATGGTGGCTTGGGTGCAGGTACGAGCAGCAGTTGGAGTCAGCAGAGCCTGTGGGCAAAAGATAAAGTTAGCACCTGTTGCGAAGAGTAAAAGACTAAGGCCAAAGAAGTAAGAAGCACTTACGCTGGCCATTTCATTGAGGGCCCTGTTCAGGATTTGGTCGACCCCCATATTCTCTACCTCCGCCATGGCATCCTTGCAACAGTCGTACCTCACAATGTGTGCAAGGCGGTCCTTGGCTGCTCGTAAGGCGCGGATTGAGAGTTTAGCCCTGTACGCCCTGATTTTTCCACGGGCTGATTAGCGAGCTAAGCTACGGCCTAACCATGATTACCTCATGGATATCCCCAAAACCAGAGCTACCGTCATAAGATCATACCTCCTTAGATCGAGGTAACCTGAAGGTTCGCCAAGATTGCCTAAGACTTGAGTCCGGACTCTGGAGGCCGAAGGTTGAGTTGGGCATCCATCTCATGGTACGAGCTGGATTTGGAGGCTATGACTCTTTGTAAAGTCAACACACGCAAGATAAACGTGCACATATCAGACATCACGTGTCTGATATGTCCCTGACTTCTCGGACACGCAGCAGGAACGTGCGTATTCAGACACCCACGACTGGGTTGGGTCGTGCGGCCCATTATCTCCTTACCTATTGATTTGACCACACTTATGTGTCAGGTTTAGGAATTAATCATGAATGTCAGAGAGTTGATACGATAGGTAAGAAGGTCACGGGATGACCTTCTTACCAACTCCCAGGTGCCTTCTCCTATAAATATGGAGACCCTGGGAGTTGATAAGGGTTGGATTATCTCTTGTAAGAAATACCCTGTAATCAAATATCCAGTATACAACAATAATACTGACTAGTGGAGTAAAAGGATTTTAACCTTCGAACCACTTAAAAAACTTGTCTTGAGTCACCATTTCTCTTTTCCAAGATCATATATCTGTTACGGTTCAACATTAGCACTAATCCCTTTCTCTTCTTTTCTTAATTACCTGTTGGCGAAGAATCGCGTCAACTGTTTGGTGCTTTCATTGAGAGCAAGTTTGATTAGTGTTGTTGCAAACATCCAACTATGGTGACTACTCGATCCAGGCACGGTAACGAGACAGAGCAGCATGATGGGCAGGAGGCTCATCATACTGCCACCTCTGGTGAACAAGTTCCTGAGACCCAGCAGCGGCCAGGAAACCAGCCGGTGGGCCAAGGTGACACCGGAAGTTCGGCCCCCCGGCCACCTAATCCAAACCCGTGTTATTACATGGCGGTGGAGATGGAGAACGTTCAACTAAGGAGCCAGCTAGCAATAGCTAGCCAGCAGATCAAGGATGTGCTAACCCGACTACCCCCTATCACAACCGACGCTAACGTCGGAGAGAGGCAAGCTTCAAAGAAGTGCCTGGAGCCAGGCAACAGCAATACAGCCGTTTGGTTAGGACGTCGACACCTAGCTCCCAACCATCCTCGAGAGCGCCCAGGGGAGCTCGACGTAATTCCTGAAGGAGATCCAAGGAGGGCTCGCAGCATCAGCCCATCCCCAACAACCGTCCTGTGCCTCGTCCAGATCGCCAGGCGCGGGACCAGCAGGTTGGCAGGACCGAAAGGCCCCCACCAAATTTGATCCGTCTTGACGGAACTAGGATCGCCTCTCCAGTCAGGCATCCTCTGTCTCCCATCAGATATCCGTCTCCTCCTCGGGCCGTCCGAGATATCCCAGCCTATGGGAGTAGTCAGAGAAACCCGCCATCAGCTGGACCTTCCCGGCGTAGCAGGGTGCCAAGGGAAAGCCCAAATCCTCACCACCAAAGGCAGACTCCAAGCCTATCTAGCAGGAGCCAATGGACCGGCAGTCGCCGGAGTGATCTCTCGGGGGGAGACCTACGTCAGCGTTTGAGTTCGGCACAAAGTCATCAAACCACCCAAGCGGGCGACCTTCGAGATCTCCTTAACTCTCAGAGGGGGGAACCAGCAGGAGGAGATGGCCACGCTCGCTCAGAGGGGGTCCTGTCCGAAGTACGTAACGGGGGGAATGTCCCAAATAACCTATCTCAAGATAGGAGGGGCAATAACCCACCAAATGTGTACAATGGGCCCGGAGCTGTTGAACAGCCCCGGAATAACCACGGACATCAGGACCAAACCCTCGAGCGCTTGACTCAGATGGAGGAGCTGATGAGGAAACTCCTGTCAAAAAAAGAAAAAGATGAATATGATTCAGGGGACGAGATGGAACTCTTCGCCCCCAGCATAGCAGCAATGGCGTACCCATCTGGTTTCCGTATGTCGCACTTGTCAAAGTTCAATGGGGACGGAGACCCATCGGACCATCTAAGGATGTTCAACACCCTAATGATGGCCCACAAAATTGGCCCCGAGCTGAGATGTTTAATCTTCCCTTCCACACTGACTGGACCTGCCAGGCAGTGGTTCAAGCAAAGTAAAAGACAGTCCATCAGCTCCTGGAAGACTTTCTCGGCAGATTTCAAAAGGGCATTCCGAGCCTCCCAGGCCGCCCGTGTTCAGGCCGACTCCCTGACTAACGTGAGGCAGTAGCCCGGTGAGACCCTGAAGACCTACCTGAGCAGATTTGCGAATGTCGCTGCTCGAGCCAAAGACGCGGATGATAGTTCCAAGCTCATGGCCATGAGAACTGGAATCCTCGTCGGAGGAGATCTCTGGAAGGATATACAAAGGAAGGGAGTCAGCTCGGTTAGTGAATTCCTTAACAGGGCCCAAGAATGGATAAACTTGGAGGAAGACGAAGCCTCAGCTGTGGGAACCAGCCAGGTCCCCGAACAGCCCGCTGCAGTGGGGACGGAGGTCGTGGTAGCGACCCAATACGTCTCACAGAACAACCAGCCCGGTGGAGGCAAGAGAAAGGGGAATGGCGAAAACGGTCAGCACGGCCAAAAGAAGAATAAGTCCGTAGACAAATTCAAGCCCATCTTCGCGACTTATACAGAGCTCACCTAGTCTAGGGAGAACATCTTCCTAGCCAACTCTACTCGAGTCCCCTGGAAGAGGCCGGAACCATTAAAGCACCATAAGGGGAAGAGAGACACCTCTAAGTTTTGCCGTTTTCATAACGATGTTGGCCACAATACCGACGATTGTAGGCATTTAAAAGATGGGATCAAGACTCTCATATGAGCCGGCCCCTTGGCTCAATACGCGCGGAACACGGTTCCAGCAAGTCGACCTGCTCCAGAAGTCCCGGCCAGTCGGCCCGGGCCTCAGATAGATCAGGACATCCCTCCTCCCGTGGTTGGAGGAGAGATATCCACCATCTCTGGAGGTCCGCACATGGCCGGCACGAGTAGGGGTGCCCAGAAGAGATACGTGAACGAACTAAAGGCTTATAACGGAGTAGAGTTCATCCCGGAGCAGCGCCAGTCAAAACAGCAGCGGTTGGAGAGACAACTGATCATTTTTACGGAGGAAGATGCGGGCCATGTCCGATTCCCTCACAATGACCCTTTGGTCGTGGCAGTTCAGCTCGCCAATCGGAGAGTGAGGAGGGTGCTGATCAACAACGGGAGCTCGGTTAACCTCCTGTTACGATCCACGTTAGAAAAGATGGGTTTAACTGTCACTGAGTTAAAGGCGACCTCCATGATGCTGTATGGTTTTTCGGGAGAGGGATCAGCAGCAATAGGGATGATCGAGCTGGTGATCACCCTAGGAGAAGGATCTCGGACAGTCTCCAAGCTCCTCGAATTTGTGGTCATCGACTGCTCCGCTGCATACAACGCGATCTTGGGGCGACCTACGCTCATGACGTTTGAGGCCGTCACTTCCATTCGCCACCTCGCGATGAAATTCCGTACTTCCACGGGAATATGCACTGTTCATGGCGATCAGCTCGCTACCAGGGAATGCTACAGCATTTTTATGAAGGGAAAATCTAAACCCGGGCAGCTAGCAATGGCCATTCAAGGTGGTGGAGAGGAATCTCAGGAACCCTTAACTAATCCTGAGATTGAAAAACCTCAAAGCGCTGAAGGGGAAAATGTCGTCTTAAGTGAGGATATTGACCCCCGAATAGGCGAGGACAGATTCGAGCTCCAGGCGATTGAGGAGCTCGAGGAAGTGAACATTGATCCGCAGAACCCATCACGGACGGTCAAGCTCGGGAAAAACCTCTGTAGCAAGAGGAAGGCGGAGCTGACTAAATTTCTACGGGATAACCTGGACGTGTTTGCCTGGTCCCATGAGGACATGGTGGGAATCAGCCCGAGTGTCATCATGCATACACTTCATCTGGATAAAAGCGTTCTTGCCAAGTCCCAGAAGCAAAGACGCCTAGGAACAGCTCGGGCTGAAGCCTTTAAGGAAGAGGTGGCCCGGCTCAAGAAATGCGGCTTCATCCGTGAGACCAAATTTCCAATATGGGTCGCCAACCCCGTGCTGGTCCCAAAGCCCAACGGAAAATGGCAGACCTGCTTAGACTTCTCCGACCTGAATAAAGCCTGCCCCAAGGATTGTTTTCCACTGCCAAGGATTGACCAGCTGGTAGATGCCACGGCAAGGCACGAGCTCATGTCCTTTATGGACGCATACTCAAGCTACAATCAGATCTCCATGAATCCGGTAGACCAGGAACACACCAGCTTCATGACCTCGACTAACGTCTATTGTTACAAGGTCATGCCGTTTGGGCTGAAGAACGCCGGAGCTACCTACCAAAGGTTAGTAAACAGAATGTTCGCAAGCCAGATCGGGAAAAACATGGAAGTTTACGTTGATGACATGCTAGTCAAGTCAAAGACTGCCGATAACCATGTTTCCAACCTGGAAGAATGTTTTAGGATACTACGGGAGTATGGCATGAGACTTAATCCGCAAAAGTGCACTTTTGGAGTCGCGTCCGGGAAGTTCCTGGGCTTCATAGTCAATACCCGAGGAATCAAGGCAAACCCTAACAAGATCAGGTCACTGCTCGAGCTTCCCTCGCCCAGGTCGCAAAAAGATGTCCAAGGCCTGACAGGAAGAGTAGCAGCCCTCAATCGGTTTATTTCCAAGTCCACCGATAAATGCTTTCCATTCTACATCTTGCTCCGAGGAAACAAGAAGTTTGAATGGATAGAAGAGTGCGAAAGAGCATTCCTCGACCTGAAGGCACATCTGGCCGAGCCACCCGTATTATCCCAACCCAAAGCAGGAGAGCCTCTTTTTCTCTACCTGGTTGTCACCGGGGATGCAGCTAGTGCCGTGTTGGTACGAGAAGAAGACCGAGTTCAGAGACCAGTCTACTACATCAGCAAGAGACTTCTCGGGGCTGAATCCCGGTACCCGGAGATGGAGAAATTGGCATTTTGCCTTATCACGGACTCGTGAAAGCTCCGGCCATACTTCCAATTCCACTCGATACACGTCATGACCGATCAACCTTTAAGGAAGGTTTTGCAAAAACTTGAAGCATCGGGACGTTTGTTAAAATGGGCAATCGAACTCAGTTAGTTCGAGATTTTGTACACTCCGCGGACTGCTATAAAAAGTCAGGCCCTGGCCGATTTTATGGCAGAATGCACGGGATTCCAGGAGGATCCCGCAGAAGACTCACACCAAGTCACCTCACCCCAGGCATCTTGGAGGATCTTTGTAGATGGTTCGTCCAACGAGAATGGCTCCGGAGCTGGAATCATTTTTATATCCCCCAAGGGACATAGGTTCCACTCAGCGCTGAGATTCAGATTTAAAGCCTCCAACAACGAGGCCGAATACGAAGCTTTGCTGGCCGGGCTAAGGATAGCTCAAGAGTTGAAGGTGAGCTCCGTCCAGTGCTTCAGTGACTCCCAGCTCATGGTAAATCAGGTTCTGGGTGAATATCAGGCACGGGGACCCAAGATGACCCCCTATCAGTCAAAGGTAAAAGCTGAGCTGTCCGCATTTGAGCGAGGCTCGATCGAACAGATACCTCGGGAGCAGAACGCTAACACAGACGCTCTCGCCAAGCTCGCCACCTCTGGGGAAACGGAGACCTTGGGGTTAGTACCAATAGAGTTCTTGGAGAAACAAAGCATAGTAGATGTCAGGATGGAGGTCGAGATGATCGATGCCAGGCCGACCTGGATGACCCCCATCCTTGAGTATCTCGTCGAAGGAAAGCTGCTTAAAGGGCGTAATGATGCACGGCGAGTACTCTATCAAGCTCCTAGGTATACGATAGTATATGGGATGTTATACCGGCGTGGGCACTCCCTGCCTCTCCTACGATGTGTATTCCAGGTGAAGCAAAGGCCACCCTACAGGAGGTGCACGAGGGTTTTTGCGGAGACCACACTGGGGGGCAGAGCTTGGCCTTAAAGGTCCTGAGGCAGGGGTATTAGTGGCCAACTCTGTCCAAAGACTCGATCTCACACGTGAAGAAGTGAGACAAGTGCCAGCGATTCGCCACAGTTGCCCGAGCTCCTCTAGTGGAGCTAAAGATGATCTCGTCCCCATGGCCATTTGCCGTTTGGGGGATAGACTTGGTTGGCGCCCTCTTCACTGGAAAGGGTGGAGTCAATTACGCCGTGGTAGCCATCGACTACTTTACGAAGTGGGCTGAGGCAGAACCTTTGGCAACAATAACGTCCAAAAAGTGCTTGACTTCGTGGTTAAAAGCATTATCTGTCGATTTGGCCTACCCAAGAAGATTGTCTCCGACAATGGTACTCAGTTCGACAGCGACCTGTTCACCGAGTTTTGTGAAAGGTGCGGAATTGTGAAAAGTTTCTCCTCCGTGGCCTATCCTCAGGCGAATGGCCAGGTCGAGGCTGTCAACAAGACTTTAAAGGCGAGCCTCAAGAAGAGATTAGATGAAGCGAAGGGGGTCTAGCCAGAACAGCTCCCCCAGGTCCTATGGGCATACCGGACCTCGCATCGGACTCCTACGGGTCATACTCCTTTTTCCCTAACCTTTGGAAGTGAGGCAGTCCTCCCCGTGGAGGTTAAAGTGCTTTCGCATAGGGTCCAGTCTTACAACCAGGACCACAACCACGAGCTACTGTGCAATTCCCTTGACCTAGTTGATGAAAGGCGAGAAGATTTGCAACTCCAGCTCGCCCATTATCAGTAGAAAATCACTCGCTACTTCAACACCAAAGTCAAAAAGCGCGTCTCTAGCATTGGGGACTTGGTCCTAAGGAGAGTTTTCCTGGCCGGGAAAGATCCCAAAGATGGAGTCTTGGGACCAAACTGGGAAGGACCGTACCAGGTCATCGAAATCATTAAGGAGGGAACTTATAAGTTAGCTTGGCTTGATGGAGGGCCGGTCCCGCGGACTTGGAACGCCATCCACTTAAAGAAATATTATCAATGATTCACTGGTAAGGCCTGGAAGGCCATTCTTTATGTATTAATGAAGATCAACTTTTGTACATGTTTGCAAGTGTAATCTAAAGTAACCACGAAAGACCCTTTCCCAGTTACTTGGGGGGCATATGGTACCTGGATATAACCAGGTCTCCTTAATGACTTAGAAGTTGATTCATATCGATTGACCGTTGTTTTTCTTAAAAAACGCGAGATATTGATTAAGATTAAATGCTAACTAAGTCTTATCCTGGTCATAACCGGGTCATAAAACTTAGAAGTTGATTTAAATCTATTGATCGTTGTTCTTCCTAAAGAGCTCGAAATATGGATAAAAGTTAACGCGAACTAAGTTTTCAAAATAAGTTCCTGGTCATAACCGGGTCATAAAACTTAGAAGTTGATTTAAGTCTATTGATCGTTGTTCATCCTAAAGAGCTCAAGATATGGATAAAAGTTAACACGAACTAAGTTTTCAAAATAAGTTCCTGGTCATAACCGGGTCATAAAACTTAGAAGTTGATTTAAATCTATTGACCGTTGTTCTTCCTAAAGAGCTCGAGATATGGATAAAAGTTAACGCGAACTAAGTTTTCAAAATAAGTTCCTAGTCATAACCGGGTCATAAAACTTAGAAGTTGATTTAAATCTATTGATCGTTGTTCTTCCTAAAGAGCTCGAGATATGGGTAAAAGTTAACGCGAACTAAGTTTTCAAAATAAGTTCCTGGTCATAACCGGGTCACAAAACTTAGAAGTTAATTTGAATCTATTGATCGTTGTTCTTCCTAAAGAGCTCGAGATATGGATAAAAGTTAACGCGAACTAAGTTTTCAAAATAAGTTCCTGGTCATAACCGGGTCATAAAACTTAGAAGTTGATTTAAATCTATTGATCTTTGTTCTTCCTAAAGAGCTTGAGATATGGATAAAAGTTAACGCGAACTAAGTTTTCAAAATAAGTTCCTAGTCATAAACGGGTCACAAAACTTAGAAGTTGATTTAAATCTATTGATCGTTGTTCTTCCTAAAGAGCTCGAGATATGGGTAAAAGTTAACGCGAACTAAGTTTTTCAAAAAAATTGTAACCAAAATGCGTAAGGGCAAGAAAGAGGATCAGTTAAAAACGTTGTTTACCGAGTTTTTCGGAAACGAATACAAACAAAATAATAAAAAGATAAGAACTGTAGAAGTGCAGAAATATAAATAGACAAATAGGTTTTTTACGTGGTTCAGGCGTTAACGAGCCCTAGTCCACGAGTCGATGTTATTACACTTGTAGAGAATTACAGTAAAATGGATGGTGTACAAGAACCTCACAAACTCACAGGGTTTCTCTCAGGTTCTCTAGAAGAAGATGAAGCTCAAGAGATTTTGGCAGAGTTCTTGCTATGTTATCTGT
Source organism: Humulus lupulus (assembly GCF_963169125.1). Taxonomy (NCBI): domain Eukaryota; kingdom Viridiplantae; phylum Streptophyta; class Magnoliopsida; order Rosales; family Cannabaceae; genus Humulus; species Humulus lupulus. The sequence continues at coordinate 166,665,818 of NC_084795.1, forward strand.
TGGCCCCCCTTCTATTGTAAAATGAGGAGGTCTTTATAGCTAGAGTTTTGGATTAGGGTTTTACTCTGCTCCCCTGGGTCTTAATTACACCAGCCATAAATAGGGGATACAATTACCGTAGTCGAATGGCTACCAGGCTCTATGTGGGTATATTTACATGAAAACATGGGGAATGTAAAAAGGCAGCTGTCTTTTCCAGGCTGTCAGCGGAACAGTAGGCGAAATGGTACTTTTAGGCGTGCTGGGATGTGTGCGGCCTCGACCTGTCGGGCGTGTCAGGCGGGATCCTGTGTCAGGTGAGTATCATTTCAACTATGCCTCCTCCATGACTCGACCGCTTGGTCTTCTTCCGTGCGAGGCACGGAACTGTATCCGCGAAGGTAACCTGAAGAGCTTCTCCTGGAAGGACCTTCCCCGAAGGATATCCGTTCGGGAGTCCGGGAGAATTGACGAGCTTCCGAGTCGCGGTTGCTTGAAAGAGTATGCTGGACACTAAACAGGAGAGGCGAAGCCTTTCTGTCCATCCGCGAGCTCTGGTCATCTTTCGTGAAAGACTTTGATAATTCTGCTTCCCCGAGGCTATCCATCTAAACGCTATCCGGAAATCTGGATAACATTTACCCCCCAAGGTCACAGGGCTTGAGAGGTCCAGGAGCTTGTACAGTCCTCCGGGTGTTCTGGTCTCTAGAGTAGGCGAGGGGTCACCTCCTGTGTTCCTGGAAGGGTTCCTTTTTCCCGCCTGAGTGTCAGTTCCAAAAAAAAGGAAATTTCTTCTGTTTGAACTCAGGTACTCAAGTGTGGCAAGGGCCACGCGTCATGCAGGGAATGGCTCTGTGACCAAGACGTGTGCGTGAGGCGACTGGCTGAGTGTGCATGCGTCAGACGTCTAAGTAGTGATTTGACGGTATTTAATGGTGCACTGGGCCCGAGATGGTATAATGATGGGAAATAAATACTTTATTCCCATCCGAGGAGTCTTAAATGGGACCGGCACTACATCCCCGACCGTTGGATTTGATGCATGCGGTATGGGAAGATCGGGACCGTCCATTTGTGGAATTCGAAACGATTTCGTTCCTGCTATAAAAACGAGGGAACGGACCTTTCTTCCTCTTTACGCTTTCAAATTCTCGAGCTTTCAGATTCTCAGATTCCCAAATCTTCGAACTCTCAAGCTTCCAAGCTTCCTTTCCTTCGAATTCGCCACTTCTTTTGGTAAGGAATCCAGAGACTTTTCTTGCGATTTGGCAGTAGGTTTGATTGCCGAAGTTCTAGGTTTGAATCGTTTCTTGTCTTTGTAGCCTTTACTTCACGTGTTCGTACGGTGCAGTGACCCGATTACTCCCTCAATCTTCAACTACTCGAATACCAGTAAGTATTTTTACTTTGCTTTTTCCTTCTAAACCTCAAATTGTTGGTAGTTGTTAGGGTTGAGTTTTCTGCCGGTGTCATCTTTATGCATGCGTGAATAGGGCTTCGATAGGCATGTGACTGGTGTGAGTCAATAAGTCATTTCTTTGCATGCTTTGACGATTTGCTTTTGGAAAGTTGTTTCCCGTCTGCTTGTGCTGTTCTGGTTTGTTATTTTAGGGCATAAGCGTGAACGCCTTTGGGGTGTTTTCCCCTGGGAAAGCACTTCTCTCGGCGGGCTTAGGCTCGAAGTTTGGACCTGGTTCCTTGCTGTCCTCCGGGTGGCATGGTGCCAAACCCTCGGCAAGCTCGGTGGGAGCCTCTCCAAGCAGTTTTCGGGGAGGGTCTCCCCGACGCCTTTAATACCGTTAGGGTATGACAAGGGTGCTGACTGCTTGGAGTGTTTTCTTCTTTGTTTCTTTTGTTCAGTGACGAACACCTCAAAGGAACAAATCATCGCTGCGGTAGAGGCTGAAACTGCCCAGGAGCAAGGTTCCCCTGTTGCCGGTGCAAAGGGGAAAGCAAAATCTAAGGTGGCCGCGGCTAGCCCACCGACTGTCAACAGTTCCATCTGGGAGATGGACCAGAAGCCGAACCTGTTCAGGAACTACGGCATGCTGGAGCTGTATTCCTCAGAGGCAGGCCTGAAGAACATCCCAGGCCTGATGTGGCACCGCCTGTCGGTGCTGGGTGAGTCTTCCAGCCAGAGTCACGAAGGGTTTGGTGCCTGGAGCTGGGCACACATAGTGTGTGGGGCACATTTTCCCCTAAGAAGTTATTTTGCCAACGTCTGCGTGAAGGCGGGGATTGCCCCCTTCCAGTTGATTCCCCCCAGCTACAAGCTTCTAGCGGGGTGGTATATCTTTTGCAAGTCCCGGGACCTGGAGGCCTCTACCCCGGAGGAGGTGCTATACTTCTATGGGCTGAAGTCTCAGCCCATGAGAGGTCATGCAGACAAGGTGGGGTTTTATACGCTGGAGAGGTATCCGGACGTGATGTGTCCCACATGTCATACCGTGAGGGTTCCAGATCTCCGGGAGTACTGGTTCCTAACGACTGGCTTCCCATTGAAGAGGGTGCCAGCTCTGTCTTTGGACTTCAAAGTCCCTGGTAAGTGCTCCTTCCTTTCTATTCTAACTTTGTTTCTTCACGTTTGGTCTGCCTTCCGGGAGGATCTCTAACACTCGTGTTTGGATTTTGCAGAAGCCGTCCCGCGGACACCTCGTTGTGCGGAGATGATAAGGAGGTCAAACTTCTACGAGGGGCTCTCGGAGGAAGAGCTGAAGGTGGAAGGACTTGTGACCACCGAATCTTTGAGGGAGTATGGGCTACTCTCCTCTTTCCAAAATATTGAGCCAGTGAGTGGCAGGGGGCAAAGTCAGGTGTCAGCTAACGTCCGGGAGCAGATTGCCCTGGAGCTGTCCAAGGTGATCTGCCAGGCGGCCCGGGACGAGAATAATTTATCCCCCAGTTGGGAGGAGAGGTTCCCCAACCCCCAATCGGAGGAAGAAGAAATCGAGGCTCGCCACGCCGCAGCTTACCCCAATGAAGGGACTCCGGGAGCTGGTACCTCCGGGAAAGGTAAGACTAGCTTTCGATTGATCCACACCCCCAGCCTATCTGAGGTTTCCCAAACATCTCAGATGGGGTTCGATCCCCGTTTCCTTAGGCTAGATCCGCGTAGGATACCCTTCGACAGATATTGTGATAGGGTAGATGAGCTCCTCGGGTGTTTGAGTGACAGTAGTTTGCCAGAAGGTGTCACCATGGTTGACCCTTCTTCCCTCAGCATGTCATTCCCGAACTTCAAGGAGTACGGGAGCTTCCTGGAGCAGGAAGCGGTGTCTTGTTTTGCTCGGGGAAGGCCATCCACATTTCTCGTGCATGGTCGTCCTTCTTGAACTTTTCTTTTTCGTTTCTTGTTCCTTGCTGGTGGACTTGTTTGTGCTTTTATGTTGTGGCTTGTTTTGTTTTCTGCTTATCTTGTTTCACATCGCTTGCTGGTTGGTTAATCTTGCTTCTTACATTTCTTGCAGAACATCCCGAGGAAAAGATGTTGGGGAGAGCTACCTCACTTATCAAGGAGGCCGCCACCAGCCAAGACCCGCCCAAGGGGAAAGGACGAAAGGCCGGAGCTGGTAGGGGAGGTAAAGCTGCCACACCCAAGAAAACAAGTGGCGAGGCGCAAGGGTCTCTGGTGGTGGAGAGGGCAATCGTGCCCGTGCTGGAGAAGCCTCTTGTCGAGGGGCCTTCCGAGAACATGGTGGTCACGAGTAGTAGCAGCGAGGGGGAATGTCCTGTGTTGCCCGCGAAGATGGCCGGGGTGAGCAAGCGCCCCGGAGGAGAGGCTGAGGGCGAAAAGAAGAAACGCCTTAGACATTCTTCTCCCGGAGGTGATGGAGACCTCAGGGCTGCGCGCAGTCCCCTCCAGACTACCACCACCCAGCAGCAAACACAACCCCAACAGCAAAAGCAGCAGCAGCAGCAACAACAACAACAAGAAAGACAATCAACACCGCCACAGCAGCAGCAAAAACAACAGCAACATCAGCAGCAACACCAAACCGGGGCGGTAGTGTCTTCGCTACCGTCCCTAATACCCCGTCTACCTCCTCCTCCAGTCCAGAGGGAGTCCACCATTTCGGGGTCTCCTTCTGCTCTTTCTCTTCCACTTTCTCAACAAACAAGCCTTCCTCAGCCTGGCCTGAAATTCCACTTCCCTCAGAAACCAACCCGTTTCCCCGCTGCCCTCCTGGAGGGTGTAAGACGGGCTGATAATTTTTTGAAGAGGCGGTTGGAGGCCGAGAAGGCTGTTACTCAGGGAAGGGCAGACAACCTATCTGCCGTAAAGAGAGCTGAGCTGGCAGAAGGGGTGAGATCCCTTCACCCGGCTGGAGCGGTTTTGGATGGCCCAGCCTTGGAGAAGAGGCTGGTGCCTAGGCTCGGACGTGCATTGGCGCTGTTCGGAGCGGAGATGATGGAGGACATGGCCCTGAGCTTGTGCGAGCTTAATTATGAGAAATGGGCCATCAGTAGCAGTAAGGACCCACTGTTGCTGACACACGCCGTAAAGCAGCAACTTTCAGGGGTAAGCTGTCAATTGTTGTGTTCTGGGATCATTTGTCTTAGTACATTTGGTTCTGCTTAACTCATCCTGTTGTCTTCCCTCGCAGGCCTCTCTCATCGCGGAACGCTCGTTCCGGGAGGTGGGTGCAGTTCTGGTTCAGCTGGAGGAGAGCCAGGTGGCTCGCCAGGCCTTGGAGGCGGAGAAGCAGAAACTTACCCAACAGGTCGAGAGCATAAAGAGGGAGGCTGTGGAGAAGATGAACCAGGCCCGGCGCACGGCTGAACAAGAGGCGGACAAGAAATATCTTGCCAAATATCAAGAGTACCGGGCCAGCGCGGAGAATGAGTTCAAGCAGCGGTCGGATGACTTGAAGGCCAAGAACTCCAAGCTCCAGGAAGAGCTATCCCAGGCCAGGGAGGAGAAGGATACCCTGGATGCCCGCTTGCACTCGAAAAATAATCTCCTCCTTAAGCAGAACAAGGAATATGCCACTCTTCAGAATAAGCTGCACGAGGAGGAGCAAGATCACAAGAGGAGCAAGGACCTCGTGTCTATGCAGGAGTTGGGGCTCGCTGAGAAGGATAAACAGATTGGAGCCTTGCAATTCACTGTCAGGGGGCATGTGACCGAGAAGCAATCCTTGCTGGATCAAAATAAGGTGCAGCGCAAGGAGATTGATTCCCTTAAGGGAGAGCGGGATGCATCCAAGGCCGAGCTGGAAAAACTGAGGGCTCAATTGGCTGTCGCGGAGGCAAAGCTGGCGACCTCTGAGGAGGAGCGCTTGAAGGAGAAGGAAGATGCCGAGGTGGTGCTGAATAGAACGATTAATCTATCCCACGTGGTCCTCATGCACCAACTTTGGAAAATAAACCCGGAGGTAGTAGGCTACCTGGGAGAGGATGCCGCCGCCATGAGGGAAAAGATACAGGTGTGGGATCAAAGCCCAGAGGTGTTCGTCCAGACTTATAACATTGACGAACCTGCTGGAGCCCTCGAGGCAGAAGATCCCGAAGAGGTGGGGACCTCTGAACCTGCCAGTGAGGAAGTTCCACCTTCCAATGAGCTGACTCCGCCAGCCCCAGTCGAAACCGCTGTCTCCGAGACCCCGGTCGTGGAAGCTGCTGCCACCCCCAGTGCTTGAAGGGGTCTTATTCTTTGTGTAATTTTTTTTTTATTTTCCTATGGGGCGAAGCTCCCTGTACTCTTTTTTAATTGCGGGAACATTACAGATATCCGGTCCGCAGGGCCTTCATTGTAATAATTGTAGAATTCTTCTTTCCTTTTCTGCTGAGTTCCTTCTTTAATTTTGTGCTTAGGGTAGAGACTTTTATACGGTAGAAACTGCTGTAGGGGCGCATGAGGTTTTGGTTCCAACGGCCAGAACCTATGCATTTCTAACTTGAAGCTCCAACGGCTTATGTCTTTTCCCACGTAGTTTCTAGGTTACGGAGGGTTCTTGGTTCCAACGGCCAGACTCCCTCTTTCATCGTACTCAGCTTTCCTAAGGTAAATAGCCAATCCCGGGACTTGTAGTTATACCATTCGCTGGGATGTCTAAAGTGACCCGTTCCATCTCCCCATCGCGATCTTTACAAAGCTTGCGAGGCAAACACTTAATACGATTCCGCGGGATAGCACCGGATCGGGAGCTTTTTTGGTGAGCGTCGCTAAACTTAGGGCTAGATCTTTGCGATGCAAAACTAACTGTTGTTGTGGACCTCACGGTGGCCGACTTCAGGGACTTGGCATGAAGCCTTGCGAGGCAAGGTTCGTTGCGGTCGGGGAAATCGTCACGCCTACCATGTGCGATCCTGGAGCAGGGGCTTTGCGAAGCAAGGCCTGCTGTAATTGGGGGATCGATTATATCTGCTCCCAGAGTTGAAGCTTGCGAAGCGAAGTTTGCAGTGGTCGAGGAGCTCGCCATGCATTATTTTCTGAGACCCGGAGCTGAAGCCTGCGAAGCAAAGCTTACAGCGGTCGCGGATCTTGCCATCTCTCGCCTTGCGGGACCCGGAGCTGGAGCTTGCGAAGCAAAGCTCTCAGCGGTCGCGGATCTTGCCATGCATTACTTTATGAGACCCGGAGCTGAAGCTTGCGAAGCAAAGCTTTCAGCGGTCGCGGAGTATTCTGCGAAGGACTTGTCAGGAAGTTGGGGGTGTTTCGGCGTAGCTCTCTGAATGTGCCCCAACCTCCAGTCCTGTTCATCGCTGAGCTACACAGGAGATAATTTTCATGATGCATAATGGCAGATATTTTCATGGCAATTTTCACATAATCACATAATGCACACATGACACGTAATGCAAATATGTTCATGGCAACAAATCAACCTAAGCTTAATCAATTTAAAATTTTCAAACACAATGCTAGCACATAAGTGGTGTTCTCTTTATGTTTTGTTCAAGGGGCGTATGGCTATGCCTTAGCCATGTATACCCCCTCAAGTGAGCGTGGGGTCCGGACGTCTCCGGACCGCGTGGTCACTTGTTAAAACGCAGCTTGGAACAAAGGGATAAAAAATGCAGTAAAAGCGGAGTGAAACTCTCCGTGTTTTATTAAATTAGCTTGTTAGGCATGTGTTTTACAGCTGGGAGGTCTATCTCCATATTTTAAATTTTTGCTACGTCCACTAAGGACCTTCGACTAGATAGTCCGGGGCTTACTGATAGTAACGGCGGAGGTGCTCCGCGTTCCAGGCGCGCGGGACTTTAGATCCATCGAGTCTCTTTAAGTGATACGTCCCATGGCCCACTTTTTCGTGGACTTCATAGGGGCCTTCCCAGTTGGGTCCGAGGACTCCCACTCCCGGATCCTGCGTAGCAGGAAATACTCTCCGTAGGACAAGGTCTCCAACCTCGAATGTACGGCTCTTGACTCTAGTGTTGAAGTGTCGGGCTATCTTGCCTTGGTACATTTTGAGTTGGACCTGTGACTGCTCCCGGAGCTCTTCGATCATGTCCAGGGACTCCTGGAGAAGGGCGTGGTTCCGGGTAGGGTCGTAGGTGTCCTTCCTGTGAGAGGGGATCATAGTTTCTACTGGGATGACGGCCTCGCAACCGAAGGTCATGGAATAAGGTGTGTGCCCCGTCGAAGTTCTCTCTGTTGTGCGATAGGCCCACAGTACTCGCGGAAGTTCTTCCGGCCAGTGAGCCTTGCATGCTTGGAGTTTTTTTTTTCAACGTGGTCTTTAAAATTTTGTTCACTGCTTCCACTTGTCCATTAGCTTGAGGTCTGGCAACTGCGGAAAAGCTTTTGATGATTCCATGCGAAGCACAGAAGTCCGTGAAATGCTCACTATCAAATTGCTTCCCGTTGTCGGACACAATTTTTCGTGGAAGCCCGAAACGACACACTATATTCTTGATGACAAAGTCCAGTGCTTTCTTAGACGTGACCGTGTTCATAGGTTCAGCTTCAGCCCATTTGGTGAAGTAGTCTACCGCGACTATGGCATACTTCACTCCACCCTTTCCAGTTGGAAGGGAACCTACTAGGTCAATGCCCTAAACGGCGAACGGCCAGGGGCTGGTCATTAAGGTAATTTCTGTAGGCGGCGCTCGCGGAACCTTGGCGTACCTCTGGCACTGCTCACATTTTCTGACATAATCCACACAATCCTTCTTCATGGTGGGCCAGAAGTATCCTTGACGAAGGATCTTTTTGGAGAGGCTCAGCCCGGAGGTATGGTCGCCACAGAAGCCTCAGTGAATCTCATGGATGATGGTGCTGATTTCGGTTCCGGCAACACACCTAAGGAAGGGTATGGACAACCCCCTGCGGTAAAGCTTTCCATCCATAATCACGTATCGGGGAGCTTGATATTAGAGCTTTCTTGCGTCAGCTTTATCAGTGGGGAGCTCTCCGGTGGTGAGAAATCTGAGGATGGGTCCTATCCAGGAATGGGAATGGTCGATGATGGCATTTACCCTCTATGTCTCAGTACTAGGTGCTTCTAAGTGCCCGATGGGCACTAGGCCATATTGTTCAATTTCCGGGTCTGTTGCAAGCTTGGCCAGTGTGTCCGTGAGTGAACTCTGGTCCCGGGGGACCTGACGGATTCAGTAGCCTTTGAAATGCTGCAGGAGGCCGCGGGAGAGAGACACGTAGGCAGCCATTTTTTCGCCCTTCGTTTGGTATTCTCCGGATATTTGGTTTACCACAAGTAGGGAGTCGCTGTATACTTCGATTTTTTGGGCTCCGACTTCTTTGGCCAGTTGTAATCCAGCTAGCATGGCTTCGTGTTCTGCCTCGTTGTTGGATGCTGGGAACGTGAAACGGATGGCGCTCTGGAGCTGATGTCCTTGGGGTGAAATTAGGATAACCCCTGCTCCAGCTCCTTTTTCATTTGAGGCTCCGTCTACATAGACCTTCCATGTGGGAAGTTCCGGGAGGTCATTCATTCCTGAGCATTCCACAATAAAGTCCGCGAGAGCTTGACCTTTTATGGAAACGCGTGGCTGGTAGTGGATGTCAAACTGGCTCAGTTCCATGGCCCATTTAAGTAACCTGCCAGAAGACTCGGGCTTCTGCATGACTTGCTGGAGAGGGTGGTTGGTGAGTACTCTGATGGTGTGCGCCTGGAAATAGGGCCTTAGCTTCCACGAAGCGATTAGCAAGCAGAGGGAGAGTTTTTCGATCATTGTATATCTGGACTCGGCGTCCAGTAACCTCTTGCTCACGTAATACACAGGGAGTTGGAGACGGCTGTCTTCCCGGACGAGAGCGGCACTTACGGCATGCTTTGTCACAGCTAAGTACAAGAGCAACGCCTCTCCTTCAACAGGTTTGGACAGAATGGGAGCTCGAGTTAGATGTTCCTTGAGGTGTTGGAAGGCTGCTTCGCATTCGGGGGTCCACTCGAACCTCTTGTTTCCTCGCAACACATTGAAGAAGGGGACACATTTGTCAGTGGCCTTAGATACGAAGCGGCTGAGAGCAGCTATCCTTCCGGTAACGCTTTGGAAATCCTTATGCTTTCGGGGAGAAGGCATATCTATGAACGCTTTAATTTTCTCAGGGTTGGCCTCCACTCCGCGGGAGCTGACAATGAAACCGAGGAACTTCCCAGACGAGACCCCGAAAGTACATTTCTTCGGATTCAGTTTCATTCCGTACTTTCGGATCACGGCGAAAGCTTCCTCAAGGTCGTCACTGTGGTCTCCGGAGGTCTTGGATTTCACCAACATGTCATCTACATACACCTCCATGTTCCTCCCCAGCTGATCCTTGAACACCTTGTTTACTAGACGCTGGTATGTCGCCCCAGCATTCTTCAAACCGAAAGGCATGACCACGTAACAGTAGACACCCTTGTCCGTGAGGAAGCTGGTGTGTTCCTGGTCCGCGACATGCATCTTGATCTGGTTGTATCCGGAGTATGCATCCATGAAGGATAAGAGTTCATACCCGGAAGTAGCGTCTACCATCTGATCGATTCGCGGAAGAGGGAAACAGTCTTTTGGGCAGGCTTTGTTCAGGTCCTTGAAGTCAATACACATTCTCCAGGACCCATCGGGTTTCGGGACCAGAACCGGATTGGCCAACCACACGGGATAGAGTGACTCCTGGAGAAAGCCTATGGACATCAGCTTGTCCACTTCGGCTTTGACTGCTTCGGCCCTTACTGGGTCTAACGGCCTCCTCTTTTGGCGAACTGGAGTTGCAGATGGGTCTATGTTGAGTGCGTGGCATGCAACATTAGGATTAATCTCCGTCATATCAGCGTGGCACCATGCCAGGATATCCTGATTATTCTTCACAGTGGCCACGATCTTTCCTCGAATGGCCGATGGGAGGTTTTTCCCCACCTGAATGACTTTGGTGGGATCTTCCGAGTTGAGGATCACCTCTTCAACTTCCTCCATCGGCTCTATCGCCCTCTCGACCCCCACTCTAGGGTCGAGTTCGTCAACGTATGCCCCTTGGGTACCCCCAGTCTCTGGTAAATCCTCTGCCAAAGGTGCGGCAACAATCGTCTCCTGGACCGTGTAGACGGATCGGACGGAGACGTTATAACAGCTTCGTGCACTTCGTTGGTCTCCCCGGAGGGTGCCGATACGCCCGTTGTCGCATGGAAACTTCAAGCATAAGTGGCGTATCGAGGTTATGGCCCCAACATCAATTAGGACCGGTCGGCCTAGGATGGCATTATACGCTGTGGGGCAGTCGACCACCACGAATGTGCAGTGCTTGAAGGCACAAGCGTCGCTGTCTCCACTGAGGGTGACTGGAAGTTGAATTTTTCCTAAGGGCATGAGTGCATCCCCATTGAACCCCTGAAGCTGGATGGGGCATGGGATCAGATCTGTCTCGATTAATCCGATCGCGTGGATGGCAGCTTTGAAGAGGATGTTTACGGAGCTTCCATTATCGACTAGGATCCGTGACACCTTCTTATTGGCGATCTGGGCTTCGACGACGAGGGGATCGTTGTGGGGGAAGTGCACATGTCGGGTGTCATCTTCCGTGAAGGTGATGGGAAGATCCATCATTCGGGGACGCTGAGCAGGTGACTGAACCAAGGCGCACATCTCCCCGGTGTGTTCTAACTCCCTCAAGTACCTTTTCTGGGAGTTGCGGGTGCTACCGGCAAGGTGCGGTCCTCCGGAAATGGTAGCCACGTGTCCGTCAACGGGTGGCGGAGCAAGGCCAGGCGGATATGGTTTTCCGGGTCCTGGAGTCAACATGGCAATGGGCGCCGGAGAGGTCGGAGCAGGAAGCGCTGGGAACTGAGATCCAGGAGCTTGGGGGTGACCGGCTCCAGGAGCGCTAGCGGTCCCCCTCTGTCCCGGAGAGTATGCAGCTCCGTGAACTACTCCCTGTCCGGGATAGATTATGGGTATCCTCACCCATTGACCGAGGTGTCCCGCTCTTGCCAGGGACTCGATCTCATCCTTCAGCTGAAGGCATACGTTTTAAGACAAAACAGTGTGCAATGAACTCGCTAACCGAGGTTTTGAAACAAAAGTGTGACTAATTAAAAGTTAAGGCTGTAATCTTTGAAAATGCGTCGTTTCATTAAAACTTCTATTATTAAACATTTGGGATCCCAAAATAAGGTTTGAAAACTAATTACATCTTGAAATAAGGTTACAGTTGAGAAATCATGAAATCATAGATTATTACAGCCATTTTCGAATAAACCCCCAACCAAAGCAGTCGGGCAGGCCAAACATGTACGCGTCGCTTCACGCTCTCCGTACTCATGGTTGGTTGACTCAGTCCTTGCAACTACCTGCCACACGGAGCACCCGTGAGCCGAAGCCCAGCAAGAAAACCCAAATAACACATAACATATGCAAATCAAATAGCTGGCATAATTCACTGATACATAGGAAAAACCATCATAATAAACAAGTACGGCCATGCCGCCCCCAAGGCCTTACCAAAGCCTGGAGTTTCGGTTCTCACCGCGAGGATAACTCATGTATCCCTTGGGTCCCACCCTGAATATAAGCATCCCATGTGCTGTGTTACTTTCGGCCCCACGGCCGCCCCGGCCTACGCCGTACTCGGCCCCACGGCCGCCCCGGCTTACGCCGTACTCGGCCCTTGCCGTTCAATTCATCATAATCACACATATAGTACATTCAGAATAAACATTCACACACATCATGGTTCATTTAAGGTTAAGCATTTGCACATAATACAAACCGGGGCCATGCCCTACAATCACACAGTGGGGCCATGCCCTAATCTCGGGTGTTACGGTTTTCTTACCTGCATTCCGAGCCTCCTGATGCACTAAAGCCGCGAGCACGGTCCTCTAGCACCAGCCTCACCAACAACCTAGTCACAACACACAAGAAACATCCCTCATTACTAATCAACCCAAAACCACTTCTCGAGACCAATCCCGCACTCTCGGGACCTCTAAAACCTTAAAACAACACCCCGGAGACATCCCCCGAACCCCCGGAGCAAGGCCTAAAATTGCCTAAAAATGATGCCCTGAAATTAGCCTTGTGCCGCGGCACCACATCCTTGTGCCGCGGCACCCAACAGTCAGAGGCTCCCTTGCCGCGGCACGAAAAACCTGTGTCGCGGCACGCCTTCGCAGACCCAGAATTCTGGGTTTCCTCCTGCGTTTTCTCCGAGCTAAAACCTTCCCAAATCAACCCAAACTCACACCCAAGCCCCAAAACCAACTCAAGACTCCAAATAAACCATCCAACAACCCATAAACATCACCAAAGACATCTAAACACCCAATCAAATCCCCAAAATCCACATCCTTGATTTCAATTTCAGAAAAATAAAAACTCAAACATCAAACTTAACCCATGCTCAAATTCTTAACCCATAACATAATCAAGCCTTAAATGTGTATAAAATTCCTTACCTCATATGGAGAATCCATCCCTAAGCTTCCTTCATCTCCTAGGTCTCCAACTTCTCCTTCTCTTCTTCTTCTTCTTCTTCCTCATGCCCTAGCTTTTCCCTCTCTTTTCTCTTCTCTTCAAACTCTATCAAGACCAAAATGGTTAAGCCCCAAACCGTGTACCCCATAAAACCAGCTGCCATTTATCTAATTCCCAACCAAATGACCATTTTGCCCCTCCTTGCCTATCCTTTCCCACCTAAACCTCAAGGGTACTTAAGTCTTTTCATTTCTATTTCATTTCTACCATTTTCTTTCTAAAACTTGTTACTCTCAGCAGTAACTAATGGTTACCCAGGTTACTAAATCTCCAATAACAATTACCCGCTAAATCTCAACTTAACCATAAAATTCCCGAGGTACCCCTAGGCTCCTCCCGAGCCGGGTATAGAAATCCCGCTGTGACTCTGAAGTTAACTAGCTCTCTAGGACCGTCTCGGCACGTGCATCACAATAATACAACCACCCCCACGTGGTACAATTCACAGAATACAATTATCACATATCAATACCGTTATGCCCAACATGGCCAAAATTACAATTATGCCCTTCTAACACGATCCGGGCCTACATGCATACTAGTAAACATAGCCATGCCTCTCAGTTAAAAAAATAGCCAAATAACATGCTTTAAATCATAATCATGCATTTAATTCATAAAATCACACATAAATCCCAACCTGCCCTCCTGGCACACTAATAAAGGCCCTTAAGCCTTATTAGCGAATTTGGGTCGTTACAACTATCCCCTCCTCATAAAAATTTCGTCCTCGAAATTTACCCAAACACATCAGTCAGTAAACCCGCAACTCTGACCCTGAATCCCAAGGTCCACCGCCTTTACTTTACTTTTTAACAACACTCTTACAAGAGTAACAATCTTGCCCCACAAGATCTTGTCTAATAGCCAGGCTCTCGCTAGCCCCTTGTTAACCCTGCAACCCTGCCGAAGCCCAGGGTCTGCCTAGATTACAACGACCAATTCATTGTCTTATTCCTGATTCCAGAGATACTCAAAAGTCATCACCTCTACCAGGTGGGATCAACTCGTAGGCCCCACTGGCCTAACCCTTAGTATAACTTCAGAATTTTATGTTGAATCGAGAGTCAGAACTCTCCCTTCTTTCTCTGAACACCTCACAGATCCTCGTCTGTTATTACGCAGAGATGCAACTCTTTCCTTCCGGAACTTTATTTCCTCATAATTTAACCATTCACAAGTTCTTTACCCTTTCAAATAGGCAGACACCCTTGCCTTAAGAATTCCAACCACTTGTCTGGCTTTCACTCTGAACCAATGCCAAAACGTAGTATTCACTAACCTTCACCTCTTAACATGTCCTATGTCGTGTTTCAGTAACCAGACACCAGCAACTGCCACCATGACTAACTCATCAGGGAATACGCTTCCCTTAATACCTCAAGTATTTGCCTACTCAGCGCTCAATTCTTTAAGATATCTGACGAACTTTCAGACTGCTATTCCACTTGCAATCAACTGATAATCCCAGATTCCCACTCTGTTCTTTTCGTTCTCTAAGCCCATTCCAAAATTTAAACTACTAAAGGGTCTCAATTCGATATCATCGACGCTCCTTCCTGAAACCAGTTCACTCGACCCAATCAACATTAACTCACACAACCGAGTTAAACTTTTCATGTTCAAATACCTTACTTAAGGTCTAATGTGGTCTATTCCCATGATACTCTACCACATCACCTAAACTCTGTCACCCGCTCAACCCTCCCGGTACAACGTACCCTAGGAGGTGGAATGATGTCCATTCGGAATCCTCATTTGAAACCATATCCTATCTGGATCCTTCACTCGATCCTGGTATCCTACTGTACCACCATGACAGGGTCCTTCCCTGTTTCAACTCAAGTCAACACTTCGGATTCCATAGCTCAGTGACACTCACCAGCTAACCCTTACCTATTAACTTTATGCCGAACTCAGTCGTTGCTTGGTCCACCCCAATACAATCTATGGCGCTATTCCCCGACAGACACACGCCTCACAGCTAGGAGTTCCGCCTCCAATTATATCTCCCCTCACTTAATCGAGGATTTCAAACACTGATCATCCGTCTGCTACTTTTCACCACACTTGGGTCTCAGCGCTAACCTTCTTACTAATACCCAACACTCAAGTACCTTATGCCATACACAACAGTCGACTTAATGTTCCAAGTGTATCCACCATGATCCATTCTGTCGTCTCCCGCAAGGTTCAATCCATCCTCGCGTCAATTTATTCCTGGGCGTGCCCAACTCGTGATGCACTCCCACATTTCCATAACCCTACCATAAATCAGGTCCTTTATGAAATCACTCTTTACTTAACCAAAGCACACGCATATTCCCGCATTATCAGATACTAAACAATCATACCTTGCCTTCTGAATTTCTTTCTGATTTGACACCACTCAGTCCGTCTAACCTCGAGTTTTACTGATCTCCTCATCTCTGATGTAGTTGCCTCCCGGAGATGCTCGTGCAATAGGTGACGCGCTTACCAGTCTTGTTATGCCTTCAATTTTCCGGACATTCTTCATTAGCTTCTTTGTTACTTCAGATCAAATCTTCTCATACCTGTCCTTTCTTCTTGTAGTTCTAATCTGAGTACTCCTGACGACACTCAAACTAACACTCCGTAGGACCTTACCTGAGACTCCGCCTCCTGGGTGTAAACGTCTTTTGCGTAGTCACTTGCTCACCATTTCCGTCTGGGAGTAATCCACATGTACTGCTCGTGAACTTGAAGGGAACTTGCCTGAACCATTCTTGTATTCTCTACTTAAAGAACTTACCTGTGATGCCGTAGCTTGAACCAAATCTAGAATCTTCGTTACCAACTCCTCACACTTTACTCAGTTCAAAACAAAATTCCTGAAATGTCTCTTTCCTTGGTTCCCAACCTTTGTACTTTTCGTCCTAACCCTGCGATGCTAACAGTCCCCGCGGTACAACACTCTGGTTACTTCCAGGGCCAAATTCCCTCGATTGCTTCAATAGACTATTCTGTCGGCCAAAACCGTCTTTTACCACATTCCTTATACCAACCCTACCTGTAGTCTGACCTTGAAGTATTACCTAAATCTTTCTGTGCATAACCACATAACTTTCCCACTGGTCTGCTCAGTTTCCATTCAGTCTCCTTTACCTACTCCAGATGATACCCTCAACAATCCATCTGCCAGGGTTTCTAATTCCTTCTCAATAAGTATTACTGTCCTCAGCCTCTCAAATGGCACCATCGAGGCAACTTCTCTATGTCCATCACCCTCTCGGAGCATTCACAACACCGAGTCCTTCCAGTTCGCTACTTGCCCAAAGCATACGCTCGTCAGTCAAATACTCCTCCTTAAGGACACAGCCTCGAACTTGTAATGTATCGACGCATTCCAGTTCTCTGTTTCCCTCACCATGGGAAATCCATCCTAACATCCCAAGTCATTCTACGCAGAAGTCACGCCCTCACCTGACCTCCTCTCAGGTGGCATCCTTTCCCTTATGCATACAAAATAACCTCCCTAGTTCCTGTCACCAACTTGATAACTACCTCTTCCATCAGGCTTCTTTCCAATCTCAAATCAGGTGCCCAAGCATTGTCTGGGGTCCTTCTACCTCAAAATTGAAAATCTGACCTCGCTGCGTTCTATCAACACAAGTACCATCTTATCAATCAGACTTTTCCCTCTTTCTGGCAAACCAGAAGCCACAATCCTACCCGGGGTTCTTTTAACTTGATTATCACGAGTCTATCTTTACCAATTCCATCAAAGGAAGCACTGCCCTTGCGGCTCTAGCACTCATGCCCTAATCATCAACCATCAGTTCCTCGACATCATGGCCCTCTCCGCCATCCACATACATACGATAATTCCTTATATCAGGGCGGCCCAAATCCCCTAGACTATTCCAGATCTCATATCCTTAAATGGGTCTCCATCCAATTCCGGATACATCCGTCAGTATAAATTCCCAAATGAATTATCTAATTCACCAAACCCATTGATCCACGCTGTTGTCACCCCTAACAGTCCAAACCAGACTTATAAGTCCGCCCGTCTCCACGGTTCTAATCATGTCTTTAAAACCTCTTCTAACCATTCATCATCTAGGTTCTTCCCAACCCATTAAGCCCGTACTTCAGCCCGAGTACCAGTTCCAGGCATCTCCCTGCCTCAACATTTAACACAACCCTCTAATCAAGATATCTCATCCCCTTAACCAAGGGTGAAGTTAACTCCGCTCGTCTATTGGTAAATTCCTCGTCAACTCGTACCTTCCTCAACACTAGAGGATAACACCCCTTAAGCCTTTCAAATAGTACCCTTAACTGTCCATCCCTTACAGTAAACCATCACCGGTAACCATACTGTTAAAACATCTAAATCAGCCATCTCCCCAGAGAATCCGCTGTTCTTCTATCCCATCTCAACTAACAAACTCCACAGCTTACTCACACCCTAGTGACCTTTTGCTGCTGCTCTCAGGGATAACTAGAGATCTCAACTCCAACTTATCTCTAGAATCCCCCTTCCGACACAATATCAGGTCCCCAAACTCTCCTAGGAACCCACAATCAACACGAGTTCATCTGTCGAACCTAACCAAACTCCTGAACTCTGTGGTTCATACCCTGAACCAAACCACGTCTAGATCCAACTGACCACCGTTATCATGCACACACAAGCATATAATAGGTCAAATCCACAATGTCATACATTTAGCCACCAAATTTAATCACCACTAAGTACATCCATACTTACCATGCTTCATACAAGCCAATAAACAGATATATAACTAATGAATTAATCCAGAAAATTAACCACATACACTAAATATGCTAACCATTATGCCAATATTCACCCATACGCATAATAAAGTCATTCAGCATGCATTAATCTCAACATGCAATAGTCAAGGGCCCAGCCCAACGATATCTCCTGCACATGTCAACTCATTTCTCATGCTCCATATAGATAAGCAGGCAAACAGAGCAATCAAACATATATTCAAGCATATTAATCATTCATACCAACCAACCCTGAGTCGAGCTTGTCACTGACAGCGAGCGTACATGTTCGGTCAATCTCCAGAACCAATAAGCCTTGGCTCGCTCTGATACCAAGTTGTAACGCCCTACTTCCTTAGAGCCGTTACTTAGTGAGTTTTAAGACAAAACAGTGTGCAATGAACTCGCTAACCGAGGTTTTGAAACAAAAGTGTGACTAATTAAAAGTTAAGGCTGTAATCTTTGAAAATGCGTCGTTTCATTAAAACTTCTATTATTAAACATTTGGGATCCCAAAATAAGGTTTGAAAACTAATTACATCTTGAAATAAGGTTACAGTTGAGAAATCATGAAATCATAGATTATTACAGCCATTTTCGAATAAACCCCCAACCAAAGCAGTCGGGCAGGCCAAACATGTACGCGTCGCTTCACGCTCTCCGTACTCATGGTTGGTTGACTCAGTCCTTGCAACTACCTGCCACACGGAGCACCCGTGAGCCGAAGCCCAGCAAGAAAACCCAAATAACACATAACATATGCAAATCAAATAGCTGGCATAATTCACTGATACATAGGAAAAACCATCATAATAAACAAGTACGGCCATGCCGCCCCCAAGGCCTTACCAAAGCCTGGAGTTTCGGTTCTCACCGCGAGGATAACTCATGTATCCCTTGGGTCCCACCCTGAATATAAGCATCCCATGTGCTGTGTTACTTTCGGCCCCACGGCCGCCCCGGCCTACGCCGTACTCGGCCCCACGGCCGCCCCGGCTTACGCCGTACTCGGCCCTTGCCGTTCAATTCATCATAATCACACATATAGTACATTCAGAATAAACATTCACACACATCATGGTTCATTTAAGGTTAAGCATTTGCACATAATACAAACCGGGGCCATGCCCTACAATCACACAGTGGGGCCATGCCCTAATCTCGGGTGTTACGGTTTTCTTACCTGCATTCCGAGCCTCCTGATGCACTAAAGCCGCGAGCACGGTCCTCTAGCACCAGCCTCACCAACAACCTAGTCACAACACACAAGAAACATCCCTCATTACTAATCAACCCAAAACCACTTCTCGAGACCAATCCCGCACTCTCGGGACCTCTAAAACCTTAAAACAACACCCCGGAGACATCCCCCGAACCCCCGGAGCAAGGCCTAAAATTGCCTAAAAATGATGCCCTGAAATTAGCCTTGTGCCGCGGCACCACATCCTTGTGCCGCGGCACCCAACAGTCAGAGGCTCCCTTGCCGCGGCACGAAAAACCTGTGTCGCGGCACGCCTTCGCAGACCCAGAATTCTGGGTTTCCTCCTGCGTTTTCTCCGAGCTAAAACCTTCCCAAATCAACCCAAACTCACACCCAAGCCCCAAAACCAACTCAAGACTCCAAATAAACCATCCAACAACCCATAAACATCACCAAAGACATCTAAACACCCAATCAAATCCCCAAAATCCACATCCTTGATTTCAATTTCAGAAAAATAAAAACTCAAACATCAAACTTAACCCATGCTCAAATTCTTAACCCATAACATAATCAAGCCTTAAATGTGTATAAAATTCCTTACCTCATATGGAGAATCCATCCCTAAGCTTCCTTCATCTCCTAGGTCTCCAACTTCTCCTTCTCTTCTTCTTCTTCTTCTTCCTCATGCCCTAGCTTTTCCCTCTCTTTTCTCTTCTCTTCAAACTCTATCAAGACCAAAATGGTTAAGCCCCAAACCGTGTACCCCATAAAACCAGCTGCCATTTATCTAATTCCCAACCAAATGACCATTTTGCCCCTCCTTGCCTATCCTTTCCCACCTAAACCTCAAGGGTACTTAAGTCTTTTCATTTCTATTTCATTTCTACCATTTTCTTTCTAAAACTTGTTACTCTCAGCAGTAACTAATGGTTACCCAGGTTACTAAATCTCCAATAACAATTACCCGCTAAATCTCAACTTAACCATAAAATTCCCGAGGTACCCCTAGGCTCCTCCCGAGCCGGGTATAGAAATCCCGCTGTGACTCTGAAGTTAACTAGCTCTCTAGGACCGTCTCGGCACGTGCATCACAATAATACAACCACCCCCACGTGGTACAATTCACAGAATACAATTATCACATATCAATACCGTTATGCCCAACATGGAAAAAATTACAATTATGCCCTTCTAACACGATTCGGGCCTACATGCATACTAGTAAACATAGCCATGCCTCTCAGTTAAACAAATAGCCAAATAACATGCTTTAAATCATAATCATGCATTTAATTCATAAAATCACACATAAATCCCAACCTGCCCTCCTGGCACACTAATAAAGGCCCTTAAGCCTTATTAGCGAATTTGGGTCGTTACAGTGCCCTACGTCTCCGTGAAACTCACACTTCTTATTGGAGTCTCGCGGGCGCCTTCCTCCGTGAGACACTTTCGGGGTCTTCCTGTAGTTGACCATATTACAGGTCGCCCGATAGACATTCTCTCGTGAGTCTATCAAACTGGTGTACTCCGTGAACTTGGGCTCATAGTTCATCCGGGGTTTCTTTGAATGGTCCCCCCAGTTGGAGTTTCTTCCGCCTCGTTTATTCCGCGATTGGCTCAGATTTTGTTCTGGGCCTTCCGCTTGCGGTTGCGACGGGGCGGGAGCGATACTATATCCGGTTTGTACAGCTCCGTACCCAGAGAAATGGGTTTGACTCGGCATCTAAGCAGACGCAGAAGGCCCATACACGCTTGGAGTGAACTGGGCTCCTAGAAGCGTGAGGGCTGGTGCGGGAGCTTGCGAAGCAAAGCTCGGCGCAGTCACGGAGGGCGTCGGAGCTGGGGGAACTCCAAAGGCCTGTTGGTAGGCATCCTCAAGGTTGATGATTCCCTGAGCTTTTGATATGAATTCGGACAGAGTTTCTGCTCGTCTCCTTTGCATTTCTCCCCATAGCAGGGAGCCGACGATAAGCCCCGATTGATGGGCGATCAACTTCATGTCATCGCTGACCTTGGTCTTAGCAGCAGCTTCCATCATTCTTTGAATGAAAGCTTTGAGGCTCTCATTGGGTAGCTGCTTGATGTTGGTTAAGGAACCAACCTCCATGTCGTGGTCCCGGGCAGCAATGAACTGCCTCCTGAATG
Source organism: Humulus lupulus (assembly GCF_963169125.1). NCBI lineage: Eukaryota > Viridiplantae > Streptophyta > Magnoliopsida > Rosales > Cannabaceae > Humulus > Humulus lupulus. The sequence goes on from NC_084795.1 coordinate 166,686,831, forward strand.
CGGACTGTAGCTCCTTCCAACTGTGGATGGATCCGGGAGCTAATCTTTTCCACCAGTCCTCCGCGGACTTGGTAAGGGTGAGTGAGAAGCACATGCATTTGGCATCCTCACTGACGCGCGCCACTTGCATCATCTTGTTGTATTTAGCTAAATGGGTGCGCGGGTCTGTCCTCCCCTCATATAATTCTATATGAGGCATTTTGAAGTTCTCCGGGAGGGGAGTTTCCGTGATCCTCCGAATACATGGTTCCGGGTCTTCCTCCTCAGAGTATGACAGGGCCCCACTTTGCTTCCGGACCAGCTTGGTCAAGGCAGCGATCTGTTCCTCGAGTCTCTTTGTATCTCTCTCCGGGAGGTCACGTCCCCGGAGCTTGTCGTTGAGATGATTTCGCAGGTCATCCCCGCGAGGCCGGGCCTTTTCTCCTTTGGCCTTTTCATACTTGGCCTCCAACCTTCTCCTTAGGTCCACCGTGGACCAGCTATCTTCGGAGTGCGTGTCTGCAGCCCGACCGTCCTGGTTGACGGAATCACTGGGGCGGTTGTTCCTTCCCCTAGGCCTGGGTGCCTTAACACCGGGCCCTTTAGGCACAGAGTGCCCCCTTGGGGCTGAAGGACGGCTGGGCTTAGGAGCGCCAGAGACCTTCTGCGCGCGGGGGGGGGGGGGCAGTCGGCCTGGTGATTTACGTCTTTAGGAGGTGCAGGGGCGTTAGTGCGCACAGGCTCCCCTACTTTTTCTTTGCCCTTATTAGGGGCGGCTTTGGATGGTCCAGCAGCGGCTGGATCCGGCATGGTGGCATCAGCACCACCTAAAACAGAGGCGTCCTCGTCCGAGTCGCCTAGATCTCCGAACTTGCTTTGGAGGCGCTCCATCATGCGCTGCACTTTTTCGGAGGCGCGCTCCTGCTCAGCAAGCTTGGCCTTAGTGGCCACCAGTTCTTCGGCTACTTGGACCAGTTCTTGATCCTTCTCGTAGTAGTATCCGTCTTTGTAGTAACCGTCTCGGACATACTCTTCTTCGTCTTCTAAGTATGTCGTATCTTCAGTACTGACCCGATCCTGGCGGGATGTCGGGTCTTCACCTTGGTAGTCCGAGTCGTGGGTACTTTCTCCTTCGGTCTGGGCTACCGAGGGTTCGTTTTGTACCGCATCTTCCATCATAGTATCGGGGTTGACCCTAGCATTCTTGTCAACCGTGGATTTTCTCGTAGTCACCATCTTCTCAGTACGGAGTGAATACAAAAAACGTACACAGAAAAAGAGCTGACTAACAACTCCCTACAGCTCTCAATGACAACACCAAAATGTTTACCGATTTTTTCGGAAACGAATACAAACAAAATAATAAAAAGATAAGAACTGTAGAAGTGCAGAAATATAAATAGACAAATAGGTTTTTTACGTGGTTCAGGCGTTAACGAGCCCTAGTCCACGAGTCGATGTTATTATACTTGTAGAGAATTACAGTAAAATGGCTGGTGTACATGAACCTCACAAACTCACAGGGTTTCTCTCGGGTTCTCTAGAAGAAGACGAAGCTCAAGAGATTTTGGCAGAGTTCTTGCTATGTTATCTGTTGGCCCCCCTTCTATTGTAAAATGAGGAGGTCTTTATAGCTAGATTTTTGGATTAGGGTTTTACTCTGCTCCCCTGGGTCTTAATTACACCAGCCATAAATAGGGGATACAATTACCGTAATCGCATGGCTACCAGGCTCTACGTGGGTATATTTACATGAAAACATGGGGAATGTAAAAAGGCAGCTGTCTTTTCTAGGCTGCCAGCGGAACAGTAGGCGAAATGGTACTTTTAGGCGTGCTGGGATGTGTGCGGCCTCGACCTGTCGGGCGTGTCAGGCGGGATCCTGTGTCAAGTGAGTATCATTTCAACTATGCCTCCTCCATGACTCGACCGCTTGGTCTTCTTCCGTGCGAGGCACGGAACTGTATCCGCGAAGGTAACCTGAAGAGCTTCTCCTGGAAGGACCTTCCCCGAAGGATATCCCTTCGGGAGTCCGGGAGAATTGACGAGCTTCCGGGTCGCGGTTGCTTGAAAGAGTATGCTGGACACTAAACGGGAGAGGCGAAGCCTTTCTGTCCATCCGCGAGCTCTGGTCATCTTTCGTGAAAGACTTTGATAATTCTGCTTCCCCGAGGCTATCCATCTAAACGTTATCCGGAAATCTGGATAACAAACGTTAAATCAAATTGTCTCGAGGTGGAAGCACCTCATGCAAAAGGTTACACAAAAAATATTAAAAAATAGAGAAGGGCACAAGAGAAGAAACGCCCTAGGCTCCACCAGGTGGCCCCTTGGAGGTCGCTGTCTCGCCTTGCTCGGCTGCGCCAGAGCCTTCCCCGGCCTCGGAGGGCACTTCTTTATCAAGGCGAGCTTGGAACTTCACCAGCAAGCGCTCCCAGAGGCTAGCTGACAGGAAGGAGAAGTCAGCGTCTGGATTGTAGGCCCAACAATGGTAGAACAGGTCTTCCAGGGACTTTTCCGAAGTTGTCCGCTCGGCCTCTAGGGCGGCCTGAGCCTCAGCCTTCGCGGTATATAGGTCTGTCCGCGAGGTGGCGAGGGAGGTCTCGGGCTCTTGGACCTTCGAGCGGGTTTTTTCCAACTCGACCTGCGAGGCCGCCAAGGCACCCTTAGCCGCCTGCAGGGTAGTCTGGTACTCGCTCCTCATGTCCTCGAGCTGGGTTTTGGTCCTAGCGATCCTCCGGTGAAGGGCAACGGTGCTCTGCGAAGGTGAAAAGACAATTTCCTTAGAAAAAAGAGAAGAAAGAAAAAACAAGCCAAGGTGTAATAATAAAAGCCATAAAGGGGTAAAATCAGCTTACCGTTAGGGTCATGCCCAGTGAAGACTCCAGCACGCCCACTGGGCTCATTGTCTCGATGGCCCGGAGCTCCTTCTCGTTGAACTTGTATATGTGGCTGACGGCGTAGTTCGCCGACTCATACACCGTTCCCCGGAAGGCCTCAGGGATCTTCTCCAGGTCCTGGGGATTGACTGGGATGTGTACCTCGGAGGGCGCAATTGCCGAGGTCCCGAGCTCCGTTCCTGCGTCCCGGACGGTGGCCGGAGCTCACGGAGGAGGTGGCGCTTCCCCCTGCAGCAGGAGGGACCGCTCCCACGACCTGAGTAACTGGGGCTTGCTTCTTCTCCTTTGCAGGAGACTTGGTGGGGGTCCCAGCGGCGTGCTTGGACGTCCGGAGCCTCTTCATTTTTGGTCCAGCGGCCCCTGCTGGGGGGTTCCCCCCGAAGAACGCACCTCGCAGGCTCTCCTCGGGCTGAGACATCTCTTCTGTCAAAGCAAAGACATGATTAGTACAAGTTAGCAATCACACAAACAAAAACAAGGGGGGAAAAAGAGAAATTCAAGTATGTGTATACTAAAGGGAATCCTACCCCCCGAGCTAGAAGAAGAATCTAAGTTGATTACTTCCCGAGCTGGCACGAGTTCTGGGTCCGAGGCTTACTCAGGGCTAGATTCCTCTACATACTGCCTAAGCCCCGGAGCTACGGCGCCCCTCCGAAGTGATGGCCATGACCGAAGGTTGGTCCCATACTCCTCGAATAGGATTGACCTAAAGGCTAGGGTGTTATCCACTACTACAGTACCCCTAGGCTGGCTATCTTGGTAATCCAGCATGAGCCGGTCGACACAGTGGAGCAGGGTTGTGTTCAGGTCCGGATCACTTCGGTGATGATGGACGAGCTGTGTAGGGTTGAACCTAGCCAGCCGGGGGTCTGCTGTGGCCCTATATAGACTCCTAAACATGTAAGGGTTACCTTGGCCAGAAGGACCCACGGCTGCTCCAGATTGGATCCTCTTCTCGCCCGTCCTCTTGGCACCTCCAAAGCCCGCTTCCTATTCCTCACGAGGGGAACTTCGTCACCCTCATCCTCCTCATCTTCGTCTCCCGCGACCTCCTCCACGATGATGGGTCTGGTGTTGCGAGCTGGGGGAAGCCCTCGGGGCCTCCTGAGGTTCAAAGTCTGATTTGGGAAAATCAGCTTGCAGGCTACCATCCTCTCGTCTGTTACGAGCACGCGGTAATCTTTCTCACTGGGGGCAAGCCCGCTAGTGTCTCGTATTGGGCCCTGAGGGTCACAGATTTCTCTGTCCTCGCGAAGATGGCTGCAGAATTAATCTAAGTCAGAAAGGGATACGAGAGGAGCTAAAACGACACTTAACTTACGAGCTAAGGATAAAAAAAAACACTTACGAGGACGATTGAAGTAGTGGAGCTCGCAGCCTCTGAACCCCGTCGACATGAAGAATTGATCCTTAAAGTCGTTCGGGTGGCTGGGCAGCTCGATGACCGCAGCCGTATTGGGAAATCGGGTCAAGTAATAAAACCCGTCGCCTCGCCCCCGCTGATCCGGGCTGGCCTTGAGGCAGAAGAAGTACAAAATATTCGCTGGAGTGGGGACCTCCCACTCGTGCTTCAAAAATAAATATCTCAACCCCACCAACAACCGATAAGAGTTGGGGGGGGGGGAGCTGAAATGGTGCCAACCTCACATAATTGAGGAAGTCTGTGAAATACTGGTCCAACGGGAGGAATGCCCCCGCCTTGAAATGCTCACCGCTCCAGGCCGCGAATACCTCGTCGAGTGGCGCGCAGCTCCACTCGCCTTCCGCGGGGGGTCGGGCAACCACAAATGTTCTCCCCAGGGGGATGTTGTGGGAGAGAGATTTTGTTGATCTTCGCCTGGTCGATGACCTTTGAGACGATCCTCTCCGCCTCAAAGAAGGCATCAGGAGCGACCTCGACCTCCTGCTCCACGGCTGGCCCAAAGTTGGGGATCGGGGAATCCGACATCACCGCCTTTCCTTTGTCTTGCTGAGAGGCTGAGCTATCGACGGTCTTCTTTGGAGCACTCCTCTTCGGTGCCATCTGGTTGCCTAACGAACAAAAGAAAATATTTCAGAAAAGGCGACCCAAGCGTGAGGAAAAATCAAATGTTATTTGCACGAGCTGAGGTAAGCCCAACCCGTGGAGAGTGGGACCACGCGGTTCAATGAACACGCGCCTGTGCTCCCAACAGATCCCCGATTACTCGGAATTCGTGTGTCAGGAGGGTCAGGATAGAATTTTCCTTGGGGGGAAAGTTTCAGTAGGAAAATATTTCAAAACCGCATGTGAAGCGTGTCCCCTAAGCTACCTGGTTTTACACCCAAAATTCCAAAACTCCTACCTAGAAATTTTCCCCAGAAAATGCATCCTATAAACCATACTCCTAAACGATTTCCTACAGCAAAGAATACCCTAACCTAGAAGGCTTTCACCCTTCATACCCACAAAAACTAGTAAACCCTTGCTTGTGGCTACAGTAAATATTTACCTAAGCTACAGTGAAAAATATTTTCAAAACACGCATGGTCAGGAGACTTACAGTGTTTGGTTGGGAGGTGAATGAAGGTGTCGCCTAGGTTGGAGCTTCGTAGGAGTTGCTGTCTCAAAAGATTCGAAGGAATCCTCACGCCTGAGCTTCTTGAACACTGAGAATGGTGGTCGCAGAAAGGAGGGTTTCTTTTTCTTCTGAGATGAAGAGAGAAGAAGGAGAGAAATTCTGAGAAATTTCAAATGAAAGGGTGGCCCATGCGTAGGGTGGCCACCCCTTTTATATACGTGAAGGGTCACGTATAGAGGGCCGTTGGATGGCCCTGATGTGGGATCCAAGGCCCTCCACTCGAAATAAGAAACGACGGCTGGGCATAGGCTAGGCCATTAAATGTGGTTCTCGTAAGATGTATCGTCACCAACCACGATGTTCCACGTATCAGTCGCCTGCGTAAGATGTGGAATGTGAGGAGTTCATGGCGAAGCCTAAAAGCCCCTACTGTGGCCTTATACGACGTAGTATACCACGAGCAGGGGCTTGGGGGGCAGATGTACGCCCTGATTTTTCCACGGGCTGATTAGTGAGCTGAGCTACGGCCTAACCATGATTACCTCGTGGATATCCCCAAAACCAGAGCTGCCATCATAAGATCATACCTCCTTAGATCGAGGTAACCCGAAGGTTCACCAATATTGCCTAAGAGTTAAGTCCGGACTCTGGAGGCCGAAGGTCGAGCTGGGCATCCAGCTCGTGGTACGAGCTGGATTTGGAGGCTATAACTCTTTGTAAAGTCAACATACGCAAGACAAACGTGCACATATCAGACATCACGTGTCTGATATGCCCCTGACTTCTCGGACACGCAGCAGGAACGTGCCTATTCAGACACCCACGACTGGTTTGGGCCGTGCGGCCCATTATCTCCTTACCTATTGATTTGACCACACTTATGTGTTAGGTTTAGGAATTAATCATGAATGTCACAGAGTTGATACGATAGGTAAGAAGGTCACGGGATGACCTTCTTACCAACTCCTAGGTGCCTTCTCCTATAAATATGGAGACCCTGGGAGTTGATAAGGGTTGGATTATCTCTTGTAAGAAATACCTTGTAATCAAATATCCAGTATATAGCAATAATACTGACTAGTGGAGTAGAAGGATTTTAACATTCGAACCACTTAAAAAACGTGTCTTGAGTCACCATTTCTCTTTTCCAAGATCATATATCTATTACGGTTCAACATTAGCACTAATCACTTTCTCTTCTTTTCTTAATTACCTGTTGGCGAAGAACCGCGTGAACAAGCCCCAAGAGCTTCGTCCCGCTAGGTTTTTTCTTTGGCAGCTGCGGGCGGAGGATTCGTCGGGGAAGGCGGAGTTTCCTTCTCAACAGGACCCGAAGGCTGGGCAGAATTTTGCCCAGTTGGCGCATCCTTGGGAAAATCTTCTGTTCGACTCTTTTTGGCAGGAGGTCCTTGGCTCGATTCGCCGTTGTGCCTCCTGGACGACTTTCGCCGAACCAGAGGAACTTCTACTTCCTCCTCCGCTTTGTATAAGTCGAAGACATTGGGAGTGGCCATATCTGCATACAAGTGGATACATGCAAATGATAAGATAAAGGCAGATAAAAACTCTTGGTAAAACAGAAAAGAGGTCACAAAGTTTAATACCCGAGCTACAACTACTGGTCGCTGCACTATTGACTCTATTAGTCACACACTCACTACCCCAAGTCCACGACCGACTCTTTTGCCTTTTGTTTCCCCTTGTCTTGTGGAGCAGAAGGCCTTTCTGCAGAAGGATTACCCGTGGGCTCCCTGATTGTAACCCCCATCGGCCTCCTTCGTGGAGGGGACGTAGGGGGTTGCTGCTTGGGAACCCCCTCGACAGTGGCATCGGCAACCACAGGTCCTCTTGTTTCATGGCGAGGAGCCAGGAGGCCAGATACCCTCAAATTTTCATCAGTAACCAGGGACTTGACGCTTTTTTCTGCGTCTGTCATCTTGGCCAGTGCATTGGACCTCAACACCATGTCTGGTGTTGGGGTCGGATGTAACCATGGGCCTGAAAGACAAAGAGTACTTTAAGAAAGATGAAGGAAATTTTGCTGTTAAAAAGTATCGACCAGTAAAAGCAGCGCTTACCTCCTCTTGCGAAGGCTAGGTTGTTGCTGGTCAAGTCCGGCGTGAGGAAGTACTCCTTGTTGTACTGCCCCACGTTGGATATATGCGTGGTTTCACTCAGGAACGTCTGGCTGGTCTCCTGGTGACAAAGATGAAAGAAACCCATCCCATGTTGTTGAGGTTTGGATTTGAGGTCGAAGAGATAATTGACCTCGTGGGGGGTAGGTTCTGGCCACTTTTTAAGTTTGTACAGGATATAGAGTGCGGCCAACATTCTATATCCATTTGGAGTGATTTGGAAGGGGGCGACATCGAAATAATTGGCCACCCCCTGATAAAAAGGATGTAGAGGGAGGGTAGCCCCCGCCTCTATGTGATACCGAGACCAAGCACTGTATACACCTCCGGGGAGGTTAGCCCTTTGGTCTGCAGCAGGAATTTTGAGATTGACCCCTGTGAGAGGATACTTCCTAAGGTAGTTAGCAAGCATCCTAGGAGTCACTAGGCTGGTCAGGGAGAAATACCACTCGACATCAGGCAGATTCTGATAGCGAGGGTGGGCTCTAGTTTGAATATTAGGGTCAGGAGTAAGATTTCCTTAACCACTGGTCGAAGGAACCCTAGCCTGTGAATCAGGCTGGGCAGGAAGGTTTGGACTATCGTCGGATTCAGGTCTTTTCTTGCCTAAGGATTTAGAACGTGCCATTTGAGGAGGAGATGGACGAGGTCTAGAAGAAGATCATGAAAATGGGATCTCGTGAACTTTGTCGGTCGGTTGTGCTTCGCCTTCGAGCAGTTGGGCAAGAAGATCGTCGTCGATGAGCCGTTCACCTCCCCACAAATCTGGCATTAAAGTCTGCAAACAGAAGAATGGGGAGGTGAGGATAGAGAATTTTTATAAGCTTTTTAGAATAAGCGCTGATCAAGTATAAAAGTTAAGCTTTTATACAGCAGCATTCTAGCAAAAAGCTAAAAAATTTCACACGAACAGTTTGAGAAATGGATCAAAGGGTGAAAGCAAAAAGTTTTTCGTAAAAGCTTTTTCAACTTCCCTTAGGGCGGGAAAAACCCATTTTTCGGCTAGTCTAAAAATTGAATTTTTACTTTGGTTTTACGTCCTAAAAGTATGATCCCAACTATCAAACTAACTCGTAACTTTTTTCACCCACAAGACATTCTATTGACAAACATCTCAACCCAGAAGCAGATAAACTCAACAGTCAACATACAGGAGCATGCATTACAAAAATACGAAACATAAAGATTCAAAGACTTACCGGAAAGAAGATCGTGGAGATTGGTAAAGAGTCTTCGGAAATCGAGGAACTCTCGGGCTGAGTCTTGAGAGTGCAGAAGAATGGTCTCTGGAAGAAGATGAAAGCTCTGGTTTTAGGGTTTCTGGAATGAGTAATGGCGTGCATAAAAAGAAAAAAGAAATCTTCGGAGATGTTATATAAGTTTGTCTGTGGCATTAAAAAGTATGGGGAAGCAAGACAGCCGTCGAATTATTACTGGGGAACCGAAAAGTCATGATTGGACAAGAGTAGGTTGCTTTTTCCAAGAACACACCAAGGGTTCTGACATGTATGGCGGGGTCACCGAAGGGTCGCTTACTCAAAAGTTTATTTATTGCTCGTAATAAAAAAACTTGGGGGGCAAATGTTATCCCAAAAAACTAGCATTGATGACATGGCAAGTGATTCCTGGACACGTGGCTGACATCTAGAGGAACTCGGCTAGTGTATCGACCAGAAGGCACATTATAGGCAGTAGGCGGCCCAGTCTTTCCTGCGACTAGTCTGGTCGATGGTTCCGCATGCAGCATGATGTTCCAATAAAGATCTTTGTATATCCCGAAATTAACTCCCACAATCTTCTAGTATCTGATTATTTAGGAGAGAATATCTGTAACAAATTCATGTAATCCCCCTTGAGCCTATAAATAGAGAAAGATAGCTCAAGGAAGCGACTTTTGGCTTTTGAATCATTTGAGACTAGAGTAATTCTACCGGAAATATTGTATTGTTCTTCAGAGGTTAGTGAAACTCATTGAACCCTAGTTCTTTGATCACTCCTTTGATTCTCACATCAATAACAATCTAAGTGGACATAGGTTATTACCAGATCCTGGGGCCGAACCACTATAAAATATCGTGTTCTTATCCTTTTCGCTATTACGTTCTTTTCAACGCATTCATTCATATCAAGCATATTCTGACTCCGTGTCAGTTGACCAAAATCAGGGTCAACATTAGGGTACAACATGAAGGAATTACAGTCTAAGAGCATTCCAATAGTCAAGGTCTTATGAAGTAATAGTACAGAATGGGAGGCAACGTGGGAATTGGGAGAATACATCTGAGCCCGATATCCATAATTACTTGGTAAGTAAATTTTGGGGACAAAATTCTTTTAAGTAAGGGAGAATTGTAGCGTCTCGAAATTTTACTTAGTTAGATAGTAGTATCTTGTGCTGTAGTATTTTAGTTTTCGTCGTTATTGGTTCAAGTCGTGATTTATTTGGAAACTCATAGAAATAGTTATGGATTTTATAAGTTTAAGTTATAGTTTAGAAATATTAATTTTATCATAAGGTTTGATTATTAAAGTTGAACCTAGAAATGTTATTTATTATAAACTAAGGTTTAGATAGAATAATTAAGACTGTGACATTTGTCACATGTATGTTTATTAAGGATTTAAGGATTTTAGATGAATAAATTAATCAAGGATAAACCTAGGAAGTCTAGAACCTTCCCTCAACTGTTAGGATCTTGTATTACTCAGTCAAGGTTGTTTTAAAGAACTTCAAGTATGTTAAAAGTGTGCAAAAATGTGTCTAAAATATCAGCGTACGCTGATGTACGCCCTAAATATCCGCAAGTTATTGGCGAGCTAAAAAAGGGCATAATTCAGTCTGCCACGTGTAAATCGTCCACCCAGAGCTGCTGTCACGAGTTTCCACCACTCTAGCACGAGCCGATTAGAGAGTTAGCAGTCTACTCGAAGGCAGCAAGTCAGCAGTATGGACATCACGAGCTGGCGTTACATCAAGCTCGAGATGCGGCATAGATCTGACACCCGAAACCTTGTAAAGGCTTCCACGCAATGTAAACCTGCACATATCAGACATCACGTGTCTATTCCATTCGTGAATTCTCAGACACGCAGTATAAATGTGCGTATTCAGACACCCCACGCCTGGTTTGGGCCATGCGGCCCATTATCCCCCTTACCTATTGATTAGACCACACCTCACTATCAGGTTTTAGGAATTAATCATCAGTGTCACAGAGATGACATGATAGGTAAGAAGGTCACGGGATGACCCCCTTTACCAACCCAGGTATCCTCTCCCTATAAATACCAAGACACTGGGTGTTGCAAGGGGTTGGCATATTTTTTGTAAAGAAACACTATGTAAGAAATAGTCAAGCGATATTAATAATATTGACTGGTGGACTAGAGGGATTTTAACCTTTGAACCACCTAAAAGGAAAGGAGTGATAACCTTCCCACGATACTAATTTCGCCAATTTAGAATTAAGTTATTTTCATATTACGGTTCACTATTTAGCACTAATCCTTCCTGTTTATTCGTATAATTATCTGTTGGCGAATAATCGCGTCAATAGTTTGGTGCTTTCATTGAGAGGGTTTAGATTGGTGCTATCGCAGAAACCTGATCATGGTGGTTACTCATTCGAGACATGGTAACGAAGCGGATCAACACAATGGGCAGGAGACCCACCATGCCGCCACATCCGATGAACAAAATCCCAAGATCCAGCAGCGACTGGGAAAGCAGCCAATGGGCCAGGGTGACACCGGAAGTTCGGCACCCCGGCCGCCAAATCCGAACCCAGATTTCTTGACGACGATAGAGATGGAGAACATACAGTTGAGGAGTCAACTATCTAGAGCAAACAACCAAATCAAAGAAGTCTTGGCCCAGCTACCCCCTCTTACAACCGACGCTAACGTCGGAAAGAGGCAAAGTGGGACTCATAAGTCCCCCCGGGATAATCGGTCCAGGCCCAGCCGGTCAGTCAGAGCCTTGACTCCGAGTTCTACCCCCACGTCACACCACCACTAGGAAACTGTGTTTGAGGAGTTTCCTATTGCCAATCAGCAGTTCAGCCGATCAGTCTAAACCTCAACTCCTAGTTCGATTCCACAATCGAACGCGCCCAGAAGGGCCCGAGGCAGCTCACGGAGGAGATCCGGGGAGGGCTTGTGAAGACAGCCTGCTCCGGCCAGCCGTCCTGCACCACGGTCAGACCACCGAGCGCAGGACACGAGGGATGGTAGAGAGGAGCGGCCGTGACCTAACTTGATCTGCCCAAACGGGACTAGGATCGCGTCACCAGTTAGGCATCCCCCGTCGCCAATAAGGTACCCATCTCCTCCCCGTCCAATTTAGAACATTCCGGCTCATGGGAGCAGTAGGAGAAATCCTCCTTCCGCCGGTCCTACCCGCCGCAGCCGAGCGCGCAGGGAAGTCCTGGACCCTCACCCGCAGCAGCGAGTTCGGAATTTTTCAAACGAAAGTTACTGGACCGGGAGCCACCGAAGTGGCAGGTTCGGTGAAGACCTGCGGAATCATTTGAGTTCAGTGCAAAGCCCTCGGGCTACCTCGAGGTCCGACCTTCGAGATCGTCTCAACTCACAGAGGGGAGATCCGGCTAGAAATGGTAATCATGCTCGCCGAGGTGATGGTCTTTCGGAAGTACGTGACAGCGGGAGTGTCCCACCTAACCAAGCTCAAGCTTGGAGGGACAATAACCCACCTAACGCTTACAATGGAACAGGAGCTGTTGAATAGTCCCAGAACAACCAAGGAAGTAAAGACCAAACCCTAGAGCGTTTAGCTCAGATGGAGGAGTTGATGAAGAAGCTCTTATCAGACAAGGAAAAAGATGAATACGACTCGGGGGATGAACTTGAGCTCTTCGCCCCCACCATAGTAGCCACGACGTATCCACCGGGTTTCCGGATGCCCCATTTTTCCAAGTTCGATGGAGACGGAGACCCATCGGATCATTTGGGTATGGCCCACAACATCGGCCCTGAGCTAAGGTGTTTGATATTTCCTTCCACCTTGACTGGCCCGGGCAGGCAATGGTTCAAGCAGTGTAAAAAGCAGTCAATTAGCTCATGGAAGACCTTTTATGTTGACTTCAAGAGGGCATTCCGAGCTTCTCAAGCTACCCGCGTCAAAGCCGACACCCTAGCAAATGTGAAGCAGCAGCCCAAGGAACCCTTGAAAGCTTACCTGAGCAAGTTTACAAATGTCACGGCTCGTGCTAGGGACGCAGACGATAGTTCCAAGCTTATGGCCTTGAGGACTGAAATCCTCGTTTGAGGCGGACTATGGAAAGAGATACAAAGAAAAGGTGTCAGCACCGTGGATGAATTCCTGAACAAGGCCCAGGGATTGATAAACCTGGAAGGGGCGCGAGCATCGGTCGCAGGAACCAGCCAAGCCCCTAATCAGCCCATTGGATTGGGAACAGATGTCATGAAAATGACTCAAACCGTTACACAGAATAACCAAGTGGGTGGAGGCAAGAGAAAAGGGAGCAGCGAGGACGGCCAGCATAGTCCAAAGAAGAACAAGCCCGTGGAAAAATTTAAGCCAGTCTACACGACTTATACCTAGCTCACAAACACTAGGGAACACATTTTCCTAGCTAACTCTGCCCGCCTCCCCTGGAAGAAAACGGAGCCTCTAAAGCACCAGAAGGCTAAGAGGGACCCTTCCAAGTTCTGTCGATTCCACAATGACATTGGCCACAACACTGACGATTGTAGGCATTTGAAGGATGAGATCAAGACACTCATCAGAGCCAGACCTTTGGCTCAATATGCGCGGAACAGAGTTCCTACCAGTCAACCGGCTCCGGAAGCTCTGGTGAGTTAGCCCGGGCCCCGGATAAATCAGGACACCCCTCCTCCTGTGATAGGGGGAGAGATATCCACAATCTCCGGAGGCCCCCATTTGGCTGGCACGAGTAGAGGTGCCCATAAAAGATATGTAAATGAGTTTAAGGCTCATAACGGGGTGCAGTTCGTCCCAGAGTAGCATCTACCCAAACAACAACGACTAGAGAGGCAACCAATCATATTCACCAAGGAAGATGCTAGTCACGTCCAGTTCCCCCATAACGATCCTCTGGTCATAACTGCCCAGCTCGCCAACCTGAGAGTTAGGAGGATACTGGTCGATAATGGGAGTTCAGTGAACCTGCTGTTCCGGTCTACGCTGGAGAAGATGGGATTGTCTGTCACCGAGTTGAAGGCCACATCCATGATGCTATATGGATTTTCCAGAGAAGGATTGGCAGTGATAGGAAGAATCGAGCTGGTGATTACCTTGGGAGAGGGGCCCCGGACTGTCTATAAACTCCTCGAATTCGTGGTCATCGATTTTCCCGCTGCCAACAACGCTATTCTAGGGCAACCTACGTTGATAGCATTTGAGGCCGTAACCTCCATCCACCACCTCACAGTCAAATTCCCCTCCTCCACAATAATATGCACGGCCCGAGGTGATCAACTCACTGCCAGGGAATGCTATAGCATTTCCATGAAGGGAAATTCATGATCCAGGCAGCAGACGATGACTATTCAGGGCGAAGACGAGGAATCTCAGGAAGTAGGACTTACTCCTGAGATAGAAAAACCTCAGAATGCCAATGGGGAGGGTACCATCTTGAATGATGATATCGACCCCAGAATAGGCGAGGACAGATCCGAGCTCCAGGCCATCAAAGAGCTCGAGGAGGTGAATATTGACCGACAAGACCCCTCGAAGGTGGTAAAGCTTGGGAAAAACCTGTGTAGTAAAAGGAAGGCAAAGCTGCTTAGTTTTTACAAGAAAATCTAGATGTTTTCGCCTGGTCTCATGAGGACATGGTAGGGATCAACCCGAGTGTCATCATGCACACCCTCAACTTGGACAAGAACGTGCCTGCGAAGTCCCAGAAACAAAGGCGCCTAGGCAAGACCCGAGCTGAGGCCCTAGAGGAGGAAGTAACACGGCTCTTAAAGTGCGGCTTTATCCGCGAGGCAAAGTACCCGATCTGGGTCGCCAATCCTGTTATGGTCCCAAAGCCCAACGGGAAGTGGCGAACCTGCATCGAATTTTCCGATCTAAATAAAGCCTGCCCCAAAGATTGCTTCCCCTTGCCAAGGATTGATCAATTAGTAGATGCCACGGCGAGGCACGAGCTCATGTCTTTTATGGATGCATACTCGGGCTATAACCAGATCGCCATGAATCCGGTGGACTAGGAGCACACTAACTTCATGACCCCAACCACGTTTATTGCTACAAGGTCATGCCTTTCGAGCTGAAAACACAGGAGCTACATACCAGAGGTTGGTAAATAGGATGTTTACTAATCAGATCGAGAAAAACATGGAAGTGTACGTTGACGACATGTTGGTCAAGTCAAAAACTGCCGATAACCATGTCTCTGATCTGAAGGAATGCTTTCAGATTTTAAGAGAGTACAGCATGAGGCTAAATCCCCAAAAGTGTAATTTCGGGGTTGCATCAGGAAATTTTTTAGGTTTCATAGTCAACACCAAAGGAATAGAGGCGAACCTCGATAAGATCAGGTCGCTACTCGAGATGCCATCACCCCAGTCGCGAAAAGACGCTCAAAGTCTGAAGGGTGGCAGCCCTTAATCGGTTCATTTCCAAATCTACTGACAAGTGTTTGCCATGCTACAAACTACTCCGAGGAAATAAAAAATTCGAGTGGACCGAAGAGTGCGAACGTGTAACGACCCAGATTTTCTAATAAGGCTTTGGGCCTTGATTAGTGTTCCAGGAGGGCAATAACTATTATATTGTATTAATTTATGTGAATTTAATGAATATGTGGTTAGAATGCATGTTTAGGTGAAATAAATATGCATGTGGGCCCCATTTGGTTGTTAGGGGTAAATTGGTAATTTTAGCCCGCTGAGGGCATAAATGTAATAATTATGTTATATGATTAATACCACGTGTGAGTGGTGATATTTTTGTGATGCACGTGCTAGGATGGTCCTAGGGAGCTAATTAGTATAAAAGTTACAACGGGATTAAATACCCAGCTCGGGAGGAGCCTAGGGGTATTTTGGGAATTTTATAATTTGAGTTTGTGAGTTAATGGTTAATGGTGATTGGGTAACTTGAGTGACCATTGGTAACTATTGAGAGTAACAATTTTAGGTGAGGAAAATGGTAGAATTGTAGGAAAGGTGGAATGGAAAAAATGCCCTTGAGGTTTAGTTAGGAAGGGAATTACATGGAGGGGTAAA
The DNA here is from genome assembly GCF_963169125.1 of Humulus lupulus. NCBI lineage: Eukaryota > Viridiplantae > Streptophyta > Magnoliopsida > Rosales > Cannabaceae > Humulus > Humulus lupulus. Next base: position 166,702,623 of record NC_084795.1, read on the forward strand.
ATGGTCTTTTGGTAAGATATAGATAACTTCAGATGAGGGAAATGTTATTCACGTTTTAACACTTAGGCATATTCTGTTTTGGCTGGAAGCTTGAGGAGAAAACTAGAAAGAAACGAAAGGAAGAAAGGAGTTGAAATTTGAAAGACCTAGTAGGAGAATTAAGTAGTTGGAGGCAATTAAACTTGATCATAGACCAAGACATTTCTGAGGTAAGGATTTGTCTCTGTTTTTGTTTAAGTTTAAGCTTAATTTCTAGAAAGTAAGTGTGGAAATATAAAGATAGTTGTGGCTGGTTTTGTAAGGAATTCAGTTGGGTAATCAGGAGGAATTGGCTCAAAGCTGGGATTAGAGAGAATTCAAGCTGAATTATTGATTGAGGTAAGAGTTTTAAACATCTTTGAATTTTCGTATCTGATGTGGTTTAAGGATTTAGAAACATGGTTTACATTTTTCAAGCCTTGGTTTAAGTTTTAAAAGTTATGGTTTAAGTTTCTGGAAATTGAAACCAAAGTGTGGATTTTGGGTGTGATTGTGTGTTGGACCTTGTTGTTGGTGTTTTTAGGATGTTAAATGGTTCATTTGAGGTTTCAAATTGGTTTTGGGGATTTTAGGATGTTAGATGGTTCCTTATGTTTTTAGGATGTTAGATGGTTCTGGGTTCGCGAAGGGGCGTCGCGACCCTATTCTTCTGCGCCGCGCCGCTAGGCTACAGTAGGGGCGTGGGCCATTCTGGGCACCGCGGCCCTCATTGGAGGGCGCTGCGGTGCTAGGCCATTTTTGGGCAGGGGAAAATTTCCATTTTAGGGCTTTTGCCCAGGGGGCTCGGGGGTTGTTTCCGCTACTTTGTTTTTGGAAATTGGAGGTCCCGAGAGTACGGGATTGGTCTCGGGAAATGGTTTTGGATTGGTCAGTATTAAAGAGTGTTTTATATGTGTTGTGAATAGGTTTTGTTGAAGAGGCTCAGGATAGAGGACCGTGCCCGTGACTTCGGTGCTTAAGGAGCTTAGGACACAGGTAAGAAATCCACTGTCTTCCACAGAGCTTGTATGCAGGGTTGAGCCCTATATGTCTATGTTGCAGGGCGTAGCCCCTTTGATTGATTTGTTCATAATTGGTATTTGCTTTATTATGCTATGTATGCATATGTGTAAATGTTCGGAAAGAGCCGGGAATGGCGCAGGCCGAGGTCGGCAAGGCCGGAAACGGTAAGGGATCGGAAACGGCGTTAGGCAGTTAGAGTGCAGGGCCGAGAGCGGCAAGGGGCCGGGAGCAGCGTTGATCACGTGGAGTGCGAGCTGCCAGGGCAAGACCCTAAAGGATACCTGGGATATCCTCACGGTGTGGACCGCAAACCCAGGGCATGGTAAAGCGCCTAGGACGGCATGGTCATATGTGTTTAGCCTATTGATGGCCTGTTTAACTGATAAGTGTTTATTATGCATATGTTATCTGCTTGTGAGGGTTTCTTGCTGGGCTTTAGCTCACGGGTGCTCTGTGGTGCAGGTAAGGGCAAGGGGAAAGTCAACCAACCATGAGTACGTAGAGCGTGAAGCGGCGCGTACATGTTTGGCCTGCCTGGCTGCCACAGCCAGTTGTTTTGGGAGATGGTTGTATTAAAACTTAGATTTTGTTGTCTAGTCGACTTGACTTGTAATTATATGTTGTAAATATTTCTCCCAAGTGTCAAACACTCGATGATTTATAGTAGATGGAATTATTTTCAAAGTTTATTTCACTGTTTATGATTTAGTTACACTTTTGACCTAAAACCTCGATTAGCAAGTTAAGTGCATGTTTAAAACTTACTTAGTAACGGCTCTAAGGAAGTAGGGTGTTACAGAACGTGCCTTCCTCAACCTGAAAGCACATTTAGTCGAGCCACCCGTGTTTTCCAAACCAACAGCAAGAGAGCCTCTTTTCCTTTACCTGGTTGTCACGGAAGATGCGGCTAGCACCGTACTAGTCTGGGAAGAAGACCGGTCTCAGAAGCCAGTCTATTTCATCAGCAAGAGGCTTCTCATAACTGAATCCCGATACTCGTTGATGGAAAAGATGGCTTTCTGCCTTATTACGGCCTCTCGAAAGCTCAGGCCGTATTTCAAGTCCCATCTAATACACGTCATAATCAATCAACCTTTAAGGCAGGTTTTGCAGAAACCTGAGGCATCAGAACGTCTGTTGAAATGGGCTATTGAGCTCAGCCAATTTGAGATAATGTACGTGTCGCAAACTGCTGTGAAAAGCCAAGCTCTGGCTGATTTTGTGGCAGAGTGCACGGGATTCCAAGAAGAACCAGTGGAAGAACTGGTTCGGGCCTCGTGGAAAGTCTTCGTAGATGGCTCGTCCAACGAGAATGGGTCCGGAGCTGGAATCATATTGATATCCCCGGATGGACATTGATTCCACTCCACGTTACGATTCGGATTCAAAGCATCCAACAACGAAGCCGAATACGAAGCTTTATTGGCTGGGCTAAAGGTGGCCCAGGAGCTGAAGGCCAGCTCCGTGCAGTGCTACAGTGATTACCAGCTCGTGGTAAACTAAGTATTAGGAGAATACCAAGCACGGGGAACCAAGATGGCTGCTTACCTGGCGAAGGTAAAGAAGGAGCTATCCGCATTTGAGCACGGCTTAATTGAACAGATACCTTGGGAGCAGAATGCCAATGCTGATGCCCTAGCAAAGCTCGCCACCTCCGGGGAGGCAGAAACTTTGGGCCTGGTACCGGTAGAGTTCTTGGAAAGACCAAGCATAGAGGAAGTCAGGGCGGAGTTCGAGATGATCAACACCAGACCGACGTGGATGACTCCCATAATCAAGTACCTCACAACAGGGAAGTTACCCAAGGAGCGAAACGACGCAAGAAGGGTACTTTACAAGGCTCCAAGGTATATAATGATAGACGGGATATTGTACCGGCGTGGCCTCTCTTTACCTCTCCTGCGGTGTGTTCTGCCAGGTGTAGCAAGAACCATTCTGCAAGAGGTGCATGGGGGATTTTGTGGAGATCATGCTTGGGGGAAATCCCTGGCCTTGAAAGTGGAGGCAAGGGTATTATTGGCCCACTCTAACGAAGAACTCGATCTCTTATGTCAAAAGTGCGACAAGTGCCAGCAGTTCGCCACGGTCGCCCGAGCAACTCCAGTCGAGCTAAAGATGATCTCGTCCCCCTGGCCCTTTGCGGTCTGGGGGATTGATCTAATTGGTGCCCTTCCCACAGGAAAGGGAGGAGTTCGCTATGTAGTGGTGGCTATAGAATACTTCACAAAATGGGCAGAAGCAGAGGCCCTGGTGATGATTTCTTCAAAGAGGGTCCTCGATTTTGTGGTTAAGAGTATTGTCTGCCGATTTGGGCTGCCAAAGAAGATTGTGTCGGATAACGGAACACAGTTTGATAGTGATCTATTCACTGAATTTTGCGAGAGGCACAGCATAGTTAAAAGCTTCTCCTCCATGGCCTACCCCCAAGCAAATGGGCAGGTCGAGGCTATGAACAAGACACTGAAAGTGAACCTTAAGAAGAGGTTGGATGAAGCCAAGGGAGTCTGGCTCGAACAGCTTCCCCAGGTACTATGGGCATACCGGACCTCGCACCGAACTTTGATGGGTCACACTCCTTTCTCCCTGGCTTTCGGGAGTGAGGCCGTCCTTCCTATCGAAACGAAGATAGCCTCGCACAAAGTCCGGACATTTGACCAAGACCATAACAAAAAATTGCTCTGCGCGTCCCTCGACCTAATTGACAAAAAACGAGAACCTTTGCAGCTGTAGCTCGTGCATTATCAACAGAAGATCACTCGTTATTACAACTCAAAGGTCAAGAAATGCATCTTTAGCGTAGGCGACCTGGTGCTCAGAAGAGTCTTCTTAGTCGGTAAGGATCCCAAGGACGGAGTGTTGGGGCCAAACTGGGAAGGACCCAATCAAATAATAGAGGTTGTGAAAGAAGGAACCTTTAAGCTAGCTCGGCTTAATGGAGAAGCAGTCCCACGGACTTGGAACGTTGTACACCTGAAGAAATACTATCAGTAATACTTTTATAAGGCTTAGTTAGGAAAGCCACTTTGTTTTATTAAATAATGAGATAGTTTCTTCGTATTATTGTATATTTTTGTGGACGTAATGTTAAAAGAGCACGTTTCAAGTAACCACGAAAGGTGCTTTCCTGGTTACTTGGGGGGCATACATCCTGGATACAACCAGGTCTTAAACTTAGAAGTTGATTCAAATTGGTTAATTGATGTTTTTCTTAAAAATCACGAGATATCAATAAAGAATTAACGCGAACTAAGTTTTTCAAATCAACATCCTGGATACAACCAGGTCCTAAACTTAGAAGTTGATTCAAATTGGTGAATCAATGTTTTTCTTAAAAAACACGAGATATCAATAAAGAATTAACACGAACTAAGTTTTTAAAATTAACGTCCTGGATACAACCAGGTCCTAAACTTAGAAGTTGATTCAAATTGGTTAATCGATGTTTTTCTAAAAAAGCACGAGATATCAATAAAGAATTAACGTGAACTAAGTTTTTAAAATCAACATCTTGGATACAACCAGGTCCTAAACTTAGAAGTTGATTCAAATTGGTTAATCGATGTTTTTCTTAAAAAACACGAGATATCAATAAAGAATTAAGTTTTTAAAATCAACGTCCTGGATACGACCAGGTCCAAAACTTAGAAGTTGATTCAAATTGATTTATCGATGTTTTTCTTAAAAAGCACGAAATATCAATAAAGAATTAATGCGAACTAAGTTTTTAAAATCAACGTCCTGGATACAACCAGGTCCTAAAACTTATAAGTTGATTTAAAATTGTTTAATCGATGTTGTTGACGCCGTTCTTCGGCAACAGATAATTATATGAATAAATGGGATGGATTAGTGCTAAATAATGAACCGTAATATGTGAATAATCTCAAAGGAAGGTTATAACTCATGTACTCTTTTTAGGTGGTTCGAAGGTTAAAATCCCTCTAGTCCACCAGGCAATATTATTGATATCTCTCTGATCTTCCTAACAGGGTGTTTCTTTACAAATTATAAGCCAACTCTTTGTAACACCCAGGGTCTCCATATTTATAGGGAGGGGACACCTGGGTGTTGGCAAAGGGGGTCATCTCGTGACCTTCTTACCCATCATGTCACTTCTGTGACATTCATGATTAATTCCTAAAACCTGACAATGAAGTGTGGTCTAATCAATAGGTAAGGGGGATAATGGGCCACATGGCCCAAACCAGTCGTGGGGTGCCTGAACATGCACGTTTATGTTGCGTGTCCGAGATTTCAGGAATGGAGTAGACACGTGATGACTGATATGCGCACGTTTCCATTGCCTGGTTGACTTTATAAAAGGTTGGAGGTGTCAGCTCCAGATCGTACCCCGAGCTTGATGTGGTTTCAGCTCGTGGTGTCCACGCTGCTGACCCGATGCCTTCGAGTATTCTCACTAAACCATTGGCTATCTCGAGTTAAAGAGGGAGAGACTCGTAACAGTAGCTCCGGGTAGGTGGCTTCCACGTGGCTGATAGGATTATGCCCTTTTCAGCTAGCTAATACCCCGTGGATATTTAGGGCGTACAGATGTTTTTCTTAGAAAGCATGAGATATCAATAAAAAATTAACGCAAACTAAGTTTTTACGAAATGCGCTAAAAATAAATAACAATAATGGTAAAAGTAGATTAAAATGAAACTCGGGAAAACCAATTGTCTCGAGGAGAAAAACCTCATGGTAAAAGATTACAAATAAATAAAAATAAAATTCTAGGCCTCCCCAGGCCGTTCCGTTGAGGTCACCCCTTCGGTCTCCTGCTCGCCTGCAATGGAAGTATCCCCGGTCTCGGAGGGCGCCTCTTGTTGAAGACGAGCCTTGAACTTCTCAAGGATGGGCTCCCACACCTCCGGCACCAGGAAAGAGAAATCACCACCCTGGTTGAAGGCCCAGCAATGATAGAGCATGGCCTCCATGGAGGAGCTGGAAGATGCCCTCTCTGCAACAAAGGCGGCCTTGGCCTCCTTAAGCTAGGCCTTTGCAGCGACCAAGGTGGACTATGCAGCCTCGAGGTCAGTTTTCGCCGTGGCCAAGGCGCCCTGTGTGGCTTCCAGATCGGCCTTCGTAGCGACCAATGTGACCTGCGCCGCCTTTTTGCTTTCCTTGACAGCCGTCAGGGCAGCCTTGGCATCTCGCTCTTGTTGTAGTGCAGACGCGAGAGCGGCCTGAGCAGTCTGGAACTCACCCTTGATCTCATCAAACCTGGCCCAGGACCAAGCTATGTTGCGGTGTAGAGCCAAAGCTGCCTGCAAAGGAAAAGATAGTAAGGCATGTGCTAAAGAGAAAGCAGAGAAAATTGACTAAGTTAACTTGTTAACCTTACCATGAGGTTCATCCCCAGCGAAGACTCCATGAGATTCTCGGGGCTCCTCGTCTCGATCTCCCACAAGTCCCTCGGGGTGCCGTTGTACTAATGCTCCACCGTATAGCTCACGGTCTCATAGACCTTCCCTCGGAAGGCCTCGGGGAGTTTCTCCAGAGCCTGAGTGCTAACTGGTATACGCACGGTGGGAGTGGGAGCTGGTAGGGTTCCAACTGGTGCCTCCTGATCCCAAGCAGGGACAGGAGGTCGCGAAGGAGGTGGAGGCATGTTCTCCATTATTGCAGGGGCCTAGCCCCTCCCCTTAGCGGGAGACTTAGAGACGGGCCTGGGAGGAGTCTTCTTGGTAAACTGGGGTTTCTTGACCAGTGGCCCGGACGATCCAGAGGGAGGATTCCCCCCCTGGAAGATGGACCGTAGGACGTTGTCTCCGGGCTATGCCATCTCTTCACCTGAAACAAAAAGAAGGAAGCATTAGGACATATGTAAGCTTATTCAATTATAAGAAAAATCTAAGGATGTATTGAAAAGGTCCTGCCCTCCGAGCTGGAGGAGGAATATATTGCCACGACCTCCGGCCGTAGAGCTTCTATGGGGGAGTCTAAGTTTATAACTCTGCAAATGAGATGGGGCTCGGGGTCTGGATCAGCCTTTGGACTGGACTCCTCTACGTACTGCCTAAGCCCCGAAGCGACTACACCCTCCAGAAGGGAGGGCCACGACCTAAGGTTGGTCCTGTACTCCTCAAAAAAGGCTGACATAAAAGCCAGGGTGTTCTCTACTGCTACAGCGCCCCTAGGGCGGCTCATGTCATAGGGCAGCACTAGTTGATCTACACACTAAAGTAGGGTTATGTTAAGGTCTAGGTCATCTTGGTGATGATGTACGAGCTGGCTTGGGTTAAACCTAGCAAGCCGAAGGTCTACGGCAGCCCTGTCTAAGTCCCTAAATAGGTATGGGTTATCTTGGCTAGAGGGGCCAGCTGTTGCCCGGGACTGGATCCGATCCGCGTCAAGGCCCTGGGCAACCTCGAGGGCTCGCTTTCGGCGCACGAGCGGCACCTCTTCTTCCTCGTCCTACTCGACGTTCACCACAGCACTCCCCTCGGGGATGGACGCCAACTCGCGAGCTGCTGGGATGGCCCGCGACCTCCTCAGGGCCAGGGTCTAGCCCGGAGAAATTAACTTGCATGCCAGCATCGTCTCGTCAGATACGAGCTGGCGATAGTCTTTTTCACTTGGTGGGAGCCCCGCCAAGGTATCGTATTGACCCCCGAGGGTCACCGATTTGGTCGTCCTTGCAAAAATGGCTGCACAATGGTATTCAAGTCAATACACATGGAAAGAAATAAAGCATTATGATGATTTTGCGAGCTGAGGATAGAAAGAACTTACGAGGATGGTTGAAATAATGGTGTTCACAGTTGCGAAACCCCGTCGACCTGAAGAACTGGTCCTTGAAGTCATTGGGATGGCTGGGCAACTCGATGACTGCAGTAGAGTTGGGAAAATGGGTCAGGTAGTAGAACCCGTCGCCTCGCCCCCATTGATCTGGGCTAGCTTTGAGGCAGAAGAAATAAAGGATGTCCGCTGGTGAAGGGACCTCGCACTCATGCTTCAGGAAGAGGTACCTCAGTTCCGCCAACAATAGTAGGAGTTGGGGGGCATTTTGAAGGGAGCAAGCCTCACGTAATTCAGAAAGTCCGCGAAGTACTGGTCCAAAGGAAGGAAGGCCCCAGCCTTGAGGTGTTCATCGCTCCAGGCCGCGAACTCCTCGTCGAGGGGCGTGCAGCTCCTCTCGCCCTCGAGGGGAGGTCGGGCAACAAGAGTGCCTGTCCCAATTTCGATGTTATGGGACAACAAGATCTTGTTGACCTTCCCTTGAGTCGTAACCTTCGAGACTATCCTCTCTAACTCAAAGAAGGCGTCAGGTCCCACCTCGACCTCTTTCTCCACGGTGGGACCAAAGTGGGGGATTGGAGATTCAGCAACTATCTCTTTCCCTTTGCTGGCCTGCTGGGATGATGAGCCGGCGGTGCTCTTTTTGGGCTTATTCTTCCTGGGCCCCAACTGGTCGCCTACCGAACAAAGATGAAGAAAGTTTAGATAGGCGACCTAAAAATAGAAAAGGGAATCTAGCGTGAGAAATGATTTTTGTACACAGGCTGAGGTAATCTCAGCCCGCGGTGTGTAAGGCCACACGATGCTATGATCACGCGCCTATGTTCCCAACGGATCCCCGATTGCTCGGAATCTATGTGTCAGGAGGGTCAGGATAATGCTTGCCTTAGAGGGAAAGTTTCAAAAAGCAAAACCGCCTAGGAAGCGTGACCCCTAAGCTACCCGATTTTGCATCCCAGAAACCTATTGCCTTCCCCCTCTCCAAACAGGCATTCCATAAAGCTACCCAGAAAAGTTACCCATAAATTATCTTGTCCTATACATCACATTCCTAAACACGTTCTCATATGATCGATACCCCTAGGATAAAAACCTACGCAAAAAACACTAGCCAAAAACAACCTACAGTGTGTGACTAAGAAAGAAGTTTACCTAACGGAGAAACGGAAATATCAAAATGTGCAACAGGTAGAGGACTTACAGTGTTTTTGCCGTGTGAAAGTCGCAAGAAGCGTAGGAGTCGGAGTCCTGGTGGAGCCTTTAGAACTGGAGTCATAGAGGAACTCTTGTGGCAAGAGCGTAGGGATCTATGGGACGATAACTGGAAGAAGAAAGACTTCTGAGGCTAAAGAGGAGCGAAGATGAGGAAATTTTTTTCAAATAAAGGGTGGCTCATGCGAAAGGTGGCCAACCTTATATATACGTAAGAGGCAAAGGAGCGAGGACCATTCAATCGCATTAATGCGAGAAACGAGGGTCATAACTCAAGAGGCGAAACGACGGCCAAAGATAGGCTAGGCCATTTAATGCAATTCTCAGAAGTCGGACCGTCGCCAACCACGGTGCTCCACGTGTCTGATACCTGTGCAGTGGACGGGACATGAAGAGTCAAAAAAGAAACCTAAAAGCCCCCGTTGTGGTCACAGATGACGTCATGTGTCACGAGCAGGGGCTTGGGGGGAAAATGTATACCCTAAATATCCACAAGTTATTGGCGAGCTAAAAAAGGGCATAATTCAGTCTACCACGTGTAAATCGTCCACCCGGAGCTGCTGTCACGAGTTTCCACCTCTCCAGCACGAGTTGATTAGATAGTCAGCAGTCTACTCGAAGGCAGCGAGTCAGCAGTATGGACATCATGAGCTGGCACTACATCAAGCTCGAGATGCGACATAGATCTGACACCCAAATCCTTGTAAAGGCTACCACGCAATGTAAACGTGCACATATCAGACATCACGTGTCTATTCCATTCTTGACACGCAGTATAAACGTGCGTATTCAGACATCCCACGCCTGGTTTGGGCCATGCGACCCATTATCCCCCTTACCTATTAATTAGACCACACCTCACTGTTAGGTTTTAAGAATTAATCATCAGTGTCACAGAGATGATGTGATGGGTAAGAAGGTCACGAGATGACCCCCTTTACCAACCCAGGTATCCTCTCCCTATAAATACCAAGACCCTGGGCATTGCAAGGGGTTGGCATATTTTTTGTAAAGAAACACTGTGTAAGAAATAGTCAAGAGACATCAATAATATCGACTGGTGGACTAGAGGGATTTTAACCTTCAAACCACCAAAAAGGAAAGGAGTGATAACCTTCCCACGATACTAATTTCGCCAGTTTAGAATTAAGTTATTTTCATATTACGGTTCACTATTTAGCACTATCCTTCCTGTTTATTCGTATAATTATCTGTTGGCGAAGAACCGCGTCAACAGCTGATATATCATAACTATAGGGGCCGATATATCGCATATGATTGATACGAAAAACACGTCGACTTCGCACGAATGAAAGCACGGAGGCTCGGTAATATGGGGCAGGGAATATATTGCCTATAGGGGGCGATATATTGGCTCCCTCAGCCATTTTTTAAAATCCGTGGAATCCAAGCTAGAAACAGCCCTCAACAACTTGGACTTGCTCTTGAACGATTTTGACCAAATTCTGGGCATCTGTTGAGTAGAAAATTCAATTTTTATTCATTTTAAAGGGAGTTAGTTTCACTCCTTGAACTCTATAAATAAGACCCTTCACTCAGCCATTTTCATCATCTATCATACACTTCTCAGAGCCTCCAAGCTTCTAAATTTGTTCTAGAGAGAAATACTAGGGTTTTGGGGTTAAAAGCTTTCAAATCTAAGCTTTTCTAAACACTTGGGAAGTAAGCTAGAGTGTGATTTTGGTATTGAGGTGTAGATCAAAGTCTAAGCTATCTAAGGTACTCTTAATCCTCAAGTTTAGTTCATCACAGTTCCTCTTATTATTTTCTTTTACTTTAAATCCTAACTTGTTATAATGGCTTTTGGTTAGGTGTTCTATTTCTTTGAAAGTTAAGGTTTTCGGTAAGTTCTATTCTTGATGGTTTAGATCTTCTTTTCATCTTCTTTTCTTTCGGAAACTTATGGTTTTACTGTTTGGTTTTAGGAGTTTCCAATCCCGCACTTGTCTCCAATATTCCATTTTTTGGTAAGGAAAATAAGTTAGATTCTATGTGGTATGTTTATATGCTATGTGCTTTATGTCTGTATGTATGTTGTTTTTATGTTTGTAGTCGCTTGGGAAATATGGTTGCTTAGATAGCAAATAAGCAAATCATGAGATTTTTATCATTATCGTAGACTATAGTTGTGTTTAAACCTGCCTCTAAATAGTAGCAAGAGGACCTAAATGGTTTCTATCACATACTTCGATAATGAGTTAATGGCTATTAATTGTAGTCTTATGTTTTATGTTTTTATTTTTTACGTCTTATGTTTTATGATTATGCTTTAGTAGTTTTTCCTTACTATGCATTAGGCTCATTACTTCTGGCTGCCCTCACCACTTCCCTTCCTCTTGCTACATCCCCCTTGGTTATTCTGGGTAACGGTTTGAGCCGTAGCTGTGGCATCCGTTACCGCTCCAACGGGCTAGTTAGGGACTTGGCTGGTTCCTTCGACCGAAACTCGTGGCTCTTCCAAGTTGATCCACCTTTGATCCCTCTTCAGGAACTCATCCGTGGTGCTGACGCCCTTTCTCTGGATTTCTTTCCATAGGTTGCCCCCAACAAGGATCCCTGCTCTCATTGCCATAAGCCTAGAACTTTCATCCGCGTCCCTAGCTCGCTCAGCAATATTGGCAAACCTGCTCAAGTAAGCTTTCAGAGTCTCTCCAGGCTACTGCTTCACGTTTGCAAGGGAGTCTGCCTTAATCCGAGCCACCTGAGAAGCCCGAAACGCCCTTTTGAAATCAGCGGAGAAGCTCTTCCACGAGCTGATAGAATGCCTTTTGTATTGCTTGAACCATTGCCTGGCCGGTCCGACCAGAGTCGAAGGGAACACCAAGCATCTCAACTCAGGTCCGATGTTATGGGCCATCATTAGAGTATTAAACATTCCCAAGTGGTCGGACGGATCTCCATCTCCATCAAATTTTGATAAATGGGGCATCCTGAAACCCGGCGGGTATGGTGTTGCTGCGATGCTGGGGGAGAAGAGCTCGAGCTCATCCCCCGAGTCATATTCGTCCTTTTCCTTCTCTAATAGGAGTCTTTTCATTAGCTCCTCCATCTGGGCTAGCCTCTCGAGGGTTTCATCCTTGGCTCCCTGGGGCTGTTCAACAGCTCCCGTTTGGCTGTACACGTTTGGCGGGTTATTGTCCCTCCAAGCTCGAGCCTGGTTTTGTGGGACATTCCCGTTATCACGTACCATGGAAGGACTTCCCTCATGGTGAGTGTCGTTAACCCCATCGCGAGCTGGGTTTCTCCTTTGTGACTTCAGGCGATCTCGCAGGTCGGACTACGGATCAACTTGGGGATTCTAAGCTAAACTCAGCTGATTCTTCAAGTATGCGCTGATCCTATCACTTCGACAGCTCTCCGTCCAATAGCTTCCATTAGAGAAGCTCAAAGCTTGTGGTCGAGGATGAGGATCTGGGATATTTCCACGTGCTCACAGGGCATAGATAGGGATGACGGGAGGAGGATTCCTCCAGTTGTTTCCGTAGGTAGGAACGTCTCAAGCAGAACGAGGTGGGGATGGATGCCTTATCGGCAACGGAGGATGCCTAATCGGTGAGGCAATTCTCGTCCCATCAGGTCGGACCAAGTTAGCTCTCGGTCGCTTTGCTCCATCATTCTTAATTCTCTGTGTCTAGCGATCTGATCGTGGTACAGGGAAGTCGGTTGTGGCCTGCCGTCTTTGCGAGTTTGCCCTTGACCATCTACGTGGGTTTCCATGGGCACTCCTGGGCGCATTTGACGGTGGTGCTGAACTCGGAGTCGAGGCCCTGACCGACCGGCTAGCCCATTGACGATCCCTGGGAAAGTTATCAAATGGGGGTTCTTGGTGATTGTGTGGCATGGGCGTAGAACTTGGAGTTGAGGTTCTAACCGATCGACTTGGCATGGGTCGACTATCCCGGCGAGACTTACGAGTCCCACCTTGCCTCTTTTCGACGTTAACGTCGGTTGCAAGAGGGGGTAGCCGAGCCAATACCTCCTCGATTTGCTTGTTTGCCTTGGCTAGATGGCTTTTCAACTGTATGTTCTCCAACTCCACCATAGTCAAGTAATCTGGGTTCGGATTTGGCGGTAGAGGCGCTGAACTTCCCATGTCGTCGTGGCCCATCGGTTGCTTTCCCGACCGTTGCTGAATTTCTGGGCTTTGTTCGTCGGAAACAGCGGTATGGTGAGCCTCCTGCCCACCATGTTAATCTATTTCGTTACCGTGCTTTGAACGAGTGACCACCATGATGAAATTTTTCCCTGAATCTTTCTCAGTAGCACCAATTTGCAGCTCTCAACGAGAGTACCAAGCTGTTGACGCAGTTTTTCACCAATAGTGAATTATGTAATTAGCTGGAATAAACTAGTGCTTAATGATAAACCGTAATAAGGATAATAACACTTAGGGATGCTCATAATAAAATATTAAGAACACTCGTTCCTTTTTACGTGGTTCGGGAGCCAAAATCCCCCTAGTCCACGAGTCGATATTATTACTGTATACCTCTCTGTATTTTGGCAGAGTATTTTCATTACAGAGAAAGAACCCAACCCCTTTTTCTATCCAAGGTCCTGGTTGTAATGCCCCGAATCCTTCGATGTGGTTTAATGGCAGGATTAGTAGGCCAGGAGGGCCATAACTGTTTAATTATGCCATTAAATGACAATATGCATGTTTATGTGAATTATATTATAATATGATGTTATATGCATGCATGTGGGTCCACATTTGTATATTAAGGTGTTTTGGTAATTTGGCCTATTGAGGGCATATTTGCTTATTTGGGTGCATATTGTGATTTGTGAATGAGATTCCATTATTATGGAGATATATTCGAGCTATTCGGCATGAGATGGTCCTATATAATGGATTAGCGGTTTTGTCATAACGGGGTCAATTATGGGGTAATAAGAATGTTTATTTGATGATAAATTGGGGGATATTGAGATCAAGAGGAAATTCTGGAAGTTTTGACTATAATGTCCCCGGGGAGGTTTTTGGGACCCCGAGCACTAGGTTTTATTTAAGGTTACTTAAGCTTGAAGTAGCTTGTCAGATAGAACATACGTTAGAAAACCTCTTGTTCTTTCCCGTTAGTTCATTTTTATCGTTCGAAGCCTTTTCGAAGATATCTTGAGTTCTAGGAGTCAGAATCAAGCGAGGATCGAGGCATAGCGATCCTAGGAAATATTAGAAGCTTCTTGACGGAAGGATTTGACGAGAAACAACCTAATCGAAGGTAATTTAAGTTTAAAGTTTTGAGTTTTTAGAGTTTCTATGCTTTGAATTGGACTTTGCGAATCGTTGAGTTTTTGGTTCGTTTGAACCTTGGGTTTTGATGGTTTTGGACCATTGAGAAGCTTGGAAACTTTGATTTAATGATTTGGTAATGTTTAGGCATGTTTTGGGAGGCCTTGGGATGAAGGAGAACGAGTTTGGGCATGTTCTAGGTTGGGCGTCGCGGCCCTGTTCTTGGAGAGCCGCGGCCCTAGCTTGAAGAAGAAGGTGGGGGATTTTGCTCTTGCTGGGCGCCGCGGCCCTTAATGTAGGGTGATAACTCTTGAATAAAGAGCTATTTGTCATACTTTTAAGCTTATTATAAACAAAAAGAATAAGTTGAGTGATACTTTTGTAATGGTGTCATTTCATTTCATTATTCTCTTTTCATAGTTTTATCGTTTCCTTTAGTCTTTGGGAAGTGTTTGAGCATTTAATCGCATTTAAAGAGTTTTTGCATGGTACTCTCTAAAGAAATCAAGAAAATAAAATAGATTTTTATTATGTGTTGCTTGTGATGAAATATAGGGTTTGCTGAAGACAGGAGCGTTTTGCTGCAGCATTTTCAGAAAAAATAGAAGGAGGAAATATCAGCTCAAAGAGGAGTGCATGTGGCATCACTTATCCAGCTGTAAAAGGAGGCTGACGTGGCACAAAGTGGGTACAGATATTATATCAGCAACTTTTAAGTGAGTGGGTCACGTGTGAGAGAAAAAAGAGCGGCATTATGGTACTTTTGGAGGACAAGAGAAAACCTAATATACCCAAAAGAATGCTCCAGCCGTAATAGAAAAACCAGCAGCCATTTTTGGCAAAGAAAAACCAGAAAAAAATTGAGAGACAAGCTGAAATACCAACAAGGAAGAAGGAGAACAAGCATAGAAAGCTCAAGCATCATTTTGGATTTGTTCTTTCTTCTTTTCCTCATCTTTATTTTATTAATTTCTGAGTTGGATTCTAAATTTGAATATTATGGGTTGTTTTGATTGTGAATTACTGTCTATGAACTCAGCCGTGAACTAAATTTTAGGTGGCTTGAATTGTTGATGAACCCTATGTTATAGTCTATAAATTTCATGCACTTTATTCTAGTAAATATCCTTTGTTCATTCAAGTGTGCTTACATTAATTTCTTGTTGTTGTTTGGCCAGCAATGGCAAATTATTGAGTTATATTTAATGCTGGAAAGATTAAATGTAATGGGAAAAACTTGGATGACACAGGGATATGTTATTTTCCTTGTGTAACCTTCGAGAATTAAACTTTGATTTGCATTCTTAAATCTGATTTTGCATAGGAATATGTTTAATTAGGTAGAATAATTAATGTCATAAAATTTGAGAAAGTTTTATGAGTGTTTAAAGGAATTCTTGTTAACCTGAGAGCTTTGCTAGAATATTGATGCAGTAATCTGTCCGCAAATTGTTCAGGACGAATAATATAGGGGAGTTCAATAATTCAAGTCCATTTTGCAATCCATATATTTCTCTCAATTTTCTTGTTCAGTTCAGTTTTTAATTTCAGTATTTCCATTTTATTTTAATATTTTGCTTAGCTTATAAACAACCACTTGACTTTTAATTTTCTAAAATTGTTTAGTAATTATTTTGCTTACTTTTTTAATTTGCAATCCCTGTGGAGACGATTTACTTATCATTATATTACTTGTGTGATTACTTGCACTTGCATATTTAAAATCAAATATTAAATTGAATCACAACAATTTTTTGGCGCCGTTGCCGGGGATTGAAATTAGAAATTCTTGTAAAATCAATTACTTGCAATTTATTTTTTTCTTTGTTGAGCTGACTTTGTTTGCTTGCTCTTGTGTTTTCTCAGGTGATTTACTATATGAACGAGCAAGAAGACATTGAACTAGCTCCTATTGACCCCGAGATTGAAAGAACAATTAGAAGAAGACTAAGGGAACAACGGGCTCAAAATCGCCTTAATATGGCTGAAGAGGTTAAAGGAGTTGAGGGTGCTAATAATGTCACTAACACAATTGCTATGGCTGATGATAGAGAGAGAGCCATAAGGGAGTATGCTACCCATATGTTTAATGAGCTCAATCCGGGCATTGTTAGGCCTGCAATTCAAGCACCCCAATTTGAGTTAAAGCCCGTTATGTTCCAAATGTTGCAAACGGTGGGTCAATTTAGTGGGCTGCCTACTGAGGATCCTCACCTTCATCTTCGTTCATTTTTGGAGGTGAGCGATTCCTTCAAGCTACAAGGAGTGACTGATGAGGCCCTAAGGTTGAAATTGTTCCCTTTCTCTTTGAGGGATTGAGCTAGAGCTTGGCTAAACACCCTTCCTCCCGACTCGGTGACTACATGGAATGAGTTGGCTGAAAAATTCTTGATGAAGTACTTTCCCCCTACCAAAAATGCCAAGTTTCGCAATGAAATCATGTCATTTCAGCAGCTGGAAGATGAATCATTCTGTGAAGCTTGGGAGAGATTCAAGGAGTTATTGAGAAAGTGCCCACACCATGGGATCCCGCATTGTATACAAATGGAAACTTTCTACAATGGGCTCAATTCGTCCACTCGTATGGTATAAGATGCTTCAGCCAATGGGGCTATTCTCTCTAAGTCCTACAATGAAGCCTGTGAGATTTTGGAGAGGATAGCTAGCAACAATTATCAATGGTCCAATGTTAGAGCCTCAACAAGTCGAAAACTGGCTGGTATACTTGAAGTGGATGCATTGATAGCTTTGAGCGCTCAAGTTTCTTCAATGACTAACCTTCTCAAGAACATGAGTTTGGGGGGAATAGTACAACCATCTGCTATGGGACAAGTTGCTGATGTATCTTGTGTTTATTGTGGAGATGGGCATGCATTTGAAAGTTGTCCTTCCAATCCCGCTTCAGTTTGTTATGTGGGGAATCAAATGCCAACCGAAATAAACCATATTCGAACTCTTACAATCTGGGGTGGAGGCAGCATCCAAAATTCTCATGGGGGGGTCAAGGAGCTAGTTCAAGTGGCGCACCAATCCAAAAGAAGCCTACATATCCACTGGGGTTTTCTCAACAACCAAGAGCTCAACCACCTCCTCCTCAAGTGTCTCAATCAAGCTCTTTGGAGAGTTTAATGAAGGAATATATGGCCAAGAACGATGCTATGATTCAGAGTCAAGCGGCATCCTTGAGGAATCTAGAAATTCAATTGGGGCAGCTTGCTAATGAGCTAAGGAATAGACAACAAGGCACCTTGCCTAGTGATACGGAAAATCCAAGGAAAGATTGTAAGGAGCATTGTAAGGCGGTTACCTTGAGGAGTGGTAAAAACCTGGAATTGACGGAGGAAAATTGTAATAGAAACAGCGAGCCCACTTCAATCCAAAGTAGTGTGGACAAGGGAGACAAAGCTGTGAAATCTAAAAATTTAATTGCTGATCCTGAAGCAATTGCTGCAGCAATTCCCCCGCAAAATGCTACAGAGAAGCCTAAGAGAAAGCCACCTCCACCATTTCCTCAGCGTTTTCAAGAGCAGCAACAAGATGGTCAATTCCGAAGATTTTTGGATGTTTTGAAACAACTTCACATCAATATACCGTTGGTGGAAGCTTTGGAGCAAATGCCCAACTATGTGAATTTTTTGAAGGATATTTTAACTAAGAAGAGGAGGCTTGGAGAATTTGAAACGGTGGCTTTGACTGAAGGTTGTAGTGCCATATTGAAAAATAAAATTCCTACTAAATTGAAAGATCCGGGCAGCTTCACAATTCCAATTTCTATTGGGGAACAAGAAGTTGGTAAAGCTCTTTGTGATTTAGGAGCTAGTATTAATTTGATGCCCATGTCCATTTTTAAGAAGTTGGGAATTGGAGAAGCAAGGCCAACTACACTCACCTTGCAATTGGCTGACCGTTCTATGGTGCATCCGGAAGGAAAGATTGAAGATGTCCTAGTACAAGTTGACGAGTTCATTTTTCCGGCGGATTTCATTATTCTTAAGTATGAGGAAGATAGGGATGTATCGATCATTTTGGGGAGACCATTTCTTGCCACCGGGAGGACGTTGATAGATGTTGAAAAAGGAGAGATCACCATTCGAGCTCAAGACGAACAAGTCACATTCAAGGTTTTTAATCCTATACGCTCTCCTAATGAAGTTGAGCTTGTTTGGCCATAAGTGCTTCTAACTTCAAGATAATTGAAAAGATGCATGGAAAGTATAGCAATGGAGTCAAGAAAAAGGTCCCTTTTGAAGAAATTGAGAAAGGTGGGGAGCCATGGATAAGTAAGGAAGAAGAACCATCGCATTCTCCAAAGCTACCGAAGAAAAAGAAACATAGTAGCAAGCCTAAATCACAAATGTTGGAAGTTTGGAATAGAGTGTTTTTCTCAAACTCTCTAGTGAAATCAAGGTGTGATGGTGGGTTCTTAGTGAGCAAGGTGTTCCCCAATGGTGTAGTGGAATTATATGATGAGCATTTGGGAAGAGCATTTAAGGTAACAAGGAAAGGAGCAAAGTTTGGGGGAAGCGAGGTTGAGCAATACCAAACCTCGATTTCCTTGAAAGATCCTTAGAAAAAAAATGAAGTTTGGGTTGCTATGGTTTTTGGAGGATTCATTTGTAAAGCAACTCAAAGAAAGAAAGAATAAAAAAAAAAGAAAAAAAAAAGCAAACAGAAAGAAAAGAAAGAAAGAAAAATATATATATAAATATACATACATACATATGAGTGTTTTTACTTATAATTATTTTTATTTTTATATATATATATTTTTTTAATTTTAATTTCATTTTCTTGTGATGTTTTGGAGTGGTTTTATGTGTATTTTGGTGTTTCAGGTGTTAAGATAGCAAGAAACAGGGTGTTTTGGAAGTAATTTTAGAGTCTGATGGTTTTGCGAGTGTTTTGCTTCAGCAAAATGGCCGCAAATATTTCCGAAAAAAAAGGAGTTACGTCAAATTTGGGTTGCTGAAGCAAATCTTGGGCAAAGTGTTAGCAATCTGGGCAGAGAAAAAAAGTGGGTCGTGGTTTCATTCAGAGGCACATATATATATAATACTATATTAAAAAAAACAAAAATATATATATTTCTGATTTCCTATATATGTATATAACTATATATTAACATATATACATATATAGTAAAATATATAGATAAAAATTTATAAAAGCCATATATATACATATATATTTCAGTACAACATTCACCATATTTATAAACAATATATATCTGTATATAAATATCTGTATAATATATATTATAAATATGCAATATATCTGTTTACATTTTATTTATTCAGTTTATGAAATATATTTATATATGTATATACCAAATACCCTAAGACCGATTTCCATCTTCCCCATCTTCACATCCCACCAGCGGCGCAGCCACAAACCCCATCGCACCACCAGCCAAGCCACCTTCGACCACCCCAGACCACGGCCCACCTCCTCCCAAACCCAGAACCAGGCGCGAATTTGCTCTGCATTGTGCCCTCCTGCCCTTTGCGTGCCTTCAGCCGAGAAATTCCCTGCCCAGTACGCAGCTCTTCGCCCAGCAGCGCATCCCAAAACCCAGGACAACTCAGGCGTGTCCCAGCTCTGTACCCTTCGCCTCTTTGCGTGTCCCAGCCGAGAGCAACCCCTCTCCAATCCAGCCGTCTCTGAACAAACTAGACCGAGGCTCACCACCACCCAACCAAGCATTCCAACAGTCGGCCGAGCCTCTCAATCATGGGGTATTAATTTCCTTGTCCCTGTATAGTTCTATATATATGTTACTGGGAATTTGAGCTATTGATAGACTTTGATCTGGTGAGCACAAATATGTTGGGAACTCTGTTGGATAATTTGTGGCCTTACGGGGTGGTAATATTGTTCTGTTATTCTGCTAGAAATTTTGTGGCATTTCTGTTCAGGTGCTCTTTTTGTGTGTAATAACCTTGTGAATTAGCTGTTGTCTTTTTGCCCAACATGACCATTAAAACAAGAGCACAGAGAAAGAAGCCAAAAACTACCCCACCATCCCCTGTCCCACCATCAGCTACACCAAAATCCACAGCTGACCTGACTCCCGCACCTGACAAAGTACCCACCACTCATGAGCCACTCCCTAAGAAAGCACCCCCAAAGAAACACAAACACAAACTGACAAAAAAAATCCAAACCCCAAAAGTCCACCACTGCAGAGCCGTCAACTCAGCCATTAAATGCTGATAAATTTCACTGTGCCCTAGCTGAGTAACGTTTTGAGAAGCATAAGTCTAAAAAGTTATGGCCAGAGCCTGGATTTTTACCGGCAACATTTGAGTTGCCCTCTTATGTCACTACGGTCATTGAGAAGCATAAGTGGGATCAGTTGTGTATGAAGCCTAAGAGGGCTTGTGTGCCTCTTGTACATGAATTTTATGCTAACTTGGTGACCGAGGCGTGCCCTGAAGTAATCATCTGCGGTACCTTTGTTTCCTTTTCAGCAGAGGTTATCAATGCATTTTATGGGCTGCCCAATTATGTGGATGCTGACTTCCAAGACTTAGTTTCTACCCCCAGGCCAGAACACTTTGATGAGGCACTTCGTACCGTGGCTATT
Source organism: Humulus lupulus (assembly GCF_963169125.1). Lineage (NCBI taxonomy): Eukaryota > Viridiplantae > Streptophyta > Magnoliopsida > Rosales > Cannabaceae > Humulus > Humulus lupulus. The sequence goes on from NC_084795.1 coordinate 166,723,460, forward strand.
CCTACTATCTCTTGGACTGTATCCACCACTGGTCGCCGTACTTTATCTTATGCTTTCTTGACTCCTGAAGCCAGTGTATGGCTTGCCTTCATCAAATGGTCGCTGCAGCCTATCACCCATGACACAACTGTTAATCAAGACCGCGTGCTGTTGTTGTATTGTATTTTGGCAGGAAAGAGTATCGATGTTGGGCAACTCATTATGCAAGAAATTTTCAGTTGTGCTAAAAAGAATTCTGGTTGTTTGTTCTTCCCTTCATTGATTATTCAGTTGTGTGTGAAGGCAGGAGTCACTATTAGCCCTTCTAAAGAAGTGTTGCAAGGGCGAGTAGACATTGATTTGGTTTCGATTCAGTGTGTACAAGGACATGGCTCAAAATTAGATCATGGCAAAGCAGCTGTGGGCGATGACGCGCCGCCTTCCAGCACTACTGCCATGCTGTTATCTCTTATCCTGAGTCGTATGGAGCACCTTGAGCAGCAGCAGATTGGTTACTTGCAGTATGCTAAGAAGCGTGATGTTGCGTTGATTAAATCCCTTCAGCGAAACTTCACCAGGCCTACAGCACCATTCCCTGAGTTTCCTGCTGAAATCTTGAAGGAATGGACAATTCCAATACCGCAAGACGACTCTCTTCCTTTGGATGACAATTCCGAGGAATAGGCGGAGGGAGTTTCTTTATCTCAGCTTGTTTATTTCCTGTTTTGTCAGTGTTTTGTATTTCCACTCTTCTGTACTTTTGACTTTGGTGTGTTGTTTTTGGTGATCTTTTGATTTTGTGTCTGTGTACATTTTGTTCTTGTGTTTGTGCTGTTCTGAGGATGTACTTTGTCTTTGTTAATCTTAATTAGGGGGCTCGATGACGATTTGCATAACCTGACCATATAATCCATCTAGGTTGAAGCTGAATGTCTATCTTACTTTAGTTTTAAATTATATTCTTTGGGTGTGAATGTTGCTTTCCATTGATTGATGACTTTGTTTCTCTCTTTTGGGTGTGCATAGCTTGACTAAGCGGTTTTGAGAACCTAGTGAGAGTTAGGTTCTTGTGAGAGCTTAAGTTTCTAGAATTACTTAGTGGTTTTCCTTGAGGCGAAATCCTAGGTATCACTGCATTAATGAAATGATTTAGGCCATCTTTGGACCGTTTGAGCCTTTGAAGTCTCCCTTGTATGCATTTTTCTCCCTAGTCACCCCATTGAGCTTAAGTGTCCCTTTTTTTTTTATTTCTCAGCCACTCTTTAGCCAGCCTTTAGATATATATATATATATATATTATTATCATCTCTTTTCACCACACCCTTTAAGCACCTTGTTCTTAATAGGATTTCTTGGTTGTGCATTTTGAGGGGTTTTGTGGGTTGAGTGGTGAGAGGCAATTGGGTGAGCGTTTTCCTTCTATTCTTTTGCTTGTTTTCAACATTAGGGACAATGTTGCTTTTAAGTTTGGGGGGAGAGTGTTTTAAATTTTCTTGTTTCTTGCCATCTAGTGGTTAATCTTCATTTATATATATAATCAAGAGTACACTCCCTTGCATTAAAGTATATAAATATATATTGTTTACCGAGTTTTTCGGAAACGAATACTAACAGAATAATAAAAAGATAAGAACTATAGAAATGCTGAAATGTAACTAAACAAACAGTGTTTTGACGTGGTTCAGGCGTTAACAAGCCCTAGTCCACGAGTCGATGTTATTATACTTGGAAAAGGTTACAGTAAGATGGCTGGTGCACAAGAACTTCACACACTCACAGTGTTTCTCTCGGGTTCTCTTGAAGAAGATGAAGCTAAAGAGATTTTAGTAGAGTTTTTGCTATGTGATTTGTTCGTCGTCCCTCTTCTTGTAAAATGAAGGGGTCTTTATAGCTAGGGTTTCAGATTAGGGTTTTTCTCTACGTACATGAGTCTTAATTACACCAGCCATAAATAGGGGATACAATTACTGTAGTAGCATGGCTACAAGACTCTATGTGGGTATATTTACGTGAAAGTATGGGGAACACACAAAGTCAGCCGTCTTTTCCAAGTTGTCAGCGGAACAGTAGGCGAAAAGGTACCCTTAGGCGTGCTGGGATGTGTGCGGCTTTGACCTGACGGGCGTGTCAGGCGGGATCTTGTGTCAGACGGATATCATTCCAAATATGCCTTCTCCCGGACTCGACCGTTCGGTTTTGTTCTGTGTGAGGCACGGAACTATTTCCGCGGAGACCACTCGAAGAGCCTCTCCTGGAAGGGGCTACCCCGAGGGGTATCCTTCGGGAGTCCGGGAGAGTCGACGAGTTTCCGTGTTGTGCTTGCTTGGAAGAGTAATCCGGACACTAAACAGGAGAGCCGAAGCCTTTCTGTCCATCCGCGAGCTCTGGTCACCTACCGTGAAAGACATTGATAATTCTGCTTCCCCGAGGACATCAATCTAAACGCTATCCGGAAATCTGGATAACATTTACCCCCCAAGGTCACGGAGCTTTGAGAGATCCGGGAGCTTGTACAGTCCTCTGGGTATTTCGGTCTCTTAGATTAGGCGAGGGGCCACCTTCTGTGTTCCCGGAAGAGTTCCTTTTTCCCGCCTGAGTGTTAGTATGAAAAAGAAAGGGAATTTCTTCTGTTTGAACTCAAGTACTCAAGTGCGGCAAGGACCACGTGTCATTCTGGGAATGGTTCTGCGACCAAGACGTGTGCGTGAGGCGACTGGTTGAGTATGCGTGCGTCAGTCATTTGAGTAATGATTTGACGATTTTTAATGGTACTCCGGGCCCGAGGTAGTGTAATGATGGGAAATAAATACTTTATTCCCATCCGAGGAGTCATAAATAGGATCGTCGCTTCATCTCCAGCCGTTGGATCCGATGCACACGGAATGGGAAGATCGGGACCGTCCATTTGAGGAATTCGAAACGACTTCTTCCCTGCTATAAAAACGAGGGAAAGGACCTTTCTTCCTCTTTACGCTTTCAAATTCTCTATCTTTCGGATTTTCAGATTTCCAAACCTTCGAACTCTCAGGCTTCCCAGCTTCCGTTCCTCCGAACTTGCCACTTCTTTTGGTAAGGATCTGGAAACTTTTTCTTTTGATTTGGCAGTGGGTTTATTCGCCGAAGTTCCTGGTTTGAATCGCCGTTCGTCTTTGCAGCTTTTACTTCTCGCGATCGTGCTGTGCAGTGATCCAGTTACTCCTTCAACCTCCAACTACCCGAATATCAGTAAGTATTTCTACTTTGCTCTTTCCTCCTAGACCTTAGGTTGTTGGTAGTTGTTAGAGTAGAGGTTTCTGCCATTATCGCTTATGTGCATGCGTGAATAGGGCTTTGGTAGGCATGTGATTGATGTGAGTCGATAAGTAGCCTTTTCTGCATGCTTTGGCGATTTGCGTTTGGAAAGTCGTCCCTTGTTTTGCTGTTTTAGGGCATAAGCATGAACGCCTTTAGGGTGTCTTTCTCTGGAAAAACACTTCTTTTGGTGGGCTTAGGCTCGGAGTCTGAGTCTGGTTCCTTGCTGCCCTTCGGGTGGCATGGTGCCAATCCCTCGGTAAGCTCGGTGGGAGCCTCTCCAAGCAGTTTTCGGGGAGGGTCTCCCCGACGCCTTTGATACCACTAGGGTATGACAAGGGTGCTGACTGCTTAGAGTGTTTTCTTCTTTCTTTCTTTTGTCCAGTGACGAACATCTCAAAGGAACAACTCCTTGCTGTGGGGGAGGCTGATTCTGCCCAAGAGAAGGGCTCTCCTGTCGCTGGTGCAAAGGGGAAAGGAAAGGCGAAAGTGGTCGCGGCTAGCCCACCGACCTCCAATAGTTCCATCTGGGAGATGGACCAAAAGCCGAACCTTTTCAGGAATTATGGCATGCTGGAGCTGTATTCCTCTGAGGCAGGCCTGAAGAACATCCCAGGTCTGATGTGGCACCGTCTGTCGGTGCTGGGCGAGTCAGCTAGCCAGAGTCACGAGGGCTTTGGTGCCTGGAGCTGGGCACACATAGTGTGTGGGGCGCACTTGCCCCTAAGGAGTTACTTCGCCAATTTCTGTGTGAAGGCGGGGATTGCCCCCTTCCAGTTGATTCCTCCCAGCTACAAGCTCCTAACGGGGTGGTTCATCTTTTGCAAGTCCCGGAGACTGGAAGCTCCTACCCCGGAGGAGGTGCTGTACTTTTACGGGTTGAAGTCTCAGCCTATGAGGGGTCATTCAGACAAGGTGGGGTTTTACAGGCTGGAAAGGCACCCGGACGTGATGTGCCCCACTTGTCATACCGCGAGGGTTCCAGACCTCCGGGAATACTGGTTCCTGATGACTGGCTTCCCGCTGAAGAGGGTGCCAGCCCTATCTTTGGACTTCAAAATCCCTGGTAAGTGCTCCTTCCTCTCCTTTTCAACTTTGTTTCTTTGCGTTTGATTTGCCTTTTGGGAGGATCTCTAACGCTTGTATTTGATTTTTGCAGAAGTCGTTCCGCGGACACCTCGCTGCGCGGAGATGATAAGGAGGTCCAAGTTCTACGAAGGGCTTTCTGAGGAAGAGTTAAAAGTGGAGGGACTTGTGACCTCCGAATTGTTGAGGGAGTATGGGCTACTCGCCTCTTTCCAAAACATCGAGCCAGTGAGTGGCAGGGGGCAAAGTCAGGTGTCAGCTGACATCCGGGAGCAGATTGCCCTGGAGCTGTCCAAGGTGATCACCCAAGCAGCCCGGGATGAAAATACTTTATCTCCTAGTTGGGCGGAGAGGTTCCCCGACCCCCAGCCGGAGGAAGAGGAGATCGAGGCTCGCCACGCCGCGGCTTACCCTAACGAAGGGGCTCCGGGGGCAAGTACCTCCGGGAGAGGTAAGACTAGTTTTCAATTGATCCACACCCCCAGCCTGTCTGAGGTTTCCCGGACCTCTCAGATGGGGTTTGATCCCCGTTTCCTTAGGCTAGATCCGCGTAGGATACCCTTCGACAGATATTGCGATAGGGTAGATGAGCTCCTCGGGTGTCTGAGTGACGGTAGTCTGCCAGAAGGTGTCATCATGGTTGACCCTTCTTCCCTCAGCATGTCATTCCCGGACTTCAAGGAGTACGGGAGCTTCCTGGAGCAGGAAGCGATGTTTTGTTTTGCTCGGGGAAGGCCATCCACGTTTCTCGTGCATGGTCGTCCCTTTCAAACTTTTCTTTTTCTTGTTTCTTGTTCCCTGCTGGCGGGCTTGCTTGTGCTTTTTTGTTGATTGCCGCTTCTTACTTATTTTCTTTCTCATTGCTTGTTGGTTCGTTAACCTTGCTTTGTACGTTTCTTGCAGAGTATCCAGAAGCCAAGATGTTGGGGAGGGTTACTTTGCTCATTAAGAAGGCTGCCACTAGCCAAGACCCGTCCACGGGGAAAGGACGGAAGACCAAGGCAGGTAGGGGAGGTAAAACTGCCTCCCCCAAGAAGACGAGTGGCGAGGCGCAAGTGTCTCCGAGGGTAGAGAAGTCTCCTGCTGACGGGCCTTCCGAGACCATGATGGTCTCGAGTAGCAGCAGCGACGGGGAAGGGCTTGTGTTCCCCGTGAAGACAACTGGGGTGAGCAAGCGTCCCGGAGAAGATGCTGAGGGTGCTAAGAAGAAACGCCTTAGACACTCTTCTCCTGGTCGAAGGCAACAACAACAGCAACGACAGCAAGCACAACTACAACAACAGCAGCAACAAGAACAACAGAGACAATCACCAACGTCACAGCTGCAGCAACCACAACATCCAAACCAGCAACAGCAACAAGGGCAATTACTTCTGCTGCCGCAGCAGCAAAAGCAACAGACCGGGGCCTTAATACCCCGTCTGCCTCCTCCCCCAGCCCAAAGGGGGTCCACCCTTCCGGGGTCTCCTTCTTCTCAGACAACCAACCTTCCTCTGCCTGGCCGGAAGTTCCACTTCCCACGGAAGCCAACCAGTTTCCCCGCTGCCCTCCTGGAGGGTGTAAGACGGGCCGATAGTTTTTTGAAGAGGCGGTTAGAGGCGGAGAAGGCTGTTACTCAGGGAAGGGCAGATAACTTGTCTGCCGTGAAGAGAGCTGAGCTGGCCGAGGGGGTGAGATCCCTTCACCCGGCCGGAGCGGTTTTGGATGGTCCAGCCTTGGAGAAGAGGCTGGTGCCTAGGCTCGGACGTGCATTGGCGCCGTTCGGAGCTGAGATGATGGAGGACATGGCCCTGAGCTTATGCGAGCTCAATTCTGAGAAATGGGCCATCAGTAGCAGCAAGGATCCGCTGTTGCTGACACACGCTGTGAAGCAGCAACTGTCCGGGGTAAGCCGTCAGTTGTTATTTTTTGGGATCGTCTGTCTTTTGGTCCGGCGTTAGCTCATTCTGTTGTCTTTCCTTGCAGGCCTCTATGATAGCGGAACGCTCGTTCCGGGAGGTTGGTACAGTTCTGGTTCAGCTGGAGGAGAGCCAACTGGCTCGCCAGGCCTTGGAGGCGGAGAAGCAGAAACTGACCCAACAGGCCTTGGAGGCTTCGGAGAAGATTGATCAGGCCCGGCGCACGGCTGAGGAAGAGGCGGACAAGAAATATCTTGCCAAATATCAAGAGTACCGGGCCAAGGCAGAGAATGAGTTTAGACAGCGGTCGGATGGGATGAAGGCCGAAAACTCCAAGCTCCGGGAAGAGCTGTCCCAAGCCAAGGTGGAGAAGGATACCCTGGAAGCTCGCTTGCAATCAAAAAATGATCTCCTCCTTAAGCGGCAAGAGGAATATTCCACTCTTCAGAGTAAGCTGCACGAGGAGGAGCAACTCCATAAGAGGAGCAGGGATCTCGTGTCTATGCTGCAGTTGGGGCTCGCCGAGAAGGATAAAGAGATCGGGGCCTTGCAATTCACTGCCAGGGGGCATGTGACCGAGAAGCAATCCGTGCTGAACCAAAATAGGGAGCAGCGCAAGGAGATTGATTCTCTTAAGGGGGAGCGGGATGCCTCCAAGGCCGAAATGGAAAAATTGAGGGCTCAACTAACTGTCGCGGAGGCACAGCTGGCAACCTCCGAGGCGGAGCGCTTGAAGGAGAAGGAGGATGCTGAGGTGATACTGAACAGGACGATTAATATATCGCATGTGGTCCTCATGCATCAACTCTAGAAAGTGAACCCGGAGGTATTAGGCTATCTGGGAGATGATGCCGAAGCCATGAGGGAGAAGCTACTCGTGTGGGATCAAGGCCCAGAGGCGTACGTCCAAACTTTCAACATTGACGAACGTGCTGGAGCTCCTGAGGTGGGAGATCCCAGAGAGGCGAGGACCTCTGAACCTTCTCATGACAAAGTTCCGCCTTCCAATGAGCCGACTCCGCCAGTCTCAGTTGAAGCCAATGCCCCCGAGGCCGCGGTCGTGGAAGCTGCAGTTACCCCCAATGCTTGAAGGGGTTTTATCTTTAATTATTTTTCATTTTGAGTTTGTCATTGCGGACATATTTGCCATAATTATAGCATTCTCCTTTCTTTTCTGCCGAGTTCTTTATTTATCTTTGCTCTTACGGTAGACTTTTATACGGTAGAAACTGTTGTAGGGGCGTATGAGGTTTTGGTTCCAACGGCCAAAACCTATGCACTTCCCACTTGAAGTTCTAACGGATGATGTCTTTTCCCACGTAGTTTCTAGGTTACGAAGGTTTCCTGGTTCCAACGGCCAGGCTCCTTTCACCGTATTTTAGCTTTCCTAAGGCAGATAGCCAATCCCGGGACTTGTAGTTATACGGTTCGCTGGGATTGCTAAGGTGAGCCGTTCCATGGATTGGAACGGGAGTTCTTTTGGTGAGCGTCGCTAGACTTAAGGTTAGATCTTTGCAAAGCAAAACTAACCGTTATTGCGAACCTCATGGTGGCTGACTTCAGGGACCTGGCATGGAGCCCTGCGAGGCAAGGCTCGTTGTTGTCGGGGAAATCGCCACGCCCACCAGGTGTGATCCCGGAGCAGGGGCTTTGCGAAGCAAGGCCTGCCGTGAATGGTGGATCGACCATGTCTGCTCCTGGAGCTGAAACTTGCAATGGTCGAGGAGCTCGCCATGCATTATTTTGTGAGATCCGGAGCTGGAGTCTGCGAAGCAAGGCTTACAACGGTCGCGGATCTTGCCATCTTTCGCCTTGCGGGACCCGGAGCTGGAGCTTGCGAAGCAGAGCTCTACAGCGATCACGGATCTTGCCATCTTTCGCCTTGCGGGACCCGGAGCTGGAGCTTGCGAAGCAGAGCTCTACAGCGATCGCGGATCTTGCCATCTTTCGCCTCGCGGGACCCGGAGCTGGAGCTTGCGAAGCAAAGCTCTACAGCGATCGCGGATCTTGCCATCCTTCGCCTTGCGGGACCCGGAGCTGGAGCTTGCGAAGCAAAGCTCTACAGCGATCGCGGAGTATTCTGCAAAGGACTTGTCAGGGAGTTGGGGGTGTTTTGGCGTAGCTCTATGAACGTGCCTCAACCCCCAGTCCCGTCCATCGCTGGGCTACACAGGAGATAATTTTCATGATACATAATGGCAGGCATTTCCATGGAAATTTTCACATAAGCACATAATGCACATATGACACGTAATGCAAGCATGTTCATGGCAACAAATAAACCTAAGCTTAACAATTTAAACATTTCAAACAATTTAAAAATTTCAAACACAATGCTAGCACATAAGTGGTGTTCTGTGTACGTTTTGTTCAAGGGGCGTATGGCTATGCCTTAGCCATGTATACCCCCCAAGTGAGCGTGGGGTCCGGACGTCTCCGGACCGCGTGGTCACTTGTTAAAACGCAGCTTTGAACACAGGGATAAAAAGTACAGTAAAAGCGGAGTGAATCTCTCCGTGTTTCATTAAATTAGCCTGCTAGGCGTGAGTTTTACAACAGGGAGGATTATTTCCACATTTTTCACTTTTGCTGATTTCACCAAGGACTTCCGACTGGATGGTCCGGGGCCTACTGGTAGTAACGGCGGAGGTGCTCCGCGTTCCAGGCGCGCGGGACTTTAGATCCGTCGAGTCTCTTTAAGTGATACGTCCCATGGCCCACTTTTTCTTGGACTTCGTAGGGGCCTTCCCAGTTGGGTCCGAGGACTCCTACTCCCGGATCCTGCATAGCAGGAAATACTCTCCGTAGGACAAGATCCCCAACTTCGAATGTACGGCTCTTGACTCTCGTGTTAAAGTGTCGGGCTATCTTGCCTTGGTACATTTTTAGTTGGACCTGCGACTGCTCCCGGAGCTCTTCGATCATGTCCAAGGACTCCTGGAGAAGGGCATGGTTCCGGGTAGGGTCGTAGGTATCTTGCCTGTGAGAGGGGATCATAGTTTCTACTGGGATGACGGCCTCGCAACCGAAGGTCATGGAATAAGGCGTGTGCCCCGTCGAAGTTCTCTCTGTTGTGCGATAGGCCCAAAGTACTCGCGGAAGTTTTTCCGGCCAGTGAGCCTTGCAGGCTTGGAGTTTTTTCTTCAACGTGGTCTTTAATATTTTGTTTACAGCTTCTACTTGCCCATTAGCCTGGGGTCTGGCGACTGCGGAAAAGCTTTTGATAATTCCATGCGAAGCACAGAAGTTCGTGAAGTGTTCACTGTCAAATTGCTTTCCGTTGTCGGACACAATTTTTCATGGAAGCCCAAAACGACACACTATATTCCTGATGACAAAGTCCAGTGCTTTTTTAGATGTGACCGTGTTCATAGGTTCAGCTTCAGCCCATTTGGTGAAGTAGTCTACCGCGACTATGGCATACTTCACTCCACCCTTTCCAGTTGGGAGGGAACCTACTAGGTCAATGCCCCAAACGGCGAACGGCCAGGGGCTGGTCATTAGGGTAATTTCTGTAGGCGGCGCTCGCGGAACCTTGGCGTACCTCTGGCACTGCTCACATTTCCTGACATAATCCACACAATCCTTCTTCATGGTGGGCCAGAAGTATCCTTGTCGAAGGATCTTTTTGGAGAGGCTCAGCCCGGAGGTATGATCGCCACAGAAGCCTCCGTGAATCTCATGGATGATGGTGCTGACTTCGGTTCCGGCAACACACCTAAGGAAGGGAATGGACAACCCCCTGCGGTAAAGCTTTCCATCCATAACCACGTATCGGGGAGCTTGATATTGGAGCTTCCTTGCGTCAGCTTTATCAGTGGGGAGCTCTCCGGTGGTGAGAAATCTGAGGATGGGTCCTATCCAGGAGTGGGAATGGTCGATGATGGCGTTTATCCTTCGTGTCTCAGTACTGGGGGCTTCTAAGTGCCCGATGGGGACTAAGCCATACTGTTCAATCTCCGGGTCCGTTGCAAGCTTGGCCAGCGTGTCCGCGAGTGAGTTCTGGTCCCGGGGGACCTGGCGGATTTGGTAGCCTTTGAAATGCTGCAGTAGGTCGCGGGAGAGAAACACGTAGGCAGCCATCCTTTCGCCTTTCGTCTGGTATTCCCCGGATATTTGGTTTACCACAAGTAGGGAGTCGCTGTATACTTCGATTTTTTGGGCTCCGACTTCTCTGGCCAGTCGTAACCCAGCTAACATGGCTTCGTGTTCTGCCTCGTTGTTGGATGCTGGGAACGCGAAACGGATGGCGCTCTGGAGCTGATGCCCTTGGGGAGATATTAGGATGACCCCCGCTCCAGCTCCTTTTTCATTTGAGGCTCCGTCTACATAGACCTTCCATGTGGGACGTTCCGGGACAGGATCTTCCGGGAGGTCATTCATTCCCGAGCATTCCACAATAAAGTCCGCGAGAGCTTGACCTTTTATGGAAACACGTGGTTGGTAGTGGACGTCAAACTGGCTCAGTTCCATGGCCCACTTAAGCAATCTGCCAGAAGACTCGGGCTTCTGCAGGACTTGTCGGAGAGGGTGGTTGGTGAGTACTTTGATGGTGTGCGCCTGGAAATATGGCCTTAGCTTCCGTGAAGCAATTAGCAAGCAGAGGGAGAGTTTCTCGATCATTGAATATCTGGACTCGGCGTCCAATAACCTCTTGCTTACGTAATACACAGGGAGCTGAATACGGCCATCTTCCCGGACGAGAGCGGCACTCACTGCGTGCTCAGTCACAGCTAAGTATAAGAACAACGCCTCTCCTTCGACAGGTTTGGACAGAATGAGAGCTCGGGTTAAATGTTCTTTGAGGTGTTGGAAGGCTGCTTCGCATTCGGGGGTCCACTCGAACTTCTTGTTTCCTCGCAACACATTGAAGAAGGGGATACACTTGTCAGTGGCCTTGGATACGAAGCGGCTGAGAGCAGCTATCCTTCCGGTAACGCTCTGGACATCCTTATGTTTCCGGGGGGAAGGCATATCTATGAACGCCTTTATTTTCTCAGGGTTGGCTTCCACTCCGCGGGAGCTGACAATGAAACCGAGGAACTTTCCAGACGAGACCCCGAAAGTACATTTCTTTGGATTTAGTTTCATCCCGTACTTTCGGATCACGGCGAAAGCTTCCTCAAGGTCGTCACTATGGTCCCCGGAGGTCTTCGACTTTACCAACATGTCGTCCACGTACACCTCCATGTTCCTCCCCAGTTGGTCCTTGAACATTCTGTTTACTAGACGCTGGTACGTCGCCCCAGCATTCTTCAAACCGAAAGGCATGACCACGTAACAGTAGACACCCTTGTCCGTGAGGAAGCTGGTGTGTTCCTGGTCCGCGACATGCATCTTGATCTGGTTGTATCCGGAGTACGCATCCATGAAGGATAAGAGTTCGTACCCGGAAGTAGCGTCTACCATCTTTTCGATTCGTGGAAGAGGGAAACAATCTTTTGGGCAGGCCTTGTTTAGGTCCGTGAAGTCAATGCACATTCTCTAGGACCCATCGGGTTTCGGGACCAGAACTGGGTTGGCCAACCACACGGGATAGTGCGCATCCTGGAGAAAGCCTATGGACATCAATTTGTCCACTTCAGCTTTGACGGCTTCGGCTCTCACTGGGTCCAACGGCCTCCTCTTTTGGCGAATTGGAGTTGCAGATGGGTCTATGTTGAGTGCGTGGCACGCAACATTGGGATTAATCCCCGTCATATCGGCGTGGCACCATGCCAGGATATCCTGATTATCCTTCACAGTGGCCACGATCTTTTCTCGAATGGCCGACGGCAGGTTTTTCCCCACCTGAATGACTTTGGTGGGTTCTCCCGGGTTGAGGATCACCTCTTCAACTTCCTCCATCGGCTCTATTGCTTTCTCGATTCCCACTCTTGGGTCGAGTTCGTCAAAGTATGCCTCCTGAGCACCCCCAGTTTCTGGTAATTCTTCCGCCAAAGGAATGGCAGCAAACGTCTCTTGGACCGTGTAGACGGATCGGACGGAGACGTTATAACAGCTCCGTGCACTTCTTTGGTCTCCTCGGAGGGTGCCAATACGCCCATCGTCGCATGGAAACTTCAAACATAAGTGGCGTATCGAGGTTATGGCCCCACAATCGATTAGGACCGGTCGGCCTAAGATGGCATTATACGCCGTGGGGCAGTCGACCACCACGAATGTGCTATGCTTGAAGGCACAAGCGTCGCTTTCTCCTCTGAGGGTGACTGGAAGTTGAATTTTGCCTAATGGCATGAGTGCGTCCCCATTGAACCCTTGAAGCTGGATGGGGCATGGGGCCAGGTCTGTCTCGGTCAATCCGATCGCGTGGAAGGCCGCTTTGAAGAGGATGTTTACGGAGCTTCCGTTATCGACCAAGATCCGTGAGACCTTCTTATTGGCAATCTGGGCTTCCACCACGAGGGGATCGTTGTGGGGGAAGTGCACATGTCGAGCATCGTCCTCCGTGAAGGTGATGGGAAGATCCATCATTCGGGGACGTTGAGCAGGTGATTGAATCAAGGCGCACATCTCCTCGGCGTGTTCTAACTCCCTCAAGTACCTCTTCTGGGAGTTGCGGGTGCTTCCGGCAAGGTGCGGTCCTCCGGAAATGGTGGCTACGTGTCCGTCAACGGGTGGCGGAGCAAGGCCGGGCGGATATGGGTTGCCCGGTCCTGGAGCCAACAAGGCAATGGGCGCCGGAGCGGGTGGAGCAGGAAGCGCTGGGTACTGAGACCCGGGAGCTTGGGGGTGACCGGCTCCAGGAGCGCTAGCGGTCCCCCTCTGTCCCGGGGAATATGCAGCTCCGTGAACCACCCCCTGTCCGGGATAGATAATGGGTATCCTCACCCACTGACCGAGGTGTCCCGCTCTTGCCAGGGACTCGATCTCATCCTTCAGCTGAAGGCACTCGTTCGTGGTGTGCCCCACGTCTCCGTGGAACTCACACCTTTTATTGGAGTCTCGCGGACGTCTTCCTCTGTGAGACACTTTCGGGGGCTTCCTGTAGTTGACCATATTACAGGTCGCCCGATAGACATTCTCTCGCGAGTCTATCAAACTGGTATATTCCGTGAACTTGGGCTCATAGTCCTTCCGGGGCTTCTTTGAATGGTCTCCCCGGTTGGAGTTTCTTCCGCTTCGTTTGCTCCGCGATTGGCTCAAATTTCGTTCTGGGGCTTCCGCTTGCGGCTGCGGCATGCCAGGAGCGATACTACATCCGGTTTGTACAGCTCCATACCCAGAGAAATGGGTTTGACTCGGCGTCTGAGCAGATGCGGAAGGTCCGTACACACTTGGAGTGAATTGGGCTCCTGGAAGCGTGAGGGCTGGTGCGGGAGCTTGCGAAGCAAAGCTCGGCGCAGTCACGGAAGGCGTTGGAGCTGGGGGAACTCCAAAGGCCTGCTGGTAGGCATCCTCAAGGTTGATGATTCCCTGAGCCTTTGACATGAATTCGGACAGCGTTTCTGCCCGTCTCCTCTGCATTTCCCCCCATAGCAGGGAGCCGACAGTAAGGCCCGATTGGAGGGCGATCAGCTTCATGTCATCGCTGACCTTGGTCTTTGCAGCAGCTTCCATCATTCTCTGAATGAAAGCTTTGAGGTTCTCAGTGGGTTGCTGCTTGATGTTGGTTAAGGAACCAACCTCCATGTCGTGGTCGCGGGCAGCAATAAACTGCCTCCTGAATGCGGACTGTAGCTCCTTCCAACTGTGGATTGATCCGAGAGCTAATCTTTTCCACCAGTCCTCCGCGGACTTGGTAAGGGTGAGTGAGAAGCACATGCATTTGGCGTCCTCACTGACACGCGCCACTTGCATCATTTTGTTGTATTTAGCTAGGTGGGTACGCGGGTCTGTCCTCCCATCATATAATTCTATGTGGGACATTTTGAAGTTATCCGGGATGGACGTTTCCGTGATCCTCCGAATACATGGTTCCGGGTCTTCCTCCTCAGAGTCTGACAGGGCCCCACTTTGCTTCCGGACCAGCTTGGTCAAGGCAGCAATCTGTTCCTCGAGCCTCTTCGTATCACTCTCCGGGAGGTCACGTCCCCGGAGCTTGTCATTAATATGATTTCGGAGGTCATCTCCGCGAGGCCGGGCCTTTTCTCCTTTGGCCTTTTCATACTTGGCCTCCAACCTTCTTCTTAGGTCCACCGTGGACCAGCTATCTTCGGAGTGCGAGTTCGCAGCCCGACCGTCCTGGTTGACGGAATCACTGGGGCGGTTGTTCCTTCCCCTAGGCCTGGGTGCCTTAGCACCGGGCCCTTTAGGCACGGAGTGCCCCCTTGGGGCTGAAGGACGTCTGGGCTTAGGAGCGCCAGAGACCTTCTGCGCGCGGGGGGGGGGGGGGGGGGCAGTCGACCTTGTGATTCACGCCTTTAGGAGGTGCAGGGGCGTCAGCGCGCACAGGCTCTCCAACTTTTTCTTTGCCCTTGTTAGGGGCGGCTTTGGATGGTCCAGCAGTGGCTGGATCCGGCATAGCGGCATCAGCACCACCTAAAACAGAGGCGTCCTCGTCCGAGTCGCCTAGGTCTCCGAACTTGCTTTGGAGGCGCTCCATCATGCGCTGCATTTTTTCAGAGAGGCGCTCCTGCTCAGCAAGCTTGGCTTTGGTGACCTCCAGTTCTTCGGCTTCTTGGACCAGTTCTGGGTCCTTCTCATAGTAGCAGCCGTCCTTGTAATAACCGTCTTGGACATACTCTTCTTCGTCTTCTAAGTATGTTGTATCTTCGGTACTGACCCGATCCTGGCGGGATGTCGGGTCTTCACCTTGGTAGTCCAAGGGTTCGCTTTGCACCACATCTTCCATCACGGTATCGGGGTTGACCGTAGCATTTTTGTCAACAGCGGATTTTCTCGTAGTCACCATCTCTTTAGCACGTAGTGAAAACAAGAAACGTACACAGAAAAAGAGCTGACTAACAACTTCCTACAACTCTCAATGAAAGCACCAAGATGTTTACCGAGTTTTTCGGAAACGAATATTAACAGAATAATAAAAAGATAAGAACTGTAGAAATGCTGAAATGTAACTAAACAAACAGTGTTTTTACGTGGTTCAGGCGTTAACAAGCCCTAGTCCACGAGTCGATGTTATTATACTTGGAAAAGGTTACAGTAAGATGGCTGGTGCACAAGAACTTCACACACTCACAGTGTTTCTCTCGGGTTCTCTTGAAGAAGATGAAGCTAGAGAGATTTTAGTAGAGTTTTTGCTATGTGATTTGTTCGTCGTCCCTCTTCTTGTAAAATGAAGGGGTCTTTATAGCTAGGGTTTCGGATTAGGGTTTTTCTCTACGTATATGAGTCTTAATTACACCAGCCATAAATAGGGGATACAATTACTGTAGTAGCATGGCTACAAGACTCTATGTGGGTATATTTACGTGAAAGTATGGGGAACACACAAAGTCAGCCGTCTTTTCCAAGTTGTCAGCGGAACAGTAGGCGAAAAGGTACCCTTAGGCGTGCTGGGATGTGTGCGGCTTTGACCTGACGGGCGTGTCAGGCGGGATCTTGTGTCAGACGGATATCATTCCAAATATGCCTTCTCCCGGACTCGACCGTTCGGTTTTGTTCTGTGCGAGGCACGGAACTGTTTCCGCGGAGACCACTCGAAGAGCCTCTCCTGGAAGGGGCTACCCCGAGGGGTATCCTTCGGGAGTCCGGGAGAGTCGACGAGTTTCCGTGTTGTGCTTGCTTGGAAGAGTAATCCGGACACTAAACAGGAGAGGCGAAGCCTTTCTGTCCATCCGCGAGCTCTGGTCACCTACCGTGAAAGACATCGATAATTCTGCTTCCCCGAGGACATCAATCTAAACGCTATCCGGAAATCTGGATAACATATATATATAAAAAAAAGAGAAGCAATCAGTAAAGAAAACAGAAAAAAAAAACGAAGTATGTATGTTTGTAAATAAGTTTGAGGGTGTACTTTTCACATTGTTGGAATAGTGTAGAAGTTTTATCTTTGAATGTTAGTAATAAAGGTTAATGGCAAGATTTTATTTTGTTGGGGGTTGTCTTTGGGGGAGAGTAATGTTTGCATTTATGTACTAAGGTCCTAGAAAGAGTGAGGTGCTTTAGGATGTTATGAGCCAAAAATTTATCTCTCTTAACCTACCTTCACCCTAGCCCATCATTACAAGCTTAATAAAGCCCTATTGATCTTTGGTGTAGTGTTTGTCTACATTAGTGGAGAGGGAATCACTAAGTAACATATGGAGACATTATTTAAGCTTGAGGACCAAGGTCTGGCTTGATTCTTGGTAATTGAAACCGTTTAGGAAGAGCTATGCATGCACTAAAGGCAGAAACACTTGATTCATATTTTGGCAGCAACATTAATACTTGAAGGATTTGATTTAAAACTTGTGAAAGATTGAAATTCAGCTTCCCATTTCCAAAGCAACATTCCTGAGAGCTTTTACCCTTTTTAATCATTAGCTAGGCAAAGTATATCCTCTATGTTTGTTTGTTTATTTAGTTGTTCTTTTCGGTCTTTTCATTTGTTGTCATTGGGTGTCGTGCATCATCTTTTGAGATTCATCACTCAAGGACGAGTAATGTCTTAAGTTTGGGGGTGTGATAACTCTTGAATAAAGAGTTATTTGTCATACTTTTAAGCTTATTATAAACAAAAAGAATAAGTCGAGTGATACTTTTGTAATGGTGTCATTTCATTTCATTATTCTCTTTTCATAGTTTTATCATATCCTTTAGTCTTTGGGAAGTGTTTGAGCATTTAATCGCATTTAGAGAGCTTTTGCATGGTACTCTCTAAAGAAATCAAGAAAAGCAAATAGATTTTTATTATGTGTTGCTTGTGATGAAATATAGGGTTTGCTGAAGACAGGAGCATTTTGCTGCAGCATTTTCAGAAAAAATAGGAGGAAATATCAGCTCAAAGAGGAGTGCATGTGGCATCACTTATCCAGCTGTAAAAGGAGGCTGACGTGGCACAAAGTGGGTACAGATATTATATAACCAACTTTTAAGTGAGTGGGTCACGTGTGAGAGAAAAAAGAGCGGCATTATGGTACTTTTGGAGGACAAGAGAAAACCTAATATACCCAAAAGAATGCTCCAGCCGTAATAGAAAAACCAGCAGCCATTTTTGGCAAAGAAAAACCATAAAAAAATAAAGAGACAAGCTGAAATACCAACAAGGAAGAAGGAGAACAAGCATAGAAAGCTCAAGCATCATTTTGGATTTGTTCTTTCTTCTTTTCCTCATCTTTATTTGATTAATTTCTGAGTTGGATTCTAAATTTGAATATTATGGGTTGTTTTGATTGTGAATTACTGTCTATGAACTCAGCCGTGAACTAAATTTTAGGTGGCTTGAATTGTTGATGAACCCTATGTTATAGTCTATAAATTTCATGCACTTTATTCTAGTAAATCTCCTTTGTTCATTCAAGTGTGCTTACATTAATTTCTTGTTGTTGTTTGGCCAGCAATGGCAAATTATTGAGTTATATTTAATGCTGGAAAGATTAAATGTAATGGGAAAAACTTGGATGACACAAGTCATAATCTAGGTTAGGTTATGTTAGTAAGTAACATAGGGATATGTTATTTGCCTTGTGTAACCTTCGAGAATTAAACTTTGATTTTCATTCTTAAATCTGATTTTGCATAGGAATATGTTTAATTAGGTAGAAGAATTAATGTCATAAAATTTGAGAAAGTTTTATGAGTGTTTAAAGGAATTCTTGTTAACCTGAGAGTTTTGCTAGAATATTGCTGCAGCAATCTGTCCGCAAATTGTTCAGGACGAATAATATAGGGGAGTTCAATAATTCAAGTCCATTTTGCAATCCATATATTTCTCTCAATTTTCATGTTCAGTTCAGTTTTTTATTTTAGTATTTCCATTTTATTTTAATATTTTGCTTAGCTTATAAACAACCACTTGACTTTTAATTTTCTCAAATTGTTTAGTAATTGTTTTGCTTACTTTTTTAATTTGCAATCCCTGTGGAGACGATTTACTTATCATTATATTACTTGTGTGATTACGTGAACTTGCGTATTTAAAATCAAATATTAAATTGAATCGCAACATAGGGCGCCGCGGCCCTTGCTTCAGTGGTGGCTAGGGTCTACGGCCCTTGAGCAGGGTTGAGCCCGTTTGTGTGTTTTGGCCCCAGGAACATGGTTTTAGGCCTCGGGATCATTCCTACTACTTGGATTAGTTTGGATTGATGTCCCGGAGGCTAGATATTTGTTTGGAAATCTATGTTGATCATTTTTATTGACAGTATCCTATATTTGGTTATGACTAGGTGACCGCTAAAGGACTAAAGGTTGATCGTTCTAAAGGGTCGTTCTTTTAGTCATTCTAGCTCGAATCTGAGGTAAGAAAACTGCACCCTGGGTATATATGACATGCATGATTGTTATTGAGGCATGTTGATTGATAAATGTGGACATGGATTGCATATTAAATGCTAATGAATGTTTCTTACTTGTATATGGCACTGACTAGTCAGGGACACTGACCTAAGAGTCAGAAACGGCAATAGCATCCTGAACGCAAGGCTGAATGAAGATTAGATCTAATCGATATCAGTGTTGAATGACTCTAAGGCATTAACACTGGACCGACCCTAAGGTCGAGGAACTTATAAGCGCTTGCCTAGTCTAAGACTAGTTACTGAGAGTCAGGGCCAAAGGCCTAGGTGACCGTTTGTCACATGGCTAGGGAACGATGTTCCAGGGTTATGACTCTATGGTCATGAGGAAGGTTATGTTGGTGTCTAGCCACCATGCACCTATCCTGTTTAAGCTAGTGAAAAGTTCACTTATCTGCTAAGCCCTGGTGACCCTATCATCACATGGCTAAAGGGAACTGTCCCCCATCTTAGTGACTTTTGCGATTGTCAGCTATCTGTTTTGGACTGAAAGTCCTGAATGACTATTATGATCATTGTTGATATTATATCATGCTATATTGTGTTTTCTTGTTGGGCCTTGGCTCATGGGTGCTATGTGGTGCAGGTAAAGGGAAAGAAAAGCTCACCCAACCTTGAGTGGAGAGCTTAGGTGGTGATGTGTACATATGTGGCCGCTTGATCACCATGGCCAAGGAGTTCTCAGAGGAACTAGGGGGTTTACCCTATTTTTGTCGCTTAGGTCGGCGGGGTTGTAAATTTGAAACAGTAGTGACCTTTTTGTACTGTAAACAACTTGTAAATATTTTGATTTGCTCATGAGCAGTTTATATACTTAATGAAATACATCCTTTCATTTTGATTGATTTTCCACCTTAGCCTGTTAATCACACTTAGAGAACATTTTTAACCAAATGACTCGGGTAGCAGGTCAAATTTTCGGTTTATTGTTCACCGCAACTGTTCTGGGGTAACCAAGGCGTTACACTGGTATTTATAGAAGAACCATCTCAGGATAGGTGTTGGGGTCATCACGTGAATATACATCCTTTTTGTGACCTGTCTTGTACAAATGATGAATATTAAAATATATACTAAGGTAAGATCTAATCATTAGGTAAAATTGATCAGGGATCGTCTGGCATAATCAGGCACGTGAGGTCTGATTAGGCACATTTATGTTACGCGTCCGAGAATTCAGGGATAAACGTGCGGGATGTCTGATCATGCACGTTTATATTGCGTATCCAGGTTTATAAAGGTTCTTAGAAACGGCAGATCTTCAGCGTGCCCTGACCTGGGCGTAACGCCAGCTCGCGTCTAGGATGGTGCGCTTTATATGCGTGTCCAGCTTGTGTCCTATCGCTCCGTATTCTTCAGCTCATGCTATTTTCCCCAGGGAGTCTCACTACCCTTGCAGAGGATATATCAACCTGTGGATCATCTAGCATTGTCCTTGACCAGCCAGCTTTACTCGAGCTGCCTCAAAAGACCCGGGCTGAAATATCAGGACGTACATCATGAGTATCTTAAACTTATTAACATGTTAGACAAAAATAAATTAATACTATAGGGTTTTAATTTCATTGAGTATCTTGAACTTATTAACATGTTAGAGCGTCTATATTTTTTGTTTTTTTTTCTCCAAACGAACTGAATATCATCACATCATGTAATGTTTTATATGCCTCTTTAAATATTGTAAACTTGAATTTTTTTTTAAATAGGTGATACAATAATATATGTATACATTTTTATTAACCTATATATTTTTCTTTTTTTTTAATATATAATCCATAATTTACAAATTTAAATCATATAAAAATATATATTACAAAATTAAATATAATTATAAATAATTTTTTAATTAAATTATAATATAAATTTGATAAATAAAAAAAAATTATTATTGGACAATACTGAGTTAAATAAATCACCCATATAAGTAAAAAAAAAATTAATATTTAGACAAATTACACATCAAAGTGAATGAAAAGTAATTTATTTATAGGCTAAAAGTATAACACCCACAATGGTAACCGTGTGGGACTATAGGAATTTCTTACATTATTAATTAACTATATTGTTAAATAAAATTTTAGAAAAAATACAAATAATTAGAAAATAGATAAATCATATGTAGATGATTCTAGGAAGCCACATCATCTTCTTATAACTCGTGTGACTATAGGAATTTCTTACATTGTTAAATAAAATTTAAAATAAAAACATAAATAATGAGAAAATAAATAAATTATATTTAGATAATTCTAGGAAGTCACGTTATCTTCTTATAGCTCTCATTTATATAAGTATATGAGTTAAATAAAATTTAAAATAAAAACACAAATAATGATAAAATAGATAAATATGATTCTAGGGAGCCCAATAATCTTCTCATAGTTCAACTTTATAAATGTATATAGATATAAACAACAATGAGAAAAGTTTAAGAGAAAAACGTCCAAACATATGAAGTAAAAACATGGGAGTGTAAGAAAATATTGTTAGCACTCCTCATTCGAAAAATAGCATTCTCCTTTTGCCTAGAAATTAGAAAATGTAGATATGGATTCTTTTTCTTTTTTTTTTCTTTTCGAATCTCCAACCAAAGAAAAAATGAATATGAATAGTGACGGAGTCATGACTGTATTAAACTGGGGGCAAGATCATAATCAAAAAAATAAATATAAAAATTTATTAATTATTTTTGTTAGGAAATTTATTAACCATTAAATTAACAACAATTATAATTTTCTTTGACGAAATCTCATATTTTGATGGTATTTTATAATAATCTCATTACTAATGTCATTTATCTATTCATCTCTTATTTGATTGCATGGTAGATTCTTCACTACATTCATATGAGAAAACACTATCTCTATAGCTGTAACAATTAGTAAAATTAATGTCAATATAATAAGTCCATACACTAATATGCTTTATATTTTTCTATCTTAGCCATCTTTTTTGTGCAAGATCAACAATACTTTCAATTCTAATAAATTCTAGAATACATATCAAGAATATTAGTTTCAAGTTAATTACAAGTTCCATGAGTTCTGTGTTCAAAAAGTCTTTTAGATAATACTCAATAATTAAAGAGAATCAATCTTTTTTTTTTTGCTCTCCCCCTCTGTGTTAATATTTAATTAGTGGGACAAGGCTGGGCCATAGAAATAGGGACACCAGATTTTTGTTGGCCAATATCAAAAGAACTTGGTGCAAAATGACATTAATGGTGTGTTAAAATAAGTAAGAGAGTGTTTAGCTCCTTGATTAAAATCTTATTTTTTGTTTTTAAAAGTTGAAAACTGTTCTTTGAGAACAAGTAAATGTGTTTTGCATTGTTTTTATAAAACAATTTTTAAAAATAAAGTTACAAAAAACAAAAAAATTTAAGTACAATAAATAGTTGTTTTCTGTTGTTCTCAATTTTTTATATTTTGTTCATTTTTTCTTTCTTTTCTCACATCATTTTTTTATTATTATTATCTCACATTCTTTATTTTCAAAATATTTTATCTCACATTATTTTCTCTCTCCTCACTTTCTCTCACATCATTTTCTCTCTTTTCTTATTTTTTCTCTTATCACATTCTTTCTTCTCACTGTTCTATCTTTCATTTCTTTCTCATCACTTTATTTTTTATTTTTTCTCGTATCAATTTCTCTCTTCTCAATTTTGTTTTCATCACTTTCTCTCTCCTCAAGGTTTTTCTCCTTACTTTCTCACTTCTTATATTATTTCTCCTTTTACATTATTTTATCTCATTATTTATTACAAACTTTTAAAAGATTTTTCTCGCTGTAAATATATTTATTAATTTTTTGTTTAAGATTAAAAAAAACTAAAAAATTATTTTTAAAAAACATTAACCAAACACCTCTTGTTTTTTTAAAACTACAAAAGTTGTTTTATGTTCTCTTGTTTTGTTTAATTAGTTTTTATTTTGAAGTTATGCTGATTTTTTTCATTTTTTATGGGTTGCTGCTATATCATTTTCTAATTAGTATATATGTTTTTGTGGGATAGTATATCAAAGTTGTATTGTTAAAATTATATAAAGATTATGTGTGTTTTTTTTTAATTATCGTTAACACAGTATATACATTGTTCATGCTATAGTATATCAAATTTTGTTCTTATTATTTCATATCAATTGATTTATTTTTTTTAAATTGATTTTGTTGGTTTGTTTTTTAAAAAATATGGTATATAAGTATATTAGCATGGTATATTAATTTGATATATTATGGTACACAACAAATAGATATATCAAACTATTAAAAATATATACCATATGTATTTTATATATCATAAAACAAAAAATCAATATACCATAATAATAAAATTATATTCTATAAAAAAAATTAACAAAAAAAATTGGTATATTATTACTCAAAAAATGTATATACCATGCTAACAAAATTATATACCACTATTAAAATAAATATATTATACTAACAAAATTATATATCACTATTATATATAACAAGATAGAAACTAAATATCCCTAAAAAAATGATATATCATATCACAAAATTATATACCACCATTAAAATATATATACAATGCTAACCAAATTATATACCACAATTATGTTGGGTAAACTTATACAAGAACTTTATTTATTTTCATGTATATCTAATATTAAACAAATTAATACGAGATAGCCTAAAACATGTTTCTAAAATTGAATTCAAAGAGAATCAATGAATATAATACTTACGTTATACGCAGCGGAATTAAAGAGTCATTTTTTTAGTTTCTCTAACTCTTGTATCCTCTCTGTCGCAGAGTATTTTCAAGAAACTGAATCAATCTTCTATTTTCTTCACAATCATCCAATGTATTCTTAGAACCACCTAGACTAGTGTGGGCAATTCTCAACACATGAGACAGATATAGAGAAAAGAAGATAAAATAACAAAGAGGCTTAGAAAATGACTTGTGTTTAGAGAGAATCTAAAACTATCAGAAAACTAATGATTAAACTTATGTTTTGACTTCTGTCTAAGCACTCCTTTTATAGACTCAATTAGGTCATTTAATTTAATTAAAAAATCAATAAAATAATAGTCATTTTGAATCCCTAGGTTTTAATTATCATGGGCATTAGGCCCATGAAATTTCCTATTTGATTATAAGTCCATTGGACTTAAAATCAAGGCATGTATTATTTTCTATTTATTTTAATTAATTAAATAATTATTTAAATCATTTATCAAATTAATTATTTATAATTTTAACATTGATTTAAACTTAT
Source organism: Humulus lupulus (assembly GCF_963169125.1). Taxonomy (NCBI): domain Eukaryota; kingdom Viridiplantae; phylum Streptophyta; class Magnoliopsida; order Rosales; family Cannabaceae; genus Humulus; species Humulus lupulus. Next base: position 166,747,370 of record NC_084795.1, read on the forward strand.
TTATTAATTTAGAGTATTTTCAAGAGTATTATCTAACTCTTGTATCATCTCTGTCGCAGAGTATTATCAAGAAACTGAACAGATCTTTTATTTTCTTCACAATCTTCCAATGTATTCTTAGAACCACCTAGACTAGTGTGGGCAATTCTCAACACATGAGACAGATATAGAGAGAAGAAGACAAAATAACAAAGCGGCTTAGAAAATGACTTGTGTTTAGAGAGAATCTAAAACTATCAGAAAACTAGTGATTAAACTTATGTTTTGACTTCTCTCTAAGCACTCCTATTATAGATTCAATTAGGTCATTTAATTTAATTAAAAAATCAATAAAATAATAGTCATTTTGAAGCCCTAGGTCAAAATTATCATGGGCTATAGGCACGTGAAATTTCCTATTTGATTATAAGCCCATTGGACTTAAAATCAAGGCCTGTATTATTTTCTATTTATTTTAATTAATTAAATAATTATTTAAATCATTTATCAAATTAATTATTTATAATTTGAACATTGATTTAAACTTATTTATTAATTTAGATACTAATTTATCTTAATTAATAAATCTTCCATAATTCCTCTTTTCTTCTCAAAATTACACAACTCTGTGAAACTATCCAAAATTGACCTGGTCAACTTTGATAATTCTAATTGATGATTAAATCAATTAATTAAGACTATCTAGATGATTTTATCCAAGGTACAATGGGGACCATGAGCCTATGAAATCAAGCTCTAATAAGTTATCATAAATCTAACAAATAAATTTACTAACTAATTAATTCTTCATGACTCCACTATAGACTCGTAATTGCACTCTTGAATTCATAGAACGCTCTATAACAAATATAGATATGCTATTAATTATCCATTGTTAATGTTAGGAAAATATGTATTTGTCTCAATAGAAATGATAAGATAATACAACTCTATGCAATAATATTACAAATAAATCTAGATTGATTAAAAATAGTGTTACAACTCTATAACTGAAAATACAAATAAAATGAGTGTTTGAAATAGAAAATACAACTCTATTACAAAAAGATACAAGTAAACTAGAAGTGTTTGAACAAAGGAAATAAAAGTATTACAACTCTTAAACAAAATTACAAGTAATAGAACAAGAAGAAAAGGAAGAAAAAGCAATAGAAGAAAATAAGAACAAGAACAAAAACAATAAACTCTCACTCACACAACCAAAGTGAAGAGTGTTGGGGATCACCAACTTGAACAAGGTTTGAAACATTTGTCCAAAATCTTATTTCCCCCTAACTCAAGCACTAAGGGATCTCTCACAGATTTTGGAAATGCTTTCTGGAATAATCAAGCCTCAAGGTGTTTCTAACCAAGTGCTCTAATGGATATAAATGTTGTGTCTTTCAAGTGAGCTATAGGCTCCTATTTAAAGAGTTTAGAGACACCCTTTGAATTTCAAATTCCACCAACCCCCATGGCTGTTGCCAATGTTTAATTGGATTAATATGGAATTAAAAATGAGATTTGGGAGTTATTTGGGTTTTTTGAGCCGTTCAACAAAGATTGAAAAAACTGAAAAAAAAATGGTCAGTTTTTGGCCTGTGGCCGCGGCCAGAGACATTAGTGGCCCCGACCACTACTCTCTGTCCCACTGGCCGCGGCCACCAACATTCAGTGGCCGCGACCACTGACCATTTTCAGCACAAAATTTTGTGCTGTTTTTCCTAACGGTTCCAAACCCTCCCAAATGATTTTGTAACCCCCAAAACATATTATTGGGGTTAAAATCATATCTCTAACAACCATTTCTCAAATGGCTTTATGAAATTCGTCTCAATATTGTGTAACACCAAATTTACACAATAAATGGTAATATTTGGAAGTTACAAATTTGCAACACCAAATATGTTACATTATTTGGATATATCTCATATATCTAAATATTGTAACTCTCTATTATATGTTACAATATGTGACACTCTTTGTCACATTTATTTAATCTAAAACATTATATTATAATATAATATAATATTACTGTTTATCCATAAATCAGTTGCTGATGACGTGGCAAGGATTTTTGACACATGGCGGACACGTAGCAGAGATACGGCTCACCTATCTACCAGCATTATTTCTGCACGACGAGATCAAATTTTGTGTACGACCAGCCTGGTCGTATATTCGTTCATTTATGTAAAAATCTGTACAGTTGTGATGATATCCGAGAATATCTCTTCATTATGACTTGCAGATCCGATCATTAAGGATAGATATTCTTTCCTAATTTATGTAACTCTTCCTGAGCCAATAAATACACAAGAGATAGCTCAAGGAAGGAGATCGATCTCTTTTTTCTGAGAGAATTATATTACTATTATCCATCATTGTATTGTCTTCTTCTTCTAAGGTCCGTGAAACTCAGGAACCCTTGTTCTTTGACCACACCTTGGGAGTTCAATATTAATAATAGTATCAAGTGGACGTAGGTCGTTACCAATTCTTGGACCGAACCACTATAAATCACTGTGTTCTTTATCTTTCCATTAGATTATTTTCAAGCTCTATATCATTTTCTTGTCGTTTCCTAGACTCTATGTCGTTGACCAAAATCAGGGTCAACATTCTGGTGCTTTCATTGAGAGACTTGAATCCGAGAAAAACTAATGGCAAAGACTACCAAGAAAACTGGACAGGCTGTTGCCGCTCCATCCCAGCCTCCTCCACCAAACATGGCTGAAGACGAACCTCATTTCGAGTTCGATGAGGAGGAAGTAGACTCTGAGGCTCTGAAGACAACACTGGGAGTGTTGCAAGATGAATTGGTCGCTCTGAGGGCCAATCAAGAGAGTGTTGCTGAGATAATGGCATCACAGCAGAGAGAGATAGAGCGCCAGCGCCAAGAGCTGAGCGAGAGATAGGCGGAGATGGACCGTCGTCAGAGGGATGCCATGGCAGCCCTCGAAGCAGCCCTCCAATTGGTTAGGAATCAGGCCGTACCTGCTGTTGGTCTTTATTGATCAAATCAGAGATTATGCGCAGTGGAACAACAATTAAATTGTTAGATTAATCCCATAAGATTTCTAGATCTACTTCTTCACATGCATATATTTATTGAATCGAGGACATGAACAGAAAAAATTACCTCAGGTCCTTCCTTGCTGCTATCTTTTCGAATGGCTAAATCCTCGAGATCTCACACCAAGATCTTCCAAAATGTTCTCAGGCACACAAAGAACGAGTGTGGGCTCGCTATACAAATAATAGGCAATAAACTATTTATCAGATGTTCTCAACACATGAGATCTGATAAAGTTTGGACCTAGGTTTTGTGAAGAACAATGACTTTAGTTTTTGTCATTGTTCTCTTTCTCTTAGAGAGATTCCTAGATATTTTTCTATCCCTGAAAAGTTACGTTCTGTGAAAAACTGATATCCAATATTTAATAATATCCAATATATTAAAATATTTGTTATTTTAAACAAATTCAAAATAACTAACCAGTTATCAGATTTTTGTTTAAATAATAATATTTTAATCATATTAAAATATCTCATTATTTATTTAATATTTAAATAACTAAAATTGTGGAATCAAGAGACTAAGTAAACTCTCTTATGCGTGTGGCACAGTGCCTGTGCACTGTGCCACACGTGTACCACATGCCTGTGATGGCATGTGATTTTTCCCAATTTTTATTATTATTTAAATACCAAAAATCCCAAAAATAAATTAATTCAAAATTAATTATATTTTTGTTAAATCAAATAATTAATTAATTCTTAATTAATTAATTACACATAATTAAACAATAATTATGTTTGATACATAGAAAAATATTTTACTTATCACATAAGTCATTTTTGCCCATTTTTTGTATTTGCCTTTGACAGTGATTGTTTGAGCCATTTTGGGGACCATGGACCTATAACATTAAGCTCCAATAAATTGAAACTAAATAATTAAACTCTTTAATTATAATAGTTAATTTATTAATTCTGATATTACTCCACTATAAATTCAGAATTGCACTTTTTATGTTATATTTATACTTTTACAGAAATCTTTTTCTTAAGTCGTCCATTGATATAACCATCTTACAATAGTTCAACTCTCTAATTAATTAGTTCATAAATTAGAATGGAAGAATTACCATTTAACCTTTCTAATTTACTTCTTATTCCTTAAGTACCATTAATTCACTAGTGAATAATTAATCTATAATCTAATTATAGATTTGAGCTCAAAATCATTCAGTTCCAAAATTAACCCTTAAGGGAACTAATATACGATCCGTTAGGAAAGATTAGATTCCGTATTGTTGATACATGTTCCCAGCCCTCCATGATATTAAATCTCCAAAACAAAAGTCATTAGCCTCATTCTTTGAAGAGACCTTAACAAATGAATCAAAAGATTTAATAAACATGAACAGGAGTTCATGAACACTCACGATTTAGGTTGATCTATAAATGATCATCAGTTATGATATGAATTACAAGTCTTTATTGTTAAATGGTTTTTGCATAAAGACTCTAATTCATATTGGTTCATGTCATATATAATCATATTATATAAAGCACATTTACCGAGATGTCTTTCCACATCAATAATCATAATCTAGATTATTTGTATCATTATGATACTCAGTAAACCGTACTTACAACTCCAATTAGAGAATTCCATAACTTTAATTTGTTGTTGTTGACTATTTTTATTCATTCATGTGATCTTAATTCTCTCGTACTAATACAAGATCACATCCTCAACAATGAATATGGAATTTTTCTGATATTTTCAAAATTATTCAAACAATAATTTAACAATCTAAATATAACAATAATAATAAACTATTGTATTTATTTATTCATTAAAAAAACAAATGTATTTGCATGCTTTTAGGACACACTCCTAACACCTGCCTCGCAGCCTGACCAACCCCCGAGTGGACCACCTCAAAGAGGTCCCAATCCTAGCCCTCCGCTCCAGCCTACAAGCCCTTAAAGGCCGGAGCAGCCACCAATGCCTCAGGATGATGTCCCACCTAGGGACCTTGAGACGCAGACTCCATCCCAGGCTGGTCGAGGCAATCCCCCGCGTCCTAGGCAGAATAGGGCCGGGCAACAGCCTCAAAGCCCTAGATGTCCAGGGGGTGAAGAGCCGCACCCACCGAGCAGGGGGCAACGTTCTTCTGCCAACAGAAGGAATTCAGAGACAGGCTCTGCGGTCAGGGGCCCTCCACGGCATGACAATGCACGGGGACCCACCGACCAGCGCAGATGTCCCCCTAACGCTCGGGAAGTTCCAACCCAAGGAGGCAACAGAGGAAATAGTCGATCCCACCATAGCCAGACAAGGTTCAGAGATGGCCATGGATACAATGAGGCCGACTCAGGCAAAGGGAATGCTAGTCGGAGAAACAAGGAGAGAGGTGGAGGCAGAAGCCCACCACCTAGAGAAGTTCGACAAGCAAGACGTAATGATGGGGGCAGCCCAGAAAAAACAACGTCTTTAGCCAGCTCGGAGCCAGCGAGCAGCGGAAAAGAGACGAAGACTTGAGGGATGTACTCAACGACCGCCGAGAAAGACACGATGAATACATTCCCTCGGCACCACAGGCCCCAGCAATTCCTGAAGCCGTTCAAGCTCAAATCGATGCCCTGAACCAGGCTGTGTAGCAGTTGGTCGGGGGGCGGACATCGCATATCGAGTACGATCGGAGGAGAGGCACTCCTTTCATACAAAGAATTGTTGTGGCAGAAACCCCCAGTAAGTTCAACATGCCAACTCTACCAAACTTTGATGGGTACAGAGACCCGGTATCTCATGTAAACAAATTTGAGATACAAATGGACATTCAGAAAGTCTCTGAAGACGCTTGCTGCAGGATCTTCCCAGCGACCCTTTCTGATACCGCTCAGGAGTGGTTCTTTAAGTTCCCTCCTGCAATTATAATATCCTAGGAAATGTTCGTGAAGGAGTTTTACGGACAGTTCTATGCGGGTCATGTGCACCCCACTAAGGCAAACCAACTGGTCGAGATACGCCAGAAAGAAGGGGAGCCTTTAAAGGAGTATGTTCAGCGCTTCATGTGAGCCGCAGCTAGAGCCAAGACTGTGGGCGATGAAGGCAAGATGATGGCCCTAACCGCTGGGGTTAGGCGCCATTCTCCTCTCTGAAGTAGCCTCAGGAAGCATGGGGTTAATACTACCTAGGAGTTTTTAGATCGAGCTGATCGGTACATCGAGCTCGAGGACGCGATTGCCAACGAAGGCAAATCACCATCAAAGGACAAGGGGTCCAAAGAAGAACCCGCCAAAGTCGCCAATTGGTCTAAGACCAATGGCAACGGCAAAGGCAACGGGAATGGCAGCAATAGAAATGGTGGAAAGCGGGCGAGTGGCGAACCCTCGACCTCCGAAAGTAAACGCCTAAAAAATAATCGGTATGAATCGAAATTCACCAATTACACCGCCCTTGTCGATAGCCGAGCCGAGGTGCTCCAAGCGACTAGCTCGAGCGTGCCCTACAAATGACCCAATCCTATAAGAAAGGATATCTCCAAGAGAGATTCGACAAAGTTCTGTCGTTATCATAATGACTACGGGCACGACACCAACGAGTGTAACCAGCTGAAGGACGAGATTGAGTTCCTGATAAGACATGGACACTTAAGAAGATATGTACGAGTCGTGGGAGGTTCTCAGTGGGAGCCTCAAGGTGGCAACGAGTCGGCGCCTGCACGCCAGTGCTCGCCACCTTTACAGCCAGCTCCCGTGGCAGGTACCCTACTCACCATCTGCGGAGGCCCACATCTCGCAGGAGATAGTGGAAAAGCGAGGGAACGATACGCTCGAACCCTATGCCATGACCAGGACATCGAGATGATGAGTGTCGAGGATCGTTCACCCAAAAAGGCCTGGACAGAGGAGGAACCGATCATCTTCTTTGATGACGATGCTCAACATGTGTGGTTCCCACACTCCGATCCACTGGTTGTGGATGTCCAAATCGCAAATATGATGGTGAAAAGGGTGTTGATCGATACAGGAAGTTCGGTCAACATCCTATATAAGTCCTCGCTAGAAAGGATGAAACTGTCCATCAAGGACCTAGAGCCATGCAACCAAACCATTTATGGTTTTTCCAGAGAAGGGCTCGCCCCAGTAGGGTCAATTAGACTCCCAGTCACAGCAGGTACCGCGCCTGCTAACAGGACATTACTCACCACTTTTATAGTGGTTGATTGTCCTTCGGCATATAATGCCGTGTTAGGGAGACCTATTCTGGTTGACCTTCGAGCCATCACTTCTACATGGGGCCTCGCCATGAAATTCCCAATAGACGCTGGAGTAGGATGCGTACTGGGAAACCAGCGAGAAGCAAGAGAGTTCTACAACGCCTCGATCACCAAGGCAAAAAAGGGTGTATCGAGGGATGCCGCCGGAAAAGAGTTGCAAATGGCATCTAATGTTCATGCCCGCTCAGGTGATAATCTCACCAAATAGGGCGTTGCCCAAAGTGAGGATAAAGACTTAGATCCTCGCTTTGGGGATTTCGAAGAAGAAGTAGGCCCCATCGAGGACCTTGAAGAAGTCCAACTCAATGAGGGAAATTCGACCAGAGTTGTGAAAGTCGGTAAAACTTAGAGACCACAACAAAACAAGCACTGGTGGAGTTCTTAAAAAAGAACCAGGACGTCTTTGCTTGGTCGCATAAAGACATGGTTGGGATAGATCCTGCAATCATCAGCCATGTCCTGAACATTGACAAAAGCTTTCCACCTGTGCAGCAGAAAAGAAGGCTGCTCGACAAAGATCGATTGAAAGCTTTGAAGGAAGAAGTCGAGAAGCTGAAGGAGAATGGGTTCATTAGGGTGGCATTTTATCCATCATGGGTCTCTAATCCCGTACTTATGCCCAAGCCGAATGGCAAGTGGCGTATGTGCGTGGATTTTATAGACCTCAATAAAGCCTGGCCTAAAGACTGCTTCCCACTCCCGAGGATCAAGCAGCTAGTCGATGCCACTGTAGGACACGAGATCCTCTCATTTTTGGATGCCTACTCTGGGTATAACCAGATTAGTATGCATCCCCCTGATGAGGATCACACTAGCTTTCGAACTGATACAGGGCTCTACTGTTACAAGGTGATGCCCTTTGGTTTGAAAAACGCTGGTGCGACTTACCAGAGACTCGTCAACCATATGTTTAAGGAGCTGATCGGGGCAAATATGGAGGTTTACGTCGACGACATGCTGGTTAAGTCAAAGAAGGCAGAAGGACATGTAAGGGATTTGCAGGAATGCTTCAACGTCCTTAATAAATACAGGATGAAGCTGAATCCCCTCAAATGTTCCTTCGGAGTTGGATCAGGGAAGTTCTTGGGATTCACAGTTAACTCAAGAGGAATTGAACCTAATCCCGAGAAGATAATAGCCCTGATCGAGATGAAGTCGCCAGTGAAGATTAAAGATGTTCAAAGCCTGACTGGGAGAATTGCCGCCCTCTGTAGATTTATTTCAAAATCAACAGACAAGTGTGTCCCATTTTTCAATCTACTCAGAGGCAACAAGAAATTTGAATGGATAGATGAGTGCGAACAGGCCTTTCAAGCACTAAAAGCGCATATGGCACAACCACCCATTCTGTCGAAGCCAGTCGATAGGGAGACTTTGTTCATCTACCTGGCAATCACGGATTATGCTGCTAGTGCAGTTCTGGTGAGAGAAGAAGAAGGTGTGCAGAAGGCTGACTATTACATAAGCAAAAGGCTGATCGGAGCAGAATTGAGATATCCCCCCATCGAAAGGTTAGTATTGGCCTCTACGAAGCTACGGCCTTACTTCCAAGCCCATACAATTACGGTATTGACTGTCCAGCCTCTTCGGCAAGTCCTGCAAAAGCCAGAGGCTGCTGGAAGATTACTAAAGTGGACTATCGAACTCGGGCAGTTCGACATATCTTACCTACCGCGAGCAGCGATAAAGGGGCAAGCCTTAGCCGACTTCATCGCCGAGTTCACAAAGCTCGCAGGTAGCGAGCAGATCGAGGAACCTAGCGAGCCTGAATGTCGAACCCAAGCACCCTTGTGGAAATTGTTCACCGACGGTTCATCTAACGAATCCCATGTAGGAGCAGGAGTGATATTGGTAACGCCGGAAGGGCATCGATTTCACTGTGCAATAAGGTTTGACTTCACTGCCTCTAACAACGAGGCTGAATACGACTGCGGTTAGCCAAGGATATGAACATAACAGCGCTTGACATTTATAGTGATTCTCAGCTAGTCATGAATCAAATCTTGGGAGAGTATCAAGCGCGAGGATTAAAAATGGTCCCCTATCTGAACAAAGAAAATGATATATTAGCCTAGTTCGGCAGATACACTCTACAGCAAGTGCCTCGTGATCAGAATTCCAATGCAGACGCTTTGGAAAAGTTGGCAAGTGCAAAAGATGCTGATACTCTGAACATAGTACCAGTCAAGCGACTGCCCGCACCCAGCATCCGAGCAACAGAAACCTCCCTAGTCATCCAAATGGAAGATACATGGATGGTGCCGTATGTAGAGTATCTATCAAGCGGCGTGCTACCAGCGGACAGAAACAAAGTCAAGACCCTTCAGCAGCAGGAGGCTAGGTATATCCTGATCGATGGAATTCTGTACCGAAGGGGATACTCACTGCCACTTCTCAGGTGTATTACAAAGGAGAAAGACAAAGAGTTGATGAAGGAGGTGCACGAAGGTTTTTGCGGGGACCACGCTGGGGGGCAAAGCCTGTCAAAAAAGATCCTAAGGCAAGGATATTTCTGGCCAACAATGAATGAAGACTCCATGGAGTTCGTGCGAAAATGTGACAAGTGTCAAAGGTTTTCTAAGATCCCGCGAGCAGCTCCCAATGAGTTAAAGCAGATGTAGAGTCCATGGCCCTTTGCGGTTTGGGGAATAGATCTAATCGAATCTTTGCCTACGGGGAAAGGTGGTGTAAAGTACGCAGTGGTTGCCGTCGACTACTTCACCAAATGGGCCAAAGCTGAGCCACTCGCGACCATAACGACGAAGAAAGTGCTTGACTTCGTGGTTGAAAACATCATCTGTCGCTATGGATTGCCTAAAAAGATAGTCTCTAATAACGGCACCTAGTTCGACAGTGATATATTCACAGATTTCTGCAAACGTCACGACATTATTAAAAGCTTTTCTTCAGTCGCTCATCCCCAAGCGAATAGACAAGTCGAGGCGGTCAACAAAACGCTGAAGGATACACTGAAGAAAAGACTTGAAGAAGCTAAGGGAGCATGGCCATATTAGTTGCCTGAAGTCCTCTGGTCGTACAGAACTTCCCACCGAACAGCAACATGTCATACCCCATTTTCCTTGGCATACGGGTATGAGGCCATGTTGCCTGTTGAGTTGGATCCGCCCTCTCACCGCAGATTAACATACGACCACGATTCTAACAGCCAGTTACTCATGGAATCCTTGGACTCGATTGATGATAGGCATGAACAAGCCCAGCTCCGAGTAGCTGCATACCAGTAGAAGGTCGCCCAGTATTTCAACTCCAAAGTTTGGGAAAGAAAATTCAGTGTTGGAGACCTTGTGCTCCGAAGATTTTTTCTTAACACCCGCGACCAAGCTGCTGGAGTCCTCGGGCCAAATTAGGAAGGGCCTTACCAGATTGATGAGGTCCTTCACCCAGGCACTTACAAAATTTCCCGCTTAAACGAAGATCTCGTTCCTCGATATTGGAATGGAGAACACCTGCGCAAGCATTATCAATGAAAAATTCTTCTTAAAGAATTCGCTTGTATAAATTTTACTTTTTACAAGTTTTGTGTAAGATCTTATTGATCACTCGTAAAGACATGTTTAGTCCATTTACTACGAGAATAAAAGGGACTATGATTAGCAAGTCATTTCTTGCCAACTATTGTATTTATTACAAGTATTTGCTCATTACGTGTGTTGTTTTGCTGTATTATAATTCTAATCACATTGCTACGAGCAGTAATGTTTGGGCAGGTTCTAGTCAAGGCAAGTGACCAAGGACCTAAAGCTCCCCGATCACTTGGGGGGCATACGAGGTACAAGTAAGCAAAGCATATTGCTAAAAGGTATGTAAACACATGAGCAAAATAAGGGAAAGCATGCTACGACACTTAGAGTATTTTTCAAAATTTTAATATTTTGTTAAATCAAACCAAAGTGATATGCTAAGTTTGGTCATGCGAACAATTAGATGTTATAATATGCAAATATATTGTAATATCAAAGCGATCCTTTTACACCGCAAGCAGTAACTACTTGGATGTAATTGTTTAAAATAAAAGTAAAAGCTGCCCGTGCAGCAAACCAAAAAAATATATTGTCTTTACATCACGACCCATAGGTCGTGAAATTAAAAAAGAAATATAAAAGGAAAATCCTAAGGAGCTTGAGGAGCTGGAGGATCCTGGGGAGAGTTCTGGTCGACAGCTTCATTATCTGCACCCTCCATCCAGGTGGCCAGCGAGATTTTGGGGGAAGTAGGGACCCTCGATCCTTCTTCTTCAGCCAGTTGAGCCACGCAACGAGCCAGCTCAGCTTCCCTTGCGTTCTCAGGAAGATAATCAAAATTGGCACCCTGATTGTGCTTCCAGAAATCATAGAAGCACCTCAGAGTGGCATTTTTGTACCTCTCTAAGTTGGCTGCATTAGTCTTCTCCAAGTCCTTAACTCAGTCCTCCATGTCTCTAGTTTCTATCCTGCTCGCGGTCAAGTCCAACTCGAGCTGCTTAGCAACCTTATAGTTAGAGCGGTTGGACTCCTTATATCGGTCCCTCAGCTCGTGGGCTTTTTCCAGAGACTTTAGCTTCTCCTCCAACTCCTTGGCCAGTTGGGCCTTTTCTGCAATCACCAGCACCAGCTGATCAGCATATCTGGCCTCGGCAGCTTTGAGTTCGTCCTCGTGCCATTGATCCGAGGTCCTGGCCTCCTCGGTGACGACACCCAGGCGGAAGCGGCCAACAGTGAGGGTTAGCATGGCCTGCATTCAGAGCAAATATTAAACAAGCAGTAAATTACCGAAGACCTGATTTCACAAAGGAGACAACTTACACTAGTGAACTCATTCAGGGCTCGGTTCAGAATTGGGTCAACACCTATTCGTCTCCGTGGCCGCCACTGCTCGGCAGCGATCGTGCTTGGAGATTTTGGTAAGCCTCCCCTTGATCAGTCTGAAGGAGCGGCCAACCATCAGGTTCCCGGTTGAAGCAGGACCTTCCTGCTGGGTTTGGTCAGATGGGGCGGCAGGAGAAGGAGTTGACCCAGCCGCAGCAGATGGAGTCTGCTGCTCGCGGGGGGAAGCAGGAGCCGCAGTGGCAGAGGGCCCGTCCTCCGAAGGGCCTGCATTACGGGCCTTCTTCGCCGCAGGCGCCTTGCTACTCTCCCCAGCATTTCTCTTGCTGGCTTTCTTTTTGCTCAGAGGGGTAGCAGCAGCCTCTGGGGTGCTATAAAGGTCGAAGACATTGGTGGAGCCCATACCTGAAAAGCAAGAAAAAAGTCAAACCATGAGATAGCATAAATAGCCAAACACATTACATCAGAAAAAGAAACAAAAAAAGGATTGCAAAGTCCAATACCCGAGCTATTATTACTGGTCGCTACACTACAGACTCTACTAGTCTTACACTCATTCTTTGACATGAAGAAGTCTGGCCCTAAGTGTGGAGCATATTTAAAATTTCCATCCCCGTCGAACATATGACAGGGAATTGCAAAATTGTTTAAAAGCGAAATTACTATATAGTTGTCATCCGATGAGTCGTCAGAGAGTTCAGCAGGCTCGGTGGCCTTCTGCTTTCCTTTTCCTTTGGGGGCCGAGGGCCTCTCTGCTCGAGGACTGCTAGCAGGTTCCCTGATCGTGACCCTAGTTGGTCTCCTCCACGGAGGAGACGCTTGGGGTTGCTGCTCGGGTTCCTCTTCGGCGCGAGCACTCCCTGCCGAAGGCCCCCTCGTATTTGATTGAGGGGCCCAGAGGCCAGCCAACCTAAGGTTAGCCTCTGTAACTAGATTCTTGACACTCTTCTCAGCATCTGACATGCTGGCTAAGACTGTCGATCTTGACTCCATTCCCGGAGTTAGGTTTGGTCGCAGCCACGAGCCTGAAAGACATTAAAAGTTTAAGACATTGTGGAGGAAAACACTAAGTGAAGAAGCCAGTCAGCGATGCGAAATTTTTACCTCCTCGTGCGAAAGCCAGGTTGTCCATGACCAGATCAGGCGTAAGGAAGTACTCTTGGTAGTACCTCCCCACGTTGGAGAAGTGGGTCATGTTAGTCAGGAAAGTGCGTCCATTTTCCTGATGGCAAAGATGGAAGAACCCCGTGCCTTCATGGTTGGGGTTAGATTTGAGGTCAAACAGATAGTTGACCTCATGTGGCGACGGCACGGGCCATTTTTTCTAGCTGTACAGGATATAGAGTGCAACAAGCATCCTATATCCGTTTGGGGTAATTTGGAAGGGGGAACTCCAAAATAGTTGGCCACCCCCTGAAAGAATGGATGAAGAGGCAAGGGGGCCCCTGCCTCAACATGAAACCGCGACCAGGCGCTGTAGGCGCCACCAGGAAGATTAGCCCTTTGGTCTGGGTTGGGCTTGAGTAGGGTCACCCCTGTCAGATTGTATTTTCTTAAATAGTTGGCGATCATTCTAACCGTCACCCTACTCTCAGAGACTACATGCCACTCGACATCCGGCTGAATAACGTGTCGAGGGCGGGCATGTCTTTGGATATTTGGATCGGGGGCATTTTCGTCTCGACCACTGGTCGAGGGAGCATCAGCAGCAGGCTGATGAGAAGTGTTGGAGGTTTTTCTTTTTTGGGCCTTAGTTTTGGTGCGAGCCATGTTTCGAGTCAAAACTGGGGAAGTGTATGGATTAATATGAGAAAATGGAATATCAGGTATCAATATCGAGGGTTGTTCTTCATCCTCGAGCAGTTGAGCCAACTGATCATCGTCAATGGGTCTTTCTCCGCCCCATGGGTCTTGCATATAAACTGCAAACAGACAAAGGGGGAGATAAGACGCACAGCCTGGGAGCTATGTTGAAAGTTGGAGTAACGTTGCTCGCGTCTATCGACCAGCAGCATTCTAACCGACACACTAAGTTTTATGCGAGAAGTTTGAAAAATGGATCAAAAAGTGAAAGTAAAAAAGTTTTTCTGAAAAAAGCTTTTTCAACTCCAAAAGGGCGGGAAAAACACAGTTTTTCAGCTAGCCTAAAAATCGAAGTAACTATCAAACTGATTCCTAACTTACATAGAGCAAAAGTACACTACCCTATCAAGCATCAAACGGTATATGCAAAATCTTCACAAATTTATACCCAAGATCACGAAAAGTCTCAGATCACAGAAGCATCATGCATGGCATCTCAAAGGGTTAAACGTCGAAGAAAGTTTACCTGAGTGAAGATTGGAGATTCTGAGAAGGAGGAACTTTGAGTTTGCAGGCGAGAGATCCTCGGCAAAGCATCTGAAAACCTCAAAGTTCGTGGCTCTGAGATATTTTTCTTGGGAGTTCTTGGCAAAAGATGGCGTGTAAAGAGTTAAAAAGAAGATTGTGGGGATTATTTATAGAGCTGATGTGTGCCGAAAAGGGGTAATCATGAGTTACCTTTTTCAAGGCATGGGGGAGTGTAGTAGCCGTTGGAATGGTTTCTTGAAAACTGAAAAGGCTTGATTAGACGTGATTAGGTCACTGTTTTAAAAAACGCACAATGGCTCTGACAGATTTCGTGGGGCATATGAAAAGTTGTTTTCCTAAGTTTACTTATTGCTGGTCGCAATAAATAAACTTGGGGGCAAATGTTTATCCATAAATCAGTTGCTAATGGTGTGGCAAGGATTTTTGACACGTGGCAGACAAGTAGTAGAGACATGGCTCGCATATCTACCAGCATTATTTCTGCACGACGAGATCAAATTTTGTGTACTACCAGCCTGGTCGTATATTCGTTCATTTATGTAAAAATCTGTACAGTTGTGATGATATCTGAGAATATCTCTCATTATGACTTGCAGATCCGATCATTAAGGATAGATATTATTTCCTAATTTATGTAACTCTTCCTGAGCCAATAAATACACAAGAGATAGCTCAAGGAAGGAGATCGATCTCTTTTTTCGGAGAGAATTATATTACTATTATCCATCATTGTATTGTCTTCTTCTTCTAAGGTCCGTGAAACTCAGGAACCCTTGTTCTTTGATCACACCTTGGGAGTTCAATATTAATAATAATATCAAGTGGACATAGGTCGTTACCAATTCTTGGGGCCGAACCACTATAAATCACTGTGTTCTTTATCTTTCCATTAGATTATTTTCAAGCTCTATATCATTTTCTTGTCATTTCCTAGACTCCGTGTTGTTGACCAAAATCAGAAATTTTATTATAAAATAATATAACATTCCCCCACTAGATTAAATAGTTATCTATTGTAACACTTATTTAATCAATCATTATATTTTAAAATATAACATATCCCCCACTTGATTAAATAAGAACTCTCTCTTATAGGAGTCATTACATTAGTGCATAAAGCAAAGTGTTTTTCAACTTGAACTTTACTATAGTGTAATTATCACAAAATTTGTCAAAAATTTGGTTGGACTAGGCATTGAACAATCTTTTCATGATAACAAATCGGTGATAAGACACACACCTTTGCGATGTTCACTTGAGACCTCTATGTCTCGCTTTGCACCGTTAATGGCCATGTGCACTTTCCATTCATGGACGTTCTTGAGAATACTCCTAATTCTCATGAGAGGTTGCACCACCCCTAGGTCCATATAGGTAGAATTCTTACAGTATTTTGTTACCAAAAATACATGTCTTCACAAGACTAAATTCTATTAAAAAACTTTTCGGTTTTAACCCTTAACTTGGTAACACACAAGTACTAAATATCTCAGATGGGACTTGTTTTGAGTACAACTAATATTCACTTGATTGACGTGTTGTTACCTATTGAACCTAACACTAGTTGAATAATTAGTGTTAAGATAGGTTACCATCAATCATGAATCTCTTTAGGGAGTTTAACTCCCATCCCTCGAGATGATGCAGCCACTAAATCCCTCGTTAGTGGCTTAGTGAAAGGATCCGCTAGATTTTCACTTGTTCTCACATTGGATATTGAGATGACTCCTCTTTGAATCAATTCTCTTACATATCCATGTCTTAGACTAATATTTCTAGACTTCCCATTATACACTCCGCTGTATGCTCTAGCCAATGTCGCTTGGCTATCACAATGTATCGATATAGTAGATACATTATCTTTGATTAGGGAAATCTCTATCAACAAATCCCTTAACCATTCGGCCTCTTTGCCGGTAGCAGCTAGAGCTATGAACTATGCTTCCATAGTGGAATGAGATATACAAGTTTGTTTCTTGGAACCCCAAGAAATTGCACCTCCACCAAGTGTAAATACCCAACCAGTTGTGGACAAGTTGTCTCCAAGATTGGATATCCAACTTGCATCTGTATATCCTTCTAAAATTGAAGAAAATTTGGAGTAGTGAAGGTTTAGTCCTTTGGTTTTCTTGAGATAACCTAGGACTCTTCCAATTGCCTTCGAGTGATCCACACTTGGATTACTTGTAAACCTACTAAGTTTACTTACCGCAAATGTTATATCAGGTCTAGTACATTGGGAAGCGTACATTAGACTCCCTATAGCACTAGCGTACTCCAATTGAGCCACCGCTCTTCCTTCATTCTTCTCTAGTTTTACACTATGATCAAATCGAGTATTGGCATCTTTAACCTTGAGATGGTTAAATTTGTTCAATACTTTCTCGACATAGTGGGCTTGCCCTAACGCAAAACCCCCAACTATGTTTTTTTACTTTCATACCAAGTATGGTGTCAACATCTCCAAGATCTTTCATCTTGAAGGTTGATGATAGAAACCTCTTCGTTTCTTCTATCCCTTTCATGCTATTACTTAGAATAAGCATATCATCCACATATAAGCAAACAATGATCACATATCCCTTACAAGTTTTGGAATACAAACACTTATCTCCATTGTTATGTCTAAACCCATTAAACATGATGGCTTTATCAAATTTCTCATGCCATTGCTTAGGAGCTTATTTCAATCCATATAAGGATTTTACAAGTCTACAAACTTTATGTTCATATTTTGGTCAGACAAACCCTTCGGGTTGTTCCATATAGACCTCCTCATTGATGTCACCATTAAGGAATGTCGTTTTGACATCCATTTGATGAACATATAAGTTGTGTATAGAAGCTAAAGCGAAAAAAATTCTTATAGAAGTTGTTCTTGCAACAGGCGCATAAGTATCGAAATAATCGATACCCTATTTTTTCCTAAACTCTTTAGCTACTAATCTAGCTTTAAAGGTTTGGATAGTGCCATCAGTGTGGTATTTTCTCCTAAATACCCACTTACACCCAATTGGCTTAGACCCTGGTGGGAGGTCTACCAATTCCCAAGTGTTATTGGAAAGAATGGAATCCATCTCATCATTGATGGCTTTTTTTCCAAAATGCACTATCTCTCAATTGCATAGCTTCTCTATAAGCCTTAGGATCATCCTCAACGAGAAGTACAATAGGAATTTTCCTGATAACTTCCTCTCTATTTCCTTCTACCATGTAGAATGAAATTTGTTGAGAATCTATCTCATCCACTGCTAGACTTTTATGATTTTTTAGCCTTTGACTTCTTCTAGGTTCAAAAGGTTGCTTTACATCCTTTTGAGAATTCTCCTCTTGAGAATCAACTTTGGATGTAGAAGCTTGAGAATTGTTCTCATATAACAAACTCTCCTCTAGAGATGTTGAAGCTTGAGAATTGTTGTCACATAACATATTCTCAAAAAATTCAACTTCTCTAGATTCAATCACGATATTAGACTCTAAGTCTAATAGCCTATAAGCTTTACTATTGTTGGCATAACCAACAAAAGCACACGTTATGGCTCTTGAACCTAACTTTTTTCTATTAGGTTCGTTTGTCTTGCAATATGCAAGACACCCCCACACTTTAAAGTACTCTATGTTGGGTTTTCTTCCTTTCCATAACTCATATGGAGATGTCTCATTTTTCTTCATCGGTATTCGATTAAGAATGTGACAAGCGGTTAAAAGCCCTTCACCCCATAAGTTGAAGTTCAACTTAGAAAACACCAACATGGAATTTATCATCTCTAGATAAGTCCTATTTTTCCTTTCGGCAACACCATAGTGTTGTGGTGTATAAGGTGCAGTGAACTCATGAATTATACCATTTTCTTAACAAAATGTATTGAATTCATTAGAGAAGTACTCTCCCCCTCTATCACTTCTTAGCACCTTAATCTTTTTATTTAGTTGATTTTCAACTTCTAATTTATACAATTTAAAAGCATCAAAAGTTTCATCTTTATGCTTTAAAAGAAACACATAGGTATATCTACTAAAATCATCTATAAAAGTAAGAAAATACCTTTTACAACCTCTAGTTAAAACACCATTTAATTCACAAAGATCACTATGGATTAAATCTAGTAAATTAGATGATCTTTCTACACTAGGATATGGTTTCTTAATCATTTTCGCCTTAACACATGTTTCACATTTACCATAGTTTTTAATATTGCATGCAATCATATCACATTTTACTACTCTTTTCATGGTTGAAAAACCTATACGCGATAGTCTAAGATGCCACAAAAATAAAGAATCATACTCAACAATATAGGCAGAATTAGTACTTTTATTGATAACATTGAAAGTTACATCATTGGTGCACAATTTAACCATACCCTCATAAGAGTACCCCTTTCCCAAAAATACATTTGATTTGGTAAGTATAAGTTTACCAGACTTAAAAACGGCTTTAATGCCGGGCTTGCCAAGAAAATCACCACTTACCAAGTTTCTACTCCTTTCGGGAACATAAAGTACATTCACTAATGTACACTTTCTTGCCGGAGGTGAAAAAGACTTCAATGGTACCTTTGCCAAGTACATTGGATTTTCCCTCATTGCCCATTTGAATCTCATGGTTGCCCTTTGACTCTTCAAAGGTCTTGAACAATGATTTGTCATAGGTGACATGGACGGTGGCACATGTATCATACCACCACCCTTTCACCTTGCCTTGGACTGCATTCACCTCACTAAGGGTAGCAACTATGTTTTCCTCTTGAGTTGCGTTCACCTTAGGTCCTTGTTGGTCTTTTCTATGCCTACACTCTCTAGCATAGTGACCCTTTTTCCCACACACAAAGCAAAGACCTTTCTCGCCCTTAAACTTGTTTTGGTTGGTTTTTGGACCTAAAGGTTTCTCGTTACCCTTTTTCCCTTTGTTCTTGGGATGTTTTGGTTGTGACACCACATTTTCTTTGGAAGTCTCTCCATTAGACCCCTCCATAAGTTTATGTCTACATATCGATTCCTCTTCGATTCGAATATGTTTTTGGATTTCCTCCAAAGAATAATCCTCATTTTTATGAAGGATTCTTTTCCTATAGCTCTTCCAAGTTGGTGGTAATTTAGCCACTATAGCACAAACTTGAAAGGCCTCGGGAAGCTCAATCTTTAAAACTTTCAGTTTGTTAACAATTATTTGCAATTCATGAATTTGAGTAAGAATAGGTTTGTCACCAAAAAATTTGAAATCGAAGTATTGAGATATCAAAAACTTTTTGGTACCTTTCTCTTCTGCCTTGAACTTTTTCTCAAGTGCATCCCATATCTCCTTGCCCGATTTGGTCTCGGTGTAGAGGTCATAGAGCCTATCGGATAGGGCGTTGAGGATATGACCCCTACAAAGGAGATTGTCCTCCTCCCTCTTCCTTCTTTTCTCCACCTCCTCGGGAGTGTCCTTGTCGGATGGCGTTGGGAGAGGTTCTAGAGTGGATTCTAGAATGTAGGAGATTTTGAGAGTGATCAAAAGGAATCTCACCTTGTCTTGCCACCTAGTGAAATTGGACCCATCAAACCTATCCAACCTCACTAGGTCTTGATTCATTAACTTGATGGTCTCATCTTCCATTGAAACAAACAAGGGTAAGCTTTTGAATGTTAGGAAAATATGTATTTGCATCAATAGAAATGGTAAGATAATACAACCCTATGCAATAATATTACAAATAAATATAGATTGATTGTAAAGATTGTTACAACTCTATAACTGAAAATACAAATAAAAGGAGAAAGAGATGTAAGATGATAGAAATAGAAAGTACAACTCTATTACAAAAAGATACAAGTAAACTAGAAGTGTTTGAACAAAGGAAATAAAAGGATTACAACTCTTAAACAAAAGTACAAGTAAATAGAACAAGAAGAAGAGGAAGAAAAAGCAATATAAGAAAATAAGAACAAGAACAAAAACAATAAACTCTCAATCACACAACCAAAGTGAAGAGTGTTGGGAATCACCAACTTGAACAATGTTTGAAACCTTTGTCCAAAAGCTTATTTCCCCATAACTCAAGCACTAAGGGATCTGTCACAGATTTTGGAAATGCTTTCTCGAATAATCAAGCCTCAAGGTGTTTCTAGCCAAGTGCTCTAATGGATAGAAATGTTGTGTCTTTCAAGTGAGCTATAGGATCCTATTTATAGAGTTTAGAGACACCCTTTGAATTTCAAATTCCACCAACCCCCATGGCTGTTACCAATGTTTAATTGGATTAATATAGAATTAAAAATGAGATTTTGGAGTTATTTGGGTTTTTTGAGCCGTTCAACAAAGATTGAAAAAACTGAAAAAAAAATGGTCAGCTTTTGGCCTGTGGCCACGGCCAGAGACATTGGTGGTCGCGACCACTACTCTCTGTCCCACTGGCCGCGGCCACTGACCATTTTCAGCACAAAATTTTGTGCTGTTTTTCCAAACGGTTCCAAACCCTCCCAAATGATTTTGTAACCCCCAAAACATATTATTGGGGTTAAAATCATATCTCTAACAGCCATTTCTCAAATGGCTTTATGAAATTCATCTCAATATTGTGTAACACCAATTTTACACAATAAAGGGTAATATTTGAAAGTTACAAATTTGTAACACCAAATATGTTACATTATTAGGATATATCTCATATATCTAAATATTGTACCTCTCTATTATATGTTACAATATGTGACACTCTTTGTCACATTTATTTAATCTAAAACATTATATTATAATATAATATAATATTACATTATATTATAAAATAATATAACAGTTACAAACATAATTGTCACTCAATCCTCTATAGACGGTCTACAATGAGATAGGACTAAAATACTGTTTTACCCCTCATTGTATTTTATCCTTAAAACACTTAGTTCCTTGTAAATGATATTTTAGTAAACTAATTTAATTACTGAAATGAGATCTCTATCATTTAACACCTTGAACCAAACTAAAAGGAAACCATCGTTTCACTTCTTCATCAGAAGCTATAGATGTTCATATCTATGATTAACACTCAATTATACTACCGAGTTCCCAAGATGTAAGTATGGGCTAGTCCATAGGGTAAGCTGGTAATGAACAAGTCAAAGAACTCAAATAATACAATCAGTTAGAATACTAACCACTTAGAATTGAGATTGAATTGACCTATGGTCAACTATATGATATGACTAGAATAGATAATAACAGTATGTTTACTTATCTTATCAATTGTCAATATCGGTCCAGTCCGATGTAACAAATACATCCGATCTTATCTACTTTGCTAATGTTCTGGAAAAAAACATAACACTGTAATGTGTAAGTAGATCATATCGTAGATTGGCAAGCCAGTGTAAATCTGGTGCACTGACTAATCTTAGGACTAACTTATTTTGAACATATAATCATATTTATATTCCACTGTGATTACATCATTATAAATAAGATTAACTATATGCTCGGGATTTTATAGAAGTTTATATTAAACAAATAATCATGAAAATAAAACATGTGAGAAAAGTGATTAACCAAGTCAAAAAAATTATTTCTATTCTTTTATTGATAATAAAATGAGATTACAAAGAATTTGGGTTTTAATTAGGGCATAAAACCCCAACAAACTCCCACTTGCACTAATTGAAACTAATGCCTTAATTCTACTAATCCCATTTCCTTGATATGCTTATCAAATGTAGCTTCTGGTAATGTCTTTGTAAACGGGTCCGCAAGATTGTCTTCGGTTGCAATCTTCATAACCTTCACATTTCCCCTGGCCACATATTCTTGAATAATGTGATACTTCCTTTCTATATGCTTACTCCTCTTGTGACTTCGAGGTTCTTTCGAGTTGGCTATCGCTCCTGTATTGTCACAAAACAACACAAGTGGTTTATCCATTTTTGGAATAACACCAAGATCCGAATAGAACTTCTTTAGCCAGACTATTTCCTTAGCTGATTCTGACGCGACTATGTACTCAGCCTCCATGGTGGAATTTGAGATTGCAGACTACTTTACGCTTCTCCATATCACAGCTCCACCCCCAAGAGTAAACACCATTCTAGAAGTAGACTTCCTGTCATCGACATCAGTCTGAAAATCTGAATCGATGTTGCCTACAGGGTTCATAACACCACCCTTGTAGACTAACATATAATCCTTGGTCCGTCTCAAATACTTCAGGATATGTTTAACTGCTATCCAATGTTCCAGTCCTGGGTTTGAATGATACCTGCTCACTACTCCCATTGCATAACAAATATTTGGTCTATAACACAACATGGCATACATCAGACTTCCAACTGCAGATGCGTAAGGAACTTTTCTCATTGCATCTTCCTCTTCAGGAGTCTGGGGAGACTGCTTCTTCGAAAGATGAATTCCATGGCAGAACGGTAGACACCCTTTCTTGAAATTTGTCATTGAGAAATGTTCAAGCACTTTATTTATGTAAGTTGCTTGAGATAGAGCTAAGAGTCTGTTCTTTCTATCCCTGATGATTTGGATACCTAGAACATAACTCGCTTCACCCAATTCCTTCATCTGGAATTGAGTGCTCAGCCAATTATTCACATCTGATAATTTCTTAACATTGTTTCTAATGAGTAAGATATCATCTACATAAAGAACCAGGAATACCACTATTTGATTTGCCTTCAGTTGGTAAACATAGGGCTCATCAATATTTTGTTCAAAGCCATAGGTTTTTATTATTTCATCAAACCTAAGATTCCAGGAACGAGAAGCTTGCTTAAGTCCATAGATGGACCTATTTAACTTACAAACTTTTCCTTCTTGTCCAGATACTTTAAATCCTTCTGGCTGATCCATATAAATGACTTCATCAAGCTTTCCATTAAGAAAAGCTATCTTGACGTCCATTTTCCAGATCTCATAGTCGAGAACGGCTGCCGTGGATAGGAGGATGCGAATGGATTTGAGCATGGCTACTGGACTAAAAGTTTCCTCATAGTCCACGCCTTCTCTTTGGGTATAACCCTTTGCCACTAATCAAGCTTTATAAGTCTCGATATTTCCATCAACACCTCGTTTCTTCTTGTAGATCCACTTGCACCCAATGACCCTAAAGTCACTAGGTTCTTCCACAAGATCCCAGATGAAATTGGAGTACATGGACTCCATTTCCTGTTTCATGGCTTCGGGCCATAGTGTAACGACCCAAATTCGCTAATAAGGCTTAAGGGCCTTGATTAGTGTGCCAGGAGAGCAGGTTGGGATTTATGTATGATTTTATGAGTTAAATGCATGGTTATGATTTAAAGCATTTTATTTGGCTATTTGTTTAACTGAGATGCGTGGCTATGTTTACTAGTATGCATGTAGGCCCGGATCGTGTTAGAAGGGCGTAATTGTAATTTTGGCCATGTTGGGCATAACTGTATTGATATGTGATAATTGTATTCTGTGAATTGTACCGCGCGGGTGTGGTTTTATTATTGTGATGCACGTGCCGAGACGGTCCTAGAGAGCTAGTTAACTTAAGAGTCACAACGTGATTTCTATACCCGGCTCGGGAGGAGCCTAGGGGTACCTCGGGAATTTTATGGTTAAGTTGAGATTTAGCGGGTAATGGTTATTGGAGATTTAGTAACCTGGGTAACCATTTGTTACTGCTGAGAGTAACAAGTTTTGGAAAGAAAATGGTAGATATGAAATAGAAAAGAAAGGACTTAAGTGCCCTTGAGGTTTAGTTGGGAAAGGATAGGCAAGGAGGGGCAAAATGGTCATTTGGTTGGGAATTAGATAAATGGCAGCTGGGTTATATGGGGTACACGGTTTGGGGGCTTAGTCATTTTGGTCATGGATTGGTTTTGTTAGAAATAAAGAGAAGAAAAACTAAAGAGAAGGAAAGTTAGGGCAATGAGAAGAAGAAGAAGAAGAAGAGAAGTGAAGGAGCTGAAATTTGGAGACTTAGGAGATGAATCAAGGGAGCTTAGGATGGGATTCTCTACTTAAGGTAAGGATTTATGCATATTTAAGTTTGATTATGTTTAGATTTGTGAAACTTAAAGCTTGAGTTATGTTTTTAAAGTTTGAGTTTTGAAGTTGCTGATTTTTGCAATCTAAGGGTGGATTGTTGGTTATGTTTGTGTTTTGAGCTTGAATCTAGTGTTTATGGGTTGTTAGATGGTCCATTTGAAGTCTTAAATTGATTTTGGGGTTTGGGTATTGGTTTGGTATGATTTTGGAAGATTTTAGCTCGGAGATAGTGCAGGGGAAAAACCCAGAATTCTGGATCTGTGAAGGCGTGCCGCGACACAGGTTTTTCGTGCCGCGGCGAGGGAGTCACTGACTGATGGTTGCCGCGGCACAAGAAATTTGTGCCGCGGCACAAGGCAAATTTCAGGTTGACATTTTTGGCAATTTTAGGCCTTTGCTCCGGGGGTTCGGGGGATGTCTCTGGGGTGTTGTTTTAAGGTTTTAGAGGTCCCGAGAGTGCGGGATTGGTCCCGGGAAGTGGTTTTGGGTTGATTAGTATTGAGGGATGTTTCTTGTGTGTTGTGACTAGGTTGTTGGTGAGGCTCGTGCTAGAGGACCGTGCTCGCGGCTTTAGTGCATCAGGAGGCTCGGAATACAGGTAAGAAAACCGTAACACCCGAGAATAGGGCATGGCCCCACTGTGTGATTGCAGGGCATGGCCCCAGATTGTATTATGTGCAAATGTTTAACCTTAAATGAATCATGATGTGTGTGAATGATTATTTCGAATGTACTATATGTGTGATTATAATGAAATGAACGGCAAGGGCCGAGTGCAGCGTAGGCCGGGTACGGCCGTGGGGCCGAAAGTAACACTCAGCACATGGGATGCTTATATTCAGGGTGGGACCCAAGGGATACATGAGTTATCCTCGCGGTGAGAACCGAGACCCCAAGCTTTGGTAAGGCCTCTGGGGCGGCATGGCCGTGTTTGTTTAATTGATGATTTCCTATTTATCAGTGAGTTATGCCAGTGATATTATTTGCATATGTTATGTATTATTTGGGTTTTCTTGCTGGGCTTCGGCTCACGGGTGCTCCGTGTGGCAGGTAGAAGCAAGGACTGAGTCAACCAACCATGAGTACGGAGAGCGTGAAGCGACGCGTACATGTTTGGCCTGCCCGACTGCTTTGGTTGGGGGTTTATTCGAAAATGGCTGTAATAATCTATGATTTTTATGATTAATCAACTGTAAACTTATTTCAATATGTAAATAGTTTTCAAACCTTATTTTGGGATCCCAAGTGTTTAATACTAGAAGCTTTTTAATGAAACGTCGCATTTTCAAAGATTACAGCCCTAACTTTTAATTAGTCACACTTTTGTTTCAAAACCTCGGTTAGCGAGTTCATTGCACACTGTTTTGTCTTAAAACTCACTTAGTACCGGCTCTAAGGAAGTAGGGCGTTACACATAGTTCATTAGTTGTATGCTAAGTTTAAAAAGTGTGAGTTCTGGGCACCAGAGGTGACCTTTCTTGGACATATAGTTGGTGTAGAAGGGTTTAAGGTGGATTCGTCCAAGATAGAAGCAGTTAGGGATTGGCCGAGGCCGAGGAGTGCCTCAAAAGTGCGAAGTTTCCTTGGGTTGGTTGGTTATTATAGGCGGTTCGTAGAGGGGTTCTCCAAGATTTCTTCACCAATGACAGAGTTGACATGATGAGTCTGCCTGGGGGTGTTGGTTTTTATTGATCAAATCAGAGATTATATGTAACGCCCTACTTCCTTAGAGCCGTTACTAAGTGAGTTTTTAAGACAAAACAGTGTGCAATGGACTCGCTAACCGAGGTTTTGAAACAAAAGTGTGACTAATTAAAAGTTAAGGCTGTAATCTTTGAAAATGCGTCGTTTCATTAAAACTTCTATTATTAAACATTTGGGATCCCAAAATAAGGTTTGAAAACTAATTACATCTTGAAATAAGGTTACAGTTGAGAAATCATAAAATCATAGATTATTACAGCCATTTTCGAATAAACCCCCAACCAAAGCAGTCGGGCAGACCAAACATGTACACGTCGCTTCACGCTCTCCGTACTCATGGTTGGTTGACTCAGTCATTGCCCTTACCTGCAACACAGAGCACCCGTGAGCCGAAGCCCAGCAAGAAAACTCATGCAGAACATAACATATGCAATGTATAGAGTTTATCATAATAGATAATCCACAAATAAACAAGTCAATCATTAGACTAAGCAAACACGGCCATGCCGCCCCAGAAACCTTACCAAAGCCCTGGGGTATCGGTTCTCACCACGAGGATAACTCATGTATCCCTTGGGTCCCACCCTGACTATAGCATCCCATGTGCTAGGTGTTACTTCCGGCCCCGCTGCCGTACCCGGCCTACGCCGTTCTCGGCCCTTGCCGTTCAATTCATCATAATCACACGTAGCATAAATCAAGCAACATTCAAACAAATGCTAATTCAATTAAATCTGCACCCTAACATGTAATGCAGTATAGGGCCACGCCCTGCAATCATCTCATCATGCAACATGCAATATAGGGCCATGCCCCGCAATCACACTATGGGCCCACGCCCCATCCTACGGGTGTTATAGTTTTCTTACCTTTCCCTTCAATAGCTTAGATCACCTGACTCCTTGAGCACGATCCCACCCGAGCCTTAGCGCACACCTAGGCACAAACATAGGACAAAGTCAACACCGAACCCCAAGTCCGAATACCTAGCCTCGGGACCAATCCCGAGCCCCCGGAAAGTCCTAAATCCCCAAAACAAAGTGGCGGAATCAAGCCCCGAACCCTAGGTCAAAATCCCTCATCAAAACTCAAAAATTCCCCTCTGTGAACAGTGCAGCGCTACAGCGCTCTAAAGAGGGCGCTGTAGCGCTACAAGCAGAACACTCCCCCCAGAACAGGGGCTAGCGCTACAGCGCCCACTGACTAGCGCTGTAGCGCTAGTTGCAGCCCAACATAACCAAAAATCGCATCTTGCGATTTTCTCCTCCCATTTCAACTCCAAACTTGTCCAAACCTTTTCCAAACCCAAAATCAAGCTTATACACACTCCACACTCATCCCAAGCATCCCAAGAACTCAAAACCCAATCACATTCAACCCAAATCTCAAAATCTAACATGATGAACTCAAAAACCAGAAATTCATTCAACAACAAAGTTAAAGGCTTAGAATTCTTACCATTGATGCAATTTCGACCTTGATTCAACCCTAGGCCTCCTTAGCTTGTTCATCCTCAAAGCTTGCCCAGAAATCCCCTAAAGTTCCCAACAACTCAGTTCAAAACACAGCTCAAACCAGCCAAAACTCTAAAACAGAAATCTCCAAGAACTTACCTCAAACTTCTGATGTGATCTTGCTAACCCCTAGCCAATCCTCAAGCCTAACCCAAGATCCTTGATGCTCAGCCTATCATTGCTCTCCACCAAGCTTGGCTCCAAGAAAAATGGAGGGAAAATGGTGCAAGAGTGCACAACCGAACCACCCCTCTGTTTTCCCTCTTCTTTTCCTTCTTTCCTTTTTTTTCTTTCTTTCCTTCAGCATTCACACTCTCTAACAATCCCACTCACAATATAAAGCCTTAAAAATCTATCTTTAAAGGCCAAATGACCAAAATGCCCACCCTATTAAATTCTAAACCTTTAAGTCCATAAAGGGGCGTTTTAGTCATATTACCCAAATTCCCACTAATTCCTCAAGTGTCCCTAATATTTTCCCGTTGCTTCCCAACACCTGATAAACCATCAAATAAGTACTCCCCATCATCAAGGTACATCTCACTCTATCCTCTGAATTCCTGTTCATACCCCCAGGCTCGCCCCGAGCCGGGTATAAATTCCCGCTAAGTCTTTCCGCTAGCCTGCTCACTGGGATCGCCTCGAGTCACAAATCACAGAAACATCCACATCACGGTGTGGTCTCAACAATCATCACATATCAATACAGTTATGCCTAACATGGCCAAAATTACAATTATGCCCTTCTAACACGATCCGGGCCTACATGCATACTAATATACATAGTCATGCATCTCAGATAAACAAATAGTCATATAACATGCTTTAAATCACAATCATGCATTTAATTTATAAATATCACACATAAGTCCCGTCATGCCCTCTTGGCACGCTAATCAAGGCCCTTAAGCCTTAATAGCGAAATTGGGTCGTTACAACTTCCATCCAATTTTGTTTAATGTGGCTAATGGTATGATGATGTAGCTCATTGGTTGTTGATGTGTCATTGCCACATTAGTGCCACATGTGTAATATAAAATAAAAAATAATTTAAAATTAAAACAACCAATTTTCTTAGTAAAAATTAATAAACAAAAGCAAACTAAAATTAATAAATGACACAAAAGTTTATATATTAAAAAATGTATAAAACCACATTATTAATAAAATAACTACATTTAAGATAAAAAATAAATAAATATAAATATTATTTTCTAAATAAACATTAACTAAACCTTAAAATATAATTTCTCCTCTTATCCATCTTCTTCTTCTTCTTCTTTCTCAGGCTAGATGGATGGGAGGCGACTTATGAAGCTTACCACATCTGCCCAATTTTCACCATCAACCTTGAAACCTATTCTCTTCTGCCACCGCGCGAGCTCAAATCTGGGTGGGTGTTGTCAGCGAGTTCATTCTCTTCTGATATGGGTTGGGGACATCTGAGCAACGTAGGGTCGTAGTTCTAAGATCAGAGATCTCACTAGCATACGTGCAGCTCCAAATGTTGGGGCTAGGGTTAGCAGGCGTGAGAGAGAGGAGAATAAAGCACAAAAAGATGGCAGACATCGAGGCTAAGGACAATGAAGGGTTGCTACTCATTTTTGTCTGTGTTTGAAGGAGGTTGACTTATAGATCTAAATTTATTGGTGTGTTATTACGTTTATGGATTTGATTTTTGGTGCAAAAATGTATTTGTGCTCTTGTGTTCTTCATTAAGATTTGATTTTGATTTAAATAAAGTTAACCTTTGTTAGATTTGGATTGTGTGTTTTGGATTTGAATGAAATGAATCTGTGGTAGACTTTTTTGTTTTGGGATGTTATGAAAATTTGTTGGGTTTATTCAAATCAGACTTAAATTTAAAAAAATATTAAGACATGTGGAAATTTTAAATTAATCTTAGATAAATATTAAAATTATTTTTAGTTTGATGAAAATTTTAAATTTATTAATTTCTACTAAGAAAATTGGCTGTTTTAATTTTAAATTACACACATCGCACTTATGTGGCAATGACACATCAGCAACCAGTGAGCTACATCAGCATACCGTTAGCCACATCAGACAGAATTGAACGGAAGTCCTACTTTACAACACAGTGAATAGTTTGGGGAACATTTTTAACTTCCCAAAAAAATCAAGGAGCACAACAATGTATAGGTCATAGTTCGGGGGACAAAAATCCTAAATAGCCAAAACTAAATATCATCTACAAAAAAAAATGATATACCATACTCAAAAAATATATGTACTGAGTTGGAAACTAATATACCAACAACATTTACAAAATTATTACTAAAAAATGTATATACCATGCTAATAAAATTATACACCACCATTAAATTATATATATCATGCTAACAAAATTATATATCACCACTACATATAGCAAGATAGAACTTAAATATCATCTAAAACAAAATGATATACCATACCACAATATACATATACTGAGTTGAAAAATAATATACCAACAACACTTACAAAATTATTACTAAAAAATGTATATATTATGCTAACAAAATTATATATTACCATTAAAATGTATATACCATGATACAAAATTATATACTACAATTATGTATAACAAGATAGAAACTAAATATCATAAAAAAAAATGATATACCATACTGTAAAAAAAAACATATACCCTAGTTGGAAAATAATGTACCAACAACCCATAAAAAATAGAAAAAAAAATCAATACAACTTTAAATTAAAAACTAGTTGAATAAAACTAATATACATATACCACAATATTAAAGTTATATGCTTATAAAATAGTAAATTGGAAAAATAAAAATATAATAAAATTAAAAGTTTGAAAAATACTATTTTTCTCTAACTTAAAAATAAGGTACATTAATTAATAATCATCCTAAAAAAGAGAGGTCATTTGTTATGGGTATCACTTTAATGATATGAAAATGAGAGATATATATGGCAATGGACATTTAGATAATTAACAATGTAAAATGGTCATTTCTCTACAATTTTTGAACTGAGGATATTGAGCTTCTTGATGTCATTGTTTTGAGTCATTTACTATTATTTCTCCAATATCAAATGTAGAGTAAATGTAAGTTACTAAAATGAAACTTGTAGTGGGAAAAAATTAATTCAAGCCCAATGCCAAGGCCCATTAATGAAACACTGTTCCAATCCTGCTCCAACTAACTAAGCAAGTCAGTCTAGTGAAAATCGTAGGCCTCATTTGTTAGTAACTGGTTTACCATGTGCGCAGCGGAAAGCACGGGGTGTTAGGCCCAGAGATTCCAAAAAAACAATATTTAAACAAACTTTAAATTATCAGATTAATTAACATGCAATGCAATAATCATAGAGAAATAAAAAGATGAGGATTTACCAGCTGAAGAAATATCAAGAATCATCGCTATCTTTTTGTATCTCCAATGAACATCCAATCTAAAACAGTTCTTCAAAATACTCAGACCTAGATCTTCCAAGATGTATCTCTATACCTCAAGACGTGTGTGGGCACATATAGTAATGGTAGGGAAAAAATTTATGATTCACAAGATATTCTCAACATATGAGATATTGGAATATTAGTTTTATTTTCCATCTGATAGATTTATAAAAGAATTAATTAAATCTTTGAAATTCAAAATATAAATCAATTATTAAATAATAAAATAAATAAAAGAAAATATCCAAGACCCATTCTTGGACTTTGTTAAACGCCAACTACAGTCAACTACAGGCTGTAGTTGGCGTGGAACACATCCCTAATTTTAGGGATGTGTTCCAACCATTTTTTTTAATAATTATTTATTCAAAAATATTTAAACCTGATAACTTATTTATCAGATTAATTAAAGAATAAATATAATTAATTAAAGCTAATTAATTTATCCAATTTGAATTATCATAAATATCTTTTAACGTTATTTAAATAAATAAAACTAATTAATTATCTTAATTATTTAAATGCTATTTTCGAAAATACCAAAATAATTTTTGAAAAATATAATTAATTTATTTATTAATTTCTAAAATTCATTTGTTAATTAATTAATTTGTCTCAATTACATATTTGACCCTGAAGAATCAATTTCTTCCAAAGATGTCATTTTTCTGAATTTTCCCAATTTCAACTCTTACATTGAATAGTGTTGATAGAGCCATTTCGGGGACCTATGGACCTATAATTTCATCCTTCAATAAATTTAGATTATTCATTAAAACTCTTTAATATAATAAACTTAATTTATTAATCTCAATATTATTCCACTAAAAACATGAGCTCACACTCTTGTAATTATAGACATTTATCTATTGAGTACTTTTAAACATATAAAAAGTGTCCATCGATTTAATCACTACATGTAATTCAATCCTCTATTAATGGTTCATAATTAAAATAGGAATTAATCACTGTTTAACCTCTGTAATTATATCTTGTTTCCTTAAGTACCATTAACTTTACTAGTGAAGGTTAATTCATAAATTGATTTATGAATTTGAGCTCAATAACATTTCAGTTCCAAAAGCAAACCCTTAAGGGAACAATTATTCAATTCCTCTCAGAAAGGTATAGATTCCATATCTTTATATTATGTCCCCACCCATTTACATTAATGAGTTTCCAAAACAAAAGTCTTCAGTCTGATCATTCTGAAAAACTATAACGAGTGAATCAAAGAACTCATATGACATAAACAGGAGTTCATGATAACTTCAGGAAAAATATTAATTTGTATACGATCATCTTATTGATATGTTTAATTAATACTTATAAAGTAAACAATATTATTAAGTATTAATAATATATCGGGTCCTATATATGTATAAGCTATTTATACAAAGTACATCCACTAAGATGTCCAGCTACATCAGTAATCCAGATCTAGATTATATGTATTCATAATACTAGTGAACCGTACTTACAGTATTTAATCCCAAGATTCCATAAAACTTTATTTTACTGCAAATTGTTTAAATTTGTTCCCTGCAATCTTAATCTTCTCATACCAATACAAGATTGTAGTCACAATAACGAATTTGGAAATTTTTTGATATTCATATAATATTATTCTAATAATAATCATAAACAAACAATATATGCAAATATTCATTTGAATTATTTATTTTATAAAATATTATTCAAAACATATGCTTTAAAAGGGTACTAATCCAAACAATCTCCCACTTTCCCTAAAGCAAATGATGTATCTCCCTCAAACCTATATTGCAAACACGATCTTTAAAAGACTTGGTAGACAAAGTCTTAGTAAAAGGATCAGCAAGGTTATGTTCTGATGTTATCTTCATAACGGCTACATCTCCTCTGTGAACAATATCCCAAGTCAAGTGGTATTTCCTTTCAATATGTTTTCCTCTCTTGTGACTTCTCGGTTCCTCTAGTTAGCTATCACCCCATTGTTGTCACAATATAGGACAAGTGGCTTATTGATATCTGGAACAATTTCCAGATTGGAATAGAACTTCTTTAGCCACACGGCCTCCTTAGCTGCTTCACAAGCCACTAGTTACTCGGCTTCCATGGTAAAATCTGGGATACTTGTTTGTTTAATAATATGCTAAACCACAGCTCCTCCACCAAGTGTGAACACTGATCCAGAAGTCAATTTTTGACTATCTCTATCTGATTGAAAATCAGAATCAGTGTATCCAGTGGGGTTTAGGTCACCACCTGAATATACAAAAATATATTCTCTAGTTTTCTGAAGATACTTGAGAATATTCTTTACTGATCCAATGACCCAATCCATGATTGGATTGATAATGACTGACTATCCCTACTACATAACAAATGTCATGTCTTGTATACAGCATGGCGTACATTAGACTGCCTACCGCAGAGGCGTAGGGATATTGTCTCATATCCTCTTCTTCTTGAGGTGTTACACTGCTCTTTAGAAAGAATAATTCCATGATGGGTTGGCATATCACCCTTCTTGGAATTTTTCATACTGAATCTCTCCAGTAGCTTATCTATATAAGTAGCTTGAGATAGAGTCAAAACTTTTCCAACGATCCTGAAGGATCTTTATGCCTAGAACATAGTTTGCATCTCCCAAATATTTCATTTGGAATTGCTCGGCTAGCCATTTCTTTTCTTTTGTCAGTGTTCCCACCTCATTCCCAATCAGTAGGATATCAACAACGTAAAGAACCAAGAATACCACGATGCCATCTTTGATTTATTTGTAGACACAAGGCTCATCAACATTTTGTTCAAAACCATACGTTTTGATTGTGTAATCAAATCTCAGATTCCAAGATCTTGAAGCTTGTTTGAGTCCATAAATGGACCTAAGAAGCTTGCAAACTTTTTGATCTTGACCTTTTACTATGGACCCTTCTAGTTGAGACACATAAATGGTTTCATCAAGATAGCCATTCAGAAAAGTTGTCTTAACATCCATTTTCCATATCTCATAATCCATGCAAGCAACTATGGACAAGAGTATGCGAATGGATTAAAGCATGGCTACAGGAGAAAAAGTATTTTCGTAATCCACCCCTTCTCTCTAAGTCCCTTGGCTACAAGCCTAGCTTTGAAAGTTTCCATTTTCCCATCTTCTCCTCTTTTTCTCTTGAATATCCATTTGCAACCAATAGGTTTAGCATTTTCAAGAAGATCTTCAAGAGTCAAAACGGAATTAGAAGACATCGATTCCATTTCCAAGTTCATGGCATATTTCCATTTTTCTTTGCTAGAATCTTCCATTGCATCTCTGTTTGTCAATGGATCATCTTTGTTTGTGTCAGACACAAGAATATGAACTTCCTGTTCATAGTGAGTCGGTTGCCAAACAACCCTCCC
Organism: Humulus lupulus; assembly: GCF_963169125.1. Classification (NCBI taxonomy): domain Eukaryota; kingdom Viridiplantae; phylum Streptophyta; class Magnoliopsida; order Rosales; family Cannabaceae; genus Humulus; species Humulus lupulus. The sequence goes on from NC_084795.1 coordinate 166,781,851, forward strand.
ACTACGACGAAGCTTTGTATCATTTTGACTAGAACTTGTGGTTTCCTCTTGTCATTGTTCATTGGAAACATTTGGTGATCTTATTGCTTGATATGAGACTATCTTCTCCAATTTAACCTTACTGTGAGGTTTGTGGTTATTAATATAGTCATATTCAATAAAAGTAGCATTTGTCGATACAAATATTTTTGTTTTCTTTAGGACTATAAAATATACCACCTCTAGTCTCTTTGGAATATCCCACAAACATGCACAATTCAACGCGAGATTCCAGCTTTCAAGTCTTTCCTTCCAGAACGTGTGCTGGACACCCCCAAATACGAAAACCTAGGTTTATTACCATTCCATAATTCCAATGGTGTCTTCTTGATAGACTTGGAAGGAACAACATTCAATATGTACATTGCACATTGAATGGCATAGCCCCAGGATGATAGTGGCAATGATGAGTAACTCATCATTGATCTAACCATGTCTAATAACGTCTTGTTCCTTCTTTCAAAAACACCATTCTGATGTGGCGTTCCTGGTGCAGTGAGTTGGGATTGAATTCCACGCACACGTAGGTGGTCATTGAATTCATAATCCGGGTACTGTAACGACCCAATTTCGCTAATAAGGCTTAAGGGCCTTGATTAGCGTGCCAGGAGGGCATGATGGGATTTATGTGTGATTTGATGAGTTAAATGCATGGTTATGATTTGAAGCATGTTATATGACTATTTGTTTATCTAAGATGCATGGCTATGTATATTAGTATGCATGTAGGCCCGGATCGTTTAGAAGGGCATAATTGTAATTTTGGCCATGTTGGGCATAACTGCATTGATATGTGATAATTGTATTCCGTGATTTGTACCACGTGAGTGTGGTGTTATTGTTGTGATGCACGTGCCGAGACGGTCCTAGAGAGCAAATTAACTTAAGAGTCACAACGGGATTTTGTACCCGGCTCGGGAGGAGCCTAGGGGTACCTCGGGAATTTTATGGTTAAGTAGAGAATTAGCGGTTAATGGTTATTGGTGATTTAGTAACTTGGGTAACCATTACTTACTGCTGTGGGTAACAAGTTTAGTTGGAAAATGGTAGAATTGAAATATTAGTGAAAGGACTAGAGTACCCTTGAGGAATTAGTTGAGAAAGGATCATTTGGAGGGGTAGCATGGTCATTTGGCAAGGGTAATAGGCAATTCTCAGCTGGGTTTTAGTGGGTCACGGTTTGGGTATTTAGGGTCATTTGATGCCTTGATAAAATTGGAAGAGAAGAAGAAGAAAGGAGAAGAGGTGTAGATGGGGCTGAAGTTTTGAGACCTAGGAGGAGATTCAAACGGATTTGAGGAACCAAAAACCAGATTTGAGCTAGGACTACTCAAGGTAAGATTTATATTCTGTTATTTCTTGGGTTCAAGGTTGATTTCTCAAAGTTTTAGTGTGGAATTTAAAGATAGGATGGTTGGTTTAAAGTTTGAGGAATTTGAAACTCTAGATGAGATTTTTAAGTGTGATTGTGATTATTAATTGGTTTTGAATTGGGAGCTTTGGGATGGCTTAAGGTGAGGTTTTAAGCTTGAAAATGGTGGATTTTTCTGGGTTCGAAGGGTCGGGCCGCGGCCCTTGAAGGCTAAGATGCGCTGAGGATGGAGGGCGGGCCGCGGCATGGTTCTTGTAGGGCCGCGGCCCTTACCTGTTTCTGGGCATTTTTGTGGCCCTGTTTGGGGGCCATGCCGCGGCATGGTTGGGCCATACCGCGGCGCTTAAGGGATTTTGGGATTTTGAGATTTTAGGCTTGAGAATTTAACCTAGGGTGCTCGGGCTTGAGTCTTTTACCATATTTGGTGAAGTTCAACGTTCCGAGTACTAGAACTTGGCTTGGAAGCTCATTTAAGGATGTTTCATGTGTGTTGTGACTAGGATATTGGAGAGGCTCGTGCTAGAGGACCGTGCTCGCGGCTTGAGTGCATCAGGAGGCTCGGAATATAGGGTAGGAAAACTATAACACCCGTAGGATGGGGCATGGGCCCATAGTGTGATTGCGGGGCACGGCCCTATATTGCATGTTGCATGATGAGATGATTGCAGGGCACGGCCCTATATTGCATTACATGTTAGGGTGCAGATTTAAATGAGTTGATATTTTTTTGAATGTTGTTTGATTTATGCTATATATGATTATAATGAAATGAACGGCTATGGCCGAGGGCGGCAAGGCCGAGAACGGCAGCGGGGCCGGAGGTAACACCTAGCACATGGGATGCTTATGGTTAGGGTAGGACCCAAGGGATACGGGTGATATCCCTACGGTGAGGACCGAGACCCCAGGCTTCGGTAAGGCTTCGGGGGCGGCATGGCCGTGTTTTCTTAGTCTAATGGTTGACTTGTTTATATGTGGATTATCTGTTATGATAAACTGTATAAACTGTATAAATTGCATATGTTATGTTCTGCATGAGTTTTCTTGCTGGGCTTCGGCTCACGGGTGCTCCGTGTTGCAGGTAAGGGCAATGACTGAGTCAACTGACCATGAGTACGGAGAGCGTGAAGCGACGCGTACATGTTTGGCCTGCCCGACTGCTTTGGTTGGGAGTTTATTTGAAAATGGCTGTAATAATCTATGATTTTTAGAACTGATCAACTGTAAACTTATTTCAAGATGTAAATAGTTTTCAAACCTTATTTTGGGATCCCAAATGTCTATTACTAGAAGTTTTTATTGAAACAACGCATTTTCAAAGTTTACAGCCTTAACTTTTAATTAGTCACACTTTCGCTTCAAAACTTCGGTTAGCGAGATCATTGCACACTGTTTTGTCTTAAAACTCACTTAGTAACAGCTCTAAGGAAGTAGGGCATTACAGGTACTGTCCTCCTCGATCAGATCAAAGAACTTTCAGTGATTTACCTAATTACTTTTCATCTTTAGCTTTGAATTCTTTAAACTTTCCCCAAGTTTCAGATTTCTTTTGCATCAAATATAGGTAATCATATCTAGAATAATCATCAATGAAGGTGAAGAAATATTCAAACCCTCCTCTAGCTTGCACATTAAGTGGTCCACACACATCAGTGTGTACGAGTTGGAGTGGTTCTATGGCTCTTGAACCCTTTGTAGAGAAAGGTCGTGTAGTCATCTTTCCTTCCAGGCAGGATTCACAGACTAGAAGAGAACCAACAGTTAATTATCTTAAAGGCCCCTCATTTTCTAGTATGTTAATTCTATCCAAACCAATATGCCCCAATCTCAAATGCCATAGATATGTTTCACTATCGGAATCTATTTTTAGACGTTTAATAGATCTTGGATTTGCAACTTTAAACATTTCAGAGTTGTATATAGATCACTCTTTTGCCTTAAGTTTATACAGTCCATCATTGGATTTTGCATGACATATTTCAATACCAAATCTTGAGATAACAATCGAATTATTATTGAAAGAAATATTGAAACCTTGTTCATGCAATATAGAAACTGAAATTAAGTTCCTAGTAAATCCATGAATAAAATAAATATTGTCCGAAACAAGAATTTATTTTTATCAAATTCCAAACGAGTTGTTCCTAGTGCTTTGGTGGAGATGACCTAGCCACTGTCAACCCTCATAGTCACCTCCTCATCAGCAAGTTTCCTTGAAGAAGTAAGAATCTGTAAAGAAAAGAAAACATGGTTAGTGGTACTAGAATCAACAACCCAGGACGATGTATCATCTTCCACTAAACAGGCTTCTAAAATAAGTAAATCATATTCACCTTTCTTCTTTTCTTTTAGGTCTGAGAGATACTTAGGACAGTTTCTCTTCCAATGACCCTCAACTCCACAATGAAAGTATGTCCCTTTGGGTTGCTTTTTCATGGAAGCTTTGTTATCTTTGTTCTCTTTGCCTTTGGATGACTCTTTAGGCTTTCTTCCCTGTTTGTCATTTTCCTTGTCATGGGATTTCTTTCTCTTCTTATTTTTTTTTTCTTTTGAAGAGAAAGGTTTAGAATCAACAACATTTGCTTCTTCTACTTTTGAATTACTTTTATTGAGTGATTCAAAGGTCTGCAACTTAAATAACAGCTGGGTCATGTTATACTCCAACTTGTTCATAACATAGTTAGTAGTAAATGTGGAAAAAGCTGGAGTGAGTGATTCAAGTATTAGACTGGCTTGACTTCTCTCATCAATGGTTGTTCCATGAACATCCGCATCATGCATTGTATTGATCATGTTTAGAACATGTTCTCTGACATAAACTTCTTTGTTCATTTTCATGTTCATATAGGTTCTAGTAGCCTCATGTGTGCATTGGTCAGACTGCTGTTCAAATATGGCTTGAAGAGACTCCCACATTTCTTATGCAATCTCCATGTCTTCATGCTTCTTTCTAAGTACATCACTCATACTAGCAAGCATGTAACACTTAGCCTTGTTGTTGGATAAAATCCAAGCATCATACTTCTCCCTAGAATTTTTGGGAGCAAAGGCAGCAGGGACCTCAGGACATTCCTCAATAAAGACAAACTTGTAGTTCTCACAGATCAAAACAATGTTCATGTTTGATTTTCATTTTATAAAATTATCACTAGTAAGTTTCCTTGTTTGCAAGTAAAGCAGTAATAGAGTTTGAATTGTTCATCATTGCTAAAATAAATAAATAAAACAAAATTGAATTAAGCATATATTATGAATATCAACAATTTTTGGAATGGTAAATATGATGCATAAATGCAACAAATTTAAATAATACATAAAAAACAATTATTACTAATTTCGCAATAAATTAATTTAAAAAATAATTGACCAACCTTAGGGTAATTCCGACTAATTTTAAATTTATTTTGAGACACTTCTCAAATTCATAAGTGAAAACTTAAAATCAACTATTTTCTCTTTTGACTTACAAACAACTGCTAGTTTGGTCAAGATTAACTAATTTGTTCGAAAGCCTAATTAAGCTTTGTGAGTGTAACCCATTATTTTAGATTAATGACTAAACTCAAGAGTGTGCCTTAGGGTCAGTCAAACCTGAAATACATCATCAATCCTATTCTATATAGAAGCTATCCTTGAATAATAAAACAGTCAGAAACCTTCCTTAGGGGAACGCAAACAAAGGCACCTCGAGGTTCAATCTATGAAACATCGGTGTTAACTAATAATGGAGACCATAGGAGTTCTTGTTATTACCCCTTCTCCCACTCACTAGTTTAGAATAGTGTTTTATCAAAGCATCCTATGCAATTTAATTAAGTCAATTAATTTATCAAATGATATTCTAACAATTACTAATCTCATCAAGCATTTAAATCATTAAACAATATTTAATCATCCTACTAAATAGACCCTTAAATATCTAATTAATAAATGCTCTAATTATTTAAAATATCATTTACCTAGCTAATAAAATTAATTATCAAACAGGCCTTGAAATTAACACTTAAAATAAGTTTACAATTTTGTTCTAGATTAATTATGTTTACCCAAAAAATGGTTGCTGATGACGTGGCGATACTTTCTCACACGTGGTTGACACGTGGCGAAAGTACTGCTCAACTATCGACCAGAAGTGCACTGCATCGTCAGGGTTAATTTTTGATATGACCAGGCTGGTCGTATAACCTAAGTTATTTCCTTTTTAAGTTGTAATCTTATAATAACTGCATTGAATATTTCTTCATTATTATCTTGATACGCGATTATTAAGGAAAGATAGGACATGTTAGCATGTGTAACCCTCCTTGAGCCTATAAATATGCATGAAATAGCTCAAGGAAATGACTTTTGAACTTTTCATTTCCTGAATCTTGTTGCGAAATATTGAGAGAAAAAAAGAGCTAAAGTGAGTTGTTCATCGTCTTATTGTAATACATCTAAGGTTTGTGAAACTCAAGAACCCTAGTTCTTTGATCACGACTTTAAGATTCAATAATAACAATATCACTAAGTGGACGTAGGTCATTACCATTCTTTGGGGCCAAACCACTATAATTCCTTGGTGTTTTCTTCCTTTCCGTTAGATCATTTTTCTCATTCTTGCTTTATACTTTGTCGTACATTTGACTCTGTGTCATTGGACAAATCGAGGGTCAACATTATGGTGCTTTCATTGAGAGATTGGGAAAGAATTGTGAACGAATCTAATGGCGAAAAAATCCAAGAAGACTGGACAGGCTGCTGGCGATGCACCATCCCAACCTCCTCCCCCAAATATGGCCGAGAATGAACCACATTTGGAGTTTTATGAGGAGGAACTAGATTCCGAAACGCTGAGGGAAACGCTAGGAGTGTTGCAAGATGAGCTGTCCAATCTGAGGGCCAATCAGGAGAATGTTGCAGAGACGATGGCGTTGTAGCAAAGAGAAATAGAACGCCAGCATCAGGAGCTAAGTGAGCGGAAGGCTGAGATGGATCGTTGGCAGAGGGATGCCATGGCTGCCCTTGAAGCAGCCATTCAACTGGCTAGGGGTCAAGTGTACCAGCCTCCCAGCCAGAGCAGCCACCAAGCGCACCACCTCAAAGAGGTCCTAATCCAAGCCCTCAAAGGCTGGAGCAGCCGCTTATGGCCCAGGATGATGTCCCACCTAGGGATCCTGAACAGCAGCCTCCTTCCCAGGCTGGTCGAGGCAATCCCCAGCGCCCGAGGCAGAATAGGGCCAGGCAACCTCCCTGCAGCCCTAGACGCCCAGGGGATGAAGAGCCAAATTTACCGAGCAGGGGACAGCGTCATTCTGCCAACAGAAGGAACACAGAGTCAGGCTCTGCGGTCAGGGGTCCCCCATGGCATAACAATGCACGGGGACCCAACGACTAGCGTAGGCCTCCCCCTGACGCTCGAGAGATGCCACCCTAAGGAAGAAATAGTACGAACAGTCGGCCGCGCCATAGTCAGCCACAATTCAGGGATGGCCATGGCTATAATGAAGCTGACTCCGACAGAGGGAACGCTGGCCGGAGAAATGAAGAAAGAGGTAGAAGCCCCCCACCTAGAGAAATAGGCCAGCTAGCCACAATGCTAGGGGGCAGCCCAAGCAGCCGAATGTCTTTAGTCGGCTAGGAGCTAGTGAGCAGAGACGAAGAGACGAAGATCTTAGGGACGTACTTAACGACCGCCGTGAGAGGCACGTTGAGTACGCTCCCCCAGCACCAGCGGCCCCAGCATTCTCGGAGGTAGTTCAGGCTCAGATTGATGCCTTGAACCAAGCAGTACAACAACTGGTCGGGGGACGTACGTCCCATATCGAGTACGATAGGAGAAGGGGCATCCACTTCGTACAAAGGATTGCTGCGGCCAAAACCCCCAGTAAGTTTAAGATGCCTACATTACCAAATTTTGACGGGTATGGAGACCCCATATCTCACGTTAATAAATTCGAGATACAAATGGACATACAAAAAGTTTCGAAAGATGCCCGCTGCCGAATCTTCCCCGCAACACTATCTGATACCGCTCAGGAGTGGTTCTTCAAGTTCCCTCCTGCTAGTATAGTATTTTGGGAAATGTTCGTGAAGGAATTCTATGGATAGTTCTACGCGGGTCGTGTACACCCCATAGAGGCCAACCAGCTAGTCAAGATACGACAAAAGGAGGGAGAGCTCTTGAAAGAGTATGTCCAACGCTTCATGCGAGCTACAACTGGAGCCAAGACAGTGGGCAATGAAGGTAAGATGATAGCTCTAACTGTTGGAGTTAGGCGCCATTCACCCCTCTGGAGTAGCCTCATAAGGCATGGGGTTAGAAGTATCCAAGAGTTCTTGGATCAGGTTGATTGGTATATCAAGCTCGAAGATGCGATTGCCAACGAAGGGAAATTGCCAAATAAAGACAAGGAACCCAAAGAACCTGCCAAAGCCACCAACAAGTCGGAAAAATCCAATGGCAACGGGAATGGCAATGGTAGAAATGGTGGAAAGCGGGCGAACAATGAACCCTCGACCTCCGAGAGTAAGCGCCCCAACTGAGGTCTACCAGGCGACCAGCTCAAGACCTTGTCGAAAGCCGAGCTGAGGTCTACCAAGTGACCAACTCAAGCGTGCCTTACAAATGACCCGCACCTATAAGGAAAGATATCTCCAAGAGAGATACAACGAAGTTTTGTCGTTTTCACAACGACTACGAGCACGACACCAATGAATGTAACCAGTTGAAGGATGAGATTGAGTTCCTGATAAGGCAGGGACATTTAAGAAAATATGTGCGAGCCGCAAGAGGCTCTTAGCGAGAGGCTCAAAGTGGCAACGAGAAGGCGCTTGCATGCCAACGCTCGCCACCTTTACAGCCAGCTCCCGTGGCAGGCACTTTACTCACCATCTGCGGAGGCCCACATCTTATAGGAGACAGTGGAAAGGCAAGGGAACGATAAGCTCGAACCCTACACCACAACCAGGACATCGAGATGATGAGTGTGGAAGATCGAGCACCAAAAAAGGCTTGTACAGAGGAGGAATTAATAACCTTCTCTGATGGCGATGCACAGCACGTACGGTTCCCACACTCTGACCCGCTGGTCGGGGACATACAAATTGCCAATATGATGGTGAAAAGGGTGTTGGTCGACACAGGAAGTTCGGTTAACATCCTATACAAGTCCTCGCTGGAAAGAATGAAGCTGTCCGTCAAAGACCTGGAGCCATGCAACCTAACCATTTATGGTTTTTCCAGTGAATGGCTCGCCCAAATAAGGTCGATTAGGCTTCCAGTTATGGCAGGTACTGCGCCTGCTAATAGGACATTACTCACTACTTTTATGTAGTTGATTGTCCTTCGGCATACAATGCTGTAATTTGGAGACCAATTTTGGTCGACCTACGAGCCGTCACCTCGATATGGCACCTCGCCATGAAATTCCCAATAGACGCAGGGATAGGTTGCTTACTGGGAAACCAGAGGGAAGCGAGGGAATGCTACTACGCCTTGATCACCAAGGCGAAAAAGGGTGTATCGAGAGATGTTCACGGGAAAGAGTTGCAAATGGCGACTGATGTTCAGGCCCACTCGGGTGATAATGTCACCAAATAGGGCGTTGCCCAAAGTGAGGATAGGGACTTAGATCCTCGCTTTGGGGATTTTGAAGAAGAAGTGGGACCCATCGAGGACCTTGAAGAGGTCCAACTCGATGAAGAAAATCCAACCAGAGTTGTGAAAATCGGTAAAAAATTAGAGACAACGACAAAACAAGCACTGGTGGAGTGTTTAAGGAGGAACCAGGAGGTCTTTTCCTGTTCGCACAAAGACATGGTCGGGATAGATCCTACAGTCATCAGCCATGTCCTAAACATTGACAAGAGTTTTCCACCAGTGCAACAAAAAGAAGGCTGCTCGACAAAGATAGATCAAGGGCCTTAAAAGAGGAAGTTAAGAAGCTAAAGGAGAATGGTTTCATCAGGATGGAATTTTATCCATCGTGGGACTCTAATCCCGTACTAGTGCCCAACCCGAATGGCAAGTGGCGTACATGCGTGGATTTTACAGAGCTACATAAAGCCTGCCCCAAAGATTGTTTCCCACTCCCAAGGATCGACTAGCTGGTCGATGCCACTGCAGGACATGAGATCCTCTCATTCATGGATGCGTACTCCGGGTATAATCAAATGAGTATGCTTCCCCCTTATGAGGATCACACTAGCTTTCAGACTGATACATGGCTCTACTGTTACAAAGTGATGCCCTTCGGTTTGAAAAATGGTGGTGCAACTTAATAACGACTCGTCAACCACATGTTTAAGGAGCTGATTGGCAAAAACATGGAGGTCTACGTCGACGACATGCTGGTCAAGTCGAAGAAAGCAGAAGGGCATGTAAGGGATTTGCCGGAGTGCTTCAACGTCTTGAACAAATTTCAGATGAAGTTAAATCCCCTTAAATGCTCTTTCGGAGTAGGATCAGGGAGGTTCTTTGGATTCATAATTAACTCGAGAGGAATTGAAGCCAATCCCGAGAAAATTAAAGCCCTAATCGACATGAAATCGCCAGCAAAGATTAAGGATGTTCAAAGCTTAACCGGAAGAATTTCCGCTCTTAGTAGATTCATTTCAAAGTCAACAGATAAGTGCGTCCCATTCATTAATCTACTTAGGGGCAACAGAAAGTTTGAATGGATGGAGGAGTGCAAACAGGATTTTTAAGCACTAAAAACACATATGGCGCAACCACCCATCCTGTCAAAGCTGATTGATAAAGAAACTTTGTTCATCTACCTGGCGATCACGCGATCACGGAATACGCTACTAGTGCCGTTTTAGTAAGGGAAGAAGAAGGCGTGTAGAAGGTTATTTACTATGGAAGCAAAAGGCTGATTGGCGCAGAACAGCGGTACCCAACCATCGAGAAGCTAGCCTATTGCCTAGTTTTGGCCTCCAGGAAGCTGCGGCCTTACTTTAAAGCTCATCCAATTACGGTCTTGGCCGACCAACCTCTTCGACAAGTCCTGCAAAAACCAGAGGCTGCAGGTAGATTGTTAAAATGGGCATTTGAACTTGGGCAGTTCGACATATCTTACTTGCCGCGAGCAGCGATAAAAGGACAAGCCTTGGCTAACTTCATTGCAGAATTCACTGAACTTACGAATGGCGAGCAGATTGAAGAGCCTAATGAGCCTGAATGTCAAAACCAAGCTCCCACATGGAAGTTATTTACAGATGGTTCTTCTAACGAGTGCCACGCTGGGGTAGAAGTGATATTGATAACGCCGGACGGTCATCGATTTCACTGTGCAATCAGGTTTGACTTCACTGCTTCTAACAATGAGGCCGAGTATGAAGCATTAATCGCTCTAGGGACATGAATATAAAAGTACTTGACATCTACAGTGATTCTCAGCTGGTGGTGAATCAAGTCATGGGAGAATACCAGGCGTGAGGTTTAAAGATGGTCGCCTATCTGAACAAAATAAAAGATCTATTGGCTCAGTTCGACAAATACAGTCTCCAGCACGTACCTCGCGAGTAGAATTCCAATGCTGATGCTTTGGCCAAATTAGCAAGTGCGAAGGATGCTGATACTTTGAATATAGTGCCGATTGAGCGGCTAACAATGCTAAACATCTAAGTAGAGGAGACCGCTTTGGTGATCCAGATGACGGATGCATGGATGACACCATATATATAGTATCTAACGCAAGGCATATTACCAGCGGACAGAAACAAAGCTAGGACCCTTCAGCGATGGGCTGCTAGGTACATCCTGGTTTATGGAATCTTGTACTGTGGGGGATATTCAATACCACTCCTCAGGTGTATTTCGAAAGAGAAGGCCAAAGAGTTGATGAAAGAGGTACACAGAGGCTTTTGTGGAGACCACTCTGGGGGGAAAAGCTTGTCAAAAAAGATACTGAGGCAAGGATACTTTTGGCCAACAATGAATGAAGAGTCGATGGAGTTTGCACGGAGGTGCGACAAGTGCCAGAGGTTCTCCAAAAACCTACAAGCAGCCCCTAATGAGCTTAAATAGATGCAAAGTCCGTGGCCGTTTGCAGTTTCGGGCATAGATTTGATCGGATCTTTGCCCAAGGGGAAGGGCGGCGTCAAGTATGCCGTGGTTGCCGTCCACTATTTCACGAAATGGGCCAAAGCCGAGCCACTCGCAACCATAATGACCAAAAAGGTCCTGGATTTTGTGATCAAAAACATCATTTGTCGCTATGGATTGCCAAGAAAGATCGTCTCGGATAACGACACCCAGTTCGATAGTGCACAGATTTTTGCGAACGACATGGCATTATCAAGAGCTTTTCATCAGTCACTCATCCCCAAGAAAATGGACAAATTGAAGTAGTCAACAAAACGTTGAATGATACACTAAAAAAAAGACTAGAAGAAGCTAAGGGGGCGTGGCCAGAACAATTTCCTGAAGTACTTTGGTCGTACATAACTTCCCACCGAACAGCAATGGGTCATACTCCATTCTCTTTGGCTTATGGATATGAAGCTATGTTGCCTGTTGAGTTAGATTTGCCTTCGCATCATAGAATAACATACGACCAAGGTTCAAACAGCCAGCTATTGATGGAATCCCTCGATTTGATCGATGAGAAATGCGAGCAAGCCTAACTCCGAGTAGCTATGTACCAGCAAAAGGTCGCCCGGTATTTCAACTCTAAAGTGCGAGACAGAAAGTTCAGCTTTAGAGATCTTGTACTTCGAAGAGTTTTTCTGAACACTCGCAACCAAGCTACTGGAGTACTCGGATCTAATTGGGAAGGGCCATACCAGATTGAAGAAGTCCTTCACCCAGGCACCTATAAACTTGTTCGCTTAAACAGAGATCTTGTTCCTCACTATTGGAATGGAGAACACCTGTGCAAGTACTATCAATAAACAATTCTTCTTAAAGAATTGGCTTGTATTAATTTTACTTTTTACAAGTTTTGAACAAGGGTTAGTCATTTTATGTGACAGATCGCTTATAAGTGTATGATCTTATTGATCACTCGTACAAACATGTTTCGTCCATTTATTACGAGAAATATAAGGGACTGTGCGCAGCCAGTCATTTCTTGCCAATTATTGTATTTATTACAAGTATTTTCTCATTACGTGTGTTGTTTTGCTGTATTACAATTTCAATTATTTTGCTCCGAGCAGCATTGTTCAAACAGGTTTTGGTCAAGGCAAGTGACCAAAGACCTAAAGCTCCTCGATCACTTGGGGGCATATAAGGTACAAGTAAGCAAAACATATCATTAAAAGGTATGTAAACACATGAGCAAAATAAGTGAAAGCATGCTAGGGTACTTAGATTATTTTTCAAAATTTTGTATTTTGTTTAATCAAACCAAAGTGCTTCAGTCATGCGAACATATATTATAATAAAATAAAAAATGTGTTATAATATCATAAATGAATTACTTTACACCGCGAGCAGTTCTGCTCGGATGTAATTGTCTGATTAAAAAGGAAATAGCTGCCCATGCAGCAATAAAAAATTAGTCTTTACATCACGACCAGTAAGTCGTGTAATTAATAGATTCAAAGATAAGCAAGGGAAGAGACTAAGAGGCTGGAGGATCTTGAGGGGTGTCCTGGTCGACGACATCTATAGTGTCATTGTCCGCCCCGTCCAAGCCACTCGCCAAGGAGATTTCGGGCGAGGCAGGTCCCCTTGCCCTCTCCTCTTCTGCCAGTCGAGCAACGCAGCGGGCTATCTCAGCATGCCTTGCATGATCGGGAAGGTAGCTGAAGTCAGCCCCTTGGTTGTGTTTCCAGAAGTCATAAAAACTCTTACTCGTGGAATTCTTGTACCTTTCCAAATTGTTGGTGTTGGCTTGTTCAAGCTTCTCGATCCGACCCTCCAAGGTTGTAGTCTCTTGTCCACTCGCAGTCAAGTCCTCCTCGAGCTTTTTAGCCGCGCTGTAATTGGTGCGGTTAGACTCCTTGAAGTTGTCTCTCTGCTCGATGGCCTTATCCAGAGCACTTTGCTTCTCCTTCAACTCCTCAGCCAGTTTTTTCTTCTCCTCGAGCACCGCCTCAAGCTGTTCAACGTATTTCACTTTGGCAGCTTTGAGTTTTTCAACGTGCCGTTGCTTCAAATACTTGGACTGCTCGGTGATGGCACCCGAGCGGAGCCGACCGGCAGTAAGGGTTAGAATTTCCTGCAATCAGAGCAAAGATCAGACTGACTGTAGAGTATAAAGGAAGCTGGCTCCATAGAAAAAGATAACTTACACTGGCAAACTCATTCAAGGCGCAGGTTAGGATCTGATCGACGTCCATTGACTCAGTCGAAGCCATCGCCTCTCGGCAATGATCATGCTTCACAATTTTTGCGACCCTGTCTTTGACCGATCTTAAGACACGACTTGTTATGTTGCCCCCAGTGGAAGCAGGACCAGCCTGCTGAGTCTGATCAGTTGGGGCTGGTGGAGACGGTGTCGACCTGGCAGGAGCAGGGGAAGTCTGCTGCTCGAGAGGAGAAGAGGGTGGTGTTACATTGGCTGAGGGTTCGTCCTCCGGGAGGCCTACAGTGCGAGATTTCTTAGCCTGAGGCATTTTACTGCTTTCCCCGGGATGCCTCTTGCTCGTTTTCTTTTTGCTCGAGGGAGCTTCAGGAGCCTCAGGGGCGCTATATATGTCGAACACGCACTCAGAGTCCATATTTGGAAAAGAAGTAAATATATGAACAGTGAGATAGTATAAACAATTAAGTATGTTATGTCAGGAAAAGAAACAAAGAAAATTGTAAGTGAAATACCCGAGCTATCATTACTGGTCGCTACATTATATACTCTACTAGTCTTACACTCACTCTCTGGCATGAAGAAGGTTGAATCTAAATTTGGAGCGTACTTAAAATTGCCGTCCCCGTCAAATAAGTGACAGGGAATTGGCAAGCTATCTAAGAGCGAGAGATCAGTACCGTTCTCATCCAAAGATTCGTTGAGGGGTTTGAGAGGTTTGGTGGCTTTCTTTTTCCCTTTTCCCTTTGGGGCAGGGGCTGCTGGAAGTTTCCCTGATTGTTACTCCAGTGGCCCTCCGTGGAGGGGTTTGTTCCACGTCCGGGTGCTGCTCGAGAACCTCTCCGCCAGTAGCACTCCCCACTATTGACTCCCTCATGTATTGATGAGGGGCCAAAAGGCCGACCAGCCTAAGGTTAGCCTCTGTGACCAGATGCTTGACGCTTTTCTCCACATTAGTCATACTGGCCAAGAGGGTTGATCTTAACTCCATCTCAGGAGTGGGGTCTGGTTGCAGCCATGGGCCTAAAAGGCATTAAAAATCTAAGAAAGTGTAGAGGAAAAATTAAAGAAAGATTAACGACCAGTGATACAAAGGTGTTACCTCCTTGAGTAAAGGCCAGATTGTTCGCGACCATGTCAGTCGTAAGGAAATACGTCTGGTAGTAGCTCCCCACGTTTGATATGTGAGTGGTGTCGGTCAGGAAGGTGCGCCTTGTTTCTTGATGACAAAAGTGAAAAAAACCCCGTACCTTCTTGGTTGGGGTTAGACTTGAGGTCGAACAGATAATTAACCTCATGGGGTGATGGCACAAGCCATTTTTTGTTTCTATAAAGGATATAGAGTGCTGCATGCATTCTATACCCATTGGGAGTTATTTGGAAAGGGGCGACCCCGAAGTAGTTGGCCACCCCTTGGAAAAAAGGATGAAGAGGCAAGGTAGCCCCTGCCTCAATATGGTATCTCAACTAGGAGCTGAAAGCACCTCCAGGAAAATTCGCCTGTTGGTCTTGATTGGGTCGAACTAATGTCACCCCCACGAGTCCATATTTTCTAATATAGTTGGCGATCATCCTAATCGTCACCCGGCTTTCAGGTACAACATACCATTGAACATCTGGTTGAATGACATTTCGAGGCTGAGCATGAGTTTGGATATTTGGGTCAGGAATATTTTCTGCTCGACCACTAGTCGAGGGAATTTCAGCCCGAGGACCAGGCTGATTTGAAGGATTGGGAGTTTTCTTTTTCTGGGCTTTAGTTTTTGCTCGACCCATTTTTTGAACGAGGGTCGATGGAGTGTTTGAAGTGGCATGAGAAAAGGGAATTTCAGGTATTAGCAACGATGGTTGTTCCTCGTCCTTAAGCAGCTGAGCTAGTAAGTCGCCGTCGATGGGTCTTTCTCCTCCCCACTGATCTTGCATGAAAAGTTGCGATCAGAGAAAGGGGGGGTAAGACATAAAGCTTAAAAGCTTGTGTTGAGAGTTGGAAAAACGTTGCTCACGTATAAAAATTAAGTTTTTATATGGCATGCAGCATTCTAACAAAAACACCAAGTTCTATACGAGAAGTCTGAAAAACAGATTGAAAAGAAGAAGTGAAAAGTTTTTCAGGAAAAAGCTTTTTCAACTCCGAAGGGGCGGGAAAAACCCAATTTTTCAACTAGCTTAAAAATCGAATTTTTACTTCGATTTTACGCCCTAAATCTACAATCTCGATTACCAATGTAATGCCCTGGATAGCCAAGACCGCTACACTGTGTACTTATAAGGTGCTGGACTTGCTAATCAAGTCATTTATTAAAAAAAACATGTCACTAACCATGAAAGTGCTAGGGTTAAAAAGGTTTTGGTCTCAAAAGTTACCCTTTATATAATTTAACAGTTTTATACATGGGATCCCAAAAAGAAATAGTGATTAAAAGTTGGTTTACAGAATCTCCAAAATACAGACAACCATCAGCCACACTAAGGCAAAATAGACATTTCTAGCTCTCATGTTCCTGCCTTTCCTCCAACTGTGGCGGTTGAGCAGCTAGTCATATACATTCAGGTCACAGAGCTCTCCAAGTCAGGACTTGTCAAGCTTGCCTTTGCCTTTACCTGCACCACGTAGCACCCGTGAGCCAAGGCCCATCAAGAAAACGTAATATGCTCAAACAATAATAATAGATAGTCAATAATTTAAGCATGATCAAACACTTAATACTCCACATTAACCACTCAGCATCTATTCATAACCAATGGTGCAACTAATCACAAATAACAATTAGGTCACACAATAGTCAAAGCTGACAACTTAGGTCGCACCCTCTGTTTACCCCACTGACTCCGGCCTCCTTAAACCGAGCTCAGTGCATAATAAGTTGTCCTCGGCTACCAGTGGCGAAGCCGCGCCCTGTGCGCTAGTGTAACCCTTGGCACTCTTAGGCCGTTCGTTCACTATCTACATGGAATAATACCATTTATTCAAGCATACATATTAGGGAACCATTAGTCCCATTACAAGTACACAACCGGGTGTAGTTTTCATACCTTTAATTTCTACGTTCACTGATTACGAGCGACGTTCCTCGAGCACGATCAGTTTCCCGAGCCCTAGCTTTAACACCTAGTCACAACCAAGGTATTGGATTCCATTAATATTCAAATAAAGGTTTCCGGGTACAATACTAGCTTCTGGGGCATTGAATTCCACCAAGCACGGTGGTGAAATCGATCCCGAGCACCCTAGGCTAGATTCCCGCGCTTAAAATCCCCAAATATTCAAGAATGTACCTAAGGCCTGCGGTCCTTGAAACCTAGCCGCGGCCTGCTCCTTAAACAGAGCCCAAGGCCCCCAGCAAGCAGACACGTGCCGCGGTCCTGCCCAAGGGCGCCGCGACGCTCTCCTTGGCCGAGCCTCCCTGGCTCTCTTTCTTCGTAGGGCCGCAGCGCTCTAGAACAAAGCCGCGGCCCTCTCCTTTGTTCCCAAAAAATCCACCATTTCTAGCACCCTAACCCCATTCAAAACCATCCCAAGGTATCCCAACTCAAAACCCATTAATCACAAACATTTTAACATGATTCTAACAGCATAATCCAACAGAAATCTAGCTTAAAAACCTACTAAAACTCCATTTTGATTTCTAAAACCCAGCAACTCAAAACACCAAAACCACTCATGAAAAACTCAAATTTTAACTTCTGAATTACGAATTGAAGCTTACCTCTTTTGCTGAACCACTTCCTTGACAACCTCTGAGCTAAAACCCAAGCACTTATCTTTAATTCAGCCCTTAAACATCAAAATCATAAACACCTTAATATTCAGCCAAAAATCTTAGAGTTCTAACACCCAAAAATACAACTTAAATCTGACCTTAATCTTGATTGAGTGACCATTAGTCTGAACTAAGCTAAGCCTTCATGAATTCAGCTCAAACACAGAGTTTTCCCAGTTGATTTCCCTTAGGTTTTCTGTGTTTTCCTTGAAAGAGAAGAGAGAAGGAAGAGAAGAGAAGAGAGGAGAAGAGCTTAGGTCAGTTTGTGTTTTTTTCCCTCTGTTTACATTAACTTAGTCTAATCCTAGCCAGTTAAGTCAATCCTGAAGCTCGGGGCACCGGAAACGTCCCCGAGGGCAAAACGGTAAATTTCCCCAATATTCCTGCCTAACCTTTTTATCCTCAAATATATCTCCATATATTTATTTTCATAACCCGATAGTCTAAATAACTACCCGATACCTAAAATACCCCTGACTTATCCAAAGTCAATTACTAAGCCCCGTTGTGACTTCCCGCTAACTGGCTCCCTAGGATCGCCTCAAGTTGTGCGCTGCAAATCTACCCACATAATAATGTGGTTCACACAGATATAACATTTAACCACATTTATATTCATATAATCATACAAGCATGCCTATCATATAATCATGCATTAAATCAATAAATTCACTCAAAAGTCAATTATGCCTTCCCAGCACAGTAATCAAGGCCCTTAAGCCATATTAGTGATTTTGGGTCGTTACAACTATCCCCTCCTATTGAGAATTTCGTCCTCAAAATTTACCTGAATAGCTCGGGATATTGATCCTGCATCGTTGTCTCTAACTCCCAGGTCGCTTCCTCGACCTTGCTATTTCTCCACAACACCTAAACTATCAGAATTGTCTTATTCCGTAAAACTTTGTCCTTCTGCTCCAAAATCTGAACTGGTCGCTCTTCATAGGATAAATCTGTCTGTAACTCCAAATCCTCATACTTCAGCACATGTGTTGTATCTAAAACATACTTCCGCAACATGGAGACATGGAATACATTATGAACTCCTGATAGTGACGGTGGCAAGGCCAACCTATAAGCCACCTGTCCAATCCTCTCCAGGATCTCAAAAGGTCCAACAAACCAAGGGCTCAGCTTGCCCTTTACTCCAAATCTCCTTACCCCTCTCAATGGTGAGACTCGCAGAAACACGTGGTCCCCAATCTGGAATTTCACACTCCTACGCTTAGGATCAGCGTAGATTTTCTGTCTACTCTGCGAAGCAAGCATTCTTGCTCGAATCTTCTCAATTGCCTCATTAGCCTTCTAAACCATGTCTAGCCCTAAGTACCTCCTCTCACCCATCTCATCCCAATTAATGGGTGATCTACATTTTCTCCCATATAGCATTTCATAAGGAGCCACTCCAATCATGGATTGATAACTGTTGTTATACGAGAACTCAATCAACGGTAGATACTTACTCCAAGACCCCTCGAAGTCAATCACACATGCCTTAAGCATGTCCCCTAACACCTGAATCATCCTCTAAGTCTGTCCATTAGTCTAAGGATGAAAAGTTGTGCTAAACTTCAGCTGGGTCCCCATAGCTCTCTGCAGAGCTCCCCAAAACTTAGAGGTAAAGATAAGATCTCGATTAGACACAATAGACTTTAGAACCCCATGGAGACGAACTATCTCCCTCACATACAACTATGCATACTATTCTACTGTATAGGTCGACTTCACTGGTAGAAAATGAGCTGACTTGGTGTATGTGTCTACTATCACCCACACCGAGTCACAGAGTCCCACCGTCTTGGGCAGTCCTACCACAAAATCTATCGTGATGTCCTCCCACTTCCATTCTAGGATACCCAAAGGCTGAAGCAATCCCACTGGTCGCTGATGCTCAGCCTTTACCTGCTGACATGTCAAACATCTAGACACATACTCTACCACATCCTTCTTCATCCCGGGCACCAGTATAATGCCCATAGATCCTGATACATCTTCGTGGTACCCGGATGAAGCAGGTATGCCGTAGTGTGAGACTTATCCAGTATCTCTCGTTTGATCCCCTCATCTGCTAGAACACAAATCCGCCCCTGATATCGAAGCATACTAGTCTCAGAGACGGAATAATCCTTAGTTGACCCCGCTAAAACATGCTACCTAACTTCCTGCAACTGTGCATCCACCAATTGTGCCTCCTTAATCCTCTCTAGCAGGGTTGACTGCAAGGTAATATTAGCTAACTGGCCCACCACCAATTATATCCTTGCTCTGGTCATTTCATCTGCTAACTCCCTCGAGATCTGGGTGGAACAATACAACTGTCCTGGGCCCCTCCGGCTTAATGCATCCGCCACCATGTTGGCTTTCCCCGGGTGGTAGAGGATATCGCAGTCATAATCCTTAACCAACTCTAACCAACGCCTCTGTCTCATGTTTAGATCCTTTTGAGTGAAGAAGTATTTCAAACTCTTATGGTCCGTGTATATCTCACACTTCTCTCCATACAAGTAATGCCGCCAAACCTTCAGTGCGAATGCCACTGCCGCCAGCTCTAAATCATGAGTAGGATACCGCTGCTCATACTCCTTCAGCTTCCGCGATGCATAGGCTATAACTTTCTCATTCTGCATTAGCACACAGCCTAAACCCATCCTCGATGCATCACAGTAAACCACAAACCTTCCTTCCTTCGAAGGAAGACTCAACACAGGTGCAGAAATAAGTTATCGCTTCAACTCTTGGAAACTGTTCTCACACCTCTCTGACCAAGTGAACCTCTGATTCTTTCTTGTCAACTCTGTCATCGGTCAAGTGATCTTTGAGAATCCCTTCACAAACCTCCTATAATAACCTGCCAACCCAAGGAAACTCCACACCTCCGAGGAATTCCTTGGCCTCGGCCAATCCCGATCTGCCTCCACCTTGGACGGCTCCACCTTAATCCCTTCTGCACCAACTATATTCCCAAGGAAAGTCACCTCTGGCAACCAAAACTCACACTTCTTAAACTTGACGTACAATTGGTGCTCCCTTAGTCTCTGTAAAACCTGTCGAAGATGTTGCTCACGGACTTCCTCTGAACTGAAGTATACTAGAATGTCATCGATGAAGACAGTGATGAACTGATCTAAGAAGTCCTTGAACATCCTGTTCATCAAATCCATAAAAGTTGCCGGGGCATTGATCAAACCGAAAGACATGACCAAGAACTCATAGTGCCCATATCGCTTCTGGAAGGCCATCTTCGGTATATCCTCATCTTTGATCCTCAGCTGGTGATAACAAGATCATAGATCAATCTTTGAGAACAGCGTCTTTCCCTGCAGTTGATCGAACAAGTCATCAATCCTCGGTAAAGGGTACTTATTCTTTATGGCCAACTTGTTCAATTCTCGGTAGTATATACACATCCTCAACGTCCCGTCCTTCTTCTTAACAAATAACACTGGAATGCCCCATGGTGAGTAACTAGGTCTGATGAAACCCAGATCCAGAAGCTCCTACAACTGTATCTTTAATTCCTTCAACTCAGCTGGTGCCGACCTATATGGTGCCCGTGATATTGCTTCTGTCCCCGGTGCTAACTCAATCTCAAACTGAATCTCTCTGCACGGCGGCAACCCTGATAGATCCTCAGGAAATACGTCCAAAAACTCACACACCAATCTGGTCTCTCCCAGCCCTGCCAGCATAACCCTAGTAGTATCCACTACACTGGCCAGAAAACCTATGCATCCTCCCTGCAACAAGTCTCTGGCTCTCAACGCTGAAATCATGGGTACGCGAGGTTCACATACCGCACCCACAAAAACAAAAGGATCCTCGCCCTCAGGCTCAAAAGTCACCATCTTCTTCCTGCAATCAATAGTAGCCCCATATCTGACCAACCAGTCCATCCCCAGAATCATGTCAAAATCCTCCATCTCTAACTCAATCAAGTCCACCAAAAGTTCCCTACTATCAACCATCACTAGGAGTGCCCTAATCCATCTCCTAGAGATTACCAGTTCCCTTATAGGAAACAAAGTCCCGAACCCCGCGATCCAATATTCACTAGGTCTACACAATCTATCAATCACTTAACTAGAAACAAAGGAATGTGTAGCACCAGAATCAATCAATACAGTAAAAGGAGAGCCAGCGCTAGAAAGCTGACCTGTCACTACCGAGGGACTAGCCTCGGCCTCTGCCTGTGTCAAAGTGAATACTCGAGCTGGAGTCAAGCTATCCACTTTCCCTGCTTCACCTTTCTTCACTGTTGGGCAGTCTTTCCTGAGATGCCCCACTATTCCGCACACAAAACAAGCTTTAGCTCGATATTCACCCAAGTGACGCCTTCTACACCTCGGGCACTCTGGATTGGTCCGCCACGCCTCGCTGCCACCCTGACGGTCACCCTGACCACCCCGACCCCTCCTATCAGGACCAGCAGTGGTCGAAGTGTCAAGAGTCTTTCTCTTGAAGTCACTGGGGCCTCCGCCCCTACCTGTCCCTGAATAAGGAGGCACCACTCTGCAGCCCTCGCGCTTCACCGCACTTTCCCTCCAAATCTTGTTCTCCGCTTCCTCAGCGGTAAGAGCCTTCTCAACGGCCTGGGCATAAGTTGTTCCTCTAGGTACTGTTGTAATTCTGACATCCTGGGCTATCTTAGCATTAAGCACCCTGATGAATCTATCTAGCCTAGCAGCATTAGTAGGCACAAGATCTGGTGCAAACATTGCAAGCTTGTCAATTTTTAGGGCATACTCTGTAACAGTCATATTGCCCTGCACCAAACCCACAAACTCATTAACTTTTGCTGCCCGGACAGCAAGATTGTAGTATTTCTGGCTAAACAAGTCTCTGAAGCCTTCCCAACATAGAGTAGTGACATCCCTGGTCTGTGAAGCCACTTCCCACCAGATTCGGGCATCCTCTCTCAACATATACGTGGCACAGGCTACTATGTCATGTCCCTCTATCCTCATAAAATCCAGGATAGTAGTAATCATAGTCAGCCATTGTTCAGCCTTCAGTGGATCAGGCCCCCCTTCAAAGATTGGAGGTTGCTGCTTCCTGAACTGCTCATATAACGGCTTCCACCTGTTCCTAACCTCCCCAGACTGAACAGCTGGTACCACTGCAGGTGGTACAATAGGGGCAGCGCTCCCTGCTAGAGCTTGTTGTCGCAGTAGGCGAATCTGTTCATCCTGGCTCTATAATCGAGCCTGCATATCTGCTATAAGTTGCTGCCAACTCTTAGGGACTGGCGGAGGAATCGCGCCCTGGTCATCACCCCTGGTCCCAGACCTAGTGCCGGCTAGTGGCGTAGATTTTCTTGGACGCATAGCTATCCAAGCTAATTTGCAATCAACGACTCGGCAGTCAGACCATGATGACAGGGTAAAAACTTCTCCAAAACCCATCAAAAGAACATAACCAATCACCAACATTCAAAATATAGGCATCCAACCACATGCACCGGCTACTAATAAGCATGCCCCAACATTACCACACCACAGCTAAGATGAGAGCATTCACCAATACACAATATACAGTTAATCATTCCAAATATTCATTTACATGCAATGCGATGCTGATAAGCATGCCTTAGTATTTTCACACAATAGTCGAGGGCCAGGCCCTATCCGTATCTCATGCTTCCTATTAAACCAATAAACAACAACATTCATAACTCATATTAGGCATATAAGCATCTATACAGATTACCAAACCCTGAATCGAGCTTGTCTCTAGCAGGGAATGTACATGTCCAGTCGGTCTTCAAGAACCCTTAAACCTAGGACACTCTGATACCAAGTTTTAATGCCCTGGATAGCCAAGACCGCTACACTATGTACTTATAAGGTGCAGGACTTGCTAATCAAGTCATTTAGTAAAAAAAACATGTCACTAACCATGAAAATGCTAGGATTAAAAAGGTTTTGGTCTCAAAAGTTACCCTTTATATAATTTAACAGTTTTATACATGGGATCCCAAAAATAAACACTGTTTAAAAGTTGGTTTACAGAATCTACAAAATACAGACAACCATCAGCCACACTAAGGCAAAATAGAAATTTCTGGCTCTCATGTTCCTGCCTTTCCTCCAACCGTGGCAACTAAGCAGCTAGTCATGTACATTCAGCTCATAGAGCTCTCCAACTCAGGGCTGGTCAAGCTTGCCTTTGCCTTTACCTGCACCACGTAGCACCCGTGAGCCATTGCCCAACAAGAAAATGTAATATCCAACACAAACAACAATAACAGATAGTGAATTCATTAAGCATGATCAAACACGTAATACTCCACATTAACCACTCAACATTTATTCATAACCAATGGCACAACTAATCATAAATAACAATTAGTTCACACAATAGTCAGGGCCGACAACTTAGGCCGCACCCTCTGTTTACCCCACTGACTCCGGCCCACTTAAACAGAGCTCAGTGCATAATAAGCTGTCCTCGACTACCAGTGGCCAAGCCGCGCCCTGTGCGCTTGTGTAACCCTTGGCAATCTTAGGTCGTTGGTTCACTGTCTACATGGAATAATACCATCCTTTCAAGCATACATATTAGGGAACCCTAAGTCCCATTACAAGTACACAACCAGGTGCAGTTTTCTTACCTTTAATTTCTACATTCACTTATTACGAGCGAAGTTCCTCAAGCACGATCCGTTTCTCGAGCCCTAGCTTTAACACCTAGTCACAACCAAGGTATTGGATTCCATTAATATTCAAATAAAGGTTTCTGGGTACAATACTAGATTCTGGGACATCGAATTCCACCAAGCACGGTGGTGAAATCGATCCCGAGCACCCTACGCTAGATTCCCGCGCTTAAAATCCCCAAATATTCAAGAATGTACCTAAGGCCTGCAGCCCTTGAAACCTAGCCGCAGCCCGCTCCTAAAACAGAGCCCAAGGCCCCCAGCAAGCAGACACGCACTGCAACCCTGCCCAAGGGCACCGCGGCGTTCTCCCTTGGTTGAGCCTCCCTGGCTCTCTTGCTTCGTAAGGTCGCAACGCTCTAGAACAGAGTCGCGAACCTCTCCTTCGTGCCCAGAAAATACACCATTTCTAGCACCCTAACCCCATTCAAAACCATCCCAAGGTATCCCAACTCAAAACCCATTAATCACAAACATTTTAACATGATTCTAACAGCATAATCCAACAGAAATCCAGGTTAAAAACCTACTAAAACTCCATTTTGATTTCTGAAACCTAGCAACTCATAACACCAAAAAAAATCATGCAAAACTCAAATTTTAACCTCTTAATTATGAATTGAAGCTTACCTCTTTTGCTGAACCACTTCCTTGACAATCTCTGAGCTAAAACCCAAGCACTTATCTTCAATTCAGCCCTTAAACATCAAAATCATAAACACCTTAATATTCAGCAAAAAACTTAGAGTTCTAACACCCAAAAACACAACTCAACTCTTACCTTAATCTTGATTGAGTGACCCTTAGTTTGAACTAAGCTAAGCCTTCATGAATTCAGCTCAAACACAGAGTTTTCCCAGCTGATTTCCCTTAGGTTTTCTGTGTTTTCCTTGAAAGAGAAGAGAGAAGGAAGAGAAGAGAAGAGAGGAGAAGAGCTGAGGTCAGTTTGTGTTTTTTTTTTCCTTCTGTTTACATTAACTTAGTCTAATCCTAGCCAGTTAAGTCAATCCCGAGGCTTGGGGTACTGGAAACGTCCCCAAGGGAAAAACGGTAAATTTCCCCAATATTCCCGCCTAAGCTTTCTATCCTCAAATATATCTCCATATATTTATTTCCATAACCCGATAGTCTAAATAACTATGCGATACCTAAAATACCCCTAACTTATCCAAAGTCAAATACTAAGCCCTGTTGTGACTTCCCGCTAACTGGCTCCCTAGGATCGCCTCAAGTCGTGCGCTGCAAATCTACCCACATAATAATGTGGTTCACACAGATATAACATTTAACCACATTTACATTCATATAATCATACAAGCATGCCTATCATATAATCATGCATTAAATCAATAAATTCACTCAAAAGTCAATTATGCCTTCCCAGCACACTAATCAAGGCTCTTAGGCCATATTAGTGATTTTGGGTCGTTACAACCAAACTAGCTCCTAACTCCTGCGGGACAATATTCCACTACCCTATCAATCATCTGTCAACATGAAAACAGTCCCCATACATTTTCATCCAAGAACACGAAAGGGTTCAGAAATGAAAGCAAGCATAAGGCAGTTTCGTGTGGTAACTCAAAAGACAAGAAATTTCATGAAGCTTACTCAAATAAAGATTGAAGTCTGAAGGTGAAAGCTTTTAAACGTCCAAGCGTAGATGCTTGAAAATTTCTAGGTTCTGGAGCACGAGTTCTTCAATGTTCTTCAAGAAGGCAAAAGTAGGTAAAAGGTAAAAATGATAACTTGGGGGTTATTTATAAAGACCAAGGCACGTTAAAAGAGGTAATCATGAGTTACTTTTTCTAAGTATGGGGAAGTGAAATGGTCATCGGGCACATTCTTGGGAAACCGGAAAGACTTGATTATACATAATTGGTCACCTTTTCAAGAAAGCATGGGTGGTTTTGACAGATTTCGTGGGGTATTCGAAGAGTTAGTTTCCTAAGTTTACTTATAACTGGTTGCAATAAATAAACTTGGGGGGCAAATGTTTACCCCAAAAAACTATTGTTGATGACATGGCAATACTTTCTCACACGTGGTTGACACATGGCAAAAGTACTGCTCGACTATCCACCAGAAGTGCACCGCATCGTCAGGGTTAATTTTTTATACGACCAGGCTAGTCGTATAACCTAAGTTATTTCCTTTATAAGCTGTAATCTTATAATAACTGCGTTGAATATTTCTTCATTATTATCTTGATACGTGATTATTAAGGAAAGATAGGACACGTTAGCATGTGTAACCCTCCTTGAGCCTATAAATTTGCATGAAATAGCTAAAGGAAATGACTTTTGAACTTTTCATTTCTTGAATCTTGTTGCGAAATATTGAGAGAAAAAAGAGCTAAAGTGAGTTGTTCATCATATTATTGTAATACATCTAAGGTTTGTGAAACTCAAGAAACCTAGTTCTTTGATCACGACTTTAAGATTCAATAATAACAATATCACTAAGTGGACATAGGTCATTAGCATTCTTTGGGGCCGAACCACTATAATTCCTTGGTGTTTTCTTCCTTTCCGTTAGATCATTTTTCTCATTCTTGCTTTATACTTTTTCGTACATTTGACTCTGTGTCGTTGGCCAAATCGAGGGTCAACAAATTATATGATTCATTTAATGCGTATAATCAAAGATGATGTTCCTAATTCAAACATGTTTCTACTCGATATGAGATGTATGCTTGAATTAGATATATATTGTGTGGGTAATATGAATGACATGTTAAATGCATGACATTGTTATTAAACACTTTTAATACATTCAAACATTTAAAACAATAAACAAGTAAATAAATGAGAGCTCGGTGATTTGGGTAATTCTACAAAAATTACAACACTTGTAATAATTTTCAAAATAAATAAAAATAAAACAAAGGCATCATGTAGAATCTCCATCTCCATCTTTTGGGTTTTATGCCATCTACCCCATTTTTGAATTATAAATGACTTCAATAATTTTAAACAATCTTTTAAAAATATTGAATTTGGCTAATAAAAGCCCAATAGGTCATTTAGGTCCAATTTGAACTTGGGCCACTTAATTTCAAAATTTAATTAGAATTTTAAAATCCCAATTAACAATTTGAGCCAAGCCCACAAATTTAAGGAAACCAATTTGGGGCTTGGGTTAGTGGGGCGGCTCAAAGAGCCACCAAACCACCAACACACTAGGCAGCTAGGCACGGCTGGGCAAGCAACGCAATTAGGGTGACTAGCATCAGATGCACACACGGGCGTTCGCGATGGGTCAAGCGAGGTGCGATAGGGGCACGGATGAGTGCGCCTGAGGGATGTACAAGGTGTGCCAGAGGCGCAGTGCAGGACAGCCATGGGGCTAGTGCAACTGGGCAGCCAGAGAGCTGGTGCAATTGGGCAGCCAGGAGGCTGGTGCGACTGGCAGCTACGTGGCAGAGGTTGGGGCTACCGAGAGGCTCTCGGCACCATGGGGCTCAGGGCTCAAGATTTTACACTTTTGCAATTAATCATATTATTGCAGAAAATTAAATTACAAAAAATCCTATGCCCCATATGGCTTACAATTTTGTAGATCTAGGAAAATAAGAACAATTCCTAAACCCAAAACACCATATAATTAACGACTCTTAAGAACAAACATTCATCAAAATAAACGTCCATCCATTCATCACATATTATAATAATATAAGAGTGCATATTATACCCATACAGTAATTAATGCATGCAGAGATTAATGATCGCCCTAGTATTAATTGTTGGTAACTGGTTTACCATGTGCGCAACGGAATGCACGGGATGTTGGGCCCAGAGATTTCAAAAAAAATTATTTAAACAAACTTTAAATGATCGGATCCATTAACATACAATACATTAATCATAGAGAAATAAAAATATGAGGATCTACCAGCTGAAGAACTATCAAGAATCATTGCTATCTTTGTGTATCTCCAACGAACATCCAATCCAAAGCAGTTCTTTAAAATACTTAGACTTAGATCTTCCAAGATGTATCTCTACACATCAAGACGTGTGTGGGCATGTAGAGTAATGGTAGGGAAAAATTTTCTGATTCATATGATATTCTCAACACATGAGATCTTGGAATATTAGGTCTGAGACAGTTTTCAGGGATAGAAAAAAATAATACGATATGTTGACACGGTTTTTCACCAACGAGAAATTAAAAAGTATTAAGGGTAGATTAGTGCTTAGTAATAAACCGTAATGAAATAACAAGAACTCACTCAAAAACACCAAACTTTTACATGGTTCAATGGTTAAAATCCACCTAGTCCACGAGTCAATATTATTGTTGTTTCTCTCTTTATTTTGGTAGAGTTTCGGTAATACAGAATAAAATGGTCCCCCTTCCTGTCCAATATTCCTAGTATTTATAGGGGAATTCCATGGACAAGCTTGGGTCACCGTGTAAACAAAACATGTAATTACACATATGGTAAATAATTAATACAAATTATTCCCATTTACGTTGGGATATGATCAGATAACATAATAAACATGTTCCTGCTATCTTGGGTAATAAATGACATAAATATGATATAGCCTGGTCATTAATGAAAGTATAAAGAATCCCCGAGTCTCTTGGGATCCTTTAATATGCACTATATCTGGGTCCTCTCGAGCTAAATATCTCACACGAGCTTAAGCTTGATAGTTATCTGACTCCTAGCTCGTAGTGATCCAGGACGCCCAATATCAGTTCTGACCACCATGAACCTCGAGCTGCTCAAGTGGTTAATGATTAGGTATTCTACTTGGTTATCTTTTCCACATATCTACCTGCCAGTTATACCCGATCTGAGTGAGTGAACTCGTGCTAAAATTAGGGTACAACATTTGCCCCCCAATCCCCTACTCTTGTTTGACATTGTCATCTTCTGACATACACAGTAAGGGCTTTTACACTTCTGTCATATAAAATTGTGCCTGCCTACTACTCGAGTACTGGACACGTGGCCTTCTGCGATTGGCGTCTGTTCAAGTTTTGAGCACTGAAATAATTGTCTTGTTAACTTTCTGGCGCCATCTGGTCTATTTAATCTTGGCCCTTGGATCTCAAGCTAACCCAATTGGATGGCCCAGATTAATTTTTGTAGTTTACGTATAAATAGGGTGATCAGTCTTCAACCACCTTTGTATTAAAAAATTTCCCTTTTTTAAACTCTCAAGCTCCCTTTTATCTTCTCTAGAATTCCCAAAACTTTCACCATGTTCCAGACCTTCATAAGCTTTCCAGGAGCTTCCCGTGGCGGCAATTACATCTTCTTCGAATCGCACATATTTCCTGTAAGTACTTTATCCTCTGGTTTGAAAAGTTTTCTTTCCTTTTTTTTTTGTTCGTCATTATCCAATGAGATTTCTGTTCTCAGCAATGTTCATTAACAATGGTCATTGTTTGCTACCGTTAGGCTATTTCTAAATGCTCATAGGAAATAGGTTTCGGTTTAGGCTTCAATGAGTGAACCCAAACATGTTATAGAAAAAAGACATCCTAAAACTGAGCAAATTTTTGGGTTAATCTTGGGTAACCCTAATGGAAAATTGGTTTAAAGAATACCCACTCGAGGTATAGAAACTGAAGGGTTTTTAGGTTTAATACTAGGTAGCTTAGGGGTTACGCTTTCTTGAGCAGTTTTGCGCTAAACTGCTTTCCCAAGGAAAGTAGTGGGCCTGACATTTCTGACACGCAGAACCCGAAGTATCTGGGGATTGTTAAGAAACTGAGTTGTGTAGCCTAGGATACCATGTGGCATCATGTGATGAGGCTAAGGCTAGTTCTAGCTCGTATAACAAAAATAATCCATTTCATCCCTCGTATCTTTACGACATAGTTATAGACTATTTTAGGTCGCCTACCAACTAGGCCGCTTTATCGTCAGGCAATCTAAATTATGGAGCCTCCAAAGAAGACCGCCGCGAGCTCATCTACCCAATGCAAGAAAAAAGGCAAACAGGTCACCTCCAAATCTCATATCCCACATTTTGGTCCTGTGGTGGAGAGGTAGGTCGTCGTCGATCCCAACGCTTTATTCGAGGCTAAACACATAGTCTCTAGAATAACGACTCAAGGGAGAGTAAAAAAAATTCTACTGAGTCATAACATCAAGCTAGGAACTGGCAGTCTCCTTGCACGACCTGCCTTTGAAGGAGAGCGAAGTTGTGCCCCCTTTCAAGATGATTATGGGGCTTGAACTGACGAGCACATAAAGGTTGGTGCTTTTATTCCCCTGGACCAATACTTTGTAGATTTTTTCAACTATGTAAAATTGGCTCCCTTCCAGCTCCCCCCAAATTCCTACAGACTTCTGGCGGGGCTAAAATATTTGTTTCTGAAGCATGAGTGGGACGTCCCCACTCCAGAAAATATTTTATATTTCTTCTGTCTCAAAGTGAGCCCCGACCAGAAAGGGCGAGGTGATGGGCTCTACTACTGTAACGACCCAAATTCAGTTAGGCTTAAGGGCCTGGAGTAGTGTTCCAGGAGGGCATAATGGAATTCTGTGTGTCTTTATTGAGTCTTATGCATGATGATGATTTAATGCACATTATATGACTATTTGAATTATTCGAGATGCATGACTATGTGAATTAGTATGCATGTAGACCTGATTGTCTTAGAATGAACATGATTGTAATCTGGCCATGTTAGGGCATAACTGTGATAATTGTACTATGTGAATTGTGCCATGAGAGTGTGGTGTCATTATCAGGATGCACGCATCGAGACGGTCCTAGTGAGCCAATTAGCCTAAAAGTCACAACGGGATGTTGTACCCGGCTCGGGAGGAGCCTAGGGGTACTTCGGGAATCTTATAAGTTGAGTTGAGAATGAGTGGTTAGTTATTGGTAATTGAGTAACCTGGGTAACCGTTTGTAACTGCTGTAGGTAACAAGTTTTAAGATAAAAAAAGTGATAGAATTGAAATAGAAGTGTAAAGACTTAAGTGCCCTTGAAGGTTTAGTTAGGAGGGATTATTAGGAAGGGGTAAAGTGGTCTTTTGGCAAGGAAAATAGACAAGTTTCAGCTGGGTATATGGGGTATACGGTTTGGCCATTGGATCATTTGGTGTTTTGATAAAACTAGAAGAGAAGGAAAAGAAGAGGAGAGAAAGGCTAGGGCAAGAAGAAGAAAGAAGAAGAAGGGTAGAAGGGCTGAAGTGGGAGCTTAGGAGGAGTCCAAGGAAGCTTGTTGGGTGGATTCTTCACTTGAGGTATGGTTTTTACACACACTTAAGTTTGGTTTCTGTGTTGATTTGAGGGATTTAATGCTTGAGTTAAGATTTTCAAGGTTTTGGTTGAGTTGCTGAAATTAGAGATCAAAGGTGTGGATCTTGGGTGTGTTGATGTTTTGATCTTGTTTCTAGTGTCTATAGGTTGTTAGATTGTTCATATGAAGTTTGGAATTGAGTTTTGGGGTTGAGATATGTGTTTGTGTTGGTTTGGAGGTATTTTGGGATGAAGGAATTGAAGGAGAAAAACCCAGAATTTCGGGTTCGTAAGGGCGCGCCGCGGCCTTGTTCTTGGGCGCCGCGGCGCAAGGCTGGTTCCAGGGGGGTGTGGCCTCTGACTTGTTAAGCACCGTGGCCCTATAGGGCTGAGCCGCGGCGCTAGGCCATTTTCAGGGCACCAAAATTTCCATTTTTGAGCTTTTGCTCCAGGGGTTCGGGGGATGTTTCCAATGACTTATTTTAGGATTTTGGGAGTCCCGAGAGTGCGGGATTGGTCCCGGGAAGTGGTTTTGGGTTTGGTTAGTATTAAAAGTTTTTTATGTGTGTTGTGACTAGAATTTCGGAGAGGCTCATGCTAGAGGACCGTGCTCGTGATCGTGGTGCATCGGAAAGCACGGAATACAGGTAAGAAAACCGTAACACCCGAGAATAGGGCATAGGCCCACTGTGTGATTGCAGGGCATGGCCCTAGATTGTATTGTGTGCAAATGTGTAATCTTAGGTGAATTATTGTATGTTTGAATGGTTATTTCATGATGTATTATATGTGTGATTATAATGGAATGAACGGCAAGGCCGAAAGCGGCGAAGGCCGGGTACGGCAGTGGGGCCGGAAGTAACGCTCAGCACATGGGATGCTATAGCGAGGGTGGGACCCAAGGGATACATGAGTTATCCTACGGTAATGACCGAGACCCCAAGCTTTGGTAAGGCCTCTGGGGCGGCATGGCCGTGCTTGTTTAAATCGATGATTTTCCTATTTATTAGTGAATTATGCAAGTGATATTATTATTGCATATGTTATGTGCTATTTGGGTTTTCTTGCTGGGCTTCGGCTCACGGGTGCTCCGTGTGGCAGGTAAAAGCAAGGAGTCAGTCAACCGGCCATGAGTATGGAGAGCGTGGGGGCGGCGCGTACATGTTCGGCCTGCCCGACTGCTTTGGTTGGGGGCATTTTGTAAATGGCTGTATTAACTCATTCTTTTGATAGTCAAACCTGTTGTAAATCTATTTTGAGTTGTAAATATTTTGTAAACCTTATTTTTGGGATCCCAGGTGTTTGATACTTAACGTTTTCAATGAAGCTAAACATTTTCAAAGAGTACAGCCTTAAACTCTGGTTTTATCACACTTTTGGTTTTAGAAACCACTTTGAGTCAATTAAATGCACAATTTTTGTTTTAAACTCACTTAGTAACGGCTCTAAGGTAGTAGGGCGTTACAACTACCTCACGCAATTTCTGAATTCCACCTCCGTCATCAAGCTCCTTAGCCATCCTAACGACTATAAGGATTTATTCTTTATGTCGAATGGATTCAAGAACTGTGAATATCAATACTTCAACCATCCTCGTAAGTCCTTTATCTTTGTAATTTTAGCACATGAATTTTGTCCATTTCAAAAGTATTTTTTTTTTTAGGCTTTGACTAAGTTTGTTCCTCGTGCAACTATATTTGCAAGGATGGGAAAATCTATGACCCTAGGGGATCAGTACGAGAAACTGTTCAGTCTTTCCCTTGGGGAAAACGATTATCGCCAGGTCGTGAATGATGTCATGATGCTGGCATGTAATTTGATCAGCGAGGGTCAAAACTAGCCCTGAGGACCCAAGCTCTACTCCTAGTTATCCTCGAACTTCCCTCTTCTCAAGAGGCCTTGCCAGTCGCTGAGGAAACTGACGAGGAAAA
The DNA here is from genome assembly GCF_963169125.1 of Humulus lupulus. Taxonomy (NCBI): domain Eukaryota; kingdom Viridiplantae; phylum Streptophyta; class Magnoliopsida; order Rosales; family Cannabaceae; genus Humulus; species Humulus lupulus. Next base: position 166,815,062 of record NC_084795.1, read on the forward strand.
GGACGAGGAGCCTCTCGTGCGAAAAAGGTGGGCTCCCAAAGCTGATCAGCATCCCGATCCTGACCGAGCTGCGTCAGAGGCAGCAGTCGGCGCCTCTGGCCAAGGTAACCCTTACCTATTTAGAGAGTTAGATGGGGTTGTTGCTGGCTTTAGGTTAAAACATTTTAACCCAAACCAGCTAGTTAGTTTCCATCCCACCGATCAAAACCTAAATGTAACTCTCCTCCAATGCGTGGATCGCTTGGTGGTACGCTACGACCACAACTATCCCAGAGGCATCATTGTAGTTGACAACACGCTGAACTTTAGATCATCTATCTTTGAAGAATACTGAAACAACCTTAGGACTTGGTCTTCTCTGCTCCAGGGAGCATTTCCTCCTGGGTTTATGTAACGCCCTACTTCCTTAGAGCCATTACTAAGTGAGTTTAAAAACGTGCATTCAACTCGCTAATCAAGGTTTTAAGTCAAATAGTGTAATTAATCCATAAACAGAGGAAAAACTTTAGAAATAACTCCATAACATTGAAATACATAAAAGTTTAACACATGGGATCCCAAAATACAGTTTAGAAATATTTAAAACATATAAACTAAACCAAGTCGACTAAATGACAAAATCTAAGTTTATTTACAATCATCTCCCAAATATCCACTGGCTGTGGCAGCCAGGCAGGCCAAACATGTACATGCCGCCTCACGCCTGCTACACTCATGGTTGGTTGGCCTTCTCCTTGCCCTTACCTGCACCACAGAGCATCCATGATCCGAAGCCCAGCAAGAAAACCCACAAACAGATAACATATGCAAATCATACACCAGACATATAATTAGGCCATCAATAGGCTAAACACATACGGCCAAGTCGTCCCAGGCGCTTTACTAGGCCCTGGGTTTGCGGTCTACACTGTGAGGATATCCCAGGTATCCTTTAGGGTCCTGCCCTGGCAGTTTGCACTCCACGTGCTCAGCACTGCTCCCGGCCCCTTGCCATTCTCGGCCTTGCACTCAACGTGCCCAACGCCGTTCCCGACGCTTTGCCGATCATTTACACAATAGCATTCATAGCATAATAAAAAAATACTGAACACTAACAAATTCAACCAAAGGGCTACGCCCTGCAATTCAGACATATTGGGCTCAGCTCTGCATACAAGCTCTATGGGAACAAGGGTTCTCTTACCTGAGTCCCGAGCTTCCGAGCACCGCTATCCCAGGCACAGTCCCTTACCTTGAGCCTTGCCGAACCCTAGTCACAACACATAATAATATTCATCCATCAAGCTCCACCCATTAACTAGTTTTAAATCACAATTCAATCTTGAGCACCCTAGGTTAAATTCCCAAGCCTAGAATCTCAAAATCCTAAAATCCCTTAAGGGCCGCGGCATTAGCCAACCATGCCTCGGCATGGCCCCAACAAGAGGCCTCCAAATGCCCACAAATAGGTAAGCTCCACGGCATTACTCAGGCCATGCCGCAGCCCGCCCTCTTTCCTCAGCATGCATCAGATTCGAAGGGTCGCTGCTCCGCAAGAACAATGCCGCGGCCCGACCCTTTGAACCCAAAAAAATCCTCCATTTTTGACACCCAAACCTCTCTCAAAACCACCCACAATCATCCCAATTCCGCAACTCAATTATCCACAAACTTTCCACAAGATTCCAGCAACAAAACCTAGCTAAAATCTAGACTAAAAACCCATTAAAAATCCATTTCAATCTCAGAGATTTTCTAACTCAAAACTCAGCCATGGAAACACCATAATTCAACCTTCAAACTTTAAATTAAAGCTTACCTCAGCTTCAGAACCAATCCTCCAAGTGTTTTCTGGCTTAATTCCCAAATTTCCAGCTTCAATTCACTCTTCAAATTCAAAACCCAAAAACCACTTAGAACATACTCAATTTCACATAATTTTCAACACAGATAATGAGAATCAATCCTTACCTTAATCCTAGTCAAATTCCTTTGCTTAAGTTGAGCTAATCCCTCAAAATTCAAGCCTAAACTGCAGAGCCCTCAGCTGAAACCCTTAGCTTCCAAGAGTTTCCTTTGTTTTGCCTTAGAGAAAATAGAGAGAGAGAAGAGGAAGACTTGGGTCAATTTCTACAAGTCTCTAAGTATTCTTTCCTTTTGTTTTATTTAACTTAGTCTATATGGTTACCTCAAGGCTCGGGGTACCAAAACGTCCCCAAGGGCAAAAATGGTAAATTTCCCCAGTATTCCCTCCTAGACATTCTATCCTCAAATATATCTCCAAATATTTATTTCCACAACCCGATAACCCCATAACACATCTAATACCCAAATTACCCCTCGACTCGCCCCGAGTCGGAATCTCAACCCTGTTGTGACTTTCTGGCTAACCGCTCCCAAGGACTGTCTCGGATCGTGTTGCGCAGATATATCACATACATATAGCATTTATCACATTTATACCCCTAATATCGAAACGGGGCCCACATGCATATTTAACTCAACTAAACATGCATCATTATCATATATTCACATAAATTCACGTATCAACATATTAATTCCTTTATTTCCCTCCAGGCACACTAATCAAGGCCCTAAGCCCTATTAGCAAATTCGGGTCGTTACAGTTTAGGCAGTATGTAGACAAATCCAGCCCCGAGGAGGGACCAGAACCCCCTAAGATCATAGAGATTGTATCCTTAGATTCCCCCTCCCCTTTGTTAATCCCAAAGTCGTAGGTCGTGCTTAGCCAGGTTCGTACACTCGAACTGGTGGTAATAGATTCCTCCCCCAGCCTGGAGGGTAGGATCTTTATTTCCCCCCTTTTCTCCTTTTTTCTTATATCTTTGAAACATTACATTTGTGAATTAACTCTCTTTTGTTATTTTCAGGTGAAGAGATGGAATCGATAGGAGCTCCCGACCTAAGGACTGCCTTTCAGGCTAAAAGGTCTGGAATGGGCCCTGTCCTGAAGAGGCCCAGGGTGACGAAGAAGGCCAATCCCAAAATAGGGGATACTACAAAATCCCCCTCTAAGGGTAAAGACGCGAGCTTCGCTCAGGAGCCAGCTCCGATGACTACTGTCACCATTGGGCAAGTTCCTCCTCCTCCCCCTCGACACATGCCTCCACCTCCCTAAGTAATTCAAGTTGAGGCCCCCATCGTCTGAATACCGGTTGAGCCATAGGACCTAGAAAAGATCCCTGAGGCCTTTCGGGGTATAGTATATGAGACAGCAAGTCACATGGTGGGCCATGCATATAGAGCCAGTGCGAGGGATTTGAGGGCCATAGAGGAGCGCAACCCAGAGGATGTCCTCGAATCTACCATGGGGATGAACCTCACCGTGAGTCCTTCTCCCACATCTGATTCTTTTTTTGTTTACTATGTGTTCTTCCTCTTTTTTTTTAACTTGTTTTGTTTTTGTAGTCCATCCTAGCCCAATACCGAAGCATAGCTCATACTAAGGCCAGAAATGAATAGATCCGAGCTGAGCTGGTCGCTGCCAAAGACGCCCTGAATGTTGCTCAGGAAAGTGAGCATGCTGCCAAAGTTTCCTTGACAGTTGCTCAGAAGAATGAACATGCTGCTAAGACTGCTTTTATCTCTTCCCAAGAAGGCGAGCAGGCTACAAAGACCGCATTGTCTGCCTCCCAAGCTCAGGTCTCAGAGGTGAACTGTCGTGCTGAACAGCTTCTAGCCGAGAATGGTTAGCTCAAAGCAAAGCTACTCGAGGCCGAAGTTAAACCCAAGGAGGAAGCGGCATTGTCATCGTCAACCATGGAGGAGATGCTTTACCATTGCTGGGCTTTCAACCAGGATGAGAACTTCTCCTTCATGGAGCCCAGGTTATTGGATCCATACCTTGCTAAATTCAAGGCTCGACTTTTGCAAGAACCCTCGGAAACTGGTGAGGCTTCCGGAGCAGCGAAGGGAGATGGTGAGGAGGTTACTTCGGCGGGGCAAGCTGACGGAGCCCAATGATCTCATTTATGACTTTCTTTTGTAATCATTTTCCAACAATCCCTTGGGATAAAAACAATTGCCTCCAAGCTTAGCTCGAGGATTTCTTTTGAATATACATCTGACTTGAAATCTATTTGTCTTCTAGACTATTCTCATGTTTATGAATTCTTATACTTTTGCACATGGGAATCTTAAGAATCGTCTTTAGATCGAGGTAGATTATTTCAATCTTGGGTGTATCCAAGGTTCTGCTTGCTTATTTGAATTGTACCTGTTAAGAATCAGGTCTTGGATCTAGTTATGTACAGGGTTTTTAATAAGCTTAATAGCGTTATACCTGTTGAGAATCAGGCCTCAGAGCTTGTTATATCCAGGGTTTTAGATGACTTAAACTTATTTCGCGCTAGGTTAATTGAAAACTCAGGCTTTAAAAAGCCTTTGAATAATCAACTTTTTCTAGCTTCTAAGTTTCGGACCCGGTTATATCCAGGGTTTTAGATGAATTAAAGCTTAGTTTTTTCTAGGTTTATTAAAGATTCCATATTTTAAAAGCCATTGAATAATCAATTTTTCCAAGCTTCTAAGTTTTTAATCTTATCTGAGTAGGCTTGATTTTGTTTATTTTTAATAAAAAAACTCACCGACCTCGGTTATGTGCCCCCCAAGCAACGAAAATGTATAAACTTTCCCGGTTGCTTTTAAAATTATGAGAACACAAGCTTGTAATAATAAAACTAAGAAGTGGTTATTTAATAATCCATCTGTTATTTAATTGAAACGACATTTATTAATAAGCCTTATATTGATGATAGTACTATTGACAATACTTTTTCAAGTGAAGATCATTTTTCAGTCAGTGGGACTACTTCCCCTTCCAGTCGAGCTAGATTAAAAGTTCCCTCGCGTAAGACCTCTACAATATGGTATGGTCCTTCCCAATTCAGGCCCAACACACCATCCTTAGGGTCTTTATTCGCCAAAAAGACCCTTTAGAGAACCAGGTCGCCTAATCCCAGTCTACGTCCCTTGACTTTTGAATTGAAATAATGAGTGATCTTTTGTTGATAATGGGCGAGCTGTAATTGCAATTCCTCTCATTTTTTTTCGATCAGATCGAGAGATGCATTAAGTAGCCTATTATTCTACTCTTGATCAAACATCCATTTCCTATGAGTAGTTACCATTGCTTCAATTGGAGGCATGGCCTTGCTTCAAAAAGTTAGGGAAAAAGGAGTGTGCCCCGTGGAGGTTCTATGAGAAGTTTGGTAGGCCCATAGTACTTTTGGGAGATGTTCAGGCCATAATCCTTTGGCTTCGTCCAACCTCTTCTTCAAGATCGCCTTAAGGGTCTTATTCACAGCCTCGACCTGCCCGTTGGCTTGTGGGTATGCTACCAATGAGAAACTCTTTGTTATGTCATATCTTTCACAAAAGTTTATGAAGAGATCACTATCAAACTGTGTCCCATTATCTAACAAGATCTTCTTAGGGAGTCCAAATTGACAAATGATACTTTTTATAACAAAATTAAGGACTTTCTTTGAAGTGATGGTTGCCAGAGGTTCTACTTCTACCCACTTCGTAAAATAATTGATTGCCACTACCGCATATCGAACTCCTCATTTTCCCATTGGTAGGGAACCTATCAAATCAATTCCCCATGCTGGAAATGGCCATGGGGAGGTAATCATTGCTAGCTCGACTGGAGCAGCTCGGGCAACTATGGTGAAACGCTGGCATTTGTCACACTTATGGACGAGATCGAATCTTTCATTAAAGTGGGCCGAAAATGGCCCTGTCTCAATACCTTTAGTGCCAGGTTTTTCCCCCCAGCATGATCTCCACAAAATCCTTCATGTATTTCTTGTAAAATGGTTTTTCCTTCCTCGGGCAGGACACATCGCAGGAGAGGCAATGAATGGCCACACCGATATAAGGTCTTGTCGACTATTACGTACCTTGGAGCTTGATAGAGTATTTTTCTTGCGTCTTTTCTGTCATCAAGTAACTTTCTAGTTGCGAGATGCTCCATTATAGGAATCATCCAGGTCGGTCTTGCATCAATCATTTCGACCTCCATTGCTTCTCCTGCTACACTTGGGCTCTCCAAGAACTCCACTAGCACTACATTTAATGTTTCAGCCTCTTTCGTGGTAGCAAGTCATGCCAAAGCGTCAGCGTTCGAATTCTGCTCACGAGGTATCTGCTCAATAGAGCTATACTCAAATTCAGAAAGTTCCCCCATTACCTTAGCTAGGTAGGCCGCCATCTTGATGCCTTGAGTTTGGTATTCTCCCAATATCTGATTCACCTTGAGCTAGGAATCACTATAGCACTGGACGGCTTTCGCCTTCAGCTCTCTTGCCACCCTCAGTTCTGCCAACAAGGCTTCATATTCTACTTCGTTGTTGGATGCCTCAAATCCAAATCTCATAGCTGTATGGAACCTATGCCCTTCTAGTGAGATTAAGATGATCCCAGCTCCTGATCCATTCTCATTTGATGATCCATCAATGAAGATTTTCCATAACTCCTACACCGACTCCCTCAAGAGCTCTTCTTGAAATCTGGTGCATTCTGCTATAAAATCAGCAAGGGCCTGACTCTAGATTGAGGTCCGTGGCATGTATAATATCTCGAACTAGCTAAGTTTGATGGCCCATTTCAAAAGACGTCCCGACATTTTTGAAAAACATGCCCTTAAGGTTGGTCGGTCAAGGCGTTGATAGAATGGGACTGGAAGTATGGCCAGAGCTTTCTAGAAGCCAATATTAGACAGCATGCCAGCTTCTCAATCAGTGGGTATCGTGACTCGTCTCTGAGAAGTCTCTTGCTCACATAATATACAAGTTTCTGAGCACAGTCTTCTTCTCGAACTAACACGGCACTGACTGCATTCTCTGTCACGGCCAGATAAAGGAATAAAGACTCTCTAGACATTGGTTTAGGCCACATGCATTTTTAGGTCATGGAATGCCTGTTCACACTCCTTGGTCCACTCAAATTTCTTGTTTCCTCTAAGTAAGTTATAGAATGGCAAACACTTGTCAGTGGATTTTGAAATGAAGCAATTCAAAGGCCCCACCCTTCCAGTTAGGCTTTGAACTTCTTTACGCGACCTGGGTGAAGGCATTTCTAACAATGATCTATTTTTTTTCGGATGTGCCTCTGTTCCCCTCATGCTGACTATGAATCCCTGAAACTTTCCGGAAGCCACCCTGAAAGTGCATTTCTGGGGATTCAACTTCATGTCATACCTCTTTAATATTCCAAAACACCCTTCCAGACCAAATGCATGGTTTTCGACAGTCTTTGACTTGACAGGCATGTCATAGACATACACCTCCATATTTCTCCTGATCTGGTTAGCGAACATCTTGTTAACCAAGCATTGATATGTGGCCCCAACATTCTTCAATCCCAATGGCATAACTTTGTAGTAACATACGTTATGCTCAGTCATGAATCTAGTATGCTCATGGTCCGCTAGGTTCATCACGATCTGGTTATATCTAGAGTATGCGTCCATGAAAGACATGGGCTCATGACCTGCCATTGCATCTACCAACTAGTCAATCCTTGGCAACAGGAAACAATCCTTGGCACAAGCTTTGTTTAGGTTAGAGAACTTGATACAGGTTCTCCACTTCCCATTCGGCTTCGGGATCGGAAAACTAGATCGGGTATTTTGTTTCTTGGATAAACACGCATTTTAGTAACCAAGCTACTTCTTCCTCAAGGGCTTCAGCTCGGACCGTTCCCAAACGTCTCCGTTTTTGGGATTTCACAGGCACATTCTTGTCCAAATTTAAGGTGTGCATTATTATATCTAGACTGATTCCCACCATATCTTCATGCGACCAAGCGAAGACGTCCAGGTTTTTCTGTAAAAAATCAAACAGCTCCTTCTTTCTTTTGTCGTCAAGATTCTTTCCAATCTTTACGACTCTTGAAGATTCTTTGGGATCGATGTTTACTTCCTCGAGCTCTTCTATGGCTTTGAGCTCTGATCTGTCTTTGCTTACCCGCGGATCAATGTCGTCACGTTGGGCAACCACACTATCCTCTTTCTGCTGAGGTTCTGCCATCCCATGAGTAACTTCTACTTCTTGGAGCTCCTCATTTCCGTTACTTATGACCATCGCTTGCTGCCCGGGTTGTGATTTTCCCTTCATAGAAATGCTATAGCATTTCCAGGCAGCGAGCTTATCGCCTTTAACTATACATATCCCCGTAGCTTAGGAGAATTTCATTGCCAGGTGGAAGATAGAGGTTATGGCTTCAAATGCTATCAGCGCAGGTTGGCCTAAAATTGCATTGTATGCAGCTGGACAATCGATTACCACGAACTCGAGTAATTTGGAAATAGTTCGTGAATCTTCTCCCAATGTCACCACAAGTCCGATCGTCCTGATGGATGCTGACCCTTCTCCCGAAAACTTGTATAGAGTCATTGAGGTCGCCTTCAAATCAATTACGAATAACCCCATTTTTTCCAGGGTGGTCCTGAAAAGTAGATTTACAGAACTCCGTTGTCCACTAGTGTAACTACCCAAATTTGCTAATAGGGCTTAGGGCCTTGATTAGCGTGCCTAGAGGGCAATAAATGATTTAATATGTTAATATGTGAATTTATGTGAATATGCGATAGAGATGCATGTTTAGTTGAATTAAATATGCATGTGGGCCTCGCCTGGATATTAGGGGTATGTTTGTGATTTTAGCCCGTTGAGGGTATAAATGTGATAAATGCGATATGTATGTGATTTATCTGTGCAGCACGAACCGAGACAGTCCTGGGGAGCGGTTAGCCAGAAAATCACAACGGGGTTGAGAATCCGACTCAGGGTGAGTCAAGGGGTATTTTGGGTATTAGATGTATTATGGGGTTATCGGGTTATGGAAATAAATTTTCAGAGATATATTTGAGGTTAGAATGTCTAGGAGGGAATATTGGGGAAATTTACCATTTTGCCCTCGGGGACGTTTTGGTACCCCAAGCTTTGAGGTAACCCTAAAGACTTAAGTTAAATAAAACAAAACTTAGAATTGTTTAGAACATTTAGAAATCGACTCCTTCTCTCTCTCTTGAAGTGGTCTTCTTTCCTTTGGAAGCTTAAGGAAAATCTTGGTGAAGTGAGCTAGAAACTAAGGGAATTCAGCTGGGAAATCTTTGGAGCTAGAAGCCTGAGGCTTAAGGACCAAATTCAGAGACTAAGTTCAGCAAGGGTAAGCTTTAAATTACAAGGTTTTAGCTTGAAGTTTCTGTTGGTTTTTAGAATATGCATGTAGTTGGGTGAAGGATTGATCTTTGGTTTTATGAGGTTTTTGGTTTAAGTTCTTGTTAGGTTTTGCTGCTGTGATTGTCTTAAGACTTCTGTGATTAATGTTTGGAATGTTAGGTTGATTTTTAAGGATGGTTGGCTGGGTTCTAGAAGAGAATATGGAGGATTTTTCTGGGTTCGAAGGGTCGGGCCGCGGCATTGTTCTTGCTGAGCCACGGCCCTCCGAAGCATTTGGGTGGCCTGGAAGAAGGGCGGGTCGCGGCATGCCTTAGCTAGGGCTGCGGTGTGCATGCCCTATTTTGGGTGTGCTCTCGGGTTTGGGGGCAGGCTGCGGCATGGCCTCATTGGGTCGTGGCTCTTAGTGCCATTTTGTGCTTTTAAGTGTGTTTAGGCTTGGGAACTCAAAGGTTAAGGCTCGGGATGGATTTTATCACCCGGATTGATAGAATTCAAGGTCCCGGAGATTAGAGTTATGGCTCAAAGTTATTTAATGGATTGGAACTTGATGGGTGATTATTATTAATGTGTTGTGACTAGGGTTTCGGTGAGGCTCAAGTTAGGGGGACTGTGCTCAGGATATCAGTGCTCGGAAAGCTCGGGACGTAGGTAAGAAAACCACTATTCCCATAGGGCTTGTATGCAGGGTTGAGCCCATAGAGAAGCGTTGTGTAAATGTTTTATTATGCTATGAATGCAATTGTGTAAATGTTCGACAAGAGCCGAGAACGGCGCAGGCCGAGGTCGGCAGGGGCTGGGAATGGCGTTGGGCACGTTGAGTGCAAGGCTGAGTACGGAAAGAGGCCGGGAGCAGCGTTGAGCACGTGGAGTGCGAGTTGCCAGGGCGAGACCCTAAAGGATACCTGGGATATCCTCACGGTGTGGACCGCAAACCCAGGGCCTGGTAAAGTGCCTGGGATGGTTTGGTCGTATGTGTTGGGCCTATTGATGGCCTGTGTATATGCTATGTGTTTGTTATGCATATGTTTTCTGCTTGTGACGGTTTTCTTGCTAGGCTTCGGCTCACGAGTGCTCTATGGTGCAGGTAAGGGCAAGGGAAAAGTCGGCCAACCATGAGTACGGAGAGCGTGAAGCGGCACGTACATGTTTGGCCTGCCTGGCTGCCCCAGCCAGTGTGTCCGAGATGATTGTATTAAAACCTAGATTTTGTCGTCTAGTCGACTTGGTTTGTACGTATATGTTGTAAATATTTCTAAACAGTATTTTGGGATCCCAATTGTCAAATACTTTATGATTTTCAATGAATGGAACTATTTTAAAAGTTTATAACTCTGTTTGTGGCTTAATTACACTTTTTGACCTAAAATCTCGATTAGCGAGTTGAATGCACATTTTAAACTCACTTAGTAACGGCTCTAAGGTAGTAGGGTGTTACAACTAATGTTCTTTAGACACTTTGGTTTTCGAGCTGAATGGTTACAACCAGCGGATCATTATGTGGGAATTGGACGTGGCTAGCACCCTCTTCCATGAAAATTATTAGGTGCTTTTCCAATCGCTGCTGTTTCGATAACTGTTGCTCCGGGATGAACTCCATCCCGTTATGAGACTTCAGTTCGTTAATGTACCTCTTTTGGTCCCCACTGCTCGTGCCCGGCAAATTAGGTCCTTCCGCAATAGTGGTTATGTCTCCCCTACTATTAGAGGAGGTTCAACCTGTCTTTCTTGAGCCCCGACTTAGCCTACCGAAGCTTCAGGGTCTGACTGAGGGTTTTGCCCAACGGGCTGACTAGGGACTACTCGATTTCGGGTGTACTGGGCCAACGATCCAGCTCTGATGAGAGTTTCAATTTCATCCATCAACTGCCGACAGTCATCAGTGTTATGAACGATGTTGCTATTAACTGACTGAATTTTGAGGAATCTCTCTTTGCCCTCAAGTTCCTCAACGATTCCTGGAAAATGTGCTCTCGGGTGTCCGTTAGGTTAGTATAGGTAGTGTAGACAGGTTTGAATTTTTCCCCAGACTTATTTTTCTTCGTCCCGCTCTGGTCGCCCTCACCATTCCCCTTCCTTTTGTTATTCCCCCTTGGTTATTTTGGGCAACGGTTTGAGCAAATCTGTTACCACTCCAACGGGTTGGAGCAACAGAAGCTCGTGCCTCCTCCAGGTTTATCCACTCTTGAGCTTGGGCCAAGAATTCGTCTATGCTCTTAACTCCTTTTCCTTGGAGTTCCTGCCATAAGTCGCCCCCAACAAGGATTCCCATCCTCAATGCCATGAGCTTGGAACTGTCATCAACATCGCTAGCTCGTGCAACAACATTGGAAAATCTGCTTAGATATGCCTTTAGTGTCTCGCAAAGTTGCTGCTTCACGTTGGTCAAAGAATCAGCCTCAACCCGAGCTGCCTGTGAAGATCGAAATGCTTTTTTGAAATCGGAAGAAAATTTCTTCCACGAGCTTATGGAATGCCTCTTGTATTTCTTAAACCACTACCTGGCAGGCCCGACCAGAGTTCCAGGGAACATCATACACCTTAGATCGAGCCCGACATTGTGGGCCATCATCATGGTGTTAAACATTCTGAGGTGATCGGACGGATCTCCATTTCCATCAAATTTTGACATATGGGGCATCCTAAAACCCATAGGATACATTATCGCCACAATGTTTGGAGCGAAAGGCTCGAGCTCCTCGTCTGAGTCACAATCATCCTTTTCTTTTCCAGATAAAAGTCTTTTCATTTACTCTTCTATTAGAGCTAGTCTCTCGAGGGTTTGGTCCTTAATCCCTAGGTTAACTGGGGGTAGTTCAATAGCTCCTGTCCTATCGTACGCGTTTGACAGGTTATTGTCCCTCCAAGCTCGAGCTTGGTTTGGTGGGGCATTCCCATTTTCGTGTACTATGGACGGACCTCCTTCATGTCGAGTATAGCTAACACCTTCATCCCGAGCTGGATACCTTCTCTATGAGTTTATATGACCGTGCAGGTCGGGTTGCGGGTCATACCGAGGGCTTTGCGCTGAACTCAAGTGATTTCTTAGGTCGCTCTCAGACCTTACGCTATAATGACTGTTGGTCCAGTAACTTCTGTTTACGAAGCTTACAACTCCCGATTAAGATCGAGGGCCTGGATTCTCAACAAGCGTTCGTGGAGCAGAAGTATTCGCGGATGGGGGAGGAATTCTCCTACTGTCCCCAAAAGATGGAATATCTCATTGAGGATGAGGTGGTGTCGGGTTTCTTATAGGTGATGGAGGATGCCTTATGAGGCTGTAACGCCCTGGATAACCAAGACTGTTACACTGTGTACTTATAAAGGTGCAGAACTTGCTAATCAAGTCATCTAGTTAAAAAAATGTGTTTTCTAAAGTAATTAATGCGTTGGGTTAAAAGGTTTTGGTCTCAAAAGAAACTTTTCATATAATTAAACATTTAAAACATGGGATCCCAAAAGAGACAGCATTTAAAAGTCTGTTTACAAAATTTCCAGTGTACAAACAACCACTAGCCATTCTAAAGACAAAAAAGATGTTTATGGTTCTCCTGTCCCTGTCTCCCCTCAACTGTGGCGACTGAGCAGCTGTTCATGTACATTCTGCTCCCAGAGCTCTCCAAATCAGGGCTGGCCAAGCTTGCCCTTGCCTTTACCTGCACCACGAAGCACTCGTGAGCCAAGGCCCAGCAAGAAAGTGTAATATCATAACACAAGTACTGATAATAATAATAAACCCTTTAAGCATGTTTAAACATTTAGCAATCCCTAATAAACATATAACTTATTGACATAAACATTAATTCACAAGCTAACAATTAGCCATTCAACATGTCATATTCAACAATCAACCACAACAACCAGATTACACAATAAATAGGGTCGACACCCTTAGGTCGCACCCTCTATTTACCCCACTAACTCTGGCCCCGCTTAAACCGAGCTCTGTGCATAATAAGCTGTCCTCAGCTACCAGTGGCCGAGCCGTGCCCTGTGCGCTAATGTAAACTTCGGCACTCTTAGGCCGTTTGTGTACTATTTACATGGCATAATACCATCCTCTATAAAGCATACAAAACAGGGAACCCTTAGTCCCGTTATGAATCCACAACAGGGTGCAGTTTTCTTACCTTAAATTTCCAAATGCTTCGATTACGAGAGATTCCCCTTGAGCACAATTCGTCTCTTGAGCCCTAGCTTTTACCTAGTCATAACCAAGATAAGGGATTCCATTAATATTCGAATAAAGGTTTCTGAGAAAATTTCTAGCTTCCGAGACATTGAATTCCACCAAGCATGGTGGTGGAATCGATCCCGAGCACCCTAGATTAGATTCCCGCGCTTAAAACCTTCAAATAACCAAAATTCCCTTAAGGGTCATGGCCCTAAAGACCTGCACCACGGTGCGCCTCCTAAAACAGAGGCTAGGCCTCTCTGACCAAAGACATGCGTCGTGGCCTTGCCCTATGGCACCGTGGCTCTTCCCTACTACGTAGCCTCCTTTGCTCTTCTTTGTTTCGCAGGGTCGCGACACTCTAGAACAGAGCCGCGACCCAGCCCCTCATGCCCAGAAAATCCACCAATGTTAACATCCCAGCCTTGCTCAAAATCACCCTAAACCACCCTAATTCCAAAACCCATTGATCACAAAACTTCTAGCATTATTCTAGCAACATAATCCAGCAAAAAACCTAGCTTAGAAACTCATTAAAATCCCATTTTAATTTCTAAAACCTAGAAGCTCAAGAACATAAAAACCAGCCATGAAACACCAGAATTCAATTATTAGATCATAGACTCAAGCTTACCTCCACTACAGAACCAATTCTCTAAGCAAATTCTGAGCTAACTCCCAAGCTTTCTGCCTTAATTCAACCTTAAAATTAAGAACCTAAGAACCCTTAGATTTCAGCCCAAAAACCTCATAATCAACTGATCAAAAATGAAATTCAGTGCTTACCTTAGTTTCTAGTTTGATTCCCCTGGCTTCCACTGAATTAATCCTCCAAATCCTCAGCTCAAACCTCTGAATTCCCAGCCAAATCCCCTTAGTTTTCAGTGCTTTCCTTGGGAGAGAAGAAGAGAGGAGGAGAGAGAAAGGAGAGGATCGGTTCCTTAAGTTTTATCTATCTATCCTCAAGAAATTAAACCAATCCCGAGGCTCAGGGTACCGGAAACGTCCCCAAGGGCGAAATGGTAAAATTCCCCCGTATTCCCACCTAAGCTTCCTAACCTCGAATATATCTCCAATCATTTATTTCTGTAACCCGATAACCTAAATAACCATACCATACCTGAAATACCCCTTGACTTTCCCAAAGTCAAATATTAAGCCCCGTTGTGACTTTCCCGCTAACTAGCTCCCTAGGATCGCCTCAAGTCGCATGTTGTAGATTTACCCACATGATAATGTGGTTCTCACAATTATAGCATATAATCACATTTACATTCATATAATCATACAAGCATGCTTATCATATAATCATACAAGCATGCTTATCATATAATCATGCATTAAATTAATAAACACACACATAAGCCACTTATGCCCTCCTGACAAACTAATCAAGGCCCTTAAGCCATATTAGTGATTTTGGGTCGTTACAAAGGCTATCCTTGTTCCATCAGGACGGACTAGATTATTATGTCTCTGTTCTATTCCAACGTCCCTAGGACTCGGTGCCCGGTGATCCAATCGTGGTACAGAAGGATTTTTTGGAGCACTATGCCTTTGCGAGCCTGTCCCTGCTCTTCCTCGTGGATTGCCATGGACATTCCTGGGGGACTGTAAAGAAGGTACCAAACTTGGGGTTGTAGTCCTGACTGACCGACTGACATGCTGACAACCCCTGTGATGATCACTGGGTCCAGCATTCTAGTGATCTCGCCCCGTAGGCACAGAACTTGGTGTGGTGGTCCTGACAGAAAGATTTGGTTTGGATCGGTTATTCTCGTGGGACTTATGAGACCCACTTCGCCTCTTTCCGACATTAACGTCAGTTGCAAGAGGGGGTAACTGAGCCAAAGTCTCCTCAATATGCCTGTTTTCCCTAGAGAGATGGCTCCTCAGCTCCATGTTTTCCATTTTGATGGCCGCCAGATAGTCTGGATCAAGATTTGGTGGTAACGGCACCGAACTCCCAGTATCACCCTGATCCGCCGATTGCTTTCCTTGACGTTGTTGAACATCCGGTCCCCTTTCATCGGGAACGCCGGTGTGATGGGCCTCATGCCCACCGAGTCATTCTGTCTCATTATCGTGCATTGAGCGAGTGACCACCATAACAAAAAATGAACTGGGACTTGTGTAGCACTAATTCGCTCTCAATGTAAGCACCAAACTATTGACACGGTTTTTCGCCAACGAGAAATTAAGAAGTAAAAAGGGCAGATTAGTGCTTAGTAATAAATCGTAATGAAATAACAAGAACTCACTCAAAAGCACCAAAATTTTGCATGGTTCAGTGGTTAAAATCCACCTAGTCCACAAGTCAATATTATTACTGTTTCTCTCTCTATTTTGGCAGAGTTTCGGTAATACAGAATAAAATAGTCTCATTTCCTATCCAATATTCCCAATATTTATAGGGGAATTCCATGGACAGGCTTGGGTCACCATCTCAACAAAACGCGTAATTGCACAAATGGTATATAATTAATACAGATTATTCTCATTTACATTGGGATACGATCAGATAACATAATAAACACGTTCATGCTATCTTGGGTAATAAATGACATAAATATGATGCAGCTTGGTCATTATTGAACGTATAAAGAATCCCCGAGTGTCTTGGGATCCTTTAGTATGCACTATATCTGGGTCCTCTCGAGCTGAATATCTCACACGAGCTCAAGCTTGAAAGCTATCTGACTCCTAGCTCGTAGTGATCCAAGACGCCCAAATCATTAAACAAGATTTAATCATCTTACTAAATAGGCCCTTAAATATATAGTTAATAAATGCTCTAATTGTTTAGAATATCATTTACCTACCTAATAAAATTAATTATCAAATAGGTCTTGAAATTAATACTTAAAATAAATTTACCGCTTTGTTCTAGATTAATTATATGATTCATTTAATGCATATAATCAAAGATGACGTTCCTAATTCAAACATGTTTCCACTCGATATGAGATGTATGCTTGAATTAGATATATACTGTGTGGGTAATATGAATGACATGTTA
Source organism: Humulus lupulus (assembly GCF_963169125.1). Classification (NCBI taxonomy): domain Eukaryota; kingdom Viridiplantae; phylum Streptophyta; class Magnoliopsida; order Rosales; family Cannabaceae; genus Humulus; species Humulus lupulus. The sequence continues at coordinate 166,831,440 of NC_084795.1, forward strand.
TAATGCATGACAATGTTATTAAACACTTTTAATACATGCAAAAATTTAAATAAATAAATAAAAACAATCAATAAGTAAATAAATGAGAGCCTGGTGATTTGGGTAATTCTAGAAAAATTACAACACTTGTAATAATTTGCAAAATAAATAAAAATAAAACCAAGTCATCATGTAGAATCTCCATCTCCATCTTTTGGGTTTTATGCCATCTAGCCCATTTTTGAATTTTACACAGTCTTTTAAAAATATTGAACTTGGCTAATAAAAGCCCAATAGGTCACTTAGGTCCAATTTGAACTCGGGCCACTTAATTCAATATTTAATTAGAATTTTAAAATTCCAATTAACAATTTGGGAGAAGCCCACAAATTTAAGGAAACCAATAATCACTCTAGGGCACGAGAAAGGAGCCGAGAGAGTTAGAGTTTACAATTTTGGGCTTGGGTTGGTGGGGCGGCTTAAAGAGCCACCAAACCACCAACACACTAGGCAGCTAGGCGCAGTTGGGCGAGCAAGGCAACTAGAGCAGCTAGCATCAGACGCACACACGGGTGTTCAGGATGGGTCACACGAGGTGCACTAGGGGCGCGGCTGGGTACGTCTAAGGGGTGCGCAAGATGTGCCAGGGGCGCAACTTAGCGCCCCTGAGGGATGCGCATGGTGCACCAGAGGCTCTGTGTAGTACAGCCATGGGGCTAGTGCGACTGGGCAGCTAGAAGGCATGTGCGATTGGGCAGCAAGGAGGCTGGTGCAACTGGCAGTTACGTGGCAGGGGTTGGGGTTGTCAAGAGGCTCTCGGCACCATGAGGCTCGGGGCTCAAGATTTTACACTTTTGCAATTAATCATACTATTGCAGAAAATTAAGTTACGGAAAATCCTATGCCCCATATGGCTTACAATTTTGTAGATCTAGAAAAATAAGAACAATTCCTAAACCCAAAACACCATATACTTAACGACTCTTAAGAAAAAATATTCATCAAAATAAACATCCATCCATTCATCACATATTATAATAATATAAGAGTGCTTATTATACCCACACGGTAATTAATGCATGCAGAGATTAATGACCGCTCTAGTATTAATTGTTGGTAACTAGTTTACCATGTGCGCAACGGAATGCATGGGATGTTGGGCCCAGAGATTTCAAAAAAAATTATTTAAACAAACTTTAAATAATCGGATCAACTAACATGAAATACATTAATAATAGAGAAATAAAAATATGAGGATTTACCACCTGAAGAACTATCAAGAATCATTGCTATCTTTGTGTATCTCCAACGAACATCCAATCCAAAGAAATTCTTTAAAATACACAGACTTAGATCTTCCAAGATGTATCTCTACACATCAAGACGTGTGTGGGCACGTTGAGTAATGGTAGGGAAAAAAAATTATTCATAAGATATTCTCAACACATGAGATCTTAGAATATTAGGTTTGAGACGGTTTTTAGGGATATGAGAAAATAATACGATCTGTTGACGCGGTTTTTCGCCAACGAGAAATTAAGAAGTAAAAATGGCGGATTAGGGCTTAGTAATAAACCGTAATGAAATAACAAGAACTCACTCAAAAGCATCAAACTTTTACGTGGTTCAGTGGTTAAAATCCACCTAGTTTACGAGTCAATAATTATTATTGTTTCACTCTCTATTTTGGCAGTGATTCTGTAATATAGAATAAAATGGTTCCCTTTCCTGTCCAATATTCCTAGTATTTATAAGGGAATTCTATGGACAGGCTTGGGTCACCGTGTAAAAAAAATGCGTAATTACACATATGGTATATAATTAATACAGATTATTCCCATTTACATTGGGATATGATCAGATAACATAATAAACATGTTCCTGCTATCTTGGGTAATAAATGACATATCTATGATGTACCCGGGTCATTAATGAACGTATAAAGAATCCTCGAGTCTCTTGGGATCCTTTAGTATGCACTATATAGGGATCCTCTCGAGCTGAATATCTCACACGAGCTCAAGCTTGACAGCTATCTGACTCCTAGCTCGTAGTGATCCAGGATGCCCAATATCGAGTTTGTGCACCATGAACCTCAAGCTGCTCAAGTGGTTATGATTAGGTATTCTACTTGGTTATCTTTTCCACGTATTTACCTGCCAGCTGTACCTGATCTGAGTAAGTGAACTCGTGCTAAAATTAGGGTACAACACGATCTATTTTTTTCTCTGTCAAAAGTCTCATTGTGAATTATATGAAACTATTTTAATCTGATAGATTAAAAAAAATATTTAATTAAAATTTTGAAATTCAAAATTCAAAAATTCAAAATTTAAAAATTCAAAATTCAAAAATTCTAAATTCAAAAATTCTAAATTAAAATTATAAATCAATTATTAAATAATTAATTAAATAAAAAAAATATCCAAGACCCATTCTTGGACCTTGTTACATGCCAACTACAGTGCATGACTGTAGTTGGCGCGTAACACATCCCTGATTTCAGGGATGTGTTCCACCTAATTTCTTTTAATTGTTATTTAATAATTATTTATTCAAAAATATCTAAACCTGCTAACTTATTTATCAGATTAATTAAAGAATAAATATCATTTCAAATTCCAATCCAATTTGAATTATCAAAAATATATTTTCACATTATTTAAATAATTAAAGCTAATAAATTCAAAATTAATTATTTTAATTATTTAAATGCTATTTTCAAAAATATCAAAATAATTTTTGAAAAATATAATTAATTTTGAAAATTAATTAATTTGTCTCGATTACATATTTGGCCTTGAAGAACAAATTTCTTCAAAATATGTCATATTCAATTATTTATTTCATAAAACATTGTTCAAAACATATGCTCTAAACGACACTAATCCCAACATCACTAGCCCACACGGGCTAGGTCCAAACCATACATCTTGGGTCGTAACCCAAGCCCAATTTCCAATTAGATCTGACATGTGTTATAGTCTAACCTCAGATTATAACATTAAGGGTCAAAGCATGGAGAGAGGGGAGTGTTGAGTCTTCAACTAGCCCACAATAATAGCAATCTTATCCCCAATAATGGCAAAGGAAGACCACATCACCAAGGGACATGTTGGGGAGAGGGATAGCTGTAACATCCCAAATTTCCTAATAAGGCTTAGGGCCTTGATTAGGGGGCCAAGATGGCAAATTATGGAATTATATGATTATATGATATTTATGTGTATTATCATGTGATTATGTGAATAATATTATATTATGACTTGATATGCATGTTTAGGTGTATTAAATATGCATGTGGGCCCATTTTTGTTTATTTGGGAAATTTTCATAATTTGGCCCATTTTGGGCATATTTGGCATATATGTGATATATGTGTGCGACTACATTATTATATGGTTATGTTTGGGTTACTCAGCACGAGACGATCCTAGGAAGCAAGCTGGTGGGAAAGTCACAACAAGATCCATACTTGACTCGAAGTGAGTCAAGGGGTATTTTGGGTACTTAGCACATTACCGGGATATTGGGTAATGGGAATAAATATTGACTATTTTACCCCGGGGGCGTTTTTGGGACCCCGTGCATTAGGATTTGCTTGAGGTTACTTAAGCTTGAAGTAACCTATTGAAATTATAAAAGAACATTCTTTCTCTCTCCTGTTCCCTTTTCGACACCTGATCACATTTTCGATGGAAACTTGAGTTTTAGGACTCGGATTCAAGCAAGGATCAAGGCATAGCAATTCTAGGGAAGATTAGAAGCTTATTAGCCAGAGGATTTATTTAGGAAACGGCTCAATCAGAGGTAATCCAATGTAACGACCCAAACTCGCTAATAAGGCTTAAGGGCCTTGATTAGTATGCTGAGAGGGCATAAATGGGATTAGAGTGAATATTATTGACTTAAATGTGCCAATATATGATTAATGATGATTATATGATAATTAATGATATTATGTGATAATATGGAATATTTAAGTGATATATGTGAGAACCACATTATTATGTGGCCAAGTTCATAGAGCGCAACTCGAGACGATCCTTGGGTCAGATAGCGGGAAAAGTCACAACGGGACTTAAGATATGACTTTGGACTAGTCAGGGGTATTTTAGGTATCGGGTAGCTATTTGTACTATCGGGTTATGAAAATAAATATATGGATATATATTTGAGGTTAGAATGTCTAGGTGAGAATATTGGGGGATTTTACCGTTTTGGCCTCGGGGACGGTTCCGGCACCCCGAGCCTTGGGATTAACTTAATGAGTGGGACAAAAGCTAGGAAGCCTTTAGGAAAAAGATAAACCGACCTTATTTTCTTCCTTCAGTTTAGTCTTCTCTCTCAAGGAGCATTCAAGAGATACTCAAGGGGAAAAACAGGGGAAAATTCTTGAGAAGTTGGAGCTGTAGATTGCAGGGAACTCAGAGGAATTCAGGGGTAAACTCGAGGCTTAGCTCAGTGAACAATCCAGGACTAAATCAGGGCTAAGGTAAGCACCTAATTTCCTTTTCTGTGATTAGAACTTCTGGGTTTTCTTGTTGGGTTATTGAGGAGGCTGTGGTTTTATATTTGAAGGCAGAATTGAGGAGGAAACTTGGGGATTTTGCTAGGTTTTGGCTTGGTGAAGTAGTTCAGCAGAAGAGGTAAGTTTTAACCCATGATTTAAAGGTTTTAATTTGGATTTGAATGGCTGGTTTGGGTGTTTATAGCTTTTGAGTTTCAGAAATTTGAAAGAGGAGATTAGTGTATGTTAGGCTGAGTTTTCTATGGAATTATGTGGTTTAAGTCATGCCAAAGGAGTTGGGATTAATTGGTTATGAGTTGGGGAGCTTTGGGATGGTTCAAGGTGAGGTTTTGAGCTTTAAAGTGATGGGTTTTCTGGGCACGAAGGGAAGGGCCGCGGCTCTGTTCTAGAGCGATGTGGCCCTAGGATGAAGATGAGCCAAGGGGGCTCGGCCAAAGGTGAGCGCCGCGGCGCCCAAGGCAAGGGTCGCGACACGTGTCCTCTTTCAGGGGTGGTCCTTGGCTCTGTTTAAGACTAGGGCCGCAGCTAAGCTTCAAGGGCCGCAGCCCTTGGTTGTGCACATGAACTTTTGAGGGGTTTAGGCATGGGAATGTGGTCTAGTATGCTCGGGATTGATTTCACCATCGTGATTGGTGAAATTTGGATTCCCGGGAGTTAGTTTTGTAACCGAAAACCTATATTTGAGTATTAATGGAACCCTATACTTTGGTTGTGACTAGGTGATAAAGGCTTAGGCTTAGGATCGGATCGTGCTTGAGGGACGTTGCTCATAATCAATAACCGTACAAACTAAAGGTAAGAAAACTACACCCGGTTGAATATTTGAACGGGACTAAGGGCTCCCTAATATAAATGATTGAAAGAATGGTATTGTGCCATGTAAATTATAACCAACGGCCTAAGTGAGCCACGGTTAACTTGTGCAATTGGCACGGCTCGGACACTGGTATCCGAGGACAGCTTATTATGCACTGAGCTCGGTTTAAGCGGGCCGGAGTCAGTGGAATAAACAGAGGGTGCGGCCTAAGGTGTCGGCCCTAGTATTTGTGTAAATTGAATGTTGTATTTAGCTATAGATGAGATTGTTGAATATCCTAAGTGTGGTTGAAGTTGCTTGTACCTTGAAATATGCGTATATGCTATGGATTTGATAACTGAGCATGCTTACTAGAATGTCTGTTTGGGATTGCCATATATATGTTGTGTACATTGTTTTCTTGCTGGGCCTTGGCTCACGGGTGCTGCGTGGTGCAGGTAAAGGCAAAGGCAAGATCGATCAGCCTTGATTAGAGAGCTCTGCAGGGTGAATGTACATGGCAGGCTGCTCAGCCGCCACGGTTGAGGAGGTTACAGGGACAAGAGGACCAGAAACTTGTATTTTGCCTTAGTATGGCTAATGTATACTTTTAACTGTTGGGTTTTGTAAACCAGCTTTTAAACACTGATCTTTTCGGGATCCCTTCTGTAAACTGTTTATGATTTATAAAGTATATCTTTTGAGACCAAAATGTCTTTTAACCCTAGAACACTTAAACTAATGATACGTTTTTAAATTAATGACTTGATTAGAAAGTCTTGCACTTTACAAGTACACAGTGTAGCGATCTTGGCTATCCAGGGCGTTACAACTTGGTATCAGAGCGTCCTAGGTTTAAGGGTTCCTGAAGACAGGCTGGACATGTACATTCGCTGCTAGAGACAAGCTCAAATCAGGGTTCGGTAATGTGTATATGTGTTTATGTGCCTGAGTGAGCTATGAATGTTGTCATCTACTCGATTATTAGGAAGCATGAGATACTGATAGGGCCTGGCCCTTGACTGCTGTGTGAAAATATTGAGGCATGTTTATTAACATCGTCGTGCATGTAAATGAATATATGGATGATTAATTGCATATAGTGCATGAATGAATACTTGTTTTACAGTTATTGTGTAGTGAGATTGGAAGCGTGCTTATTAGCAGCCAGTGCATGAGAATGGATGCTTATATGATGGTTGTTTGAGAGTGGTTGTGTTTTACTGGTGGATCTTGGAAAAGATTTTACCCTGTCATCATGGTCTAATTGCCGAGTCGTTATTTACAGAATGACTTGGATAGCTATGCGTCCAAGAAATTCTACACGACTAGCCGGCACTAGGTCTGGGGCCGGGAATGATGACCAGGGCCAGAACCCTCCGCCAGTCCCTGAGAACTGGCAGCAGTTAATGGCTGATATGCAGGCTCGACTACAGAGTCAGGACGAGCAGATCCGTATTCTGCGACAACAGGCTCCATCAGGGAGTGCTGCCCCTATTGTACCACCTGCAGTGGTACCAGTTGTACAGCCTGGGGAGGTTGTTAACAGGTGGGAATTGTTATATGAGCGGTTCAGGAAGCAGCATCCCCCAATCTTTGAGGGTGGACCGGATCCATTGAAAGCCGAGCAGTGGCTAACTATGATTACTACAATTCTGGATTTTATGAGGATTGGGGGGTATGATAGGGTGCCCTGCGCCACTTATATGTTGAGGGAGGATGCCCGCATCTGGTGGGAAGTGGCATCGCAGACCAGGGATGTTACCACTTTGACTTGGGAAGGTTTCAAAGATTTGTTTAGCCGGAAGTATTACAATGTTGCTGTCAGAGCAACAAAGGTTAATGAGTTCGTGAGTTTGGTACAAGGCAATATGACCGTTACTGAGTATGCCCTAAAATTTGCTAGGCTTGCGAAGTTTGCACCAGATCTTGTGCCTACTGATGCTACTAGGCAAGATCGTTTTATCAGAGGGCTTAATGCCATGATAGCCCAGGATGTCAGGATCACAACGGTACCTGGAGGAACAACTTATGCCCAGGCCGTTGAGAAGGCTCTTACCGCTAAGGAAGTGGAGAATAATATATGGAGGGATAGTACAGCGAGAAGGGAGGGCTGCAGGGCGGTGCCTCCATATTCTGGGTCTGGTAGGGGCAGAGGCCCCAGTGACTTCAAGAGGAAGACTCCTGACACTTCGACCGCTCCTGGTCCTGATAGGAGGGGTTGGGGTGGTCAGGGTGGCTGTCAGGGTGGCGGTGAGGCATGGCAGACCTATCCAGAGTGTTCGAGATGTAGAAGACGCCATCTGGGTGAGTGTCGGGCCAAGGAATGCTTTGTGTGTGGGGCAGTGGGGCATCTCAGGAAAGACTACCGAGCAGTGAAGAAAGGTGAAGCGGGAAAGGTGGATAGCTTGACTCCAGCTCGAGTATTCACCTTGACTTAGGCGGAGGCCGAGGCTAGTCCCTCGGTAGTGACAGGTCAGCTTTCTAGTGCTGGCTTTCCTTTTACAGTATTGATTGATTCTGGTGCTACACATTCTTTTGTTTCTAGTAGAGTGATTGATAGACTGTGTAGACCTAGTGAGTATCGAACTGCAGGGTTTGGGACTTTGTTGCCTACAGGGGAACTGGTAGTCTCTAGGAGATGGATTAGGGCACTGCCAGTGATGATTGATAGTAGGGAACTCTCGGTGGATCTGATTGAGCTAGATAAGGAGGATTTTGATATGATTCTGGGGATGGATTGGTTGGCTAGATATGGGGTTACGATTGATTGCAGGAAGAAGATGGTTACTTTTGAGCCTGAGGGCGAGGACCCTTTTGTCTTTGTGGGTGCGGTGTCTGGACTTCGTGTACCCATGATTTCAGCACTGAAAGCCAGAGACTTGTTGCAGGGGGGATGCATAGGTTTTCTGGCTAGTGTAGTGGATGCCGCTAGAGTTATGCCGGCAGGGCCGGGAGAGACCAGATTGGTGTGTGAGTTTCTATATGTATTCCCTGAGGATCTGCCAGGGTTTCTGCCGTGCAGGGAGATTCAGTTTGAGATTGAGTTGGCACCGGGGATAGAACCAGTATCAAGGACACCATACAGAATGGCACCAGCAGAACTGAAAGAGTTGAAGATACAGTTGTAAGAACTTCTGGATTTTTGGTTTATCAGGCCTAGCTACTTTCCATGGGGCGCTCCAGTGTTGTTCGTTAAGAAGAAGGACGGGACTTTGAGGATGTGCATCGATTACAGAGAATTGAACAAGTTAACTATTAAGAATAAGTACCCTCTACCAAGGATTGATGACTTGTTCGATCAGCTGTAGGGTAAGACAGTGTTCTCAAAGATTGATTTTCGATTTGGTTATCACTAGCTGAGGATCAAAGATGAGGATATACCGAAGACGGCCTTCCGGACACGGTATGGGCATTATGAGTTCTTGGTCATGTCTTTTGGTCTGACCAATGCCCCAGCAGCTTTCATGGATCTAATGGACAGGGTGTTCGAGGACTTCTTGGACCAGTTCGTTATAGTCTTCATCGACAACATTTTGGTACACTCCAGTTCAGAAGTAGAGCATGAGCAGCATCTCCGACAGGTTTTGCAGAGGTTGAGGGAGCATTAGTTGTATGCTAAGTTTAAAAAGTGTGAGTTCTGGGCACCAGAGGTGACCTTTCTTGGACATATAGTTGGTGTAGAAGGGATTAAGGTGGATCCGTCCAAGATAGAAGCAGTTAGGGATTGGCCGAGGCCGAGGAGTGCCTCAAAAGTGCGAAGTTTCCTTGGGTTGGCTGGTTATTATAGGCGGTTCGTAGAGGGGTTCTCCAAGATTTCTTCACCAATGACAGAGTTGACATGATGAGTCTGCCTGGGGGTGTTGGTTTTTATTGATCAAATCAGAGATTATATGTAACGCCCTACTTCCTTAGAGCCGTTACTAAGTGAGTTTTTAAGACAAAACAGTGTGCAATGGACTCGCTAACCGAGGTTTTGAAACAAAAGTGTGACTAATTAAAAGTTAAGGCTGTAATCTTTGAAAATGCGTCGTTTCATTAAAACTTCTATTATTAAACATTTGGGATCCCAAAATAAGGTTTGAAAACTAATTACATCTTGAAATAAGGTTACAGTTGAGAAATCATAAAATCATAGATTATTACAGCCATTTTCGAATAAACCCCCAACCAAAGCAGTCGGGCAGACCAAACATGTACACGTCGCTTCACGCTCTCCGTACTCATGGTTGGTTGACTCAGTCATTGCCCTTACCTGCAACACAGAGCACCCGTGAGCCGAAGCCCAGCAAGAAAACTCATGCAGAACATAACATATGCAATGTATACAGTTTATCATAACAGATAATCCACAAATAAACAAGTCAATCATTAGACTAAGCAAACACGGCCATGCCGCCCCAGAAACCTTACCAAAGCCCTGGGGTATCGGTTCTCACCGCGAGGATAACTCATGTATCCCTTGGGTCCCACCCTGACTATAGCATCCCATGTGCTAGGTGTTACTTCAGGCCCCGCTGCCGTACCCGGCCTACACCGTTCTCGGCCCTTGCCATTCAATTCATCATAATCACACGTAGCATAAATCAAGCAACATTCAAACAAATGCTAATTCAATTAAATCTGCACCCTAACATGTAATGCAGTATAGGGCCACGCCCTGCAATCATCTCATCATGCAACATGCAATATAGGGCCGTGCCCCGCAATCACACTATGGGCCCACGCCCCATCCTACGGGTGTTATAGTTTTCTTACCTTTCCCTTCAATAGCTTAGATCACCTGACTCCTTGAGCACGATCCCACCCGAGCCTTAGCGCACACCTAGGCACAAACATAGGACAAAGTCAACACCGAACCCCAAGTCCGAATACCTAGCCTCGGGACCAATCCCGAGCCCCCGGAAAGTCCTAAATCCCCAAAACAAAGTGGCGGAATCAAGCCCCGAACCCTAGGTCAAAATCCCTCATCAAAACTCAAAAATTCCCCTCTGTGAACAGTGCAGCGCTACAGCGCTCTAAAGAGGGCGCTGTAGCACTACAAGCAGAACACTCCCCCCAGAACAGGGGCTAGCGCTACAGCGCCCACTGACTAGCGCTAGTTGCAGCCCAGCAGAACCAAAAATCGCATCTTGCGATTTTCTCCTCCCATTTCAACTCCAAACTTGTCCAAACCTTTTCCAAACCCAAAATCAAGCTTATACACACTCCACACTCATCCCAAGCATCCCAAGAACTCAAAGCCCAATCACATTCAACCCAAATCTCAAAATCTAACATGATGAACTCAAAAACCAGAAATTCATTCAACAACAAAGTTAAAGGCTTAGAATTCTTACCATTGATGTAATTTCGACCTTGATTCAACCCTAGGCCTCCTTAGCTTGTTCATCCTCAAAGCTTGCCCAGAAATCCCCTAAATTTCCCAACAACTCAGTTCAAAACACAGCTCAAACCAGCCAAAACCCTAAAACAGAAATCTCCAAGAACTTACCTCAAACTTCTGATGTGATCTTGCTAACCCCTAGCCAATCCTTAAGCCTAACCCAAGATCCTTGATGCTCAGCCTATCATTGCTCTCCACCAAGCTTGGCTCCAAGAAAAATGGAGGGAAAATGGTGCAAGAGTGCACAACCGAACCACCCCTCTGTTTTCCCTCTTCTTTTCCTTCTTTCCTTTTTTTTCTTTCTTTCCTTCAGCATTCACACTCTCTAACAATCCCACTCACAATATAAAGCCTTAAAAATCTATCATTAAAGGCCAAATGACCAAAATGCCCACCCTATTAAATTCTAAACCTTTAAGTCCATAAAGGGGCGTTTTAGTCATATTACCCAAATTCCCACTAATTCCTCAAGTGTCCCTAATATTTTCCCGTTGCTTCCCAACACCTGATAAACCATCAAATAAGTACTCCCCATCATCAAGGTACATCTCACTCTATCCTCTGAATTCCTGTTCATACCCCCAGGCTCGCCCCGAGCCGGGTATAAATTCCCGCTAAGACTTTCCGCTAGCCTGCTCACTGGGATCGCCTCGAGTCACAAATCACAGAAACATCCACATCACGGTGTGGTCTCAACAATCATCACATATCAATACAGTTATGCCTAACATGGCCAAAATTACAATTATGCCCTTCTAACACGATCTGGGCCTACATGCATACTAATATACATAGTCATGCATCTCAGATAAACAAATAGTCATATAACATGCTTTAAATCACAATCATGCATTTAATTTATAAATATCACACATAAATCCCGTCATGCCCTCCTGGCACGCTAATCAAGGCCCTTAAGCCTTAATAGCGAAATTGGGTCGTTACATTATACGCAGCGGAACAACAATCAAATTGTCAGTTTAATCCCAAAAGATTTCTAGATCTACTTCTTCACATGCATATATATATTGAATCAAAGACAAGAACAGAAAAATTACCTCAGGTCCTTCCTTACTGCTATCTTTTTGTATGGCTAAATCCTTGAGATCTCATACCAAGATCTTCCAAAATGTTCTCAGCACACAAAGAACGAGTGTGGGCTCGCTATACAAACAATAGGCAAAAAACTATTTATCAGATGTTCTCAACACATGAGATCTGATAAAGTTGGGACCTAGGTTTTCTGAAGAATAGTGACTTTTTTTTGTGTCACTGTTCTCTTTCTCTGAGAGAGATTTCTAGATCTTTTTCTGTCCCTGAAAAGTTACGTTCTGTAAAATTGATATCCTATATTTAATATATCCAATATATTAAAATATTTGTTATTTTAAACAATTTAAAATAATTGATCAGTTATCAAATTTTTGTTTAAATAATAATATTTTAATCATATTAAAATATCTCATTATTTATTTAATATTTAAATAACTAAAATTGTGGAACCAAGAAACTGAACACAGTCTCTTATGCGTGTAGCACTGTGGCTGTGCACTATGCTACACGTGTACCACATGCTAGTGATGGCATGCGATTTTTCTCAATTTTTATTATTATTTAAATACCAAAAATCCCAAAAATAAATTAATTCAAAATTAATTATATTTTTGTTAAATCAAATAATTAATTAATTGCACATAATTAAACAATAATTATGTTTGATACATAGAAAAATATTTTTCTTATCACATAAGTCCTTTTTGCCCATTTTTGTATTTACTTCTGTCAGTGATTGTTTGAGCCATTTCGGGGACCATGGACCTATAACATTAAGCTCCAATAAATAAACTAAATAATTAAACTCTTTAATTATAATAGTTAATTTATTAATTCTGATATTACTCCACTATAAATTCATAATTGCACTCTTTATGTTATAGATATACTTTTACAGAAATCTTTTCTTAAGTCGTCCATTGATATAACCATCTTACAATAGTTCAACCCTCTAATTAATTAGTTCATAAATTAGAATGGAAGAATTACCATTTTACCTTTCTAATTTACTTCTTATTCTTTAAGTACCATTAATTCACTAATGAATAATTAATCTATAATCTAATTATAGATTTGAGCTCAAAATCATTCAGTTCCAGAATTAACCCTTAAGGGAACTAATATACAATCCGTTAGGAAAAATTAGATTCCGTATTGTTGATACATGTTCCCAGCCATCCATGATATTAAATCTCCAAAACAAAAGTCATTAGCCTCATTCTTTGAAGAGACCTTAACGAATGAATCAAAAGATTTAATAAACATGAACAGGAGTTCATGAACACTCAGGATTTAGGTTGATCTATAAATGATCATCTGTTATGATATGAATTACAAGTCTTTATTGTTAAATGGTTTTTGGATAAAGACTTTAATTCATATCGGTCCATGTCATATATAATCATATTATATAGCGCACATTTACTGAGATGTCTTTCCACATCAATAATCTGAATCTAGATTATTTGTATCATTATGATACTCAGTAAACCGTACTTACAACTCCAATTAAAGAATTCCATAGCTTTAATTTGTTGTTGTTGACTATTTTTATTCATTCATGTGATCTTAATTCTCTCGTACTAATACAAGATCACATCCTCAATAATGAATATGGAATTTTTCTGATATTTACAAAATTATTCAAACAATAATTTAACAATCTAAATATAACAATAATAATAAACCATTGTATTTATTTATTCACAGAAAAACAAATGTATTTACATGCTTTTAGGACACACTCCTAACAGGGGGCGCGCTGCGACTCAAGGGGGGCCAAATCACAGCCCGCACCCTGAAGCCCAGGCAGAGGCTCTCTGTCGAGGGGGCAAGTCGCGACCCTCATATGTAGTTTTTCCCATATTTGGTTCTTAGTCGTGAGAACTTAACTCTAAGGGCTTGGGATCGATCCTACCACCCAGTTTGGTAGGATTCGACATCATGGAGACTAGGACTCGGTCCGAAAGTATTTATTTACTCATTTTTTATGGAGTTTTATATTATTGTTGTTACTAGGTTATCGCTAGGGGCTTGGAAATAGGATCATGCTTGAGGGTCATTTATTGGTAACCTGTGCTTGGACCAAAGGTAAGAAAACTGCACCCAGTATGTGATTCATGTGATGCATGTGATACATGTGGTTAGGGCATGACATGAATATTGAATATGGAATTGATCAGAGCTTGAGTCTCTGTAAATGTCCATGATCATAATTATGCTCGTGATTGTTGAGTAAGCATGTTGAATGCCCTATATTTGGATATTTGACATATGATATATGCATGGTTGCATTGCTTACTTGTGAGTGGCACTGACTAATTAGTCAAAAACAGCATTGGTGTTAGTACTGGTCGTGAAGTCTTGACTTATTAGTCATGATCGGCAATAGTATTGATCATTGGTCGTATGGAATTGACCTACGAGTCAAGAATGGCATTAACGTATTGAATGCAGAGCTAAAATGATTAGATCTAATCAACATGAGCATTAAATACTTGACCGATCCAATGGTCAAAGAAAACTAAAAAGCTTGTCTAGTCTAAAGGCTAGTTACTTAGAGCCAGGGCCAAAAGGCCTAGGTGACTGAAATATCACATGGCTTAGGGCGTAAAGCCCCAGAGAGTGACTCATTAGTCACCTACCTATAGAGTGACTCATTAGTCACCTACCCAGAGAGTGACTCATTAGTCACCTACCCAGAGAGTGACTCATTAGTCATCTAATCATGGTGTGGGTCTCAAGAGATAGACTCATTACTCATCTAATCAGGGCGCGGGTCCCTAGAGATAGACTCATTAGTCATCTATTTAGGGCGCAGGACCCCAGATTGACTTGACAATCATCTACATAGGGCGTAGGACCCCATAATCATTTATTTGGACTTTCCTGCATGCATGCATAGGGTTATTATTACTAGGCATGCTTATTATGATTTAGTGACATGTTATTATCTGTTTATAAGCATGTTGAGTTTTCTTGCTGAGCCTCGGCTCACGGGTGCTATGTGGTGCAGGTAAAAGCAAAAGAAAGCTGGACCAACCTTGAGTTGGAGAGCTTAGGTGATGATGTGTACATATGTGGTTTCTTGACCACCACGGCCAAGGGTTTAAAGAGGAACTAGGGTTAATCCCTATTTTGCCGCTTAGGTCGGCTGGTTGTAAATCTTTTATTGTAAATAACCTTTAAAATATATTTTTGGATCGCAATGTATATAGTAAAAATTTTAGTGAAACATTGTATCTTTGACCAAAACTTTTAACCCTAAACCATTAATCATACTTAGTTACATGATTATGGCCAAATGTCTGGGTTAGCAAGTTTAGCACTGTTTAAAATGTACAGTGCAACGGTCCCTCGGTAGTAGGGCGTTACAACTTGGTATCAGAGCGAGCCAAGGTTAAGGGTTCCTATAGATAAGCTGGGCATGTACACTCATCACTAAAGACAAGCTTACTCAGGGTATGGTAACTATTTATGTAGTTATGTGCCTAACTGCTTAAATAGAATGTAAATGCTTTACCTGCTCGCTTTACTAGGGAGCATGAGAATATGTTAGGGCTTAACCCTTGACTATTGATATGATTATATGATCACCTGCTCAGTGAATATATGAATGTGTTATTGCATGGTGGAATTGAAAGCATGGTATGTATGTTGGAAGAGCAGGGATTATGATTGATGCATGAATGTTGTGGGCATGTATTTTTGTACCGCAGTTATATGAGAATGTGATGTTGTGTGATTGTTCCTATGGGGAAGGCTTTTGAATGTTCTTATCTATTAGGAAAACTTATACAGGATCTTTATTTATTTTCATGTATATCTAATATTAAACAAGTTAATATGAGACAACCTAGAACATGTTTCTAAAATTGAATTCAAAGAGAAATAATGATAAGAATACTTACATTATATGCAGCGGAATGAGTGAGTCCTTCCTTCAGTTTCTCTAACCCTTGTATCATTTCTATCGCAGAGTATTACCAAGAAACTGAACCGTTCTTAAATTTTCTTCACAACCTTCCAAAGTATCCTTAGAATCACCTAGACTAGAGTGGGCAATTCTCAACACATGAGATAGATACAGAGAGAAGAAGAGAAAAGAACACTAAGGCTTAGAAAAGGACTTATGTTTAGAGAAAATCTAAAACCTATCAAAAAACTAGTGTCCTTCTTGTCCAGCTACTTTAAAACCTTATGGTTGATCCATAAAAATTACTTCGTCAAGCTTCCCATTAAGAAAAGTTGTCTTGACGTCCAATTTCCAGATCTCATAGTCGAAAGCGACTACTATGGATAGGAGGTTGCGTATAGACTTGAGCATGGCTACCAGACTAAAAGTTTCCTCGTCGTCCACGCCTTCTCTTTGGGATAACCCTTTGCCACTAATCGAACTTTATAAGTCTTGACATTTCCATCAACACCTCATTTCTTCTTGTAGATCCACTTGCACCCAATGGCCCTAAAGTCACTAGGTGCTTCCCAAGATCCCAGACAGAATTTGAGTACATGGACTCCATTTCTTGTTTCATGGCTTCGAGCCATAGTTCCTTTTTAGGGCTAGCCATTGCCTGTTTGAAAGACAACGAATCATCATCACTAGTGTCACCAACCAAACCATAGCGAACTAGGTTCCTAGAAACCCTCCCACTACGACAAGGCCTTGTGACTATTTTCTCAGGAACAGTGGTACTTTCTTAATTTAAATTGACTTGCGTCACTTGGACATGAAGAGTGGGAATTTCATCATCAACCTCTGTAAGTCTTGGAATCCTATCATAGCCAATGTGACCTAGTGTCAAGTGCCATAACTACGTCATATTATCGTTATCGATTTTTTGACGTTTATTGGTCCTAGGTTTAGCTACTTTGAATAAATCATTGTTTAGAGCAAGGGGTTCGTTAGGTCGCAGAATATAAAGCCTGTTTTCCAAACATGCAATACACAATTGTGATCCATTGAAGGAAATAGATATATTAGAACTTGTGAAAGTCATAACAAATTGTTCTAATTGCAAGATGGAAACTGAAATTAAATTTCTAATAAAATCCGGAATAAAAAATACATCATTTAAGATAAAAAAAAATTATTTTCGAACTTCAGACGAGCATTTCCTCTAGCTTGGACCGCAATGAACGCTCTGTTCCCAACTCTAAGCTTTAAGTCGCCTTCGTCCACTTCCTCCCATGATTCAAGAAGCTGTAAAGAGCTGCAAACATGGTTGGTAGATCCAGAATCAATAATCCAAATGGATTTATCATTCTCTAAAACACATGTTTCTAAGATAAATTATAATCAATGCTTTGTTTTTCGCTGCTATAAACTTGGGGCAATCTTGTTTCCAATTCCCCTTCTCTTTGCAGTGAAAGCAATTACCTTTACCTTTCTTGTTTTTCTTGTTCTTCCCCTTAGGCGTCTGTGCACTTGGTTTGGAACTCGTCTTTGTAGCCTTTGCAGACTTGAGGTTGTTGTTTTGTCCATCTTTCCTCTTGTTTCCAGCTTTCGAAGACGAAGCTTGGTTAGCTTCAGCCTTGGCTGGATCAGCAGCAACAATAGTAGTCTTATTTTCTCCTCCCTTACTTGGTCCACCCATGATTGACTCGAAAGTTTGATGCTCGCTCATGAGTTGTGTCAGACCATAGTTGAGTTGATCACGAACGTGCAGACATGGTCCCATCCAAGCATTCACGGTTTCATCACATATGTAAGGAGACGGTGCTATCCAAGCATTTACGGTGCCATCACGAGCATTGACGGTGCCATCATGAACGTGCGGACACAGTGCTCGTTCTGGGGATTCATCAATCATGACGAACTCGGAGTTGTGACCAATCAACTCTATGTTGATATTCAACTTCCAATTAAGGAATTTTTCTCCAGTGAGTTTCTCCATCGAAAATTGAGAAAGGATGGGAGTAGACACAAACACTACTTAACTTAAAACTACACATCATCAATAAAATAGAAATCAATCACATTTGCTCAATGAAACTCTTATTCACACAAATTTTCAAGAAATAGCACAACATATATAAAAAAATATGTAAGATATGAGAAAAAAAAATACGAAAATAACATATCTTTATTTCTTTAGGTTTTTAACTAATCTATGATATCCTTGTCCTGGTTGGCGAGAGTCAAAAATACCACTAGTTAAATAAAGTTGTAAGCTTATTTAATAATGGACACCATTATTAACAACCTACTATTCGATCAAAATAAGAAAACAAAATCTCTTATATTATGAGCTAGACCCACGGTTTCAATAATCACAAATTTAGTCCTAGTTGTCACTGTAGGGGTGAGTCTAGTAGAATTTGACCTATAATTATCTATCTTTCGAAATTTAACCTTGTCAAAATAACTAATGAACCCCTTCCATAGGGGGACGAATCAAAGCGTCTCGAGGCCCCATTAATTTATTGACTTTGTTAAACCAACGGTGGAGATCGAATATAATTCTCAAAATAAGCTCATTATAAAATTAAAATTAGTATTTTTATTATTTATTTTTAGAAAATTAATGACTGTGGTTTACCAAAAAATTGAAAAAATTAGAATTTTTAAAACCACAATCCTATAATTTCCTATTAATTCTAAAGTGTCACATTGAAACAAATTCAATTAATTTAGAATTAATTTGTTGCTAATTAATATTTAGGTTTAACTAATATAATGAACATATACAATTAAGTCCAACTCAGGTAAATTGGGCTTGTATGGAGGAGGGCTGGGTCCAGTATGTCGTTCCCACTACAAAGGCCCCCATACTTCCATACAAGGTTCAAAAGAGAGGAATTTAAACCTTCGTTTTATTAAGTGTTATAAATTGATTAGGCCCACTATAGTCGTGCAAAGCAAATGGGCCTTCACAAGTGGAACCACCCACAAGAGAGGAATTTAAACTTTACATTGTCTAATGGGCCCAAATAAAACCTATCATTTTATGAATATTTTATTTGGCAAAAAATCCATATACTAACAAACATATGGGTCACTATATGTATCTAAGCCCAATTGCAAAAATACCACATATAGTGCAAACAAACATGTTATTATATGAGCAAGTCTATGAATTTATGCAAAAATATCCCAATTAATTATCTAGAATTTATCAAAAAATTCGAATTAATTAAATTTTTACAAAAAATAAGTCAATTTAAATGAAATTTATCAACAATTAACAAAACTTAATTTAAATTTCATTTATCAACAATCAACTTAGTTTTAAGTTAATTTGAAAAATTAATTTAATTTAAATATGATTTATTAACAATTAACCAAAGTTAATTTAAATCCCATTTATAAAAAATATTTTATTAATTGGTCGAAAAAATGATATTTTTCAAAATTTAACCAATTTTAAACTTTAAAATCAATATATTAATTATTTTCAAAAATATCTTGTGTTGTCACAATAATAAGCTAATATTTTAACCATTAAAAAAAATATTAATAGTTATAACAATCCCAAAATATCTTAAAACAGTTAAACAAATTTAAATAACCATAAAAATATTTAACTAACAAATTTCAAATAATTTAAATATTAAAAACTATATAAAAAACAGATATTTATATTTTCAAATAAAGATTTAATAAAAATAACAAGTATTTAAAAGAAAATATCTTAAATATCTGATATCTTAATTCTAATATTTTAATATATTAAAATATTTAAAATTAAGTTGTTAGTCTATTTTTAAATTTGAATTTGAATCTTTGTAAAAATATCTAATTATTTAAATCTCAACCAACAAAAATATATTATTTTAAAAAATATTTTTAAATGCAAAAACAAATCTGATATTTTTGGCTTTTATTATAAATAATAAATTTTCACAATTTTATTATCTTTAATTAAAAAAAATTAAAATAAATGGGTGAACAGTACCCATCACGGGTACTGTTCACGTGTGCAGCTGGAGTGGGCGTGCGCACGCGCGGATGAGCAAGTGGACACCGAGGGTGCGCGCGCGGGTGCATGCGCACATGGGTAGCCAGGCCAAAAAAATTTGGAAAAGTTTTTTGTGCAATTTTTCAAGCTAAAACCATTTTCTTATTAATTTTTACTATGTTTTATACAAAATAAAGCATATATAAAAATTAATGACATAGAAAACACAACAAAATAACCCAAAAATTGCTAATAATCACATAAAATCAATATGCTTCATCAAAACATGAAAATCCATCCAATTATTCAAACACATCAAATAATTCTATTTTTAACATGTTCATTCATGAAAATAAAGATTACCAAAGGCTCTGAGGCCAGTTGTTTGGAAAACTTATACATGATCTTCATTTATTTTCATGTAGATCTAATATTAAACAAGTTAATATGAGACAACCTAGAATATGTTTCTAAAATTGAATTCAAAGAGAAATAATGATAAGAATACTTACATTATATGCAGTGGAATGAATGAGTCCTTCCTTTAGTTTCTCTAGCCCTTGTATCCTTTATGTCGCAGAGTATTACCAAGAAACTGAACCGATCTTTAATTTTCTTCAAAACCTTCCAAAGTATCCTTAGAATCACCTAGACTAAAGTGGGAAATTCTCAACACATGATATAGATATAGAGAGAAGAAGAGAAAAGACCAATAAGGCTTAGAAAATTACTTATGTTTAGAGAGAATCTAAAACCTATCAGAAAACCAATGTCTGTCATCTGAAATCTGACTTGTGACTTTTTTTTTCAACTCTCTCTAAGCACTCCTTTTATAGACTAAATTAGGCCATTTATTTAATTAAAAAGTCAATAAAATAATAGCCAATTAAAATCCCTAGGTCGAAATTATCATGGGCTTTAGGCCCGTGAAATTTCTCATTTGATTATAAGCTCGTTGGACTTAAAATCAAGGCTTGTATTATTTTCTACTGATTTGATTAATGAAATAATTATTTAAATCCTTTATCAAATTAATTATTTATAATTTGTACCTTGATTTAAACTTATTTATTAATTTAGATACCAATTTATCTTAATTAATAAATCTGCCCTAATTTCTCTTTTCTTCTCTATATTACATAACTCTGTGAAACTATCCAAAATTGACCTGGTCAACTTTGATAATTCTAATTGATAATTAAATCAATTAATTGAGACTATCTAGATGATTTTATCCAAGGTAGAGTGGAGACCATGGGCCTATGAAATCAAGCTCCAATAAGTTATCATAAATCTAATAAATAAATTTACTAACTTATTAATTCCTGTGACTCCACTAAAGACTCAGAATTGCACCCTTGTATTCATAGAACGCTCTATAACAAATATAGATACGTTATTAATTATCCATTGTTACAACCATAATTGTCACTCAATCCTCTATAGACGGTCTACAATGAGATGGGACTAAAATACCGTTTGACCCCTCATTGTATTTTATCCTCAAAACACTTAGTTCCTTGTAAATGATATTTCAGTAAACTAATATTAATTACTGAAATCAGATCTCTATCATTTAGCACCTTGAATCAAACTAAAAGGAAACCATCATTTCACTTCTTCATCAGAAGCTATAGATGTTTATGTCTATGATTAACACTCCCACTCAATTATACTACCAAGTTCCCAATATGTAAGTATGGGCTAGTCCATAGGGTTAGTTGGTAACGAACAAGTCAAAGAACTCAAATAAAATAATCAGTTAGAATACTAACCACTCAGAATTGAGATTGAATTGACCTATGGTCAACTATATGATATGACTAGAATAGATAATAACAGTATGTTTACTTATCCAATCTACTGTCAATATCGGTCTAGTAAGATGTAAGAAATACATCCGATCTTATCTACTTTGCTAATGTTCTGGAAAGAACATAACAATACAATGTGTAGTAGATCATATCATAGATTGGCATGTCAGTGTAAATCCTCTGCACTGACTAATCGTAGGACTAACTTATTTTTAACATATAATCATATTTATATTCCACTGTGATTACGTCACTATAAATATGATTAGCTTTATGCTCGGGATTTAATAGAAGTTTATATTAAATAAATAATCATGAAAATAAAACATGTGAGCAAAGTGATTGAAAATAAAATATGTGAGCAAAGTGATTGACCAAGTCAAAAATGAATTCTATTCTTTTATTGATAATAAATGAGATTAAAAAGAAATTGGGTTTTAATTAGGGCATAAAACCCTAACATTATCATGCTTAATGGATCAGGTTATTGACTGCAAACTGATCAGAGGTTATGTACCCAAGACATTTAATGAGACCTGGTGGTGGTTATACCGAGTGTGGGAATTACAGCCAGGGTTTGAGTTCTTCACCTGCCCCTCAGAATTTCTAGCAGGTGTTTATATATATGCATTTAAGATTGTAGAGGCAACAGGAAAATATTAGGTGTTTGAAATAACAACAAGTTCTGTCAGGGAACATCTTTTCCTTTGCTATGCTAGGAGTGGCACCAGTATTGGATCAGCCTAGGGTTGAGAACAAGTGGAAATTTCTTTGTGGAAGATTTCAGGAATATTACCCTCCAATTTTTTAGGGAGGCCTGGATCCATTAAGAGCTGAGCAATGGATGGGCATGATCAGTTCCATCCTCGATGGTATGTGGGGGGTAGGTCATGATAGGGTGATATGTGCTACATATGTATTGCGGGATGGTGCCTAGACGTGGTGGGAAGTGGTATCCCAGACACGGGATACAGTTGCGATGAACTGGAAAGAATTTAGGCAGTTGCTTAATGAAAGATGTTACTGTGATGCAATCAAGACTGCTAAGACGAATGAGTTTCTGAACCTGGTTCAGGGAAATACAACAGTAACCGAGTATGTTAATAGATTTGATGGGTTATCCAAGTTTGCTTTTGATATGATGCCAACAGATGTAGCTCAGAAGGAAAGGTTTATCTAGGGATTGAATCCCAGAATAGCTCAGGGCATTAGATATTCCCCAGTTCATGAAATCTCTACCTACACTCAGGTGGTAGGAAAGGCTCTTGGTGTTTAGAGCACAGGAAATTAGATTGAGAAGGAGAGTGCCAGAGAGCGCAGAGCTCAAACAGTGATACCTCCATTTATTGGATCGAGCAAGGACAAGGATTGGAAAGTTTACCCAAAATGCACTCAGTGTATGAGGCGTCATTTGGGAGAATGCTGAGCAAGGGCACGTTTCTTATGTGGGATAGTTGGGCATCTCAAGAGAAATTTCCCAAGGTGAAGGAAGGATGAGAAAAAAGGGGTGGATAGCTCGACTCTAGCTCAGGTGTTCACTTCGATGCAGTCAGAGACTGAGGCTGGTTCCTCAGTAGTGGCAGGTCAACTTCCTAGTTCTAATTTTTGTATTTTGCTGACTAGTTTTTGGTCTCATGTTGTTCTTTGCTTGTTGCATATAGAGAGGCATAGACTTGATATGAAAACTACATGGTTATGTTGTGATGAGAATGTGATACTCTATTGGTAATTTGAAGAGATGGGTTAGGTTATGGTGAGAAAGGACTTATAAGTTGATTTGATGGAGTTGGTTATGACTGACTTTGATATGATCTTGGATATTGATTGGTTATCCAAGTATGGGGCGATGATAGATTGCAAGGAAAGGATGGTAAGCCTTGGGTTTGAGGGTGAGAAACCCTTGTATTTGTTGGCACTATGCATAGGACCCTTATCTAGTGTGATGGATACCATTTAGGTCGTGCCAGTAAGACCAGGACAGACTAGAGTAGTCTGTGAGTTGCTAGATGTATCTCCAGGGGTTTTCCATGGTTACCTTTACACTAAAGAAATAGAATGGTGATTAGGTTGGTGCCGGGGACGAAACCAGGTCTAGGGCACTATATTGAATGATTTCAGCAGATCTGTAGGAACCAGAGGTTCAGTTATTGAGTAAGATGGTATTCTGTAGAGTTCCAGAATATTTACTTAGCTAGCTAGATTGTACTAGTAGTTAGTATTAGTTTGTAGTATGTTAGATTCCGTGGATTTTGGTTCAAGCCAGAAATTAGTCGGAAACTCATAACAACAGTTATGGATTTTATAAGTTTAACCTATAGTTTAAGAATATTAATTATAACATAAGGTTTGATTAATGTTACTGATCCTAGAAATATATTTATTATAACATAAGGTTTAGATAGAACCATTAAGACCATGACACTTGTCATGATCATGATTATTAAGGAATTAAGTATTTTATATGAAGAGTTTTAATAAAAGAAAGATCTAGAAGCTCTAGAACCTTCCAGAAACTATTACGATCATATTATGAATCAATCAAAACTGTTACTCAATTCAAAATATGCTGAAAAAGTGTAAATACGTGTTTGATATATCAACGTATGCTGATATATCGCAGATTAGGGGTCGATATATCGCCTACGAAAGATACGGAAAACACGTCAACTTTGCACGAAAGTTCGAATGGGGCTCGGGATTAGGGTGGAGCCGATATATCGCCCAAGGTAGGCGATATATCACCCCTGGTGATGTATTTTTGAATTTTGAGGATTTTTAAATTTAAAAATAGCCTTAACCACTTAGACCTGCCTTTGAACGATTTTGACCGAGTTCTGGGCGTCTGTTGAACGAAAATTCAAATCTTCTTCATTTTATAATCATTTATTTATTCAAATTAAAAGGGGTTAGTTTCACTCCTTGAACTCTAAAAATATGACCTAGTACTCAGTCATTTTCTTCATTCTTCAAGTAGTCTTCAGAGCCTCCAAGTTGCTAGTGTTACTATAGAGAGAAACACTTGGGTTTTAGGTTAACGCTTTATCATTCCAAGCTTTTCTAAACACTTGGGAAGTGAGATATAGTGTGATTTTGGTATTGAGGTTTAGATCATCCATAAGATCATTCAAGGTATTCTTATTCCTAAGTTCAGTTCTTTATGATTCTATAGTTTTCTTTTATTTAGATCCTAACTCTTGTTTATGATTCTTGATTAGGTATTTAAATTTCTTGAAACTTAGGGTTCTTCTTGGTAAGTTTCTTCTTGATGGTTTAGTTCTCATTTCATATTTATTCTTTAGAGATACTCATCATTTTTACTGTTGGTTTATAGGAGTATTCTAATCCCGTTCTTGTTACAAATATCCCGACTGTTGGTGCTTTTATGTTTATGTTATTATATGTTTTACGTTATGATATGTATATTTATGTATGAATATTTTTTTTAGTCTTTGAGGCTTAGAGTTGCTTAGCCAGCAAACCCCAATGTTTTTATGTTACTTGGGGCTTATAGTTGCTTAGCTAGCAAACCCCAATATTTTATGTCGCTTGGGGCTTATAGTTGCTTAGATAGCAAACCCCAAGATTATTTATCATTTTCATGGTTTAGAGTTATGATTTACCATACCTCGACTAGTAGAAGACCTAGATGGGTTATCATATACTACTGTTGACCCACGATTTAGCCAACTGACACGGAGTCACAATATGAATGATATAGACGAATATGTATAGATAATAACGTAATGACAAAAGTAAAGAAAACACAGTAATTTATAGTGGTTCGGCCCCAGGATCTGGTAATGACCTACGTCCACTTAGAATGATATTGATATGGGACCAAAAGTGTGATCAAAGAACTTGGGTTCAATGAGTTTCAACACTCCTCATAAACAATACAAGTTTTTCT
This sequence comes from Humulus lupulus, assembly GCF_963169125.1. Taxonomy (NCBI): domain Eukaryota; kingdom Viridiplantae; phylum Streptophyta; class Magnoliopsida; order Rosales; family Cannabaceae; genus Humulus; species Humulus lupulus. The sequence goes on from NC_084795.1 coordinate 166,856,807, forward strand.
CAGATAATTTCTATAATCTCTATGATTTCTGGGCCCCAAAAGTCCCTTCCCATGAGCCATCTCTTGCTTTTTATAGGCTCATGGAGGGTTGCCCAATATTGTTACAGATATTATCCCCTGAATCATGGGATATTCAGAAGATTGCATGAAATAAATTCGGGATACATAAGATCTTTCCATAAATGTTTTTTTGCCAGCGGAACCACCGACCAGTCTGGTCGTGGTAAAGACAGGTCTGTCCTGCTTCTGGTGTGTCTCCTGGTCGATACTCTAGCAGACGCTCCAGGTGTCAGCCACGTGTCAAGAGATTATTCGCCACGTCACAAACGCTAATTCATTGGATAACATTTGCCCCCCAAAGTTTATTTACCACGAACAGTAAATAAACTTTGAACGAACGACCCTTCGGTAGCCCCTCCTGACGTGTCAGAGCCCTTCGTGTGTTCTTGAAAAAAGCAAACCACTCCTGTCTAATCAAGGCTTTTCAGTTTCCCAGAAACAATTATGACGGCCATTACGCTTCCCCATACTTCGAAAATGGAAAACTAATGATCACGCCTTTTGAACACCAAAGACAAACTTATATAAGGTTACTTGAGGAACTTCTTTCCTTTTTACGCACGTCATCTCTTTGTCGAAAAACCCTAAAAACCAGAGCTTTACTCTCTCAGGCGAACCTTCCTTTGCGCTGTAGGATCAGACGGTGGGCTCATTGACTCCCGAAACTCTCACTTCCATCTTCACGACCACTTTCCTTGGTAAGTTACTCTGAAACTCCATGCTTCTAACCTTTCGTGGTGCATGCTTTTAAACGGTGTACTGTTTGAATCTCTTGGTTTCTGATTTTTTTGAACGCCTGTATATAAGATGTTTTTTGTAGGCAAAGTAGGCTTTTGAGTAGGTTTAAAACCCAGGATTAGTGCCTTTTAGGACGTAGGATCGAAGTAGCATTTCGATTTTTTAAACCAGTTGGAAATAATTTCTTCCCGTTGTGAGGGGAGTCGAAAAAGCTTTTCAGAAAAACTTTTCACTTTCACCCTTTTGGTCCGTTTTTTAAACTGTTTGCGCAGAGAGACTTAGTTAGAATGCTGTTATATAAAGGCTTACCTTTTATACTCGACCAGCATTACTTTAAGAATCTCCTAGATTCCTCTGACCTCGCCTCCCCATTCTTCTGTTTGCAGATTTTGATGCCAGATTTGTGGGGAGGTGAGAGACCCATTGACGACGATCTCCTCGCCCAACTGCTCGAAGGAGAAGAACAACCAGCCGATCGCATCCATCAGATACCTTTCTCACGAGCCTCTTCTAGACCGCACCCTTCTCCTACAATGGCCCGTTCAAAATCCTCTGGCAAGAAAAGGCCCGAATCTGAAAGTAACCCTTCTTCTGCCCAGCCTGATTCGCAGGCGGGGGCTCCCTCGACCAGTGGTCGAGAGAATCTTGTACCTGACCCCAATATCCAAACTAGGGCTCGTCCTCGTCATCGCAATCCGCCTGATGTCGAGTGGTACACTCCTCCAGCCAGTTCGATGACCCTTCGGATGGTCGTGAACTGCTTCAGAAAATACCCCCTAACGGGGGTAACCATTACACGTCCTATTGCGGAGCAGAGGGCTAACCGCCCAGGAGGAGCAAACAGTGCCTGGTCTCGGTATCACATTGAAGCGGGGGCTTATCTCCCTCTTCATCCTTTCTTTGTGGGGGTGGCCAATTATTTCGGCGTCGCTCCCTTTCAAATAACCCCTAACGGATATAGGATGTTGGCTGCACTCTACGTCCTGTACAAACTTAACAAATGGCCAGAACCTTCACCTCATGAGGTTAACTACCTCTTTGACCTCAAGTCCAATCCCCAACACAACGGGACGGGCTTTTTTCACTTCTGCCATCAGGAAACTGGCCAGACGTTTTTGAGTGGCACCACCCACATATCAAACGTGGGACATTACAACAAGGAGTACTTCTTTACTCCGGATATATCCAGTGACAACTTGGCTTTCGCGAGAGGAGGTACAAATTTGTCTTTCCCCTGGTCGATACTTTATCATATAGTATTTCCTATCGTCATTTCTCAAACTCGATCTGCTTTTCAGGCCCCTGGTTGCGCCCGACCCCAACACCAGACATGGTGTCGAGGTCTGATACTCTGGCCAAGATGTCCGCCGCAACCAAATGTGTCAAGACCTTGACACTAGAAAAGAATTTGAGGTCATCTGGCCTTCTGGCTCCTCGCCATGACAATAGAGGGTCCGAAACGGACGAACCCACTGCTGGGGGGGTTCCCGAGCAGCAACTTCCTGTGCCCTCTCCAAGGAGGAGGCCAACAGGAGTTACGATCAGGGAACCCACGGGCAGCCCTTCTGCAGAAAGGCCTTCTGCTCCCCAAGGCAAGGGGAAAGAAAAGGCCCCAGAACCAGTTGTTGACTTGGAAGAGTCTTCTGATGACAATGGTAACGTTATTTCGCTTTTAAATGGTCTGCCAATCCCCTGTCACATGTTTGACGGGGATGGCAACTTTACATATGCTCCAAATCTAGGGCCAAACTTCTTCATGCCAGAAAATGAGTATATGATTAATAGAGTCAATAGTATAGCGACTAGTAGTTGTAGCTCGGGTATTCACTTTATTATCTTCTTTCTGTTGTATTACTTACTTTCACCTTTTTCTTCCCTTACTAACCTCTTATGTTTATTTTCATGCAGGTATGTCGACTCCCAATATCTTTGACATGTACTAGGCCGAAGAGGAAGAGGAAGTCCCTCAACTTCAGCGGAGGTCAAAGAAACGAAGTGGTGAAACCAGTCGAGGCCCTTCAGCCAAGAAGAGTCGACCAGAAGACCTTCCTCAGGGCTCACCAACCATGCAAAGTCCTGTGCCAACTGGGCGAACTCCTACCCCTCCTCCAGCTCCTTCTGAACAGCAAAACACCCCTGCTCGGTCCAACCCTCCACCTGTGCCTGCTAGGGAGCATCTTTCTTGCGAAGAGGCTCATGAGGCCAGGCTCGTGAGCCATACCATTCGATCCGCTAAGGATCGAATTGAACGCATTGGCAGAGGTGAGCGTGTTGGGGCCGCCATGATCCAAGCTGTAGAGCTACCAGTCGACCAGATCCTGAACAGGACTCTGAACGAGATCTCCAGCGTAAGTATTTCTTTGCTCCTCGAGTCTTTGTTTTTTCAATTCTCGTGATAAGTCTTGACTTCTTTTTCTTTCGTTTACAGGCCTTACTTTCTGCCATTACTGCTCGTACCCGAGCCCAGGCCTACTTTGAGCAGATTGAGGCTAAAGTTCTCGAGAAACATCAGGTGAAGGCGGCTAAGGAGCTTTCGGCTGCTGAGGCTAAACATGCTAAGGAGTTGGAGACGGTGGCCCGAGAGAGGGATGCAGCGGTGACCAAACTGTCCGCGGCTGAAGCTGCAAAAGATGCAGCGGTTAAGCTGAGGGAAGAGTACCGGTCGTACAACAAAACTCATCTCCGCGAGATCAAGCATCTGGAGGGGGTAGTCAAGTCTAAGGACGAGACTATTGCCACTCTCGAGGGCAAGGTGCAGCAGTCGGAGCTTGACAACTCCAAGAATTTGGAAAAGTACAAGAGGACGACACTCCGATGTTTCTATAACTTCTGGAAACACAATCAGGGTGCTGACTTTAGCTACCTTTCAAAGGAAGTCAGAGTTGCGGAGTTGGCTCGGTGCGCTGCTCAACTGGCTGAAGAGGAGGCAAGAGCCGCGATTCCAGCAACCCCAAGCGTCGTTGGTTTGGACGAAGAAACCATCGAGGAAGAGACTGACCAGGTTGTTGCCCAGGATCCTCCTGCCCCCCATGCCTCTTAATTTATTTAACTGTCTTTCTTTCTTTTGGAACATGCGACCCACAGGTCGCAATGTAAAGACAATAATTTCTTTTTAAACTTTGCTGCACAGGCAGTAAATCTTTTTTTTTGAACAATTACATCCAAGCAGCAATGCTTGCGGTGTAAAAGCTTAACTCTTGGTGTTATAATATTTTTACTTATTATAACGTTTTTCCGTATGACCGAACTTAGCATAGTACTTTGTCATGATTTATCAAAACATATATTTTGAAAAAATACTCTAAGTACTTGAAGCATGCTTTCACTCATTTTGTTCATGTGTTTACATACCTAGAGAGTATGCTTTGCTATCGATGTGCCTTATATGGCCCCTAAGTGATCGAGGAGCTTTAGGTCCTTGGTCACTTGCCTTGACCATGGCCTGTTCGAACATTCCTGTTCGTGCGGAAAAATGATACTTGTAATACAGCAAAACAACACACGTAGTGAACAAATATTTGTAAATGTAAATTCACAAAGGTTGGCAAGAACGACTGGCTGAGCACAGTCCCTTATAATTTCGTATTAAAAATGGACTAATCATGTCTTTACGAATGATTCTGAAACAGAATCTTACATATACGAGCAGTTAGCCATACACCGTGGCTAACCCTCTTTGCAAAACTTGTAAAAATTAATAGAAGAATTTGAACAAGCCAGTCCTTTAAGAAGGGCTGTTTATTGGTAATATTTGCGCAGGTGTTCTCCATTCCAGTAACGTGGAACGAGATCTCCGTTTAAGCGTGCAAGTTTGTAGGTGCCTGGGTGAAGGACTTCTTCAATCTGGTAAGGTCCTTCCCAGTTAGGTCCGAGCACGCCAGCAGTGGGGTCGCGAGTATTCAAGAAAACTCGTCGTAACACCAAGTCTCCGACGTTGAATCTTCTTTCTTTAACTTTGGAGTTAAAGTACCGGGCGACTTTTTGCTGATAAGCAGCCACTCGGAGTTGAGATTTTTCTCGTATCTCATCAATTGAGTCTAAGGACTCCAGCATTAGCTGGCTATTTTGCTCTTGATCGTACGTTAAACGCCGATGTGAGGGGGGATTTATCTCGACGGGTAACATGGCCTCATACCCATAAGCTAAGGAAAATGGGGTACGCCCTGTGGCTGTTCGATGAGATGTTCTATACGACTAGAGGACTTCCGGTAGTTGTTCTGGCCATGCTCCTTTCGCTTCTTCAAGTCTTTTCTTCAGGGTGTCCTTGAGGGTTTTGTTTACAGCTTCGACTTGCCCATTCGCTTGGGGGTGTGCGACTGAAGAAAAGCTCTTAATTACCCCATGCCTTTCGCAGAAATCGGTGAACAGGTCGCTGTCAAATTGGGTTCCGTTGTCTGATACTATTTTTCTGGGCAAACCATACCGGCACACGATGTTCTTGATGACAAAGTCGAGAACTTTCTTGGTTGTGATGGTTGCGAGTGGTTCAGCTTCGACCCATTTTGTGAAGTAATCAACTGCCACAACTGCGTACTTTACTCCTCCTTTTCCTGTTGGCAGGGATCCAATTAAGTCTATTCCCCATATTGCGAAAGGCCACGGGCTCTGCATCTGCTTTAGCTCGTTTGGAGCTGCTCGTGGGATTTTGGAGAACCTCTGACATTTGTCACACCTTCGTACGTACTCCATTGAATCCTCATTCATCGTTGGCCAAAAATAGCCCTGTCGGAGAATCTTTTTCGCCAAACTCTGCCCCCCAGCGTGATCTCCGCAGAAGCCTTCATGTACTTCTTTCATGAGTTCCTTAGCTTTTTCTGATGTGATACACCTGAGCAGTGGCATTGAGTATCCTCTTCGGTACATAACACCGTCGAGCAGTATGTACCTAGCAGCTTGTCTTTGCAGAGTTCTGGCCTTGTTTCTATCTGCTGGCAATGTCCCATTTGTCAGATACTCCAGGTAAGGCGCCATCCATGTATCTTCTACTCGAATTTCCATGCTGGCTTTGGCCGCATCAATGCTTGGTTCACTTAATCTCTCTACTGGGACTATGTTCAAGGTGTCAGCATCTTTAGCACTTGCAAGTTTGGCCAAGGCGTCTGCATTCGAATTTTGGTCTCGCGGAATTTGCTGGAGGGTGTATTTTGTAAACTGTGCTAGCAAATCTTTTGTTTTGTTAAGGTAGGCCATCATTTTTAACCCTCGCGCTTGATATTCTCCCAGGACTTGATTTACGACCAGCTGAGAGTCGCTGAAAATATCGAGCGCTTTTATGTTCATATCCCTGGCCATTCTCAGTCCAGCGAGGAGTGCTTCGTATTCCGCTTCATTGTTTGACGCTGCGAAGTCAAATCTGATTGCGCAGTGAAATCGATGCCCATCGGGCATTATCAATATCACTCCCGCTCCAGCGTGAGATTCATTAGATGATCCATCTGTGAATAGTTTCCACGAAGGAGTCTTGTCTTGAGGCATGGGCGCCTCAGGCTTTTCGCACAACTCGTTGCTGGGGAGTTCGGTGAACTCCGCAATAAAATCGGCTAAGGCTTGCCCTTTTATTGCTGCTCGCGATGAATAAGTCACGTCGAACTGTCCTAATTCGACCGCCCATTTTAACAGTCGTCCAGCCGCCTCAGCTTTTTGGAGGACTTGCCGAAGGGGCTGGTCGGTCAGAACCGTGATAGGATGGGCTTGGAAGTACGGTCGCAACTTTCGGGAGGCTAGAATTAGGCAATATGCTAATCTTTCGATCGGTGGATATTTCAACTCTGCACCGATAAGCCTTTTGCTGACGTAGTAAACAGCTTTCTGCACGCCTTCTTCCTCCCGTATCAGTACCGCACTAGTAGCAACTTCGGTAATCGCCAGATAAATATACAAAGTCTCTCCTTCGATTGGTTTTGATAGGATGGGAGGTTGTGACATATGAGCCTTTATTGTCTGGAATGCTTGCTCGCAGTCTTCTGTCCATTCAAACTTCTTATTTCCCCTAAGTAGATTGAAGAATGGAACGCACTTGTCAGTTGATTTTGAGATGAACCTACTAAGGGCAGCTATCCTTCCGGTCAGGCTTTGGACATCCTTGATCTTTTCTGGCGACTTCATATCGATCAGGGCTTTTATCTTGTCGGGGTTGGCCTCGATTCCCCTAGAATTCACTATAAACCCTAAAAACTTTCCTGACCCGACTCCAAAGGAACATTTGAGGGGATTCAACTTCATATGGTACTTGTTTAACACGTCAAAGCACCTTCGCAAATCCCTCACATGTCCTTCAGCCTTCTTGGACTTTACCAGCATGTCATCCACGTATACCTCCATGTTTACTCCGATCAGTTCCTTGAACATGTGGTTGACTAGTCGTTGGTAAGTTGCACCTGCGTTTTTTAGTCCAAAAGGCATCACCTTGTAACAATATAAGCCCGTATCGGTCCGAAAGCTTGTATGATCCTCATCAGGGGGGTGCATGCTGATCTGATTGTAGCCTGAATATGCATCCATGAACGAAAGGATCTCATGCCCAGCAGTTGCATCGACTAGCTGGTCGATCCTCGGGAGTGGGAAGCAGTCTTTTGGGTAGGCTTTATTGAGGTCTGTAAAATCCACACAGGTCCGCCATTTGCCGTTAGGCTTGGGGACCAACACCGGATTGGAGACCCATGATGGATAAAACGCCACCCTGATGAACCCATTCTCTTTAAGTCTTTCGACTTCTTCTTTCAAGGCTCTTGATCTGTCTTTATCGAGCAGCCTTCTTTTCTGTTGCACCGGTGGAAAGACTTTGTTTATGTTCAGGACATGGCTGATCACTGTAGGATCTATTCCGACCATGTCTTTATGTGACCAGGCGAAAACTCCCTGGTTCTCTTGCAAGAATTCCACCAGCGCCTGCTTTGCGGTAGGTTCTAAATTCTTCCCAACCCTTACGATTCGGGTCGGGTCTTTTTTATCGAGCTGGACCTCCTCCAGGTCCTCGACGGGTCCAACATTTTCTTCAAAATCCCCAAAGCGAGGATCCAAATCTATATCCTCACTTTGGGCAACACCCTATTTGGTGACTTTTCCACCTGATTGGGTTTGTCTGTCTTCCGTCATCTGGAATCGTTCTGGAGTAGCGCTCCTCGATGCTCCACTTTTTGCCTGTGTGATCGAGGTGTTATAGCACTCCCTAGCTTCCCTTTGGTTTCCCAAAATGCATCCTACCCCTGCGTCCGTTGGGAATTTCATGGCTAGATGCCACATGGAGATAATGGCCCTCAGTTCAACCAGTATGGGTCTTCCAATAACGGCGTTATACGCTGAAGGACAATCGACCACTACAAAAGTGGTGAGTAATGTCCTTGAGGCAGGCGCTATACCCGTTGTCACTGGGAGTTTGATCATTCCGGCTGGTGCGAGTCCTTCTCCAGAGAAGCCGTATATGGTTTGATTGCAGGGCTCCAAGTCCTTCACGGACAGCTTCATGCGTTCCAGCGTTGATTTATACAGGATGTTCACTGAACTTCCTGTATCAACCAGTACTCTTTTTACCATCATATTGGCCATTTGGATGTCCACGACCAGCGGATCGGAATGTGGGAACCGGACGTGTTGGGCATCGCCCTCAGAGAAGGTTATCCCGCACTCCTCTGAGCGGGCCTTTTTCGGCGCTCGGTCCTCCACAGTCATCATCTCGATGTCCTGGTCGTGGCGTAGAGTTCGAGCATATCGTTCTCTAGCCTTTCCGCTATTCCCTGCAAGGTGCGGGCCTCCACAGATGGTTAAGAGTGTTCCGGCTACGGGGGCACGCTGTAATGGTTGCGAGCGTTGGCGTGTGGACGTCTGCTCGTTGCCACCTGGAGCTTCTCGTTGGGAAGTTCCTGAGGCCCGTACGTACCTTCTCAAGTGTCCTTGTCTAATGAGGAACTCGATTTCATCTTTTAGCTGGTTGCATTCATTAGTGTCATGTCCATAGTCGTTATGGTAACGACAGAATTTGGTATTGTCTCTTTTTGAAATGTCTTTTCGAATGGGCCCAGGTTTCTTGTAGGGCACACTAGAGCTTGTAGCCTGGTAAACCTCTCCTCGAGACTCAACGAGGGCAGTGTAGTTAGTGAACCTAGGTTCATAACGATTACCCTTGGCTCGTTTATTGTCGGAGGTGGAAGGCTCATTGTGTGGCCGTTTCCCACCATTCTTGCCATTACCATTGCCGTTTCCGTTTCCCTTGCCGTTGCCATTTGGTTTGGTGCCATTGGCGGCTTTGGCGGGTTCGGCAGCCTTCTTACCCTTGTTCGAGGGTTTTCCATCATCGGCAATGGCTTCTTCGAGCTTGATATACCGATCAGCTCGATCTAAGAACTCCTGGGTGGTTTTAACCCCATCCTTACGAAGACTTTTCCATAGGGGCGAACGGCGCCTTACTCCCGCGGTTATAGCCATCATTTTTCCTTCGTCCCCGACTGTCTTTGCTCCGGCTGCCGCTCGCATAAAGCGCTGGATGTAATCCTTCAGTGATTCTCCATCCTGCTGGCGAATCTCGACCAGTTGGTTTGCTTCGGTCGTGTGGACACGGCCTGCGTAGAACTGTCCGTAGAACTCCCTTACGAACATTTCCCAGGAAACTATGCTGGCAGGTGGGAACTTAAAGAACCATTCCTGCGCGGCTTCAGAAAGTGTTGCAGGAAAGATCCTGCACCGAGCGTCTTCGGACACCTTCTGAATGTCCATCTGGATTTCAAACTTATTCACATGCGAGAGGGGATCCCCGTATCCATCAAAGTTTGGGAGCGTAGGCATCTTGAACTTGTCGGGAGTTTCTGCGTTGGCTATTCTTTGGATAAATGGAGTGCCTTTTCTTCTATCGTGGTCGATGTAAGAGGTCCTTCCTCCGACCAGCTGTTGCACAGCCTGATTTAGTGCGTCTATCTGGGCTTGCAACGCTGTAGGAATAGCTACGGTCTCTGCTGCTGGGGGGATGTTCTCACCATGCTTCTCTCGACGATCATTGAGTATGTCTCTTAGATCTTCCTCTCTTCTCTGTTGCTCGCTACCTCCGAGCCGGTTGAAGACATTATTTTGCCTGGGTTGCCCCCCAGCATCGTGTCTATTTGGTTGATCATCTTGAGGTATTTGGCTCCTGCTCTTGCCTCTATTTCCGTTCCTCCCATCAGCATTGTCCTTGCCTGAGTCAGCCTCGTTGTAGCCGTGGCCATCTTTGAACTTTGACTGGCTGTGGTAAGACTGGTTGTTCCCTCTATTCCCGTCTCTGGCAGAAACACCCCGAGCGTTAGAGGGTGGCCTGCGCTGGTCGCGATGTCCCCGCGCATTATCATGCCGTTGGGATCCACGGACCGCAGAGCCTAACTCCGAGTCTCTCCTATTACCAGGAGGGTGGTGACCCCTGTTCGCTTGGTGTGGCCCATCATTCTCGCGGCGTCTAGGACTACGAGGCTGTCGCTCGGCTCTATTCTGCCTTTGTTGCGGGGGATTACCTCGAGCAGCGTGGGATGGTGGATCTGCCTCGAGGTCCAGTGGGACGTCGTCATGGGGCATCTGGGGCTGTTCAGGCCTTTGCGGACTTGAAGGATGGACTGGTGGGCTAGGATTGGGACCTCCTTGGGGTGGCCCAGTTTCAGGTTGATTAGGCTGCGAGGCAGGCGCGGCCTAATTTCTGGCCAACTGCAAGGCCGCTTCAAGGGCTGCCATGGCCTCAGTCTGGCGGCGATCCACCTCTGCTTGTCTCTCGCTTAACTCCGCCCGCTGACGATCAAGTTCCTGCTGCTGCCTCGCCATAGCTTCTACCGCAGTCTCTTGATTGGCTCTCAGACTAGCCAACTCTTCCTGCAACGTGCCCAAGGTGCTCCTCAAAGTCGCATCGTCCATTTCCTCCTCTTCAAAATCTAGCTGCGGCTCATCTTCCGCCATGCTTGCAGGGGGAGGAGGAGGTGGCGGATTCGACGGTGCAGCGACGGCGGTCTGAGCAGCTTTCTTCCCTGCTTTCGCCATTAGTTTTATCAACAATGATGAATCGTCCTCTCAATGAAAGCACCAGAATGTTGACCCACGATTTAGCCAACTAACACGGAGTCACAATATGAATGATATAGACGAATATGTATAGATAATAACATAATGACAAAAGTAAAGAAAACATAGTAATTTATAGTGGTTCGGCCCCAGGATCTGGTAATGACCTACATCCACTTAGAATGATATTGATATGGGACCAAAAGTGTGATCAAAGAACTTGGGTTCAATGAGTTTCAACACTCCTCATAAACAATACAAGTTTTTCTCAGATAATTTCTATAATCTCTATGATTTCTGGGCCCCAAAAGTCCCTTCCCATGAGCCATCTCTTGCTTTTTATAGGCTCATGGAGGGTTGCCCAATATTGTTCCAGATATTATCCCCTGAATCATGGGATATTCAGAAGATTGCATGAAATAAATTCGGGATACATAAGATCTTTCCATAAATGTTGTTTTGCCAGCGGAACCACCGACCAGTCTGGTCGTGGTAAAGACAGGTCTGTCCTGCTTCTGGTGTGTCTCCTGGTCGATACTCTAGCAGACGCTCCAGGTGTCAGCCACGTGTCAAGAGATTATTCGCCACGTCACAAACGCTAATTCATTGGATAATAACTACCATGTGCTCTAACCTAACCTACCTCGATTAGTAGACAGAGGACCTAGATGGTTTATCACATGCCATGTTAATAAGTTAATGGCCATTAATATTGTAGTCCTATATGATATATGTTTTTATAGTCATATGTCTTATGTTTATGATATAGTCTTATGTTTATGATATATGATTGTTAGTAGATTTTCCTTGCTGGGTATTTTTTTAGCTTGATGCAGGAAGATGAATATGGAAGGCGAAAGGATTTTTGGCAGCTTGGCTTGTGTGTTAAGGATGAATGGATTCAATTGACTGCGTGTTGATCGAGGATGATGTTAATTTTTAGTTTTTTTAATTATGTTTCTTTTGTAATTCCGCACTTAGTTTTTGAACAATTGAATTAAAGTTTATGTTTTATGTTTTATAAACAATGGGATCCCATACCATATTTATCACATTTTATAGTTTTATATTATCTTTTATTTGATACAATATTTTGAGATTTTAATAAAGACGTGTTATTTATTATGTTTGTATCAAAATAGTAGTAGCTATGTCTAGTAGTTTTAATGGTCCAAGGTCTTAGAAATAGTTGGATCATTATAGTTGGTATCAGAGCAATGGTTCATATGCATGAAGTTCTCCTTGATACACACGCTCAAGCTTCGAATCTAACCACTAATGTAAGTGTTTACGTTATAGTTATTATGTTTATGTTATTAGCTAACGTTTTAGCCCTTATGTTTTCAGTTAAGAATGGATGGAGTTTTGACCTATGAGGATATCCGAGCCATTAAGGTGTTAAAAAGGATTAGAGAGCCAAGGAATATTGTAGGAGTATTAGAAAGAATCACTCGGAGATTACTCTTATTCCACAAGGAGATAGTTCACCTCCAAACTACTAAGCAAATCATGATGAGAGCTACGGAGCAATATGTTTTAGTGAGTAGGCTTTTTAAAGATTATCCTTCTGTAATTTCAGCTTTAGAAGAAATATGGGAGACTATAGATGATGAAGATGAATTACTAGTAGCCATGAGATATTATATTCTCATACTTAGGTTCACCTCTAAGATGGAATTCCAATTCACTAATGAACAAAAACATAGAATCTTTACAAATCTTCCCCGAGGAAATTTTGAGGCTCAAGATAATGATGATTATGAGGAGATAGATGATGATATGTTAGATGAAGGGTCAGATGTAGAAGATCCTGATTTTTAGATTTTTTTTTTTTTATCTATTATCTTTGCATTTATGATTGTACTTAGTGAAAATATTTTTCCAAATGAATATTATTGTTATTTTTTTTAACATGTATGAGTTTGATTTTTTTTTATAATCATAATAAATTTAAATAAATAAATAATGACTGAGTTCGGTGAGGGTGGATACAAATCAATAGACCAAGTTCTATATTGGGAGTTTAGGGGGCCATAGTAGTGGGAACGATTTTACTGATCCCATCCCTCCCTCAATATGGTTAACTTTGGAACAACGACGAGTTTCGAGCCTGAGAATTAAGTCATATAGGATGATTAGAAACAGACTTAGAAAATAATAAAGATGGCTTATTTTTCTAAGTATAGAAACACACCCTAATTATAAAGAAGGCTTATATAATTTTTTTCATAAGAAATCATAACAAATAGGTCCGAGTTATGTTTGCTTAGATTAAGTTTTGCCTTAGAGCCTATTAAGGTAAGTTCTAACATGTTTTTCTCAACCGTTATAACTCTGCTGAAGATGTCGCTTAGAAGGTCTGCACGCACAAATGCCAATGCCTCCAGTGTCGTTCATGAGACTAATGAAGCCCCTCCAGTTCGCAGAAGGGGAGCGCGTGCTACCAATACTACTGCTAACAGAAGTGCACCGCCGCCTCCAGTTGACAACACTGTAGAAATTTCCAGACTACGACAACAAGTGGAAGAATTGTTGCAACAACAGCGACAGCAGGCCCAACCACAGCCATAGACTCAGCCTCAGCCTTAGCTGCAACCATAGCCTCAGCAAATGGCTCAAGCACCCTAACAAGTAGGTCCTTATGGGGGATGGCCAATGGCAAACTATGCACCTTACCCAGCTCAGTACATGGAGCCAATCTACGACCAGTTTCGTAAGACACGCTCCAAAATTTGAAGGGACAACGGACCCCTTCGAGGAGGAAGAATGGCTCAGAAATGTAGAGTTGATCCTAGCGCACATGAACCTCGGCAACGCGGACCGCATATCTTGTGTTTCGTCTCTTTTAAAGAAGGATGCTAGAATATGGTGGGACTTGGTTTAGCAGACTGATGACATCGCCACCATGACATGGACCAGATTTGTAGATCTGTTCCATAAGAAATATTACAACTCGGCAGTCATCGCTACAAGGAACGAGGAATTCACCAGTTGAAACAGGGTAACTTATCGGTAGCAGAGTATGCTCAGCTGTTCGATCGACTAGACAAGTTTGCTCCAAAGCTGGTCCCAACCAATTTTCTGAGGGTTACCAAGTTTGTAAAAGGACTCAGACCAAAGATTGAGCTAGGGGTTAAGCTAGCAAACCCTGGAACTACTACTTATGCCGATGCTCTAGAAACGGCTATAGAAGTATAAATGCTTAAGGCGAATGTTAGTAACGAGGAGGCCAGTAAGCCTGAGCCTAAACAGCAGAGTCAACCTCAGAATGATCGGAGCAACCACCACAACAACAGCCATCAACATAGCAAAAATAATGGTCAGAAGAGAAGGCATCCTGACAATAAGCAGTCTGACAATGACAAAAGAGCACGTACAAACAATGGAGGTAGTAGGTCGGGTTATGTTGAATACCCGCAAGGCTCTAAGTGCCAAAAGAAACATCCTGGTGAGTGTCGTACAAACACCAAGGGATGCTACAATTGTGGTCAGGAAGGTCATCGAAAGAAAGAATGTCCACAACTCAAGCAAGAAGAGAAAGGGGACAGCAAGATGGTTCCTGCCAAAGTCTTTACCTTGACCCAGGGAGAAGCTAAAGCTAGTAATAAAGTGGTCACGGGTCAGATTCCTATCCTTAATAATGTATGTTTAGTATTATTTGATTCGAGAGCCACACACTTGTATATCTCGTTAGGAATGATAGAGAAATTAGAAAAACCTTGTGAAAGATTTAGAACTAGGTTTGTAACAGAATTTCCTTCGGGCAAAGTAGTCGTATCATCACGGATAGTACGAGGCGTATCGATCAAAGAACTAGAAGGAGACCTGATAGAACTAGAAATCAAAGACTTCGAAATAATACCGGGAATGGATTGGTTAGCAAGGCATGGCACAACCATCGATTGCAGACGCAAGCAAGTGACGTTTGAGACTCCTAACAGTAAGAGATTATGCTTTATGGGAAAGGTTTCAGGACTACGTACGCCGCTTATTTCATCTGTCAAAGCCCAGAGGATGATAGAAAAAGGATGTCACGCAGTCTTAGCCAGCATCACGCATGTGGTAAAGGAAACACCACTAAATTTTGGAGACGTCCGCATCATAAAAGAATTCCTAGAAGTATTTCCTGACGACTTACCAGGGTTGCTGCCGACTCGGGAAATTGACTTCACAATCGAACTAGTATCAGGCACCGAGCCTATCTCAAATGCACCATACCGGATGGCACCTACCGAACTCAAGGAGTTAAAGATGCAACTACAAGAACTCTTAGACTTGGGTTTCATTAGACCAAGCCATTCGCCATAGGGAGCACCGGTTCTATTTGTGAAGAATAAGGGCGGAAGCATGTAGATGTGTATAGATTATCGCGAGCTGAATAAGGTGATGATTAAGAATAAATGCCCACTACCCCGGATTGACGACTTGTTTGATTAACTCCGAGGAGCAACCGTGTTTTCAAAGATCGATTTACGGTCCAGGTATCACCAGCTCAAGGTGCGGGAAGAGGATATTCCTAAGACAGATTTTAGAACTCGATATGGACATTACGAGTTCTTAGTTATGTCTTTTGGTATTACCAACGCTCCAGCCACATTTATGGATTGAATGAATAGGGTCTTCAAGGATTACTTGGACAAATTCGTCGTAGTATTCATCGACAATATTTTGGTGTACTCCAAGGACGAAGTGGAGCATGAGGAACATTTAAGGATGACCATGTTGTGATTGAAATAGCATCAACTTTACACCAAGTTCAAGAAGTGTGAATTTTGTCTTTCACAAGTAGCGTTCCTCGGCCACATAGTATCCAAGGACGGAGTTGCGGTAGACCCAACTAAGGTAGAGGCTGTGAAGGATTGGCCAAGACCTAAGAACGCGTCAGAAGTAAGAAGTTTTCTGGGACTAGCAGGTTATTATCGGAGGTTTGTAAAGGGATTTTCTAAGATAGCCACTCCACTTACCAACCTGACCCGGAAGCAGCAAAGGTTCAACTGGATGGATAAGTGTGAAGAGAGCTTCCAGTTGCTTAAGGATAAGCTATGCTCAGCACCATTACTTTGTGTACCAACACCCAACGACAAGTTTGTAGTCTGTTGTGATGCGTTGAAACAAGGTTTGGGTTGTGTGCTGATGCAGAATGACAAAGTGATAGCCTACACCTCAAGACAACTGAAGGAATACGAGCAACGCTATCCAACACACGATATGGAGTTGGCAGCAGTGGTCTTTGCATTGAAAATCTGGCGCCATTATCTTTATGGAGAATGGTGTGAGATTTATACGGATCACAAAAGCTTAAAATATTTCTTCACTTAAAAAGAGCTCAACATGAGGCAAGGATTATGACTGCAAAATCCTATACCACCCGGGAAAGGCAAACGTAGTTGCTGATGCGCTAAGTAGGAAGAATTATGGAAGTCTACCAGCGTTAGCCAGAATAGAAAAGTCGCTATAGCAAGAGCTCATCAATGCTGGAATAGAAGTAGTCATTTGGCTAACTTGTCCATCCAGTCAAGTCTGTTAGAAGATATACGAATCGGAAAAGGGCATGATGACACATTAGTATCTCACATAGTTGCAGTTAAAGAAGGCAAGGCGACAGATTTCTCGATATCAAGGAAGGGGTTCTTGAGATATAAGGATCAGGTATGCATGCTGAATGATTATGGAATTAAGATATAGAACTTAGAAGAAGCGCACAATACCCCATACTCAGTCCACTCAGGGTCGACTAAGATGACTCATGACCTTAAGGCGATGTATTGGTGGCTAGGAATGAAGAAAGATGTAGCAGAGTATGTGTCTAAATGCTTAGTATGCCAGCAAGTGAAAGCAGAACATCAGCGGCCTGCAGGCTTATTGCAATCGCTTAGTATTCCAGAATGGAAGTGGGAAGACATATCCATGGATTTCGTGACAGGACTACCACGAATAAATAAGCAGCACAACTCGGCTTGGGTAATAGTAGATAGACTAACCAAGTCAGCTCACTTCCTGCCTGTCAAGACTACGTATACAGCTAATCAGTACGCATACGTGTATGTCTGAGAAATAGTAAGACTGCATGGAACCCCTAAGACCATAGTATCCGATAGAGGATTGGTGTTTACATTGAGATTTTGGGGAAGCTTGCAGCAAGCCATGGGTGCCAAGTTAAGTCTTAGTACGGCATTTCATCCTCGGACCGATGGTCAGTCCGAGCATACCATAAAAATTTTAGAGGATATGTTGCGCGCTTGTGTACTCAATTTCGGAGGATCATGGAGTAAGTATTTGCCGCTGATAGAATTCTCCTACAACAATAGCTACTAGTCAACAATCGGGAGGCACCCTATGAGTTACTTTAAGGAAGAAGGTGTCAATCACCGTTACATTGGGACGAGGTAGGAGAAAGGAAACTTCTTGGACCTAAAGCTGTTAGAGAGGCTCAGGATGTAGTAGTTCTGATTAGAAAGTGTATGCTCGCTGCTCAAAGCCATCAGAAAAGTTATGCGGATGCCAAGCGGCATGATGTGGAATTCAAAGTCGGAGATCAAGTCTTCTTAAAGATATCTCCTATGAAAGGTGTGAAGCGGTTTGGGAAGAAAGGCAAGCTTAGTCCCCGGTTTATAGGTCTTTTTATGATATTGGACAAGGGGGGAACAGTTGCATATAGATTAGCCCTACCGCCAGCTCTAGCAGATAACCATAATGTGTTCCACATCTCGATGATGTGTAGATATGTGTCAGACCCATCTCACGTCCTCAAGTACAATACGATAGCACTCCAGAAAGACTTGAGTTACAAGGAACGACCGGTTAGCATCCTAGATAGGGGATGAAGGAATTACGGTCTAAGAGTATTCTAATAGTCAAGGTCCTATGGAGTAATAGTTCTAAACGGGAGGCAACATGGGATTTGAAGGAGGAAATGTTAGCACAGTATCCGGAATTGTTTGGTAAGTAAATTTCGGGGACGAAATTCTTTTTAGTAGGGGAGAATTGTAGAGTTCCAGAATATTTACTTAGCTAGCTAGATAGTAGTAGTAGTTAGTATTAGTTTGTAGTTTGTTAGATTCCATGGATTTTGGTTCAAGAGGGAATTAGTTGGAAA
This sequence comes from Humulus lupulus, assembly GCF_963169125.1. NCBI lineage: Eukaryota > Viridiplantae > Streptophyta > Magnoliopsida > Rosales > Cannabaceae > Humulus > Humulus lupulus. The sequence continues at coordinate 166,874,709 of NC_084795.1, forward strand.
CTCATAGCAACAGTTATGGATTTTATAAGTTTAACCTATAATTTAAGAATATTAATTATAACATAAAGTTTGATTAATATTGCTGATCCTAGAAATATATTTATTATAACCTAAGGTTTAGATAGAACCATTAAGACCATGACACTTGTCAAGATCATGATTATTAAGGAATTAAGTATTTTTGATGAAGAGTTTTAATAAAAGAAAGATCTAGAAGCTCTAGAACCTTCCAGAAACTATTAAGATCGTATTATGACTCAGTCAAAGCTGTTACTCAATTCAAAATATGATGAAAAAGTGCAAATACATGTTTGATATATCAATGTTTGTAGATATATTGCAGCTTAGGGGCCGATATATCGCATACGGAAAATACGGAAAACACGTCGACTTTGCACGAACGTTCGAACGGGGCTTAGGATTAGGGTGGAGCCGATATATCACCCAGGGTAGGAGATATATCACCCAGGGTAGGCGATATATCACCCCTGGTGATGTATTTTTGAATTTTGAGGATTTTTTAATTTAAAAATAGCCTTAACCACTTAGATCTGCCTTTGAACGATTTTGACCGAGTTCTGGGCATCTGTTGAACGAAAATTCAAATATTTTTCATTTAATAATCATTTATTTATTCAAATTAAAAGGGGTTAGTTTCACTCCTTGAACTCTATAAGTAATACATAGTACTAAGTCATTTTCTTCATTCTTCAAGCAGTCTTCAGAGCCTCCAAGTTGCTAGTGTTACTATAGAGAGAAACACTTGGGTTTTGGGTTAAAGCTTTATCATTCTAAGCTTTTCTAAACACTTAGGAAGTGAGATATAGTGTGATTTCGGTATTGAGGTTTAGATCATCCATAAAATCATTCAAGGTATTCTTATTCCTACGTTCAGTTCTTTATGATTCTATAGTTTTCTTTAGTTTTCTTTTATTCAGATCCTAACTCTTGTTTATGATTCTTGATTAGGTATTTAAGTTTCTTTAAACTTAAGGTTCTTCTTGGTAAGTTTCTTCTTGATGGTTTAGTTCTCATTTCATCTTTATTCTTTAGAGATACTCATCATTTTTACTATTGGTTTACAGGAGTGTTCTAATCCTGTTCTTGTTCCAAATATCCCGACTGTTGGTAAGGAAAATAGGATAGATTATATGTGCTCTTATGTTTATGCTATTATATGTTTTACGTTATGATATGTATATTTATGTATGAATATGTCTTGTAGTCTTTGGGGCTTATAGTTGCTTAGCCAGCAAACCCCAATGTTTTTATGTTGCTTGGGGCTTATAGTTGCTTAGCTAGCAAACCCCAATATTTTATGTCGCTTGGGGCTTATAGTTGCTTAGATAGAAAACCCCAAGATTATTTATCATTTTCATGGTTTAGTGTTATGATTTACCCTACCTCCACTAGTAGAGGACCTAGATGGGTTACCATATACTACCATGTGATTTAACCTACCTCGATTAGTAGATAGAGGACATAGATGGTTTATCACATGCCATGTTAATGAGTTAATGGCCATTAATATTGTAGTCCTATATGATATATGTTTTTATAGTCATATGTCCTATGTTTATGATATATGATTGTTAGTAGATTTTCCTTGCTGGTCATTAGGCTCACTCCTTTATTTTTTTAGCTTGATGCAAGAAGATGAATATGGAAGGCGGAAGGATTTTTTGTGTAACGCCCTGGATAGCCAAGACCGCTACACTGTGTACTTATAAAGGTGCAGGACTTGCTAATCAAGTCATTTAATTAAAAACGTGTCACTAACCATGAATGTGCTAGGGTTAAAAGGGGTTTTGGTTTCAAAAGATAGTTTTTATATAATTAAACAGTATAACACATGGGATCCCAAAAAGAAACAGCGTTCGAAAGTCAGTTTACAAAATTTCCAAAATTTAAACAACCATTAGCCATTCTAAGGCAAAATAGACATTTCTGGCTCCCCTGCTTCTGTCTCCCCTCAACCGTGGCGGCTGAGCAGCTGGTCAAGTACATTAAGCTCACAGAGCTCTCCAAGTCAGGGCTGATCAAGTTTTCCCTTGCCTTTACCTGCACCACGTGGCACCTGTGAGCCAAGGCCCAGCAAGAAAACATAATATGCTTCACAAACAATCAATAACAGATGAATAATCCTTTAAGCATGACCAAACACTTAAAATTCTACATTATTCACATAGCACGTATTCAGGATCAAAGATGCAACTAAATGTTATTAACAATCAAGTCACATGATAATTATGGCTGAAAACTTAGGCCGCACCCTCTGTTTACCCCCCTGACTCCGGCCCGCTTAAACCGAGCTCAGTGCATAATAAGCTGTCCTCAGCTACCAGTGGTCCAGTTGCGCCCTGTGCACTAGTGTAACCCTTGGCACTCTTAGGCCGTTGGCTTACGATTTACATGGCATAATACAACCCTTTCAAAGCAAACATATTAGGGAACCCTTAGTCCCACCACAAATACACAACCGGGTGCAGTTTTCTTACCTTTAATTTCCATGTTCACTGACTACAAGCAACGTCCTTCGAGCACGATCTGTTTCCCGAGCCCTAGCTTAACACCTAGTCACAACCAAGGTAATGGATTCCATTAATATTCAAATAAAGGTTTCCAAGTACAATGCTAGCTTCCGGGACATCGAATTCCACCAAACACGGTGATGAAATCGATCCCGAGCACCCTTGGTTAGGTTCCCGCGCTTAAAATCCCCAAAAGATCAAAAATGCACCCAAGGGATGCGACCCCTGAAACCTAGCTGTGGCCCACCCCTGAAACAGAACCCAAGCCCCTCAATAGGCAGACACGCACCGCGGCCCTGCCCTGTGGCGCCGCAGCGCTCCCCTTCGGCCGAGCCTCCCTGGCTCCCTTGCTTCGTAGGGCCGCAACACTCTAGAACAGAGCCGCTACCCAACCCTTCATGCCCAGAAAAACCACCATATCTAACATCCTAACCTCATTAAAAACCACCCCAAAGCACCCTAATTCAAAACCCATTAATCACAAAAAATTTAACATGATTCTAACAGCATAATCCAATAGAAATCCAGCTTAAAATCCTACTAAAATCCCATTTTGATTTCTGAAACCCAGCAGCTCAAAACACCAAAAAACCAGTCATGCAAACTCAAATTTTAACCTCTAAATTACGAATTGAAGCTTACCTTCTTTGTTGAACCACTTCCTTAACAGGCTCCTAAGCTAGAATCCAAACTTCTCAGCTTTAATTCAATCCTTAATATCAAAACTAGAAACACTTTTAATACCCAGTCAAGACTTAAAGTTCTAATGTTCAAGAGTGAGATTCAATCCTTACCTTGATCTTGGTTGAGTGTCCCTTAGTCAGAACTAGGCTAATCCTTCATAAATTCAGCTCAAACACAGAATTCCCAGTTGAGTTTTCCTTAGATTTCTATAGTTTCCTTAAGAGAGAAAAGAGAGAGAAGAGGAGAAGGAGAAGATATGTTAAGGGGTCAGTTGTGTATTTTGTTCTACTTCTTTCCAGTAACTTAGTCTAATCTTAGCCAGTTAAGTCAATCCCGAGGCTCGGGGTACCGGAAACGTCCCCGAGGGCAAAACGATAAAATTCCCCAATATTCCCGCCTAAGCCTCCTAACCTCAAATATATCTCCATATCTTTATTTCCATAAACCGATAGTCTAAATAACCACCCGATACCTAAAATACCCCTGACTTGCCCAAAGTCAAATATTAAGCCCCGTTGTGACTTTCCCGCTATCTAGCTCCCTAGGATCGCCTCAAATCGCTCGCTGCAGACTTACCCACATAATAATGTGATTCTCACAAATATAACATTTAACCATAATTACATTCATATAATCATTCAAGCATGCTTATCATATAATCATGCATTAAATCAATAAACTCACACATAAACCAATTATGCCTTCCCGGCGCACTAATCAAGGCCCTTAAGCCATATTAGTGATTTTGGGTCGTTATATTTGGCCACTTGGCTTGTGTGTTAAGGATGAATGGATTCAATGGAATGCGTGTTGATCAAGGATGACGTTAATTTTTAGTCTTTTGAATTATGTTTCTTTTGTAATTCCACACTTAGTTTTTGAACAATTGAATTAAAGTTTATGTTTTATGTTTTATGTTTTATAAACAATGGGATCCCATACCATATTTATCACATTTTATATTTTTATATTATCTTGTATTTGATACAATATTTTGGGTTTTCAATAAAGATATGTTATTTCTTATGTTTGTATCAAAATAGTAGTAGCTATGTCTAGTAGTTTTAATGGTCCAAGGTCTTAGAAATATTTGGGTCATTACATATTCTTGAAGGTGGATTGTTGATTTGGTTATTACCAGCAGAAGATTGGGGAGAAGGATATGCAAAAGACTGCTTTTATATCAGATATGGGCACTAGAAGTGCTGAGTTATGTTTTGATGAATTGATTAATGCTGAGCTGTTTTGATGGATCAGATGAACAGAATATTCAAAGATTATCTTAATTGGATTTGTGATTGTCTTGATCGACGGTATTGTGGTATGTTCTCGGTTGGAGATTTGCCGAGGTCAAGGAAGGCCTTAGAGGTCAGGAGTTTCCTTGGACGGGCAGGATATTACATGTGCTTTGTGGAAGAGTTTTGAGTCTTTTAACAAATCAGACTCAATTTGCAGGTTATTATGATATTTCATTGACAGGAAAAAGTGATTGTTTAAGTATTATGTTATTTGAAGGATAGGACCAGAACTAGAGTAGAGTTACTAGTGGGCCAGGTGGCCAACATTACACTTGAGTTTACTATTTCAGAGAGGATCAAAGGAAAAACAGTTGAGTGAACCATAGATGGGAAGAATTGAGGGGAATGTCTTAGCTGGATTTGCTAAGGACTATGTAGTGTCAGGTATGAGTGTATTGTGGTATAGGGATCGAACTTGGAATCTGATGGACACTGGGATTAAACAGGGGGAAATTCTAGATGAATCTCATACTACCTCTTATTCTCTTCATCCAGGCATCATGAAGATGTACTAGGATCTGAAAGCTTTATAGTGGTGGCCTAGGATGGAGAGGGACGTAATGGAATACGTGGCAAACTTTTTAACTTGTTAGCAGGTCAATGCTGAGTATCAAAAACCAGTAAGGTCATTATAGCCTCTGTGTATCCCATAGTGGAAGTGGGAGGACATCACGATGGATTTTGCGGTGGGGCTGCCCAGGATAGTGGGCCAGAATTTTTCGGTTTGGTTCATTATGGACGAGTATATAAAATTAGCTCATTTTTTATCAGTCGGGATGAGTAATAAAGTTGATCAGTATGCAGATCTTTATGTGAGAGAGATAGTACGCCTTCATGGAATGCGATGTCTATCTTATTAGATGAGGACCCTGCTTTTACTTCTAAGTCTTGGGGAAGGTTGCAGAAGGAGATGGGTATACAGTTGGAGTTTAGTACAATTTATTATCCTCATACTGATGGTAAATCAGAGAGAGAGTTATCCAGTTATTGGAGGGGACCTTATGAGATGTTGTATGGTATGGAATGTATACCGCCCATTCATTGGGATGAGATGGGTGAGATGTTATATTTGGATTCTAAGGTGGTTTAGAGGACCATTGAGGTTATTGAAAAGGTTGGAGCTTGGATGCTCACTTCTCAAAGTAAATAGGAAAGTTATGTTAATCTGAAATGCAGGAATGTTGAATTCCAAGTGGAAGATTGTATCTTCCTTAGAGTCTCAGCATGGGAAAGGGGTGAGGAGGTAAGGGCAAGTTGAGCCCTAGATTTGTGGGACCGTGTGAAATCCTGGATAGGATCGATCAGGTTGCCTATGGATTGGCCTTAGATTTGGCACTGTCGGTCGTATACAGTGTATTTCATATTTCCATGTTGAGGAAACATGTGTTAGATGAGACTCATGTGTTGAGTTATGATGATATAGAATTAGAGGCTAAGTTAGCCAGTCCAGATATATGAGACAGAAAGAACAAGGTTTTGAGAGACAAAGTTATACCTTTGGTTAAGGTATGAAACAGAAACAGTGAGGTCAAGGGAGTGACCTAGAAACTGGAATCAGATATGTGGGATTGATATTCCGGGCTAGTCAGATAAAATTTCGAGGAAGAAATTTTTGTAAGGAGGGGATAGTTGTAACATCCCAAATTTCCTAATAAGGCTTAGGGCCTTGATTAGGGGGTCAGGATGGAAAATTATGGAATTATGTGATTATATGATATTTATGTGTATTATCATGTGATTATGTGAATAATATTATAATATGACTTGATATGCATGTTTGGGTGTATTAAATATGCATGTGGGCTCGTTTTTTTTATTTGGGCAATTTTCATAATTTGGCCCATTTTGGGCATATTTGGCATATATGTGATATATGTGTGGGACTACATTATTAAATGGTTATGTTTGGGTTACTCGGCACGAGACGATACTAGGAAGCAAGCTAGTGGGAAAGTCACAACGAGATCCATACTCGACTCGGAGTGAGTCAAGGGGTATTTTGGGTACTTAGCACATTACCGGGATATTGGGTAATGGGATTAAATATTTGATGATAAATTGGGAGTTAGTGAGATCAGGGGAAATTATGAGAATTTTGACTATTTTACCCCGGGGGTGTTTTTGGGACCCCAAGCATTAGGATTTTCTTGAGGTTACTTAAGCTCGAAGTAACCTGATGAAATTATAAAAGAACGTTCAGAACATTCTCTCTCTCTCCTGTTCCCTTTTCGACACCTGATCACATTTTCGAAGGAAACTCGAGTTTTAGCACTCGGATTCAAGCAAGGATCGAGGCATAGTGATTCTAGGGAAGATTAGTAGCTTATTAGCTGGAGGATTTATTTGGGAAACGACTCAATCAGAGGTAATCCGAGTTTTAAGTTTTCAAGTTTCAGTTTGAATTGAATGTTATGTTTTGATGAGTTTTTAGATGGTTTGAGACTTGGGTTTTAATTATTTGGGAAATTAGGAAATTAAGATGTTTGGGAACTTTGATTTTGGGATTTGGATATGTTTTTGGAAGGTTTTAAGTGGGAGAAAATGTAGGGAATGGCTAATTTCAGGGTCAAGTAGCGACCTTGTTCTAGCAAGTCGCGATTTGGATGAACCTAGAATAAGGAAGAGTCTGCCTGGGGGGGGCGCCGCGACTCAAGTGGGGCCAAGTCACGGCCTGCACCCTGAAGCCTAGGCAGAGGCTCTCTATCGCGGGGGGGGGGGGGGGGGGGGGGCGGGCGAGTCGCATCCTGCCTATGTAGTTTTGCTCATATTTGGTTTTTAGTCATTGGAACTTAACTCTAAGGGCTTGGGATCGATCCTACCACCCAGTTGCTAGGATTCGACGTCCCGGAGGCTAGGACTCGGTCGGGAAGTATTTATTTACTCGTTTTTTATAGGGTTTTATATTATGGTTGTGACTAGGTTATCACTAGGGACCTAGAAATAGGATCGTGCTTGAGGGTCATTTATTGGTAACCTGTGCTTGGACATAAGGTCAGAAAACTGCACCCAATATGTGATGCATGCGATACATGTGATTAGGGAATAACATGAATATTGAATATGGAATTGATCAAAGCTTGAATCTCTGTATATGTCCATGATCATAAATATGCTGGTGGTTGTTGAGTAAGCATGTTGAATGACTTATATTTGGATATTTGACATATGATATATGCATGGTTGCATTGCTTACTTGTGAGTGGCACTGACTCATTAGTCAGAAACAGCATTGGTGTTAGTATTGGTCATGAAGTCTTGACTTATTAGTCATGATCGGCAATAATACTGAGCGATGGTCGTATGGAATTGACCTACGAGTCAAGAGCAGCATTAACGTATTGAACACAGAGCTGAAATTTTTAGATCTAATCAACATGGGCATTAAATGCTTGACCGACCCAATGGTCGAAGAAAACTAAAGCGCTTGTCTAGTCTAAAGGCTAGTTACTTAGAGCCAGGGCCAAAAGGCCGAAGTGACAAAAATATCACATGGCTTAGGGCGCAAGGCCCCAGATAGTGACTCATTAGTCACCTACCCAGAGAGTGACTCATTAGTCATCTAATCATGGTGCAAGTCCCCAGAGATAGACTCATTACTCATCTAATCAGGGCGCGGGTCCCTAGAGATAGACTCATTAGTCATCTATTTAGGGCGCAGGACCCCAGATTGACTTGACAATCATCTACATAGGGCGCAGAACCCCATAATCATTTATTTGGACTTGGCTGCATGCATGAATAGGGTTATTACTGCTAGGCATGCTTATTATGATTTAGTGACATGTTATTATCAGTTTATGAGCATGTTGACTTTTCTTGATGAGCCTTGGCTCACAGGTGCTATGTGGTGCAGTTAAAAGCAAAAGAGAGTTGGACCATCCTTGAGTTGGAGAGCTTAGGTGAAGATGTGTACATATGCAGCAACTCGACCACCACAGTCGAGGGTTTAAAGAGGAACTAGAGTTAAACCATTTTTTGCCACTTAGGCCAGCTGGTTGTAAATCTTTTATTGTAATTAACCTATTAAAATATATTTTGGGATCCCAATGTATATAGTAAACGTTTTAGTGAAACGTTGCATCTTTGACTAAAAATTTTAACCCTAAACCATTAATCATACTTAGTTACATGATTATGGCCAAATGACTCGGTTAGCGAGTTTAGCACTATTTAAAATGCACAGCGTAACGGTCCCTGGGTAGTAGGCCATGTAGATGCTCAAAATTCCACGTTGATGAAAGACTCAAAGTACGTGCTTAGGACCCATGTCCCTAGATGTGTATTGGGAAATCTTGACAAACGTAGCCTCGGCAAGTGTGCCACCCAGGGCCCCCCATCTCACGCCTCGCAAGCCTAGGAGGTGTGCCGCTGAAGCCCCTCAGGCACCTACACGAGGTTTTCACCCCCACATTTAAGCGAGGTAGTTATGCCCTCACTTCACCTCGCCATGCTCCTTGCCCACAAGAATCTCGCGCCAGGCGGCGTCTCGCGCTAGGAAGAGCCCCACGCAAGGAGGCGCCTCACGCCTAGAAGCATCTTACGCCTCACCTCGCCTCAGCTGTGCACCCAAGGCCCCGTGCTATGGGCTTCATGAGATGATGTCTCGCCATCGCCTCGGCCGCGCACCCAAGGCCCCATTCCATGGACTTCGCGAGACGGTGTCTTGCCCTTGCCTGGCCATGCACCCAAGGCCCCGCGCCATGGGCTTCGCGAGACAGTGTCTCGCCCTTGCCTCGGTCATGCACCCAAGGCCCCGCTCCATGGGCTTCGCGAGACGGTGTCTCGCCCTTGCCTCAGCCGCGCACCCAAGGCTCCGCGCCATGGGCTTCGCGAGACGGTGTCTCGCCCTTGCCTCGGCCGCGTACCCAAGGCCCTGCGCCATGGGCTTTGCGAGATGATGTCTCGCCCTTGCCTCGGCCGCGCACCCAAGGTCCCGCGCCATGGGCTTCGTGAGACGGTGTCTCGCCCTTGCCTCGGTCACGCACCCAAGTCCCCGTGCCATGGGCTTCGCGAGACGGTGTCTCGCCCTTTCCTCAGCCGCACACCCAAGGCCCCATGACATGGGATTCGTGAGACAATGTCTTGCCTCCGCCTACAAGCGCCACACACCAACGACCCAAGGTATCCAAGGTGGCCTCGCGCCTGGTACCTCAAGGCGATGTATCCTATGAGGACCTGCAGAAACTCCAACGTTTAGAGGTAAAAGAACAAGTATAATTCTAAAATATCGTACAAGTGCAGAGCTCATACGGGGTACGACCTGTAAGACCCCGTATGTCTAATCCAAATACTCATGCCAGACAAGTAGTGGGAGCACTGAGAGAGGGGACATGGCCTGTATGCTTCTAACCAGATGTTAGAGTCGACACCACCAGCACCTCTACGCCTGGTACCACTCCTCTGACATTCATACGAACCAAGTGGTGGAGACATCCTCATGGTATCTGACCACGTACTGGAGCTAACACCACTACCCCTGAGACCATTCTTCTGATAGTGTACTTGTGTACCATCTGGTCCCCTGGACCACAATGTATGTGGGGCCAGTAGAGCCCACTATAAAAGGAACCACATTTCCACATGGAAGGGGTTGGAAAAAACATTGTAGGATCATACCATAAGAAATACAAGTTCTTTTCACCATTTTCTTTCTGCAACTATTCTCTAAATTTCTGTTTAGATTTTTGAAGTTCTTCATTGGTAATCTCTATACTTTGATTTTTCTAATTTAACTTCGTTGACGAGTTCTTACAGTCAACAATTTGGCACCGTCTGTGGGAAGAATAAGTATCAAGCCACTGTTCTTTCGTCGATTCCGATAAGAAAAAGATGCCACGACATTCGAAACGATTGAGAGAGTCGCGAGAGGTGGAGGTCCATCTCGACTGAGATCAACTAATAGCCTCTATGAAGGATCCTCCTCCACTCGCAAATGTGGAGGCCCCAAAGGAGCTTGAGGTTCATGGAGATGAAAGGGAAGCCTCATCCCCGGCAGTCCCACCTAAGGAGGATCGTCCAAGGCCAACGGCTACCCCAGCAAGGGGTGTCGGTGAGTTCCTACCTCCAAGGCCGCCGCAGGTGCCAAACTCTGGCCGGCAGGATCCAGGCCCATCGACGCGTAGACCTGACAAGCACCCTCGGGTCCACTCCGTGAGCTCGAGTTCTAGGTCTCGATTCTTCGAAGACAAGATACGTGAACTTCACCGTAAGAACCAGAGGCTAGAAACTACCCTGGAAAACATGCAAGAGGTGCTAAATGGCTTGTTGCAAGGGAGATCAAACGTAACACTCCCACGGAAAGAGAGAGGTCAAGAGGGGGTAGAAACCACCGTCCCAGTAAATGACAGAAGGACTCGACTTTCCACCAGTAACACCCCCCGGACGAAGCAGTACGAACGTCCTGGACCACCGAAGCAGCCCCAGAGGCCAGAGCCGAAGATCCACGCTGCCCCTAGTAACGATGTCAAGGTAACCTCAAGGAGAACACCCTCAGATTTATGAGAGGAACTCAACAAAAAGAGGGCGGGTAAAAGGACCACGCCTCCTATGGCGCCCCGGGAAGGAAAAGGAAAGGGAGACCATAATCCATCCGCACTAAGGGACTCCCTAAACAAGAGGAGACAAGACCTAGATACGGAAATGAGGAGCCTACGAAGCAAAATCATCACCACCTCTGGAGGACAAGCCATTGAAGACGAGTTCGACCATGAGTCGCCCTTCATCAAGGAGATCCAAGCCATCTGGCTCCCAGCCAACTTCAAGGAGCCACATATGACCCCATATGAAGGAAGCACAAATCTTAAATACCATCTGGATGCATTTAATGACTTGATGAAGTTAAGGGGGATTAGTAGCGGGGCCAGATGCCATTGCTTCGCTGTCACATTGAAAGGACCTGCGTACAAATGGTTCAAAAGACTGAGACCAGGGTCCATCAGATATTGGCAACAATTTTCCGATGAATTTCTCCAATAACACCATGCTGTGTGGGACTACACGATGTCGGGCACCAGCCTCGCCAATGTGAAGCAAGGAGAAAATGAGAGTCTAAAGAGCTACATCCAAGGGACTCCCTGAACAAGAGGAGACAAGACCTAGATACGGAAATGAGGAGCCTACGAAGCAAAATCATCACCGCCTCTGGAGGACAAGCCATTGAAGACGAGTTCGACCATGAGTCGCCCTTCATCAAGGAGATCCAAGCCATCTGGCTCCCAGCCAACTTCAAGGAGCCCCATATGACCCCATATGAAGGAAGCACGGATCCTAAATACCATATGGATGCATTTAATGACCTAATGAAGTTAATGGGGATTAGTAGCAGGGCCAGATGCCATTGCTTCACTGTCACATTGAAAGGACCTGCGTACAAATGGTTCAAAAGACTGAGACCAGGGTCCATCAGATATTGGCAACAATTTTCCGATGAATTTCTCCAACAACACCATGCTGTGTGGGACTACACGATGTCGGGCACCAGCCTCGCCAATGTGAAGCAAGGAGAAAATGAGAGTCTAAAGAGCTACATCCACGGGTTCAATATGGAGGTGGCCAAAGTAGGGAGTTTGACCCGTAGAGAGCTAAAAATGGCCATCACAGCTGGAGTACGCCCGGGGAGCAAGTTATGGGATAACATGCTCAAGAGGGAGGTTACAGATTTGGACGACTTCTATGAGAGGGCGCAGAAATATATTCACGTGGAGGATGGTCATGAAAGCCTCAAGGCCGGAAAAAGGCCAATCGCCACCAAAACCCTCAATTTGAGAAAGCCAAAGTGGTGCAAAGAAGAAGAGGGTATATGAAGGAACAAGAGATGATCGACCCCAGAAGCATCAGCGCACTGATGAGCGCAGACAGGGCCCCTACACCTTTTATACTGACCTCACCCATGCTAGAGAACATATCTTCGTCACGAATGAAAACCAGGTCCCTTTTAGAAGACCCCCGCCAATGAAAAAAGACCGGTCTAAAAGAGATCCCAGCAAATATTGCCAGTATCACAAAGATATCGGCCACACCACCGCGGAATGCAACCATTTTAAAGTAGAAATCGAGGAGCTTATACGCAGAGGACATTTGGCAGATATGTCCGCAAGGAGAGCTAAAGGCCGGAAGAAGGAGCATCCTCGCTGCAAGCACGGGAGGTGGCCCCGGAAGTACAAGGAGAGGTCAGGACCATCTTTGGAGGACTAGGATTCAGAAATCAAGGAAGGGGCGAGATAAATATGCCAGGGAGGCTAGACGAAGCCCACCATCGTGCATCTTAAGTCTGGAGCAACGCCCCTCCCCCCCCCCCCCCCCAGAGAGTTTTAAGGGTGAAAATGACTCAATAACCTTCACTGAGGAAGACGCCCGGGGTGTACATTTCCCCCATAATGACCCCCTAGTGTTGACTGTCCAGCTTGCTAACATGAGGGTTCATCAGGTCTTGGTGGATAACGGAAGCTCTGTGGACATCTTATATCGCCCAGCTCTGGAGAAGATGGGACTAAACATCTGGCACCTAAAGCCTTGCAGTACCTCCTTGTATGGATTTACGGGAGATTCAATACAACCCCTAGGGGCAATCGAGTTAGCCCTCACTATGGGAGAACAGCCCAGACAAACCACCATAATGGCAAACTTTGTTGTGGTAGATTGCGCCTCAGCCTTCAATGTTGTATTAGGGAGACCTTCCCTAAGAGAATTGAAGGCGATAACTTCTATATACCACTTAGCTATGAAATTCCCAACTCCCGGGGGAATAGTATGCATGAAAGGAAAGCAGAAGGAAGCGAGAGAATGCTATAACACATCCCTCTGCACGACCACAAAGCCATCAACGCCTATGGCAATGGTTGTGCATGAAGACGCGAACCCGCATGAGTTAGACCCACGAGTCACAGAAGAACCCAGAGCTGAACCAGTAGAGGAGTTGGAGGAAGTCACGGTCATGAATGAGTCGTTAAGAAAGTTGAAGGTAGGAAAAAACCTTATGGGTGACGTGAAGGAGAAGCTAGTTGAATTCTTGAAAGCCAACCTCGACGTATTCGCTTGGAGTCATGAGGATATGGTAGGAATAGACCCAGTGGTCATGTGCCACCACCTGAACATCGACCCAAAAGCAAGGCCTATGAGGTAGAAAAGGAGAGCGCTAGACCCAGAAAGATACGCGGCCCTAAAAGAGGAGGTTGACAAGTTGAAGGCAAATGGATTCATCCGAGAGGCATTTTACCCACTATGGGTATCAAACCCAGTGCTATTCCCGAAGCCCAACAGAAAATGGAGGACTTGTGTGGACTTTACTAGCCTCAATAAGGAATGCTCTAAGGATAGCTTCCCGCTTCCTAGGATAGACCAGTTAGTAGACGCCACAGGGGGGCACAAACTACTTAGCTTCATGGATGCATATTTCGGGTACAACCAAATGAACCCGGCTGATGAAGAGCACACTTCGTTCATAACAGACAAGGGGCTGTATTGCTACAAAGTGATGCCTTTTGGTTTAAAGAACGCAGGTGCTACTTATCAAAGGCTAGTGAACAAAATGTTTGCAAATCAAATAGGAAGGAATATGGAAGTATACATGGACGATATGTTGGTAAAGACAAAGAATGCGGGAGAGCTCACCAACAATCTCATGGAGATGTTCGACACCCTTGGAAAGTTTAGAATGAAGCTAAACCCGCTCAAGTGCACCTTCGGAGTCTCGTCAGGAAAGTTTCTGGGTTTTATGGTGAATTCCCGAGGTATCGAGGCTAACCCTAAAAAGATCAAGGCATTGCTGGAAATGAGCCTACCACGAAACAAGAAGGAGGTGCAATGCTTAACAGGGAGGGTAGCAGCCCTCAATAGGTTCATCTCTAGGTCTACTGGAAAATGCCTCCCTTTCTTCAACATCCTAAAAGGGAACAAAAAGTTCGCTTGGGATGATGAATGCCAGGATGCCTTCACAAAGCTAAAGGAACACCTTGGAAAACCACCCCTTTTGGCCAAGCCAGAAAGAGGGGAGAAGTTGTATTTGTATCTAGCTGTGTCAAAGCATGCTATAAGCACCACCTTGGTCAAAGGGGAAAAGAAGCACCAGCAGCTCGTGTACTATGTGAGCAAATGGTTAATAGACGCAGAAGCTCGGTACCTAGAGATAGAGAAGTTAGCATATGCCTTAATAGTGGCTTCTCAAAAGTTGAGGCCCTATTTTCATGATCATGCTATCGAGGTGCTCATAAACACCCCCTGCGTCAATTCTTGCACAAGCCGAAGACTTCAGGAAGGTTGTTAAAATGGTCGATTGAATTGAGTCAATTTGACATCACTTACACCTCAAGGACCTCAATCAACGGGCAAGTACTTGCAGATTTTATAGTCAAGTTTGCATACCGACACCATGAGGAGGGAGAAATAAAAGAGAATGAACCGGTGCATGATAAGGAAAAGCACCCTGAAGAATGGAGCCTCCATGTAGACGGGGCGTCTAACGAAGGGGGAGCCGGCGCTGGCATAGTGATGACGGGACCTGAGGGGCACAAGATGTATTGCGCCTTGAGATTTGGATTCGAAGCTTCCAACAATGAGGCAGAGTATGAGGCATTGTTGACCGGCCTGCGGCTCGCTAGAGAGTTGAAGGTAACCCATTTGCATGTCTTTAGTGACTCACAGCTGGTGGTGTTTCAGGTGAAGGGTGAATACCTAGCTAGAGGGCCGAAAATGGCTGCATATCTCGCCAAGGTGAAGGAGTATTTGGAGCAGTTCGAAAAATGCACCATAGAACAGATCCCAAGAGAGCAAAACACAAACGCTGATGCACTCGCGAAACTCGCCTCCACACGAGACGAAGGCACGCTTGAGTCCATCCTGGTCGAATACTTCCCCAAGCCAAGCATAGCAAAGGAAAGGATCAACATGGTCAATAGCACTGAGGAGTCATGGTTTGCACCCATCGTGAGGTACTTAAATGACGGGACCTTGCCTTTGGACAAAAAAGAGGCCCGCAAACTGACTTACAAAGCCGCTCAGTACACCCTAGTATATGGAACCTTATATAAGAGAGGCTTCTCTACCCCACTCCTGCGGTGCGTAGATAGGGGAGAGACTTTAAAATTTTTACAAGAAATACACGAAGGGGAATGTGGAAATCATGTTAGGGGGCAGTCCACGGCAAAAAAGGCCATCTGTCAGGGGTATTATTGGCCTAGCATGGAGAAGGATGCGAGCGACATTGCGAAAAGGTGTGACAAGTGCCAGAGACATGCAAATTACCCCTGACAGTCACCAAATGAGCTGGTGAGCATGACCAGTCCGTGGCCCTTCATTGTGTGGGGAATTGAATTGATTGGAGCATTGCCAACAGGGAGAAGAGGAGCTAAATATGCGGTGGTAGCATTCGATTATTTCACTAAGTGGGTGGAAGCAGAGCCTTTAGTCAACATAACGGCTAAGCATATCACCACCTTTGTCAATAAGTATATCGTCTGCAGCTTTGGAGTACCCTACAAGATTATCTCCGACAATGGACACAATTTGAAGGAGGAATGTTCGAGGGATACTGCAAGGAAAAAGGAATCAAGAGGAGTTTCTCCGCAGTAGTACACCCACAAGCCAATGGACAAGTAGAGGCCATCAACAAGGTCCTAAAAAGGAACTTGAAAACAAAGTTGGAAAAATTGAAAGGGGCCTAGGTCGAGGAACTCCCCAATGTACTCTGGGCCTACAGGACCACCCCTCATTCCACCATTGGGGAGACGCCTTTCGCTTTGGCCTACGGCTACGAGGTTGTCCTTTTGATAGAAATGAAGATTAAATCCATCCGCACGTAAGCATATGATGACCAGGCTAATATCGCAGCATTGGTCGAGAATTTGGACCTGCTGGAAGCCAAAAGAGAAAGGGCACAACTGAGGCTAGCCACGTATCAACAACAAGCAGCGAGGTACTACAACTCAAGGGTGTGAGTGAGAATGTTCAAGGTATGAGACTTGGTGCTAAGAAAAGTACTCCCCAACACGTGAGACCCGGGGGCGGGGGTACTAGGGGCGAACTGGGAAGGACCCTACCAGGTTGCTCAATGCATACCACCAAACACCTACAAATTGGCCTACATGGATAACACCGTCATACCTCGATCATGGAATGCGGAACACCTCAAGAAATACTGCCAGTGAGACTTCTGCATCCGATGCAAAGAAGACCTATGCTTAGTTTGTTCCTTGTTATATTCACTTAGTAGGTAGGAATCAAAGAGGCTATCTGGGTAACCTCCTAATTAGATGTAACCCTTTCATATATGTCATTGTAACCTGCACGCTATGAATGAAAATGTTCACAACTTCACGTGTCATTCTTCTTCTCTATAGCATCCACCAAAGTGCCTGCTGAAATAAATTTCACCAAGCACTTGGGGGGGGGTAGGACAGGAGGCAAAATATATAACAAAGAAAAGGACCCCTGATATCAAAAGGGATCCTAAAAGGACCCTGATATCTAGAGGATCCTAAAAGACCCCTTATATCAGAGGGATCCTAAAAGGACCCCCTATCAGGAGGACCCTAAAAGGACCCCTTATATCAGAAGGACCCTAAAAGGACCCCCTATCAGGAGGATCCTAAAAGGACCCCTTTATCGAGAGGACCCTAAAAGGACCCCTTATATCAGAAAGACCCTAAAAGGACCCCCTATCAGGAGGATCCTAAAAGGACCCCCTTATCGGGAGGACCCCAAAAGGACCCCCTTATCAGGAGGACCCTAAAAGGATCCCTTATACCAAAGGGACCCTAAAAGGACCCCCTATCAAGAGGATCCTAAAAGGACCCCCTTATCAGGAGGACCCTAAAGAGAACCCTTATCTCAGGATCCTAAACGAGACCCTTATATATATATATAGAAAACCCCTTATAAATCAAGAAGAAGACCTTGTAAGGTATCGCTAGAGTTCACAAGGATTAGCTACCCTTATGAACATCAAGGAGACCAAAAGGTCCTACAAGAAAAACACATAAATAAGAGTAAATGCTTCCACAAGAGAAAATGCCTCAGGGGAAGCACACTCCGATAAGCCTAGAGCGGCCACCAAGCCGTCTAGCCAAAAAGGGTCCTAAAAGAGACCCTTGCAAAAATAGTACTATGAATAATGACGAGAAGGATGCTGTAACGCCCTACTACCTTAGAGTCGTTACCTAGTGAGTTTAAAACAGAAATCGTGCTTTTAATTGACTCTAAGTGGTTTCTAAAACCAAAAGTGTGGATAAATCAGAATTTAAGGCTGTACTCTTTTAAAATGTTTAACTTCATTGAAAACGTTAAGTATAAAACATCTGGGATCCCAAAATAAGGTTTACAAAATATTTACAACTCAAAAATAGATTTACACCAGGTTAACTATCAAAAGAATGGATTAATACAGCCATTTACAAAATGCCCCCAACCAAAGTAGTCGGGCAGGCCGAACATGTACGCGCCGCCCCCACGCTCTCCATACTCATGGCCGGTTGACTGACTCCTTGCTTTTACCTGCCACACGGAGCACCCGTGAGCCGAAGCCCAGCAAGAAAACCCAAATAGTACATAACATATGCAAATCATATAGCTGGCTTAATTCACTGATAAATAGGAAAACCATCATAATAAACAAGTACGGCCATGCCGCCCCAGAGGCCTTACCAAAGCCTGGGGTTTCGGTTCTCACCGCGAGGATAACTCATGTATCCATTGGGTCCCACCCTGACTATAAGCATCCCATGTGCTGAGTGTTACTTTCGGCCCCACGGCCGTACCCGGCCTACGCCGCACTCGGCCCTTGCCGTTCATTTCATTATAATCACACATGTAGTACATTCGAAATAATCATTCACACACATCATGATTCATTTAAGGTTAAACATTTGCACATAATACAATCTAGGGCCATGCCCTGCAATCACACAATGGGGCCATGCCCTAGTCTCGGGTGTTACGGTTTTCTTACCTTTAGATTCAGTAGCCTTGATCAACCTGACTCCTTGAGCACGATCTTACCCGAGCCCTAGCGCTTACCTAAGCAAAATCCACAAGTCAAAATCATCACCAATCCTCAAGTCCAAAACCTAGCCTCGGGACTAATCCCGAGCCCCCGGGAAGTCCTAGATCCCCAAAACAAAGTGGCGGAATCAAGCCCCGAACCCTAGGTCAAAAATCCCCTCACAAAAGCCCAAAAATCCCCTCTGTGAACAGTGCAGCGCTACAGCGCTCAAAAGAGGGCGCTGTAGCGCTACAAGCAGAACCACCCCACCAGAACAGGGGCTAGCGCTACAGCGCCCCCTGACTAGCGATGTAGCGCTAGTTGCAGCCAGCCCAAACCCAAAATCGCATTTTGCGATTTTCTTCTCCCATTTCAACACCAATCTTGCCCAAACCTTTTCCAAACCCAAAAACACACACAACCACACCTCACACTCATCCCAAGCACCCCATGAACTCAATCCCAAGCTCAAGCAACCCACAACTCAAAATCTAACACAATGAACCCAAAAACCAGAAAATCACTCAAACAACAAGGATAGGGTCTTAGAAATCATACCGTGGGTGGAATTTCGACCTCGAATCGAACCCTAGACCTCCTTGGCTTGCACCTTCACAACCTTGACCTGTTTTCCCCAAAAATCCCATCCATTTAGCTCAAAACTCAACTCAAAACCAGTCAAACCCTAAAACAGAAAATCCCCAAGAACTTACCTCAAATTCAAATGTGATCTTGCTAACCCCTTGCCAATCCTCAAGCCTAGCTTAGGATCCTTGATGCTCAGCCTACCCTAGCTCTCCACTGAGCTTGACTCCAAGAAAAAATGAAGGAATTAGGTTGGGAGAGCCACAAACCGTTCTTGGACAAAACCCTTCAGCTTTCCCTCTCTTTTCTTTTCTCTTCTTTCTTTCTTTCTTTTCAGCCTATAACTTTCTCTACTAAATCCACTAAGTATAAAGCCCTTCTTTAATTTATCTCTTACAAGCCTAATGACCAAAATGCCCTCCCTTACTAATTCTAAACCTTTATGTCCATAAAGGGGCATTTTAGTCATATTACCCAAATTCCCACTAATTCCTCAAGTGTTCCTAATAATTCCCGCTCGCTACCCAATACCTGATTAATCATCAAATATATATATATTCCCAAATTCTCAATTAAACTCCCCAGGCTTAACCCAAGCCGGGTACAGGCTCCCGCTTTGACTTTCCGCTAACCCGCTCATTCTAGGATCGTCTCGAGTCATAGATCACAGGTATCAACATAGTCATGCCCAACATGGCCAAATTATAAATATGCTCAATCAGGTCTACATGCATACTAATTCACATAGTCATGCATCACAATTAATCAAATAGTCATATAACGTGCATTAAATCATAATCATGCATTAAATTCATAAAAGTTACACACAGAATCCCATTATGCCCTCCAGGCACACTACTCCAGGCCCTTAAGCCTTAATAGCGAATTTGGGGTCGTTACAGATGCTTCTCGTAAGAAGCAATAAGCACGCGCAAAAATATATAAAAGGATAACTAGTGTAACGACCCAAATTTGCTAATAAGGCTTAAGGGCCTTGATTAGCGTGCCTGGAGGGCATAATGGGAAGTATGCGTGAATTTAATGATTAAGACGCGGGATTATGATTTTAAGCATGTTATATGACTATTTGAGTATTTGAGATGCATGATTATGTGTACTATGGTATGTGATAATTCTAGCCCGTTGAGGGCATACGTGTGATAATTATGTGATGTGATTTGTACCACGTGGGTGTGGTGATATTAATGCGATGCACGTGCCGAGACGGTCCTAGAGAGCTAGATAACTCAAAAGTCACAACGGGATTTCATACCCGGCTCGGGAGGAGCCTAGGGGTATTTTGGGGATTTTGTAGTTTAGTTCTTGTGAGATATTGGTAACCGGTGGTTTGGTAACTTGTGCAGCTGTTAGTAACCATAGAGAGTAACAAGATTGGTTAAAAGAAGTGGTAGAATTGTAAGGAAGTAGGAATGACAAGAAGGGCCTTGAGGTTTAGTTGGAATGGGAGTTAGATGGAAGGGTAAAATGGTCATTAGGCAAGGATTAGGATTACTTCAGCTGTAGGAAAAGGGAATACATATTATACTTTGTTATATTTTGGTTTATGCTGAATTTGAAAGAAAGGGCAAGAAAGAAAAGGGAAATGAAGAAGGGGCTGAACTTGGGACCTAGGAGGAGACTCAAAGGGAGTTTGAGGCAATCAAAACCAGGTTTAAGCTAGGATTTCTCAAAGGTAAGAATTGTGCTCTGTTTAAGTTGAATTTAAGTCTGAATTTTCAGATATTAAGTGAGAAAACTCAAAGGGAATATGGCTGGTTTTACTTTGAAATTCAATTAGGGTAATCAAGAGCAAAGAGGTTGGGAGCTGGAATTGGGAGGAGTTCAAGCTGAGTTTGATTGAGGTAAGGATCTTTAGCATGTTTAATTTCGTAATTGGTGTGGCTTAAGACTTTTGAAGCATGATTTGTAGTTTTGGAAGCCATGGTTAAAGTTTTAGGAATTTGAAACTCAAGATAGGATTTTGGGGTGTGTTTGTGTGATTGGGGTTGTTTGTGATGTTTATAGGTTGTTAAAGGGGTTCATTTGGGGTTCTGAATTGATTTTGAGGCTTAGGTATAAGTTTGGGGTGATTTGGAGTGTTTTGGGTTCGGGAAAACGCAGGGGAAAAACCCAGAATTCTGGGCTCGCGAAGGAGCGCCGCGGCGCTGTTCTAGCGCGCCGCGGCGCAAGGCTGTTTCTGGGCGGCGCGTGTGCTCTCTGACTTGCTGGGCGCCGCGGCGCTAGGCCATTTCCAGAATGTGATATTTTGCAGTTTTGAGCTTTTGCTCCGGGGATTCGGGGGATGTCTTTGGTGCATTGTTTTAGGGATTTGGGGCATTCAGAGAGTGTGGGATTGGTTCCGGGAAGTAGATTTGGATTGGTTAGTGATAAAGGATGTCTTGCTTGTGTTGTGACTAGGTCTTTGGTGAGGCTCGGGATAGAGGACCGTGCTCGCGGCGTTGGGGCATCGGAAGCTCGGGATACAGGTAAGAAAGCTGCACTTGAGTATGTGGTTAGGTTGGGACTAAGTGTTCCCTATGTTTGTATGCATTATTATGTGAATGTGATTAACCATGTGGTCACGATGGGACTAAGAGTTCCCAATATTTGTATATCATGTCATGAGATGGTGTTATTACGCCATGGGACATGCGATTACCGGCCTAAGGGTGTCGGAATCATTATTTGCGCACTGGGGCGCGGCTCAGCCACTGGGAGCTGAGGCAGCTTATTTATCACTGGGCTCGGTTAAGCTGACCGGAGTCAGTGAGTATTACACTGGGGGCGGCACTATTGAGCTGAAGACAGTGTGTTAAATAGAGGGTGCGACTAAGGGCGCCAACCCTGAATGTTATTTGATGGATATGACAATCTATTACTTATGAACGTGAATATTGTGCTATGAATATAGTTGATTGACTGTCTGGATGACAATTGTTATCACTACGTGGATAGGTGTTATGAACTGATGAACTTCTGATTATGCACTGTGGAATATTTGATTATTGATGTTAATCTTGCTATGTTATTATGCTTTCTTGATGGGCCCTGGCTCACGGGTGCTACGTGGTGCAGGTAAAGGCAAGGGTAGGCTGAATCAACCATGAGTTGGAGAGCTCTGGGGGCGAGGTGTACATTGTCAGCTGCTCGGCCGCCACGGTCGACACATTGTACAGGACGGAAACCTAAAATGTATATTTTGCCATTAGAGTGGCTTGAACTATTTGTAACTTCTAGAATTTGTTGTAATTAAGACATCTAAACCCTATTTCGAGTCTCCATGTATTAAATCGTCATTTTTAATGAAAATAGCCCGTTTGTAACCCAAAATCTTTTTATTCCTACTCTGATAATGGTATAGAGTTTACACTTTGTCTGAATGACTTGATTAGCAAGTCTTGCACTATTTTAAACACACAGTGTAACGGTCTTGGTTATCCAGGGCGTTACAACTTGGTATCAGAGCCGTCTGGGTTTATGGGTTCCTGAAGATTAGCTGGACATGTACACTCGCCGCTAAAGACAAGCTCGACTCATGGGTTTGTAGTGGACTACATGAAATTGTATGTTTAAGTGCTTGAATAAAATATTAGTGTATTAATTGGTATGATTAATAGGGAGCATGAGATACTGATAGGGCCTAGCCCTTGACTGCTGTGTGATGATATTAAGGCATGCTGATTAGCATTGCCCTTGCATGTGGATGAGTACATGGATGATGATGATATATGGATTGTGGGTTATTATATGTTTAAATTGAACGTATATGCTATACCTGTTTATTGGCATGGAGGGCATAATAGGTATGAATGCATTTGGTGATAAAGAAATTTGATAATTTATGTATAATATGGGTGCTTGATATGCTTTATGTGTGTTTGATTGTTATGATTATTTGGATCTGCCATTGAGATGGTTTTGGGTATAGACGTCAGGGCTAAGAAGTTTAGTCGGTGAAGACAGATTAATTTAGGGTGTATGTATTCAGAATGGTCAATCGGATTCAGTTTTGGTTTTGGTAAGGATAGAAGATGACAGTTGGGGGTTGGAATCCTCCACCTGCCCTTGGGATTCGCAGCGGATGGTTGCTGATGTATGAGTCAGGCTGTGAGGTCTGATGGAATGGGTTGGATGGATGTAAAAGGCAAGTTATTGAGGAGGAACAGACAAGAATTATTGTAAGGAAGTATTATCCTCTAGTTTCGAGGAAGGTTTGGGTTTGTTCAGGAATCGATTAATGAATGGGTGTGGTTAATTCTTTTCTTAGTGATATGAGAAGGATAAACTGGGACAAAGTAGTCGTACTAGGCATATGTGGTAAGAGGATGTCGAAAGGGGCAAGATAGCGATAGTACATATTGCTGAGTTTGGTGGGTTGGTCGGTCCACTTTGGATTATGGTATAAATGGATGAAGCCGGGAATGATAAGTCATTTGTGAGTTAAAATCTGAGATGGTTGTTTGTGCTTGGGCAGTAGGGAAAAGGCCTCATTATCTAAAATGAAAGAAGTATATGTGATGATATTTTCGTTTGTGGAAATGTAGTCAGTATGGCTACTCAGTGATCGGAAGAATGAGAACCTTTGGTGGTTTTATGGCTCCTGGTTTGGACAGGAAGGGGGTTCAGTTTTACAGGTTGGCCGTCAAGACGGGGAAGACCGGGATAGTTTACTCAGCTAAAGCTCAAGGTTAGTTTCCCAGAGGGGACCAGTGAATTGGATAGCCTTTGCTTTGGTTGAGGAAAGAGTTGAGAGGATTGGTACCGTGCGACTATTAGAAAGGATTCAGATGAGTATTTGTTGAGGAAAGTTAATATGTTATATAAGAGACAACCCTGGACAGTCATGAGTATCCCTTGAAGAATATTGATTGGACCGAATGGAAATTAAATTAGTCAACAAGGATGTAGGTGAGAATGCAGCTTTCGGGCACAGTTTGGAACTTGGGTATGGAAGAAGTTGGTATCAGGGACGCAATGAGAGATGATATTGGTTGGCTTAAGGAATTATCGAGTCACCTGGAAAAGTATGCGACTTGTGAGCGAATCGGGTAGAGTAGTGTGTCGTGGGATTCGTGGATATTGCCGGCTAAGGATGAAGAGTTTAAATGCCTCGTTACAAGACAGGACGGTGTCTTTAGGAGTTGATTATCGGTCTGGTTATTACTAGATAAGGATCAAGGAAAGAGACATCTTAGGAAATTATTACTTGTCCCGAGAGGGGTGTGATATATTAACAGTAAGGATTCCTAATCGCTTGGTACTTCAATAATGTGGGCAAGTTTGACAGGCAGAGAATAGAGAAATGACATGGATGGGTTGTATTCAGATTCACTGGGATAGGGTTAAGCACTCCCCAGCTTGAGGTGGAACGTGAACGACTACCATACTGATGACATCGTGACTAAGTAGCAGGGTCAGAGGTAAGGTTTCAGAAGGTATTAATTTCATTCTTCAAAGGTATTTAAGGTTAAGCTACAGGAAGAGAAGAGATCAGATATGAAAGAGACTTGATTGGAAGCACACTAAAACCAATGAACACATTAGCTACTACTTGAAGTATCCTCAAAGATAGTTATAACGTAAGAATTTTGAGTATGAAGAGTTGGTTAAGTATAGGGAATAGTGATGGAATGTATGAAAAGAGTGGTAACTCTTAAGTTTAAAAGGGGAGATCCTCGTAGTGTTTAGCAGTTGTAACTGGAGTGGAAAATCTGTTGTAGGGGAAAGGTCAGAACCCTAGCTAGTGTAACAGATACTACTTGGGTGGTATCAGTGGGACAAGATAGACTGGATTAGTTTGTGGGATTCCAGATGAGTATTCAAGAAGTTCGTCATGAAGTACGTCTGCGTAAAGAGATGGGGTGGTGACAAGATTGGCTTCAGTGATAGAATCAGATCTAAAGATGCTGTATTGAATGGTTTTAACAAAACGGTGAGAATTAAGGTCTTAATTGTTGAGTAGGATGACATACTTCAGGAAGGATCTTTGATCTGGTTATTACCAGCTAGAGATCAGGAATAGTTAGAGATCTTTGATCTGGTAATTACCAGCTAGAGGTTGGGTGTAGTTAGAGATCTTTGATCTGGTTATTACCAGTTGGAAATCAGGGAAGAGGATAGGCAAGGGGTTGCTGTTATATTGGATAAGAGCACTGAGGATGCTGAGTTATGTGTTGAGGGTTTGGTCAATGCCAAATTATTTCCGTGAGATAGGTGAAAGGAGTATTCAAAGAATATCTGAATTGAACTTGTGATTGTCTGGATTGACGGCACAATGATATAATCTGGTTGGAACGTCATTAAGGTTGAAGAATGCCTGGGAAGTGAGAGTTTCCCTAGGCGAGCAAGATGGTACATGTGGTTGGGTGAAATCCCATGTCTTCTTACAGATTAGAATCAATTGTTGGGTTGCTAAGACACCTCAAGACAGGAGGAAGTGATGGTCTATGCGTGATGTTGGTTAAAGGACTTGACTAGAATTGGAGTAGAGTTTATAGTTTGCTTAATAGCCAAAGGATACTTGGAATTATTATCGTATAAGGGAGCAAGAGCAACAGCTAAGGAAATCCCAGACGAAAGGAATTAAAGACAAGTCTTAATTGAGTTAGCTAAGGATTTTACCATGTTGTGTATAAGTTTATCATGATATAAGGACCAAATCTGGATTCTGATGGACACCGAAATTACGCAAAAAATTCTGGATGAATCTCATACTACTCTTTTGGTCTTTTCATCCGGATATTAGGAAAAACGGTACAATAATCTGAAGGTTTTGTATTGGAGGCCTAGGTGGAGAGGAATACAATGAATGAGGAACAAAATTCGTAACTTGATAGTAGTTTGTGATAGGCATCGCAGCCTTTGAGTATGTTATAATGGGAATAAGGAAATGTCGTGAAAGGTATCGTGGAGAGACTACCAAGATGGTTAGGTCATCATGGACCAGCGTCTGGGGAGAACTTGCTTTTGTCAGTAAGGATAATTGGTACAACTGACCAGTACTCAGAACTCTGAGGGAGATGGATGGTAAGCCTCCATGGAATTTAGGGATTAATTTCATTGAGAGAGGACTTTATTTTATTCTCAGGTCTTGGGAAGGTTAAGGAAGGCGATGAATAGAGAATCGGAATCTGATGAATTTTATTACTTTCAGACTGACGGTAAATCAGAGAAAAAGGGAGTTATTCAGATGTTGGAAGAGCATTTGATAAGATGGGGTGTTATAAAGATTGTATATCACTCGTTCATGGGAATAAGATAAGTGAGATGTTGTATTTGGATTCGGAGATAGTTCAGGGAATCATTGGGATTATTAGAAGATTGGAACGTGGAAATTCACTTTTTAAAGTAAATGGAAACGCTTTATTGAATTGGGAAACTCATACATTGATTGATAGGAAATTTGCAGTTAAGGTGGAGTTACTCCATGGGGAGCGACCAGTTCGATTATGAGATAGAAAGCAAAAGGTTTAAGGAACAGGATTGTACCTTGAGTTAAGGTAACGTTCTAGAATGGTAAGGTCAAGGAATGACCAGAGTGGTTGGAGTCAGTTAAGTAGAATGTGGTACAGATAAAATTTCGAGGACGAAATTTCTGTAAGGGGGGAATAGTTGTAACGACCCAAATTTGCTAATAAGGCTTAAGGGCCTTGATTAGCGTGCATGGAGGGCATAATGGGAAGTATGCGTGAATTTAATGATTAAGACGCAGGATTATGATTTTAAGCATGTTATATGACTATTTGAGTATTTGAGATGCATGATTATGTGTACTATGGTATGTGATAATTCTAGCCCGTTGAGGGCATACGTGTGATAATTATGTGATGTGATTTGTACCACGTGGGTGTGGTGATATTAATGCGATGCACGTGCCGAGACGGTCCTAGAGAGCTAGATAACTCAAAAGTCACAACGGGATTTCATACCCGGCTCGGGAGGAGCCTAGGGGTATTTTGGGGATTTTGTAGTTTAGTTCTTGTGAGATATTGGTAACCGGTGGTTTGGTAACTTGTGTGGCTGTTAGTAACCATAGAGAGTAACAAGATTGGTTAAAAGAAGTGGTAGAATTGTAAGGAAGTAGGAATGTCAAGAAGGGCCTTGAGGTTTAGTTGGAATGGGAGTTAGATGGAAGGGTAAAATGGTCATTAGGCAAGGATTAGGATTACTTCAGCTGTAGGAAAAGGGAATACGTATTATACTTTGTTATATTTTGGTTTATGCTGAATTTGAAAGAAAGGGCTAGAAAGAAAAGGGAAATGAAGAAGGGGCTGAACTTGGGACCTAGGAGGAGACTCAAAGGGAGTTTGAGGCAATCAAAACCAGGTTTAAGCTAGGATTTCTCAAAGGTAAGAATTGTGCTCTGTTTAAGTTGAATTTAAGTCTGAATTTTCAGAGATTAAGTGAGAAAACTCAAAGGGAATATGGCTGGTTTTACTTTGAAATTCAATTAGGGTAATCAAGAGCAAAGAGGTTGGGAGCTGGAATTGGGAGGAGTTCAAGCTGAGTTTGATTGAGGTAAGAATCTTTAGCATGTTTAATTTCGTAATTGGTGTGGCTTAAGACTTTTGAAGCATGATTTGTAGTTTTGGAAGCCATGGTTAAAGTTTTAGGAATTTGAAACTCAAGATAGAATTTTGGGGTGTGTTTGTGTGATTGGGGTTGTTTGTGATGTTTATAGGTTGTTAAAGGGGTTCATTTGGGGTTCTGAATTGATTTTGAGGCTTAGGTATAAGTTTGGGGTGATTTGGAGTGTTTTGGGTTCGGGAAAACGCAGGGGAAAAACCCAGAATTCTGGGCTCGCGAAGGAGCGCCGCGGCGCTGTTCTAGCGCGCCGCGGCGCAAGGCTGTTTCTGGGCGGTGCGTGTGCTCTCTGACTTGCTGGGCGCCGCGGCGCTAGGCCATTTCCAGAATGTGATATTTTGCAGTTTTGAGCTTTTGCTCCGGGGAATTGGGGGATGTCTTTGGTGCATTGTTTTAGGGATTTGGGGCATTCAGAGAGTGTGGGATTGGTTCCGGGAAGTAGATTTGGATTGGTTAGTGATAAAGGATGTTTTGCTTGTGTTGTGACTAGGTCTTTGGTGAGGCTCGGGATAGAGGACCGTGCTCGCGGCGTTGGGGCATCGGAAGCTCGGGATACAGGTAAGAAAGCTGCACCTGAGTATGTGGTTAGGTTGGGACTAAGTGTTCCCTATGTTTGTATGCATTATTATGTGAATGTGATTAACCATGTGGTCACGATGGGACTAAGAGTTCCCAATATTTGTATATCATGTCATGAGATGGTGTTATTACGCCATGGGACATGCGATTACCGGCCTAAGGGTGTCGGAATCATTATTTGCGCACTGGGGCGCGGCTCAGCCACTGGGAGCTGAGGCAGCTTATTTATCACTGGGCTCGGTTAAGCTGACCGGAGTCAGTGAGTATTACACTGGGGGCGGCACTATTGAGCCGAAGACAGTGTGTTAAATAGAGGGTGCGACTAAGGGCGCCAACCCTGAATGTTATTTGATGGATATGACAATCTATTACTTATGAACGTGAATATTGTGCTATGAATATAGTTGATTGACTGTCTGGATGACAATTGTTATCACTACGTGGATAGGTGTTATGAACTGATGAACTTCTGATTATGCACTGTGGAATATTTGATTATTGATGTTAATCTTGCTATGTTATTATGCTTTCTTGATGGGCCCTGGCTCACGGGTGCTACGTGGTGCAGGTAAAGGCAAGGGTAGGCTGAATCAACCATGAGTTGGAGAGCTCTGGGGGTGAGGTGTACATTGTCAGCTGCTCGGCCGCCACGGTCGACACATTGTACAGGACGGAAACCTAAAATGTATATTTTGCCATTAGAGTGGCTTGAACTATTTGTAACTTCTAGAATTTGTTGTAATTAAGACATCTAAACCCTATTTCGAGTCTCCATGTATTAAATCGTCATTTTTAATGAAAATAGCCCGTTTGTAACCCAAAATCTTTTTATTCCTACTCTGATAATGGTATAGAGTTTACACTTTGTCTGAATGACTTGATTAGCAAGTCTTGCACTATTTTAAACACACAGTGTAACGGTCTTGGTTATCCAGGGCGTTATAACTAGAACCCAAGGGGTCAATATATCCTTATTGGAACAATCAAGAGGCACCAAAGAGGGACCTATTGAACCCTTTCGCATGGGCTCCAAAGGACCTCAAGCCTGATAAATTAAAAAGAGAACCTATCGAACCCCATCGTGCGGGCTCAAAAGGACCTCGAACATAGAGGAATAAAGATGAATGATCACATATGTATATATATATATAAAAAAAATATATAGTTTTGATAACATAACAGGACTCGGAGAAATTACAAGCAAAATAGGGCTCGAATGAGCATACATCCACATTGGACTAATTGGAAAAAATCGCAGAATGATAATCTCAAGGCCTCCTGCCATAACGTTCCGCTCAGCCGCCCAGGCAACAGCGTGCTCACCAAAGGAGGAGAAATCAAAGTTAGGATTCTGCCTCCATACTCCGTAAAGGGCGCGCTCTATAGATCTATACTCTATAGTCGCCTTGTCCGCCTCTAAGGAAGCAACCCTCCCCTGCAACACTACAATAGTATCCTTGGCACCCTCAAGTTCGGTCTCTAAGCAAGTGACCTTTTCCTGCAGCATTGTGACCTTGGCAATCGCCCTCTTCTTCTTTTTTGATGAGGAAGAGACCTTCGCCAGGGCCTCCTCTAGCTTAAGCCTGGCTTCAGCAAGTTCCCTCTCGAGCCCCTGGACCTGGACCGTAAGATGGCCCCTCTCAGCATTCGACATGGAGAGGTCTTGAGCCGAGTCGGCAAATCGCTGAGCCACTGTATAGGTCTGCACAAGAAAAATGACAATAACAATGATAAGCAACAAAAAAAAGAGAGAGAAAAGGGATAAGGCCGACTTAAGATGCATGAAATCACCCAAGTGGCAGAACGCGTAAGAGTCTCCCCGAGCTCCGACATGGCAAAACTCCCAAGACCACTCCAATCAGCCTCAGGAAGATTCGTGGCGACCTAGACATATCGTCGCCCATAAAAGGTCGCCATGCGGCCCACCCAGGGTGCCCCTTCTGAGCCAAGGGCACTTGGCTGGGTAAGGACAGATGACCCGCTCGCCGAAGGAGAAGGGGCCCAGGAAGATCGAGAAAATGAGCCCCCGATGGACCAGGGTCAAGGGAAGCCTGAGGAAAAGCATCGAAGTCCTCAGAATAAAGACAGGCGAAACCCCTCGGCATGCCCTATTGATCCTAGGAGTGGGTGGCCATGTCACGGTCTGTAGGGGCTAAAGGAGGGCACCCCCTGGGAGACAAAGACGGTTGGTGGGGTTGCCCATGTCCAGGGGAGACCCCCTCTGGCACACGCTCAACCTCACCCCCATTCGAGTGATGTTCAGCCGAAGCAGCCTTCTTCTTCTTTGTTCCAGAAATAGTCCACAACAACCCGGGATCCGAAACTGGGGACAGCTTGTGAAAGTTGAGTTTATCCACAGTGAAGAGGTGTATAGCCATTTTCTCGGCAGGGTTAGCCTCGAGAAATTCATCCACTGCATTCACCTCCAACCCAACAACTCCAAGCATGGTGAAATGCTCTGCACAATCCACACAGTTGCTGACACAAACATAAGTTCCAAAACAGTAAGTTTAAAAAAAAAAGGGCTTGAAGTACTTACTAGGAGCAGAGCGAAAGTGCTCACGAACAGAGAGGGGACCCTTCACAAAGAAAAAGTCCTGTTTCCAAGACCCTGGGTTGGATACAGAGCCATCTATCAAGGAGACCGAAGTATTGGCTTTTTGCAGGAATTAAAATCCCTTGGATATAGGAGAGGGCATGATATTGTACATGAAATGCACCTCTTGGGTCGTAGGAGCACGCTCGAAACGATCCATAAACGAGATGAAGAGGTAACTCAAGGTCAGCCAGCTGTTGGGCGCCAGCTGGAGTGGAGCAAGGTCAAAATAATTTAGAACCATGACGAAAAACGAGTGTAATGGGATTGTACCACCCGCTTTCAAGATATGCTCGCTCATAGCCACGTAACCTAGATTTGGGCAATCAACTCGGCACTTGTTCGAAGGAACGTATTGTAACGACCCAAATTCGCTAATAAGGCTTAAGGACCTTGATTTGCATGCCTGGAGGGCATAATGGAGATTACGTGTGATTTTAGTGATTAAGATGTATAATTATGATTTAAAGCATGTTATATGATTACTTGAGTACTTGAGATGCATGACTATGCGTGTTTGTATGCATGTAGGCCCAGATTAGGGTAGAAGGGCATAATCGTAATTTTGGCCATTAAGGGCATAACTGCTTTGATATATGTGATAATTGTTGAGACCACATTATTATGTGGATATATCTGCGATCTGTGACTCGAGACGATCCTAGTGAGCTAAGTAGCGGAAAAGTCATAGCGGGGATTTATACCCGGCTCGGGGTGAGCTCACGGGTGTAAATGGGAATTTAGTGGATGAGCTGGAGATTATTGTAACATTGAGGAATGCTATTGGTGATTAATTAGGTATCGGGAATTAAGCGGGAAATAATAGAGACATTCGAGGAAGTAGCGGGAATTAGGTAAAATGACTAAAATGCCCTTAAGTGGACTAAAGGATTAGAGTTAATTGGGAGGGCATAAAGGTCATTGGACTCTTAAGGATGGGTATTACTGAGGTTTTAAGTTAGTGGAATTTATAGAATATCAAGGAAGTCAGAAAAAGAAGGGAAAAGGAAGAGGGAAAAACAGAGAGAGTTTCTCTAAAGTCGGTTTACACTTTCCTTCATCTGTTTCTTGAGAATTTCTGGAGTAAAGCTTAGAGGAGAGCTGGGATAACTAAACATCAAGGATCTTGACCTAAGAATAAGGAATTGACAGAGGTTTAGCAGGGTTTCACCAACACTTGAGGTAAGGTTCTAGAGTTCATCCATTTCTGTTTCTGGTTTTTAAGTTGTGGTGCTTGAATTGAATTGAATGGAACTTTGGGGAATTCAGGCTTAGGGCTGAGGAGTAGCAAGCCAAGGGAGCCTAGGGATAGCTTGTGGGCGAAATTCTATCAAAGGTATGAATTCTAAGCTTTAGTTCTGATGTTCAGCTGGTTTATGTTGGGTTTTAGAGTTTGGAGGTGGCTATGGTGAATTTTGAGTTTGTGATTGCATGTGCTTGGATTTTAGATGGTGAGGGTGTTTGGGATGAGTGGAGTGTGGTTATGAGGTTGTTTTTAAGTTTGGGCAAGAGTTGGAAGAGGTTTGGTTGAGGATGGCTCGAGAAAATCGCATAAGGGAAATTTTGGGTGTTGGGCTGTCTGTGACTAGCGCTAGCCTTTGGGCGCTGTAGCGCTAGGCCATCTTGCTGAAGGGTTTTTGGGTTCTGTCTGTAGCGCTATAGCGCCCTCCCAAGAGCGCTGTAGCGCTACCCTGCCTTCTGAAGGGGATTTTAGGGTAATTTGCAAGGGTTTTTGACCTAAGGTTTGGGGTTTGGTTCCACCACCTTGTTTGGTGGAACTAGGACATCCCGGGGGCTTGGGATTGGCCCCGGGGCTAGGTTTTGAACTTGAGGGTTGATGTTGACTTTGGCCATGATTATGTTTAGGTGAGCGCTAGGGCTCGAGTGGGATCGTGCTCAAGGTGTCGAGGGATTAAAGCTATTGAATTGAAAGGTAAGAACACTGCACCCGAATGTATGGCTGTGAATGGGACTAAGTGCTCCCGAAAGTTGTATTGTGTCATCGTTGGTATTATGCCAAGGGACGCGTATACGTGGTCTAAGAGTACCGTTCATGAGTTTAGCGCACGGAGCGCGAATTGGCCATTGAGTGCCGGAAATAATAGGATAACAGAGGGAGCTTCCTGTGAGCGCTAGCCCTGGTTATCGTCTGTGCATTATGTATTTGAGCTGAGATGCTTAGTATATGAAATACTTGATTGATGATACACTTGAGTTGATGAGATGCTATATGTGAAATTGATTTGTTGCTAGTTGTTCATGCTCTGTTGTTTCTGTGTTTTCTTGCTGGGCCTTGGCTCACGGGTGCTTCGTGGTGCAGGTAAGGGCAAGGGCAAGCTGGACCAGGCCTGAGGTGGAGAGCTCCAAGGTGAAATGTACATAGCCAGCCGTTCGATCACCACGGTCGAGAAGTGTGTCAGGACAGAGATTACCTAACAGCTCGCTTTTGCCTTAGTATGGCCAGTTGATGTATCTAAACGTTGTAACTTTTGTAAATGGCTTTTAAACTGTCAATTTTGGGATCCCATGTACGTAAACGATGTTTAGTAATGAAAACGTACTTTTGAGACCAAAACACTTTTAACCCTAGTTCCTCTACTATTTCAGTAACACGCTTTTACTTTAATGACTTGATTAGCAAGTCTGGCACTTTATAAACACACAGTGTAACAGTCTTGGCTATCCAGGGCGTTACACGTATAATGTTTATTCTGGGCCAACACGGTAGTTCTCCATTATCTCCAACAATTTATTTTCGGACACATGGGACACTAGAGTGGATGCCAACAGGGGGCCAGTGTCCTGATCATCAACAGTCACCTGTTGTCGCCCTCTCTTTGGCATATCTGCAAAACCAAAAGAAAAAGGTGAGGTGGAAACAGGGCACTTTACCCTCCATTTTTTCTTCCTAGCAAGGGTCTTCCATCGAGGCACCGAATGTGAAAGCGCTAAGCAAGGGTAGATTGAGAACAAGGGTTGAGGAGAAGACGAGACGGCCCCATAACAGTCATTAGGGGAAAACAGGGTAGGAGGCTCAGGCGGGACATTTCCCTCCATAAACTCTAACTCCATCTGCAAGTCTAAAAGGGTCACCCTAAGGCTCGCTACACGGTCGTTAAGGCCAAGGGGGAAAGGTACTCCGTCTCCCCTCTAGACCGAGTCTATTTCTCTCTCTACCACCCAAATTTTACGCCTAAGTACAGCCATATGCTCAAGATGATGAATACGGGCCTGCCTTAAGGTGTCGTAGTCATGGTGAGGATTTTCCTCGGGGGACTCCGCGTCTGAAGACAAGTCAACAAACTCGACCCCCAGGGGAGGGTCGAATGGACCTTCACATGCCATGAGACCTCGTCCCGAAAGCAAAAAGGGTTCACGTATAAATGAGAGGATTGCTACAAAACACAAAGGAATGGGCTCAAAACCTCTAGGTACAAGCGCTCTAAATAACCCACTACGGGATATGAATAAGGGCATGCAGTTAGGTTAACTCACGACAAGCTCAGGCCAAAATACTCCTTCCCGAGTGGTGCTAATTTCAACCCAATAAACATAAGGGGGAAAGAAAGTATACCTCAATCAAGTAAAATTGGGCACTGTTGTGGTCAAAAGGAGATCGAGGACCAAAAGCACCATCACGGTCAAATAGAGGCAAGTGGTCGAAAGTACGCATCTGCAAAAATAAAGGGAAAATGTGTTTTAGTCCTCAAATGCCTGCATGGATATAGACATACAAGAAATGAACTCAAATATATATATATATAAAAAGAGATAGCAAAAGTGAGGTTATGGGGGATTGAACCCCTTACCTCTTGAAAGGAGCAAGGATCTAAAAACCACTAAGCTAAGGAGATGGAGTGTAAATAATAGGCTAGATGTGAAGGCTTATTTATAGGAGCCACAAGCTCATCTCAACCATCGAACTTCAAGACTGATCAGTGGCCAAGAAGGGAGCTTGGCATCTAGATTGAGATCCACGAAGCAAGACGATAGGCTCACGATCAATCTCAAGAAATCACAAGGATCACCACTAACACCACCCGTGTTTTCAAGACAACATATCGAAAAGTCTACCAGAGCGCCTAAAGGCCCTCTCCTAGACTGGGGTGAAAGTGTAGATGCTCAAAATTCCACGTTGATGAAAGACTCAAAGTACGTGCTTAGGACCCATGTCCCTAGATGTGTATTGGGAAATCTTGACAAACGTAGCCTCAGAAAGTGTGCCACCCAGGGCCCCCCGTCTCGCGCCTCGCGAGCCTAGGAAGTGTGCCGCTCAAGCCCCTCAGGCACCTACACGAGGTCGTCACCCCCACATCTCCGCGAGGCAGTTATGCCCTCACCTCACCTCGCCATTCTCCTTGCCCACAAGCATCTCGCACCAGGAAGAGCCCCACGCAAGGAGGCGCCTCGCTCCTAACCTCGCCTCGACCATGCACCCAAGGCCCCGCGCCATGGGCTTCGCGAGACAATGTCTCGCCCTCGCCTCGGCCGCACACCCAAGGCCCGCTCCATGGGCTTCACAAGACGGTGTCTTGCCCTTGCCTCGGCCGCGTACCCAAGGCCCCGCGCCATGGGCTTCGCGAGACGATGTCTCGCCTCCACCTACAAGCGCCACACACCAACGACCCAAGGCTTCCCAGGTGGCCTCGTGCCTGGCACCTCAAGGCGATGTATCCTATGAGGACCTGCAGAAACTCCAACGTTTAGAGGTAAAAGAACAAGTATAATTCAAAAAGATCATACAAGTGCGGAGCTCATACGGGGTACGACCTGTAAGACCCCATATGTCTGATCCAAATACTCATGCCAGACAAATAGTGGGAGCACTGAGAGAGGGGACATGGCTTGTATGCTTCTAACCAGATGTTAGAGTCGACACCACCAGCACCTCTACGCCTGGTACCACTCCTCTGACATTCGTACGAAACAAGTGGTGGAGACATCCTCATGGTATCTGACCACGTACTGGAGCCAACACCACTACCCCTGAGACCACTCTCCTGACAGTGTACTTGTGTACCATCTGGTCCCCTGGAACCCCATTTCCACATGGAAGGGGGTTGGAAAAAACATTGTAGGATCATGCCATAAGAAATACAAGTTCTTTTCACCATTTTCTTTCTGCAACTATTCTCTAAATTTTTGTTTAGATTTTTGAAGTTCTTCATTGGTAATCTCTATACTTTGATTTTTCTAATTTAACTTCGTTGACGAGTTCTTACCGTCAACAGGGCGTTACAGCGCCCAGCCTTCAACTGACCTAGTGAATAACAGTCTTCGCTTTGAGAATGGAGGGAGATCGCTTCTCCAAGAGCCACGTCTTGGAGATCAACT
Source organism: Humulus lupulus (assembly GCF_963169125.1). NCBI lineage: Eukaryota > Viridiplantae > Streptophyta > Magnoliopsida > Rosales > Cannabaceae > Humulus > Humulus lupulus. The sequence goes on from NC_084795.1 coordinate 166,910,871, forward strand.
GCTCTCCCAAGATAGCCTACAATAAAGACCTCTCTCGGACTAGGGAGGGGACGACTCTTTGACTATAGAAACCATAGAAGAATATTGATTCACTCTCTTTACACTCTCACTCACACTTTTACACTCCGAAAAACAAGATTTGACTCTTGGTCACCGATCAAACATTGAAACAGAGAGTACTCTGACTTTTCTATCTTTATTTTTCTCTTTACTTTTCATCGCAAGTTTACTGACTTAATGACCTTCGATTGGCACCAGTGTTCCAAGGTTTTCACAGTCTTCTCTTGTCTTTGTTTGACAAGTTCTCAGTGCCCATAGACATTCATTCTTATCATTGTAGATTTTATCGTCTACAATACTAAATAAATAACAAGGTATAATTTTGAACTTATTTGTCATATACAAAGTATACTAAAATGGTATTAATTAAAGAAATAATATCATTTTGGTTATTTTACTTTTGTTAAATATCTATTTGGACCCTCTAGTTTGAAAAATACTTTTTTGGACCTCGTGTTTTGTAAATTAGTTCACAATAGTCTCCTAAACTTGATTTTGGTCAAAATATTTTTTTCATCATTCTTTATATACTATTGACCTGATAAACACGTGGATCTTCGACAAGCATTAATTTTTACAGGGTTATATTAAAAAATGGTTTGAGGTATGAAAAAGTATTTTTTTAAAACATAGTGTCTAAACAGGTATATAGTATAAACAAAGAGTCCAAAATAGTATTAACAATAATTAAACAATATGGTAATAAGTTTAAAATAAATAACATAGCACTAAAATGATATGATTCATTTATATTATTGTAAACATACTTGTTTATAGTAGGTTATGCATTTAATTGTAGAAACTAAAATGTATGTTACACTCACTAATTGTTTGGAATTTGTTTTGAAACTTCTATGTCAATATTAGGACATTCACTTTTTAGTCTATTTTTTGTTTTTGAATATATATATTATGTTTTAAACATTTTTGTAATTGATTGTTAGTAATTACTTTATGTGATTTTGTATTTTAGGTAGGTATGAGACTCAAAATAACATTTTGAGAGTATTTTTATAAAAATTTAAATTCTTTTTATTTTCTAATTTTGTTATACATTATTTTTGGAGAGTTGTCCATTTAGTTTTTCAATGAATGCTATAAAAACAATATTTATGGAATGAATTATGTTTCTTAATTAATGGTAAACTTATTAGCATATTTATGGAATGCTTTTATTTGATAACCATTGATTGTGGGAAAAATATTTTCCATTTACTGGTATACAATGTATTATTTTTGTAATATTATTTCTTTGTACCAATAGTGTAATATCTTTCATCATTGTTGTATATAATTGGAAAAAGAAAAAAAAACCCGAAAAAATGCATTAATTATTATTTCTATATTTTTAATTCTCTTTTATGTGATTGTGGTGTGTTATGACAGAGTTGAATAAATTAAAATTATAGGAAAAATTTACAACGTGATTTTCTACCTTAGGTTAGGTACAACTCTATTTTGGGAACGTAAATCAATTATAAAATTATTTTTTATATATTTATTTTCATGACAATTTTTATTGTAGTTATAGTTCTCTTGCAGAATTTTGCAATTTTTTGAATAATTGTCCAAAATTTTCTTGAAATTTGCTATGATTACTATAAACATCATCGTTGAAAAGAAAAAAAAATTAACATTAGAATTGATTTACATTACTAAAATAAGATGGTACCCTACCGGTAAGATAAAAAACCATACCTTACTCTAAATTGTTCAATTTCCCCCTCCCTTGATCTAAATAAAAAAGGGCCTTCTGCATAAATTTGCGTTGTTATTGTCTATTTCTCTTCTATTTTGCTACCACATTAAATTAAGAAAATTAATACATATTGAATTTAATCAAGCAATACTTGCTGAATTTGTAAGACAAAAGAAGACATCTTCAAGTCTCAAATGATTATTAATGAAATTAGTATCCAAAGTTAATTAATAAATAAAGAACGAGAGATATTATATAAAAAAAAAAAAGTAACTTCTACATGTTTGTGTATGGCAAAAATTAAAAAACAAATAAATGAGCATTGGAGACAATGTAAGAACAATTTGCAAGTAGAAAGGATGGTCACCATCTCAAATTACAGATATGGGGCCAAGTTAACGAAGGAAAACAGCTAGAGTATGCAAATCAGCCACAAAGAACAAATCAATTATAAATTGGCGATTCGTTACAACGGATGATTAGGCAAACCAAAAAAAAATGCCTAAAACACAACCATGATTAGTGGAAAAACACCCAATCACTATAGCATACAACTGTTTTAATCTTTTTTCTCTATCAATGCAGACACACATGCACACATAATAATAATCACACTGTAACAAAACCTGAGTTTACTCACAACTGGTAATTAAAAAAAACTATCAGTTAGATTTGCTTCTATACTTGATCATCTGGACCAGCAAGCATGACCTGTCATTGAAAATATTGATTAAGAAGTCTAAGAAGATGAAGAGATAGATACTAGTAAAAGCTTTCACCATTGAATCATCTTGTTCGTTCACTTTCATAAAAATGATATTATAAAGGAAGGTTATCATGTTTCCAAGTGTGACAAACATAACAATAGTTAGACAGATGATTACTTGAATTAAAAAAAATGTTGGGGGAAAATGTATTGTTTAAAGAAAAATCCATGACTCTCTAAATGGAACCTTTCAGCACCAACTATGTAATGACCAAAGTCTCTTGTTGGATAAAAACAACATAGGTAGCTAAGCAAGCAAATGTTCTGCTAAGAAGGTACTTACATTGCAGTCAAGAGCATATTTTCTGGCAAGCATAATAGCTGCATTCCTATCCCGCTCTGATTCAAATGTTAACGTGAACGAGAGCCCCTTTCTCGCTTGCCAAAACAATGATCTTGCTGCAGTATTACTTTCACCTCTGTAGCCGCATAACTGTAAACCAAAAGAAAGTAAATGTGGGGTTCAGTGAAAACCATACCATTACTCCATGCTACAATAGTATCACTTAAACTGAATGGTAAGGCTTGAAAGTGAAGTTCTATCTAGTGAGGAAATATGAATTATCTCAAAAATAAGGCTTCATTCCGACAGCTTTCAAAGCTTTCACCTCAGGTGTTTACTTTAATTTAAAAGAACAGGGTCAAAGGAAAAAGAATAATGCAATTTCCTCGCATATTCGCCAATACACTTTCATCTGTTCATCTTTGTGTGAATTATTTTAAGAGCTATACATGGCATCAGAATGCAGAATGCACTTTCATTTATAATACTTTAAAGGGACCAAGCACATCATAAACTAGCTTCACCTTTCCCTGTCCAACTATTTGTTGACAAAATGTTACACCTTGACCTCAAAATGTACCTGCATTGGTGCGGAATAAATTTCTCTAGCCTTTGTAATCCACCCTCTTGAAAGCTTCATTCTCATCTTTCCAACATGAAGTACATGTACGGAGTTCGATGAATAATTTTGTCCATTCATTTGGGAAATGGTAACCTACAAAAAACAAATGTTGGGTTAGACAAGAATTGAATCCTTAGGCATACACACAGGGACGGGCAAACATCCATCTCCATTTTGTCAATACTTGCATATAATTTGCTACAACAAGAATTTATAGGTTTACAATAGAGTTTTATGCTAGAAATTATACCATTGTAGATATTCATTGTTTTCTCTATTTCACGGAGATAAAACTGTGCTCTGAAATTTGTGATGTAACCCACCATACTAACCTTCTTCCCCACAACCTCTCAAACAACTACTGATAAATTAGCAATCACTTGTTGTAAACCAATTAGTGAATATCTTGGGCTGTCAAAATCAGGTTTGGAAATTACTACATAAGGATATTACATAGGAGCAGAATGTAGTATTCTAATCGATGAAAAGGGCGTCAAACATTTTAATCGATGACTAAAAGTTCTCTGTCAACACAAATAATTTGATGTCTTAATGATTGTTCAGTCACTTTCTCCAAAAGTTTAATATCCCACTTTAGTTCATGCCACGCTGATTCCTGATTAATGCAGTGAATAATCACTAAGTATACATATAGTGACCAAGTGTGGACAAGCAGAGCTACAGCATATTGTTGTTTAGCTTCAATTAATTATGTGTGTATTACAGACAACGGAAGATGATATATTACTTACTTCAACTTCACTATGGAAAAAACATAGAACTTCAAGTAGTAGAGTAAAGTGCAAGCAAGAAGAAAGAAGTAGAATCTTACACTAAAATCAGTATTTGATTTTTTCACAAGTGTCTCTATGTAACTTCCAAGTCCCGCAGCTGTTAAAAGTAACATAATTAGACCTTCTGTCCACTTCTCTGAGTAACAGCGTGAATATTGGCATGGGTAGAAAATTACAAGTATGGACTTAAAACTAGTAAACTGGACCAGATGAAAAAGATTTGAGAGCTGACCAGAATCAATGGGACCAGCAGTCATTACTGAGACTTTTTGGCCATTTGAAATGATGTCTGCTTGTAGGATTCTTCCAACATCTAAAGGTTCAGGAGCGTACATTGCTTTATCGGCACCTAGTGAAGAAAATTGAGCAAATTAGTTTATTCATCTATGGGACAAAATTATACTTCAAATGAAATTCATAATATCAAAAATAATAATAATAATAATAATAACAATAATAATAATAATAACAACAACAAAAGATGGAATATACAAAGATAAATATGTCAGGCAATTATCGTGTTCTAGTAGAGATGGATTAATCAAGAATGTCCAGCTTTGATATAATTAGAAGTTGAACCCGAAAGTAAAAGTTTGAAAGACAGCTTGCCTAAGATAACTTCATCTCTGCTGCATTCTAGAGATACACGACACCATTGGATTGAACATTTTGAAAGCTGTGGAGCGTCATCCGAGCAAATCTGGATTCTAAGACAGGAACCCAGGATTCCTCCACCATCTAGACCATATAAACGAGTTTTGTTCTCCTCTGCCCTCTTGCTTATTGCCAGCTGATAAAAATGGGAGCTCTTGAAAATCAAGTTCATATAACTTCAAAGTATTTTGTTGTGACAAACTGACTAGTTTAAACTACTCAAAAGATCAATGACTGTCATAAGAGACATTAAGAATGCAGGGAGAAAGGGGGGAAAAAGATGACAATGCCAGAGATTCAAAACCAAAACCTCATCACAATGTTTAAATAACAATTCATGATAAACATAGTATGTGAAAGTCAAAGAAATAAATATTGGTTATTTTTATGAGGTTAAAATAAAATATTGGATAAAATATGCATGAAACAGTTAATACTGAGCTTAGTATTAATTTTTGTACTGACCATCAGATTAAGGCACACTAGCCAACATATTACTACCTAGATTTTCTTATTTTGGTCTAAATATTTTTTATCATTAATTTGTTACAATAGCATAATCCAACAGTGATTAATCAGTGAAAGAACAATAAACAAAGTAAGGCAATGTATCCTCCTATCTGAACATAAACCTAAGAAATTCATAAAACAGTATTCTCCTCATTTGAAAGGAACATATCGTTATTTGTAAAATATACAGACCTCTTTCTGAAGCTTGACTGAAAATATAAATTTCTCCCTAATTTGAGTTCGTAGTGCACGAAGTTCATGTTCCATCTCCATCACCTGCAAGCATTAAACATTTCCTAAGAATCAAAAAAGTCAATTTAACCATAATTCTGTTTACAAAATCCTATCTTATACTCATGCACACAAAAATACATTATATATATAAATATTCAAAGTAAAAAAAAGCAAAACCCGTAAGAATTTTGAAAATAAATAAAATGGAAATTCCACATAAGAAAAGCAAAAGCATAGAAGTAGCTGTATAAAATATTTAAACCAGTCAATAAATAAAGTTCAAACCTGCACCTTTGTAATTGTACTTAGTAGTTAATTCTTTGTAAATGTAATCACAGCGCATCACATAAACCTGTGGGGAGAAATAAAGTTAAGAACACCAAACCGCACCTTGATTGGCTGGTGCAATAATTGGATTCTTCTAGCTTCCTGAACCTCCTCAACTAATCCCTCAACATCCTGAAATTATATATGATCAAAACAGATACTATGAATAATTCATGTAGTAAATAACTAGATCAACTATGCATTGTTCATGTTTTCTCCCACTTATTGATTCATGATATTTATAACATAATTCTTATGAGACTACTATACTGAACAGATATATCAAATTGCAGAAAACCATTAAAAGGCCTCATATTGAAAAAGCAACAGTTTCTGGCCCTTAAAATCTAGAAGGAGGTATGATCACTGTCGGACTGAAAACACTCTACCCTACAGCTGAATCAAGTACAACAATCCAAAGCACAGTAGCATTTTGGTGATATTTATTATGTCCAAAGGTTCATTCCGTCTCTCATACACATAGGCTAAATATATAGTGATAGAAGAGCATTGATAACTTCGAAACTACTGCCTAAAATCTTATACATTTATGAGTATATATTGTAAGCATAGCTTCGACATTGCCCCTTCAGGAAACTATGAAACTAATTCATTAAATTAAAGGGAAAGAACTGGTTAGAATTATCAAAATTATGTTTCAAAAGCAAAAGATGTTAAAACAAAAGGAACTTGAGGTTACAAGACAATTTTAGAAGTGCTTGTGAAAAAAACAGACATGTAGATGACATAGTGAACACATTGAGCAATAAATAAAGTGGCAGTATCAAATTAACAAACAGACTCATTAAGACATGTGCGAACTTGTGCCTGTGAATGCATGTAAGTGGGTAAGGGTACTAGTTGATTCAATGACATATCTATCCACACTTAATATAATCACATAAGATTGATTGAAAAATAATCTTACAGGAGCCTGATCCTTAGAAGCTTGTGAAACTCTTGCTTGCTCGTCGAGTGCCTCTCCAATTCTCTGGACTACAGCCCGTGCACTCTCAATTTCAGCACAAGCAAAAGATTTTTCTTGGTTAACCAACTTTTTAGCATCTTCAGAAGCCTGTCAATTTTTGCAAACAATCAAACAATGATACAGAATATCAAAATGCATTGGATTATCCAAAGCATTCCAAAGTTGCTACGAAAAATCATTATTCTTATAAAAGTTAAATATAAGTTCATGCACAAATTTAAGACACCAATAACAACCTGTTTTAGGAAGTTTGCTAGCTTTTTCACTTCGAACTTCTCCTGAATTAATTCTCCCTCATTTTGAGTCAACTTAACAGCTAAAGCTTCAACCTGGATGAAGATTACAGTTGAGTAGAATCACAACATCAATATAAAGTGTACACTTCAAACTGTAACACTACAAGTTAAATCATTCACAATACATGTATCTATATTATTAGAAAATAAAAAATATACCATGCATAAACAAATTTATATGGTGAGTGCAGATAGCTATATAGAGTCAACTTATTTAAAGAGCAATATCTTTGGCACAACAGTGGTTTGAAGAGATTTTTCAAACAAAAGAGACTTTCAGAAATGTACTACAATAATTTAAAAGTGAAAAATCTTTATAAGATAGCAAGAATATGATAGCAGTACCCAAACTCACAATTCAATAAATGGATAATCAGCCAGACTTTTCATTAGAAAATACCAAGAATTCGAAAGCTTGGTTCTCTCCAAACACAATAGAGTTTATAACAAAATACTATTTATGCTCTGGCTTATCTCACTCCCGTGTACCCCATACACCCAACAATTCCCCCTCTAACTAACTCTGTCACTCACTGCTGACTTGGCATTCTTTTTGCCTCTATACCTTCTGGCATACACATATGTCAATGGTGGTGGCCTATCATTATCCCCGGCCCAAAGACGCACCTTGTCCTCAAGGTGAAAAGTGGGAAATTGCTGCTGGATCGTCATAAAGTTCTCCCAAGTGGACTCAAAATCTTGCATCCATTTAATCAATACCTGCGGCTGCTCCTTGTGCGTTCCTGGTCGCATATCCAATACAGCTTCCGGTTCTAAGAGCCATTTCCGCTGTCAGGTCCTTAGGAAGCGGTGTTGCTGTTTGGTGAGGGCCCAAGGCTGGTCGAAGCATGGAAACATGGAAGACAGGATGTATTTTGGCATCCGTTGGAAGCTGTAATTTATGGGCGGTCTCCCCAATTTGTGACAGAATCTGGAATGGTCCAAAGAACAGAGGTCCTAACTTTTGATTGTGTCGTTTTGCCAAAGTTCGCTGTCGATATGGCTTAAGTTTGACGTATACCTTGTCTCCCACCGCATACTTGATGTCCCTTCTCTTTTTGTCCGCCTGGTGCTTCATTTTCTGCTGAGCCCGTTGAAGATTCATTTTCAGCAAATCCAAAATCTCATCGCGAGCTTGTAAATTCTGTTCTACCGCTGAAACAATTGTCTGATTGCCTTCCAAACGCAATAGGGGTGGTGGATCTCTGTGATACACAGCCTTAAATGGCGTCATTCCAGCAACGGAGTGATACGACATATTATGCCAATATTCTGCCCAAGCTAACCACTTAACCCACTGTGCTAGTTTTGAGCTGACAAAACAGCGAAGATATGTTTCCACGCATTGGTTGACCACCTCCGTTTGGCCATCTGTTTGTGGGTGGTACGCTCAGCTGCGCTTGAGCATTGTCCCTTGTAACTTGAAGAGTTCCTTCCAAAAAAGGCTGAGAAATATTTTATCCCTATCGGTGACAATCGACCGTGGAATGTCGTGAAGTTTAACTACTTCTTTCACAAAAACTGAAGCTACAGTAGCGGCTGTATATGGGTGTCTAAGAGGGATAAAATGTCCATATTTGGAGAGGCGATCCACTACAGCGAGGATGGAATCGAACCCATTAGATTGTGGCAGTCCTTCTATAAAATCCATCGATATATCGTCCCAAACTTGCTCCGGAATAGGGAGGGGCTGGAGCAAACCTGTCGGGGACTGGGCCAAATATTTGTTCTGCTGGAATATATGACATTCAGCCACATACTTCTGTATATCTCCCCTCATTCCTTGCCAATAAAAATCAGCAGCAACTCTTTGAAAGGTTCGAAATACTCCTGTGTGACCCCCCACATTGCTGTCATGATACTCATGTAGTAATAGCGGAATAAAAGGTGAAGCCGAGGGAACAACCAACCTGCCTTTAAATTCAGACAGCCTTGAGTGTATGAGTATCCCGAGGGTGCGTTTCCTGCCTGAATCTGCTGAACTATTCTGGACAAAACAAGATCCGTCGCTACATGGCTCCTCACATCGACAATAGAGAGTAGATTAGGATAGGAAATTGTGTGGCACTCTATCATTGGCGGCATCCTGGATAAAGCATCGACAGCTTTGTTTTCCAACCCAGGTCTATATTGAATCTGAAAGTCATATCCTAGCAACTTCATGAGCCACTTCTGGTGTTCAGTTGTGACCACCCACTGTTGTAGTAAATATCTTAAGCTCCTTTGATCGGTTCGAACAATGAATTGGCGGCCCAATAGATAAGGACGCCACTTTTGTATCGCGAGCACAATCGCCATTAACTCTCGCTCATACACTGATTTGCAGCAAGCTCGGGGTGACAAGGCTTTGCTGAAATAAGCAATTGGACGCTGTTGTTGCATCAAAACAGTTCCAATGCCCGTGCCCGACGCATCTGTTTCTACTACAAAAGGGATCGAAAAATTTGGCAAAGCTAGCACGGGAATGTTGCACATAGCTTGCTTCAATTTGCTGAAAGATTCATGCGCCTCTATGCTCCAGCCGAAAGAGTCTTTTTTTAACTGGTCAGTCAAGGGTCGTGCTAGCTGTCCATACCCCCTTACAAATTTCCTGTAGTACCCAGTCAAACCCAGAAATCCCCGCAGCTCTTTAATTGTTTTCGGTACCGGCCATTGAGCCATTGCAGCCAACTTGAGTGGGTCGGCAGAAACCCCTTCCGCTGAGACGATGTGGCCCAAATATTCCAGCTGTGATTGAGCAAATAAACATTTCTTTTTATTTGCATATAACTGATGCTGGCTAAGGCGAAAAAGGACAATTTCCAGGTGTTGTAGGTGTTGCTCCATCGACGCACTGTAGATGAGAATGTCATCGAAAAATACTAGTACGAATTTTTCGCAAAAATTCGCGAAAAACTTCATTCATTAAGGACTGGAATGTTGCTGGCGCGTTAGTAAGCCCAAACGGCATTACTAAAAGCTCATAGTGCCCCTCGTGTGTTCTGAAAGTCGTCTTCTCGATATCCTTGGCTGCCACTCTTATTTGGTGGTAACCCGACTTAAGATCCAGTTTAGAAAATACTTGCGCCCCATAAAGTTCATCGAGTAGCTCATCGATGACTGGAATTGGAAACTTATCAGCAACCGTTTCTCGATTGAGAGCTCTATAATCTACACAAAATCTCCAGCTCCCATCTTTTTTCTTTACCAAGAGCACTGGGCTCGAAAAAGGGCTTGTGCTAGGCTATACTATTCCAGCGTGTAACATCTCAGCCACTAACCGCTCTATCTCATCTTTTTGAATCTGTGCATATCGGTAACGGCGGACTGAAATCGGGCCTGCTCCTTCTTTTAGTGTAATCTGATGCTCATGGCAGCGTTGGGGAGGGAGACCGACGGGCATGCAAAAAACCGAATCATAAGTTTGTAATAATCCTACTACTGTTGGTGGCATATCGATGGTGCTCTGATTAGGATCTACTGTTAAAGAATTGAATTGAATCCAATACCCCTGCCCTTCCTGCTGTACCGAGTGAATCATAGCCTTTAAAGATATCTGTGATTTACACAAGCTCGGGTCGCCTTGCAATGTCAACCAAGATCCTCCCACCTCGAACTTCATTACCATTGTTTTCCAGTTAACTTGCATATTTCCCAGCGTCCCTAACCACTGATTTCCCAGAATTGCATCAGCACCCCCCAACTCCAACGGTAAGAAATCGGTTACCACTCGCAAGGACCCCAATTCCAGCTCTACATTTGCACAAATTCCTTCCGTTCGAATTCGACCGCCAGTCCCTAATAGCACGCCATAAGCCGTAGTAGCTATTATAGGAATCTGTGACGCTTCTACCAATCCTTTCGATATAAAATTGTGGGTCGCCCCGCTATCTATGAGTACGGTTACCGACTGATTAGCTATAGTCCCCGATAATTTCATCGTATGCGCTGAGGAGATTCCCACCAATGAGTTCAGTGACAACATTGCCAATTGTTCTTCCAACACCACATCGACACTGGCATCTGGGCTGAGCGGGGGAGTTTCTTGAGTTTCGGACTCTTCACTGTCGTCCGCCATTAACCGCACCTGCAATGTTTTCTGCTCACAGACATGTCCTCTGTGAAATTTTTTATCACATTTAAAACATATTCCCCTATTCTTCTTATCCTGGTATTCAGCCTCAGTCAATCTCCTCTGTCCAGCAGTGCTAATCGGTTTCCCAGCTGTGTTCCCTGCACTCCCAGTCAATTGCCCAGATGGTCCCTGGAAAAAAGAAGTCGAGCTCCTTGAGGATGATGGTATCGGCGTGTATCATGGAATCGCAATTGGGCTGGGAGTAGACCTACTGTTTCCTCCCTTCTGATGGAGGCCCAAGCCGAGTAAATAATGGCCCTCTTCAATCCTCTGGGCCGTCTCCATTATGTGGGCTAGGCCCGTTGGCTGTAGCACATGCAGTGGCCCCTTCACTTCTTCTTTCAGACCCTTGATGAAACTACCTTCCAAGATGTGTTCAGGTACGCCGACCACTCTCGAAGCCAGAGCTTCCCATTTCAATCGGTATGCCTTCACTGTTGACTCCTGCCGGACCGACAAGAGCTCTTCCGTTGTGGAGCCGACGGGCACTTCTCGAAATCGTAACAGCAAAAGGTGTTTGAGCGCCGACCAGGAAGTAATCGGGCGACGTTGATGCTCCCATTGGAACCAAGTCAGAGCATCACCTTCTAGGCCGATGATGGCCGCCTCTAGCATATGGGCCTCCGACAATCGATTCAGTAAAAAATATAGCTCTACTCTGAAAACCCACCCATCGGGATTCTCTCCCGAAAACAACGGTAACTCCATCCTCGGCGGTCGGAAATCTCGTCCTCCTTGCGATTCCATCGTAGCAAACGGACTGCTCGTCGTCGTCCTAGGCAGAGGTTGGTTCATCACCGGATCTGCCATCGGTACGTGAGAAGAAGAGCTATCTCCATCAACTGCCTTTCGATGCCGATCATCTCCTTCACTTGGTCCACCCGTTCCCGTGCGATGTGAAGTGTGTAAGAGTTGAGTGATGTGCCCAATTAAGTACTCCACCTTCTTCTCCAAACTGGGTATTCTCTGAGTGTCAGCTCGAAGAGCTTCCAAATCGTGTGGGAACTACTGCACTTGTGCCCTGATTTCCGAAACCTCCCGACGTAGCTCCGATTGCACCTCTTCCAGCTTTTCTTCCACCATTTCCAACTGAACATTTGCCTTAGGTACCATAGTAGATCTGGACTCTAATACCACTATGATAGCAGTACCCAAACTCACAATTCAATAAATGGATAATCAGCTAGACTTTTCATTAGAAAATACCAAGAATTCGAGAGCTTGGTTCTCTCCAAACACAATAGAGTTTATAATAGAAATTGGACACCCAAAACACTTTACAAAATACTATTTATACTCTGGCCTATCTCACTCCCGTGTACCCCATACACCCAACAATTCCCCCTCTAACTCTGTCACTCACTGCTGACTTGGCATTCTTTTTGCCTCTATACCTTCTGGCATACACGTATGTCAATGGTGGTGGCCTATTAGAATATAAGTAATATCTACATTAAAAGGAAAAGATAAAACAACAGAAAAGTTTCTTCATGTATCAAGAAACCTGAAAAAGCAATTGTAGGGCTGTCTATTCAAGCTTCGGCAGTTTATATTATCTCTAACATGCTAAATTATCTTGGACAATAACAATATCATAAAGATATATGGTAGCACCGAACATTTCCACAAATTGTGAACAAAATTTTCATTTAATGCAGCAATAAAGAAAAAGATATACTCAATAAATACTCAAGACTGACCATAGAGATAGCTTTCTCCACATCCTCTTTGTTACGCCCTGCCATACGACCTCTTAGATGCTCCAGTGCATCTCTAAGCTTCTTCAATAGAACATGTCCCTCCAATGAGGCCACTTCTCTAAGTTTCGCCTGAAATGCACATAAGAAGCACAAAAAATCATTGTTACCCACCATCTTCAAAATTCATTGTCTTCCACTATAAATGAGAGAATGATGAATTAAATGGATCCAATGTAGCTGATAACTATCAAAGTGACGTAAATGATGGTACTTGTTTTGTCAAAGAAGAAATCATAAAGCCAAATAACGGGAGACCTCTTCAGATAACTTAGCAGCAGCTGTCAAGTTCTTGTCAAATTTACAGGCAAGATCACGAACTGAGAGACGTTTGTGCTGCTCTGACAGCTGAGTGGTTTCCTCTTCAATAACCTCCTTCAAGGATGGACCATTGTTGTCTTCCTTTGGCTCTTCCAGAATCTGATTATCAGCTCCTAGTTTGTACTTCGGAAAGTGATTGGTTACAAAGCTCACATCAGCAGATACTGGAAGAACTGCCTCCATATCAACTGCTACAACTTCAGGACTTACCTTCGTCATTGGGTCAGATTGTATTTTCTGTACAGCAGATAAGGAAATCAACAATAAACGTTCAATACAAAAGAAACATGCGTCTTAAGTAGGATTTGATCAATCATACAGACTATCCAGATGACATGAGCTTATATTATCAAATTAGAACTTTGAATGCTAGATTTTTCAAAACTCAACCTGGGAAACCTTAAAATACACCATTTTTTGCCGGCAATGAACGTAAGAGCAGAAATCACTACACCTAGATATTAATGCATAGAACATGTGTGCTTGTTCACTAAACACTGATCAATCACCAATTCTATCATAGAAAACATGAAGCAAATTTTCTTCTAATTTGAATGAAAGCAATAGGTGTATGAGTAGATGTGTCCCACATTATTTGTTGATGAGAATCAAGTTGATTTACTAAGGAATCAACAAATGATATAGTTCTTAAATATTATTTCTTAATATATTTAGAAGTAATTCGTCAAATCATGCACATTTCCTTCCCTACTTGTACCAAAAAAAATCAAGTGCAGTTGGTTGGATCCAACCAATTCTTGAAATAACCAACTCGCACACATTTTCTTTCCAAAAAAATGAATACACCAAGCACTGCACTAAGTATGTTATAGGAAAAATTGGATCTTGGATCTGTAAAACCATTAGTAAAGTCTTACGTTACCAAAAAAAAAAAAAAAAACTTCTCTCACTAAAAACTATCTCTCTGAATGTTTTGAAAAGGAAAAATCAGGAAACTTTACTAGATGATCATGTGATACCCCTTTATAGTAAGGCACACACTTAAGAAGTAAATCCATCTAAGAACAGAGTCTTAATAATACCCCAATTGCAGAAAAGAGCCAAATACATGTATATATGTGGTGAATTAAGATATAATAAGGTTAACCATCAAAAATTAGCAAAAGCATACTTTTACAACACATTCTGACTGCTTCCCACTTCCCAATGTAGTATCAACTACTAACCTTTGAAACTACATTTCAAAAGAATATCAACCCACATTTTAAAGTTTTCTCTATACAGAAAAAGCTTAAACTAATAAAGAGAAAAATTATGAAAAGGATAAATACGCCAAAAATACGAAGCTAATTTTTCTGCACATTTGAAGGACAAAAAAGAAAAAAAAACAAACAAACAAATGCAAAAACATTTAGTACCCATCAGTTCAAATTGCAAGAAGAATCCAAAGAGGTAAAATATTTCAACGACATTTCACATATAGCTCAGTTCCTTAAAACTCCAACCTTTGATGCATGAGGTAAATGGTAAAGAAAACCCATTTGAACAAAACAAAATAGAAAATAACTGAAAAAAATGAAATATAGAAAAGTACTTAAAAATCATACTTACAGACAATTAACACAATATCTGACCACATATACAGAAGATTTTGCTAATGCTGGTGCATGCCAAGGCTCAAGAGATTCTACTCCAAACAATTTTTTTCTTTTCCTATATAAAAAAAAAAAAATGAGAGCAAGAAGGAGGAGGAGAAGAAGAATCTAAACAAGGTATTGTTTGGTTTGGTTGCTTAGAGTGCTTTATGAAAAGGAAAAGAGAAAACATGGAAAGAAAAAGGATATATAATAGTTGTGTAGTGTGTCCATGCCTGACCTCTCTGTCCCCTGTCCAAACAACTTGAATGTATTTATTTTTCTTTGCCTCTCTCATATGATTCTATGCTCTTGAGGAAAAAGTCACTGAGAAATAATAGTGAAAAGAAAAAAGTGAAAGCCTGCCATGCCCACGCGCTGGTCCCACCACCTTCTCTTACGTACCCTCTCTTACTTGGGTCGGGTCCCACCATGCCAACCCTCACTTGGAGCATCTGTTGAGATTGAAAGCCAAAATTCATAATCGATGGCGCGTGGGAGATGTGACACTTAAACTCATGAATGAGTTTGGTCCAAGGGTGTTTTCGTAAATGAACCATGGTCATTATTTTTTCTTAAAACAATAATAAAAATTTGACAACTTTTGTGGTGTTTGTACGAGTAGAGTATATGCATGAGAAAGAAGTGTTTACGTATGCGTACGTAGTTCTCGAGAGTAGGAATGGATCCAATGTGGTTTGGGTTTTTAGGTGAACTAAGACTTCCTTAAATATAAGGGAAGAACAAGAAAATACACACAACGGGTACATGCAAAAAAAGTCTTTACAATATGTCAAAATAAGGTATTAAAAGAGAAATACATTTTGTATAATAGTTGAATTATGGAGAATCAACTTCAGGATTTAAGAAATTGAAAGAATTTTACATACACAAAACCTATTTATTTAGTGGTATATACCTTTGCCCAACATCACAAAATCCATTAAGCTCCATTCTTTCTAATTTTTTTAAGCATTTACTATGGGCAAGGGCAAAGCTAGACAATATAATCATAATCCTTATTGAAACTAACTATATAAAAAAATCATAAAATATTAGTTAAAGCATAAAACTTATTTTATTAGAATTATTAAATATATTTTACTTTGTTTTTAAATATCTATACTTTTTATACATTAATTAGATTCTGTATATAATTGATAGGATGTAGACCTCTACACAAATATTGTAAAATTAAATTTAATTGGATTCTAAAATTAAAAACAAATTATATTAAATAATGGTAATTTTTTTTTAAAATGTCATATATTATTAATTAATACATCTTGTTTTAGTTATCATTGTTTTCAATATGATATTGAAGATTTTTATGTTTTTTCTACATCATTTTGGATTGTATGGTGCATTTATTGTTTTGTAGTATATTTGATGTGTTTTATAATTTTTACTTGTATGATGCCATGATTCGATTAGTCTTATGCCATATTAGGCTTCTCTGTATTGTTTTTTGGCCAACCATGTACCTTCTCGGACTTTTTTGTGCCTTCTTATGCTAGTTTTGTATCATTTTTCGATAGTCTTGCACCATAGGAATCACAGCAAACAAGAACATGGACTCCATCAATAAACAAGATCCTACTCGTCGACAAACAAGATCTACTGAGGAAGAAACCTACCCTCCACTACCGTTGAAGTCATTCCTCCAACTATCCCTCAACTGTGCTCCTTAAGCACCTCAAATACTTGGTATGTGATGTGTACGTGTATGTAATTGTTGTTAATTAGTTTGTATTTTACTAATTTTTATAGATTACATTAATTATTATTTATTAAAGTTATAAAGAAATATAATTAAAGTGAGATTTACTATTGTGAATTAACACAATTCAAGAACGACTTAGTTTCAATAATAATGCGGAATAACATAAAAATGACAATTTAGTAAAACCAGAAAATAACTAAAAATAACAGACAGATGCTATGAAACAATGTTGTAGCATTAAACACAGGAAACACCAGAATTAACGAGGTTCAATCACAAACAAGTTCTTGCTTGGATCTAATCCCCGGGAGGAACCACCTTGTGACCAATCTTTATTTGAAAGAGTATTGCTCAGAATTACAGAAATGATCTTCAAAGATCAAACTCGAAATGGTGTCATGCACCTACAAATTTCCTCACTTGAGGGTGCTGTGATCAAACACACACAACCCGTACATCCCTCCACACTCATCATTTTCATCTCAAATTCTCTCTCTAGATCGTCTCCTAGAACTGAGAACTAAAGGCCTATATATAGACACTTATATGGGCTCCAAGAGGTTGGGAAAAACTAGCTAACAACCTAACTACCTAACTGTCAAAACAGTTAAGTTAGTTGCTAACAAACTATTCCAAGTGGTTAAATTCTAACATTTACTATTTAACAATTTTAGCGAATCTTTAACATGTTTCAATATGTAACATGATTTTTTTACTGATACATGTGTAGAAAACTTTTATTTCACTTATACGATATTCAAAAAATTGTTTTATTTATATATAACCTGAAACTTTTTTTACAAACTACGATCAATACTAGTTCTATGACGCGTTGAGTACCCTTCACCTTCTCCTCCAGGACCATCGCTGGTGGTGATTGCCGACATGAAGCACTGGCACCAAGTTTTCTAATATCTTTCCTTGCTTGATGCTTCAAGAGAGCACAATGAAGGACTTGAAATGCTAAGGTTTGTTCTGCCATGGCTATGGGTCTTCATATTCCATTAGGCTTCAATTGATACTGGTGAGTTTTGAGTTTGGTTTTGTGCAGTTCTTAATTTTATTTTTTAGAAAATTGATTGGTTAAAGCTTGAGGTTATAGATTCACACACAACTCAACTCTCCATACTCTCTTTTTGCAGTTGCTCTATTTGAATGGGATTACAAAGTGATTGATAATAAACAAATAAATGGTTTTAAATGATTTCTATTCTTTTATTGATAATAAATGGGATTACAAAGAAATTG
This sequence comes from Humulus lupulus, assembly GCF_963169125.1. Lineage (NCBI taxonomy): Eukaryota > Viridiplantae > Streptophyta > Magnoliopsida > Rosales > Cannabaceae > Humulus > Humulus lupulus. Next base: position 166,928,862 of record NC_084795.1, read on the forward strand.
AGTTTTAATTATGGCATTAAACTCCAACTCCCAAGAGCTCCCCCCCCCCCTAAGTTTTTTTAGTATAAAAACTCGAGAACTGCCTCAGTATTCACCATGCCCATTCGAAATTCAAAATCTCCAAACTCAAAAACCATTTCTTCTTTCTTAAGCTTCCCAGACCTTCAACAATTTCTGGGTTATCTCTGCAATTCTAGACGGTTGGCGAGAATCATCTTATTTCTGGGTGAATGGCAAGCAATTCTTCAATGTTCAAACTCGTTTCAGCACCTACCAACACCATATCTCGAGTAAGTATTTACTTGTTTTATGTTTGGCTTTACATTTGCATCGAGTTTCATTTGAGAGTTTAGATGCATGCTTAGGGACATGCTTTTGTGGCACTGGAATGGCAATTTTGACCTTCTATAGCTCTTCTTAGGCATATTTTGACGTTAGAAGTGACCAAAATGGCCTACTGCACACCTTGTGCAATTTTTGCCTATCTGGGCATTCGATTGGAATTTGGAAAATTCCCAGATTTTGGCGATGTTCATAATCTCTGGTGGTGTTCTCCAGCGCCGATTCCTTGGCCTCGAGGACACCCCAAGTCCTTAGAAATCCTCTTATTTTCTCCCTGAGAAGTAGTCTTAGGGTTTCTCGTGTTTTGGCCCTCTATTCTTCAGTCAAAATACTAACTGCTTGGTTTTCGTCTCAAATGTCTAAGGAACTACGAGTGCTACACAAACAAGGTTTTTACCACTTCGATCAGGAAATCCTCCACATGGCCCAAGAACACTGCGTACAACAAGATGGCGCGAGGGCGGAGGCCCAAGAACCAATTAGAAAACTGATTATCCGTGTTGATGTCCAAGCAGCAGAGAGCCCAGCGCTACCAGTTCATAGGGGGTTGATCGTGGAGAAAGTCAACCAAGCCCCTGTTCCACACCCAACTCAGTTGTACGAGGCTGACAGGTTTGAAGCGGAGGAATATCGCACCTTTCTCCAACACTTTGAGGCCTTGGAGGCCATCATGAGGCATTATGCAATCAGGGAAAGATGTGTGGTGCGCCTTTGTCGGGAATCCAAGAGGGTGCACCGCAAGGTGAATGGTCTTGGTGCATGGAGCCAAGCCCACTAGATGGCTGGGGCCACCCTGCCCCTGCATCAATATTTTGTAGACTTCCTAAAGTTTGTGGGGATAGCTCCCTTTCAACTCTCCCCCAATGCTTATCGGGTGCTTGTGGAGATGTACATTCTGTATTGGAGGAGGAACTGCCTCACACCTTCTCCGGCGGAGATCCTGTAGTTCTACAGTTTTCGTACCACCCCGAGGAAGAAGGTCAATCGGGATGGGTAATACGCTTTGATAAAGTACGCCAATTCATCCATCGACTACAAGGCTCCCCACCACAACAAGAACCATTCATGGGACTACATGGATGCCTTCTTTTTCACAAACGAGTTTCCAACCCGTAATAACCCGACCCTGATCCTCGACTTCTCCAGAGTTAGTGAGTGTTATCCAATAAATTAGCATTTGTGACGAGGCGAATAATCTCTTGACACGTGGCTGACACCTGGAGCGTCTGCTAGAGTATCGACCAGGAGACACACCAGAAGCAGGACAGACCTGTCTTTACCACGACCAGACTGGTCGGTGGTTCCGCTGGCAAAGCAACATTTATGGAAAGATCTTATGTATCCCGAATTTATTTCATACAATCTTCTGAATATCCCATGATTCAGGGGATAATATCTGTAACAATATTGGGCAACCCTCCATGAGCCTATAAAAAGCAGGAGATGGCTCATGGGAAGGGACTTTTTGAGCCCGGGAAATCATAGAAATATAGAAATTATCTGTGAAAACTAGTATTGTTTAGGAGGAGTGTTGAAACTCATTGAGCCCAAGTTCTCTGATCACACTTTTGTTCCCATATCAATATCATTCTAAGTGGACGTAGGTCATTACCAGATTCTGGGGCCGAACCACTATAAATTACTTTGTTTTCTTTACTTTTGTCATTACGTTATTATCTATACATATTCGTCTATATCATTCATATTTTGACTCCATGTCAGTTGGCTAAATCGAGGGTCAACATTCTGGTGCTTTCATTGAGAGGACGACTCATCATTGTTGATAAAACTAATGGCGAAAGCAGGGAAGAAAGCTGCTCAGACCGCTGCCGCTGCACCGTCGAATCCGCCACCTCCTCCTCCCCCTGCAAGCATGGCGGAAGATGAGCCGCAACTAGATTTTGAAGAGGAGGAAATGGACGATGCGACTTTGAGGAGCACCTTGGGCACGTTGCAGGAAGAGCTGGCTAGTCTGAGAGCCAATCAAGAGACTGCCGCAGAAGCTATGGCAAGGCAGCAGCAGGAACTTGATCGTCAGAGGGCGGAGTTAAGCGAGAGACAAGCGGAGGTGGATCGCCGCCAGACTGAGGCCATGGCAGCCCTTGAAGCGGCCTTGCTGTTGGCCAGAAATCAGGCCGCGCCTGCCTCGCAGCCTAATCAACCTGAAACTGGGCCACCCCAGGGAGGTCCCAATCCTAGCCCACCGGTCCATCCTTCAAGTCCGCAAAGGCCTGAACAGCCCCAGATGCCCCATGACGACGTCCCACTGGACCCCGAGGCAGATCCACCATCCCACGCTGCTCGAGGTAATCCCCCGCAGCAAAGGCAGAATAGGGCCGAGCGACAGCCTCGTAGTCCTAGACGCTGCGAGAATGATGGGCCACACCAAGCGAACAGGGGTCACTACCCTCCTGGTAACAGGAGAGACTCGGAGTTAGGCTCTGCGGTCCGTGGATCCCAACAGCATGATAATGCACGGGGACATCGCGACCAGCGCAGGCCACCCTCTAACGCTCGGGGTGTTTCTGCCAGAGACGGGAACAGAGGGAACAACCAGTCTTACCATAGCCAGTCAAAGTTCAAAGATGGCCACGGCTACAACGAGGCTGACTCAGGAAAGAACAATGCTGATGGGAGGAACGGAAATAAAGGTAAGAGCAGGAGCCAAATACCTCAAGATGATCAGCCAAATAGACAAGATGCTGGGGGGCAACCCCGGCAAAATAATGTCTTCAACCGGCTCGGAGGTAGCGAGCAACGGAGAAGAGAGGAAGATCTAAGAGACATACTCAATGATCGTCGAGAGAAGCATGGTGAGAACATCCCCCCAGCAGCAGAGACCGTAGCTATTCCTACTGCGTTGCAAGCCCAGATAGACGCACTAAATCAGGCTGTGCAACAGTTGGTCGGAGGAAGGACCTCTTATATTGACCACGATAGAAGAAAAGGCACTCCATTTATCCAAAGAATAGCCAACGCAGAGACTCCCAGCAAGTTCAAGATGCCCACGCTCCCGAACTTTGATGGATACGGAGATCCCGTCTCGCATGTGAATAAGTTTGAAATCCAGATGGACATTCAGAAGGTGTCCGAAGACGCTCGGTGCAGGATCTTTCCTGCAACACTTTCTGAAGCCGCGCAGGAATGGTTCTTTAAGTTCCCACCTGCAAGCATAGTTTCCTGGGAAATGTTCGTAAGGGAGTTCTACGGACAATTCTACGCAGGTCGTGTCCACCCGACCGAAGCAAACCAACTGGTTGAGATCCGCCAGCAAGATGGAGAATCACTAAAAGATTACATCCAGCGCTTTATGCGAGCGGCAGCCGGAGCAAAGACAGTCGGGGACGAAGGAAAAATGATGGCTATAACCGCGGGAGTGAGGCGCCGTTCGCCCCTATGGAAAAGTCTTCGTAAGGATGGGGTCAGAACCACCCAGGAATTCTTAGACCGAGCTGATCGGTATATCAAACTCGAAGAAGCCATTGCCGATGATGGAAAATCCTCGAACAAGGGCAAGAAGGCTGCCGAACCCGCCAAAGCCGCCAATGGCACCAAACCAAATGGCAACGGCAAGGGCAACGGAAACGGCAGCGGTAATGGCAAGAATGGTGGGAAACGGCAACACAATGAGCCTTCCACCTCCGACAATAAACGAGCCAAGGGTAATCGTTATGAACCTAGGTTCACTAACTACACTGCCCTCGTTGAGTCTCGAGGAGAGGTTTACCAGGCCACAAGCTCTAGTGTGCCCTACAAGAAGCCTGGGCCCATTCGAAAAGACATTTCGAAAAGAGACACTACCAAATTCTGTCGTTACCATAACGACTATGGACATGACACTAATGAATGCAACCAGCTAAAAGATGAAATCGAGTTCCTCATTAGACAAGGACACTTGAGAAGGTACGTACGGGCCTCGGGAACTTCCCAACAAGAAGCTCCAGGTGGCAACGAGCAGACGTCCACACGCCAACGCTCGCCACCATTACAGCCTGCCCCCGTAGCCGGAACACTTTTAACCATCTGTGGAGGCCCACACCTCGCTGGAAATAGCGGAAAGGCTAGAGAACGATATGCTCGAACTCTGCGCCACGACCAGGACATCGAGATGATGACTGTGGAGGACCGAGCGCCGAAAAAGGCCCGCTCAGAGGAGTGCGGGATAACCTTCTCTGAGGGCGATGTCCAACACGTCCGGTTCCCACATTCCGATCCGCTGGTCGTGGATATCCAAATGGCCAATATGATGGTAAAAAGAGTACTGGTCGATACAGGGAGTTCAGTGAATATCCTGTATAAATCAACGCTGGAACGCATGAAGCTGTCCGTGAAGGACTTGGAGCCCTGCAATCAAACCATATACGGCTTCTCTGGAGAAGGACTCGCACCAGCCGGAATGATCAAACTCCCAGTAACAACGGGTACAGCGCCTGCCTCAAGGACATTACTCGCCACTTTTGTAGTGGTCGATTGTCCTTCAGCGTATAACGCCGTTATTGGAAGACCCATACTGGTTGAACTAAGGGCAATCATCTCCATGTGGCATCTAGCCATGAAATTCCCAACGGACGCAGGAGTAGGATGCGTTTTGGGAAACCAAAGGGAGGCCAGGGAGTGCTATAACGCCTCGATCACAAAGGCAAAAAGTGGAGCATCGAGGAGCGCTACTCCAGAACGATTACAGATGACGGAAGACAGACAAACCCAATCAGGTGGAAAAGTCACCAAATAGGGTGTTGCCCAAAGTGAGGATATAGATTTGGATCCTCGCTTTGGGGATTTTGAAGAAAATGTTGGACCCGTCGAGGACCTGGAGGAGGTCCATCTCGATGAAAAAGACCCGACTCGAATTGTAAGGATTGGGAAGAATTTAGAACCTACCGCGAAACAGGCGCTGGTGGAATTCTTGCAAGAGAACCAGGGAGTTTTCGCCTGGTCACATAAAGACATGGTCGGAATAGACCCTGCGGTGATCAGCCTTGTCCTGAACATAAACAAAGTCTTTCCACCGGTGCAACAAAAAAGAAGGCTGCTCGATAAAGACAGATCAAGAGCCTTGAAAGAAGAAGTCAAAAGACTTAAAGAAAATGGGTTCATCAGGATGGCGTTTTATCCATCATGGGTCTCCAATCCGGTGTTGGTCCCCAAGCCTAACGGCAAATGGCGGACCTGTGTGGATTTTACAGACCTCAATAAGGCCTGCCCAAAAGACTGCTTCCCACTCCCGAGGATCGACCAGCTAGTCGATGCAACCGCTGGGCATGAGACCCTTTCGTTCATGGATGCGTATTCAGGCTACAATCAGATCAGCATGCATCCCCCTGATGAGGATCATACCAGCTTTCGGACCGATACGGGCTTATATTGTTACAAAGTAATGCCCTTTGGACTGAAAAACGCAGGTGAAACTTACCAACGATTGGTCAACCACATGTTCAAGGAGCTGATCGGAGTAAGCATGGAAGTATATGTGGATGACATGCTGGTAAAGTCCAAGAAGGCTGAAGGACATGTGAAGGATTTGCAAAGGTGCTTTGATGTGTTAAACAAGTACCATATGAAGTTGAATCCCCTCAAATGTTCCTTTGGAGTCGGGTCAGGAAAGTTTTTGGGATTTATAGTGAATTCAAGGGGAATCGAGGCCAACCCCGACAAGATAAAAGCCCTGATCGATATGAAGTCGCCAGAAAAGATCAAGGATGTCCAAAGCCTGACCGGAAGGATAGCTGCCCTTAGTAGATTCATCTCAAAATCAACTGACAAGTGCGTTCCATTCTTCAATCTACTTAGGGGAAATAAAAAGTTTGAATGGACGGAAGACTGCGAGCAAGCATTCCAGACAATAAAGGCTCATATGTCGCAACCTCCTATCCTATCAAAACCAATGGAAGGAGAGACTTTGTATATTTATCTGGCGATTACCGAAGTTGCTGCTAGTGCGGTACTGATACGGGAAGAAGAAGGCGTGCAGAAAGCTGTTTACTACGTCAGCAAAAGGCTGATCGGTGCAGAATTAAAATACCCACCGATCGAAAGATTAGCATATTGCCTAATTCTAGCCTCCCGAAAGTTGCGACCGTACTTCCAAGCACATCCTATCACGGTTTTGACCGACCAGCCCCTTCGGCAGGTCCTCCAAAAACCTGAGGCGGCTGGACGACTGTTAAAATGGGCGGTCGAATTGGGACAGTTCGACGTAACTTATTCACCGCGAGCAGCAATAAAAGGGCAAGCCTTAGCCGATTTTATTGCGGAGTTCACTGAACTCCCCAGCAACGAGTTGTGCGAAAAACCTGAGGCGCCCATGCCTCAAGACAAGACTCCTTCGTGGAAACTATTCACAGATGGATCATCTAATGAATCTCACGCTGGAGCGGGAGTGATATTGATAACGCCCGATGGGCATCGATTTCACTGCACAATCAGGTTTGATTTCGCAGCGTCAAACAATGAAGCGGAATACGAAGCACTCCTCGCTGGACTGAAAATGGGCAGGGAGATGAACACAAAAGCGCTCGATATTTTCAGCGACTCTCAGCTGGTCGTGAATCAAGTCCTGGGAGAATATCAAGCGCGAGGGTTAAAAATGATGGCCTACCTTAATAAAACAAAAGATTTGCTAGCACAGTTTACAAAATACACCCTCCAGCAAATTCCGCGAGACCAAAATTCGAATGCAGACGCCTTGGCCAAACTTGCAAGTGCCAAAGATGCTGACACCTTGAACATAGTCCCAGTAGAGAGATTAAGTGAACCAAGCATTGATGCGGCCGAAGCCAGCATGGAAATTCGAGTAGAAGATACATGGATGGCACCTTACCTGGAGTATCTGACAAATGGGACATTGCCAGTAGATAGAAACAAAGCCAGAACTCTGCAAAGACAAGCTGCTAGGTACATACTGCTCAGGTGCATTACATCAGAAAAAGCTAAGGAACTCATGAAAGAGGTGCATGAAGGCTTCTGCGGAGATCACGCTGGGGGGCAGAGTTTGGCGAAAAAAATTCTTCAACAGGGCTATTTTTGGCCAACGATGAACGAGGATTCAATGGAGTACGTACGAAGGTGTGATAAATGTCAGAGGTTCTCCAAAATCCCACGAGCAGCTCCAAACGAGCTAAAGCAGATGCAAAGCCCGTGGCCTTTCGCAATATGGGGAATAGATTTAATTGGATCACTACCGACAGGAAAAGGAGGAGTAAAGTACGCAGTTGTGGCAGTCGATTACTTTACAAAATGGGTCGAAGCTGAACCACTCGCAACCATAACGACCAAGAAAGTTCTCGACTTTGTCATCAAGAACATTGTGTGCCGGTATGGTTTGCCCAGAAAGATAGTTTCAGACAACGGAACCCAATTTGACAGCGACCTGTTCACCGATTTCTGCGAAAGGCATGGGGTAATCAAGAGCTTTTCTTCAGTCGCACACCCCCAAGCGAATGGGCAAGTCGAAGCTGTAAACAAAACCCTCAAGGACACCCTGAAGAAAAGACTTGAAGAAGCGAAAGGAGCATGGCCAGAACAACTACCGGAAGTCCTCTGGTCATATAGAACATCTCATCGAACAGCCACAGGGCGTACCCCATTTTCCTTAGCCTATGGGTATGAGGCCATGATACCCGTCGAGATAGATCCCCCTTCACATCGGCGTTTAACGTATGATCAAGAGAAAAACAGCCAGCTAATACTGGAGTCCTTAGACTCAATTGATGAGATACGAGAAAAGTCTCAACTCCGAGTTGCTGCTTATCAACAAAAAGTCGCCCGGTACTTTAACTCCAAAGTTAAAGAAAGAAGATTCAACGTCGGAGACTTGGTGTTACGACGAGTCTTCTTGAATACCCGCGACCCCACTGCTGGCGTGCTCGGACCTAACTGGGAAGGACCTTACCAGATTGAAGAAGTCCTTCACCCAGGCACCTACAAACTTGCACGCTTAAACGGAGATCTCGTTCCACGTTACTGGAATGGAGAACACCTGCGCAAGTATTATCAATAAACAGCCCTTCTTAAAGGACTGGCTTGTTCAAATTTTCCCATTAATTTTTACAAGTTTTGCAAAGAGGGTTAGCCACGGTGTATGGCTAACTGCTCGTATATGTAAGATTCTGTTTCAGAATCATTCGTAAAGACATGATTAGTCCATTTTTAATACGAAATTATAAGGGACTGTGCTCAGCCAGTCGTTCTTGCCAACCTTTGTGAATTTACATTTACAAGTATTTGTTCATTACGTGTGTTGTTTTGCTGTATTACAAGTATAATTTTTTCGCGCGAACAGGAATGTTCGGACAGGCCATGGTCAAGGCAAGTGACCAAGGACCTAAGAGCTCCTCGATCACTTGGGGGGCATATAAGGCACATCGATAGCAAAGCATACTCTCAAGGTATGTAAACACATGAACAAAATGAGTGAAAGCATGCTTCAAGTACTTAGAGTATTTTTTCAAAATATATGATGTCAAAAGTACTATGCTAAGTTCGGTCATACGGACAAACGTTATAATAAGTAAAAATATTATAACACCAAGAGTCAAGCTTTTACACCGCAAGCATTGCTGCTTGGATGTAATTGTTCAAACAAAAAGATTTACTGCCCGTGCAGCAAAGTTTAAAAAGAAATTATTGTCTTTACATTGCGACCCGTGGGTCGCGTGTTTAAAAAGAAAGAAGAACAGCTAAATAAATTAAGAGGCATGGGGCACAGGAAGTTGCTGCTCGGGAACCCCCCCGGCAGTGGGTTCGTCCGTTTCGGACCCTCTATTGTCATGGCGAGGAGCCAGAAGGCCAGACGACCTCAAATTCTTTTCTTGTGTCAAGGTCTTGACACATTTGGTAGCGGCAGACATCTTGGCCAGAGTGTCAGACCTCGACACCGTATCTGGTGTTGGGGTCGGGCGCAACCAGGGGCCTGAAAAGCAAGTCGAGTTTGAGAAATGACGAAAGGAAATACTCTATGATAAAGTATCGACCAAGGCAAAGACAAAATTGTACCTCCTCTCGCGAAAGCCAAGTTGTTGCTGGATATATCCGGAGTCAAGAAGTACTCCTTGTTGTAATGTCCCACGTTTGATATGTGGGTGGTGCCACTCAAAAACGTCCGGCCAGTTTCCTGATGACAGAAGTGAAAAAAGCCCGTCCCGTTGTGTTGAGGATTGGACTTAAGGTCAAAGAGGTAATTAACCTCATGAGGTGAAGGTTCTGGCCATTTGTTAAGTTTGTACAGGACATAGAGTGCAGCCAACATCCTATATCCATTAGGGGTTATTTGAAAGGGAGCGACGCCGAAATAATTGGCCACCCCCACAAAGAAAGGATGAAGAGGGAGATAAGCCCCCGCTTCAATGTGATACCGGGACCAGGCGCTGTTTGCCCCTCCTGGACGGTTAGCCCTCTGCTCCGCAGTAGGACGTGTAATGGTTACCCCCGTTAGGGGGTATTTTCTGAAGCAGTTCGCGACCATCCGAAGGGTCATCGAACTGGCTGGAGGAGTGTACCACTCGACATCAGGCGGATTGCGATGACGAGGACGAGCCCTAGTTTGGATATTGGGGTCAGGAGTAAGATTCTCTCGACCACTGGTCGAGGGAGCCCCCGCCTGCGAATCAGGCTGGGCAGAAGGAGAAGGGTTACTTTCAGATTCGGGCCTTTTCTTGCTAGAGGATTTTGAACGGGCCATTGAAGGAGAAGGGTGCGGTCTGGAAGAGGCTCGTGAGAAGGGTATCTGGTGGATGCGATCGGCTAGTTGTTCTTCTCCCTCGAGCAGTTGGGCAAGGAGGTCGTCGTCGATGGGTCTCTCACCTCCCCACAAATCTGGCATTAAAATCTGCAAACAGAAGAATGGGGAGGCGAGGTCAGAGGGATCTAGGAGATTCTTAAAGTAACGCTGGTCGAAGTATAAAAGCTAAGCCTTTATATAACAGCATTCTAACTAAGTCTCTCTGCGCAAACAGTTTAAAAAACGGACCAAAAGGGTAAAAGTGAAAAGTTTTCCTGAAAAGCTTTTTCGACTCCCCTCACAACGGAAAGAAATTATTTCCAACTGGTTTAAAAAATCGAAATGCTACTTCGATCCTACGTCCTAAAAAGCGCTAATCCTGGGTTTTAAACCTACTCATAAGCCTACGTTGCCTACAAAGACATCTTATCTACAGGCGTTCAAAGAAAAAAAAAAAACCAGAAACCAAGAGATTCGAACAGTACACCATTTAAGAGCATGCAACACAAAAGGTTAGAAGCATGGAGTTTCAGAGTAACTTACCAAGGAAAGTGGTCGTGAAGATGGAAGTGAAAGTTTCGGGAGTTAATGAGCCCACCGTCTGATCCTACAACACAAAGGAAGGTTCGCCGGAGAGGGTAAAGCTCTGGTTTTTTAGGGTTTTCGACAGAGAGGTGGCGTGCGTAAAAAGGAAAGAAGTGGTTCAAGTAACCTTATATAAGTTTGTCTTTGGTATTCAAAAGGCGTGATCATTAGTTTTCCATTTTCGAAGTATGGGGAAGCGTAATGGCCGTCAAAATTATTTCTGGGAAACTGAAAAGCCTTGATTAGACAGGAGTGGTTTGCTTTTTTCAAGAACGCACGAAGGGCTCTGACACGTCAGGAGGGGTTACCGAAGGGTCGTTCGCTCAAAGTTTATTTACTGTTCGTGGTAAATAAACTTTGGGGGGCAAATGTTATCCAATAAATTAGCATTTGTGACGAGGCGAATAATCTCTTGACACGTGGCTGACACCTGGAGCGTCTGCTAGAGTATAGACCAGGAGACACACCAGAAGCAGGATAGACCTGTCTTTACCACGACCAGACTGGTCGGTGGTTCCGCTGGCAAAGCAACATTTATGGAAAGATCTTATGTATCCCGAATTTATTTCATACAATCTTCTGAATATCCCATGATTCAGGGGATAATATCTGTAACAATATTGGGCAACCCTCCATGAGCCTATAAAAAGCAGGAGATGGCTCATGGGAAGGGACTTTTTGAGCCCGGGAAATCATAGAAATATAGAAATTATCTGTGAAAACTAGTATTGTTTAGGAGGAGTGTTGAAACTCATTGAGCCCAAGTTCTCTGATCACACTTTTGTTCCCATATCAATATCATTCTAAGTGGACGTAGGTCATTACCAGATTCTGGGGCCGAACCACTATAAATTACTGTGTTTTCTTTACTTTTGTCATTACGTTATTATCTATACATATTCGTCTATATCATTCATATTTTGACTCCGTGTCAGTTGGCTAAATCGAGGGTCAACAGTGAGTATCTTTCCAACCATTCTTTTTTTTCTTTGTTTTCTTGATCACTTCGTTCTCTATACTTAGTCATTCCTTTGAATAGGTCTTTTCCGCCGGACTCTTTGTAACACACTGATTAGCCAAGACTGTTACATTGTGTATTTTAAATAGTGCTAAACTCACTAATTGAGTCATTTGGCCATAACCGTGTAACTAAACGCGATTAATGGTTTAGGGTTAAAAATTTCAGTAAAAAGGAATAAACATTTCGTTAAAATGTTAAGTTGTACATGAGATCCCATAATAAACGTTTACAAAGTAGTTTATAGTTTCAAAAGGGTAATTACAACTCAAAAGTTACAACTCGCCGGCCTAAGCGACAAAAATAAGGTTTAACCCTAGTTCCACTGAGAAACCTTGGATGTGGTGGTCAAGCGGCCGCATATGTACATGTCACCACCGAAGCTCTCCAACTCATGACTGGTATAGCTTCCCTTTCCCCTTACCTACACCACATAGCACCCGTGAGCCAAGACTCAACAAGAAAACTTAAACATGCTCATAAGCAGTTAATAACACATTACCAAATCACAATAGGCATGCCTAGTAGTAATAACTTTACTCATGCATGTATACCATTCATATAAATGATAACAATGTCATATGGGGCCAACTGCCCTAATTACATGATTAATGAATCATTCTGGGGCTCGTTACCCAAAATACATGATTAATGAATCATATTGGGGTCCCAGCCCTAGGATATGGGACTAATAAGTCACCCCGGGGCCCATTGCCTTATCCTCTATATAACTAGCCTTGGAACTGGCCCAGCGAACCTGGCGCTTAATTCCACGACCATTGGGTCAGACAAGTGTATGATTCACTCCTGATTAGGCCTAACCATATCGACCAGCGCTCAGCGCGCTATTTCTGCCCTTGACTTATAAGTCAATGCTTTCGACCAACTCTCAGTGCGCTATTGCCATTCTTGACTTATAAGTCAAGTCTTTTCAATCAGATAATGCGTACAAGCATATATCATATACCAAATATCCAGATACACAGCATTCATCATGCTTAATTAACAGTCACAGGCATAATCATAATCATAATCATAATCATGCACATTTACAAGGGCCCAAGCCCTAATCAAATCCATATTCAACATTCAGGCCAAACCCTGATCACGTACATCACGTATTAGGTGCAGTTTCTTACCTTAGGCCCGAGTGTAATGTATAATAAGAACGACCCTCGAGCACGGTACTGATTCCGAGCCCCTAGCGATAACCTAGTAACAACCAAGTATAGAATCCCGTCAATAATGAGTGAATAAAGGCTTCAGAACCAAGTCCTAGCCTTTGGGACGTCGAATTTTACTAAATCGAGTAGTAGGATCGATCCCGAGCCCTTAGGTTTGATTTCCCGCACTCAAAGCCCTCTTTGGCCAAATCCTCCATTTGCACGCGGCGCCCCCAATAAGTGGCATGACACCCCACAATTAGAGCCGCGACTCTCGCAAACAGAGAGACTAGCCCCTAATTATACTGGATTTGGGCCACGACACAGCTCCACAAGCGCCATGGCGCGATAGCGGTTCAGAGAACCACCCAGGCCCCTGGGTTCATGAGGGCTGCGGCGCCCAAGAATAGGGCCGCAGCGCAACCCCACGAACCCAGCTTTCTCTAATCTACTTCCTCCCAAAACCCACCCCAAAACTGTACCAAACCCACAATTCAATCTCAAAATATCCCTAGAACATCCCAGGCAACAAAACCCACTATTCAAATGGATCAAAAACTCACCAAACCATAAAATCCAAATCAAAACTTAAGAATCTTAAGGAAACAGAAACTCAGAAATTCAAAGCTCAAATTATCTCTGATTAAGTTGTTTTCCAGCTAAATCCTCCAGCTATCAAGCTTTTAATCCTCCCTAGAATCGTTATGACTCTAACCTCGCTTGAATCTGAGCCCTAAAACTCGAGTTTCCTTCGAAAATAAAACGAGCGATAAGTGTGAGAACAGGAGAGAGAACAAGAGTACTAAATGTGTTTTCTGTTTATGAAAAGTTACTTAGGGTTCACATAACCTTAAGCAAATCCCAAGGATTGGGGTACCAAAAATGTCCCCAGGGGTAAAATAATCAAAATTCAGGTTACTTTGGGTTCAAGTAACCTTAAGCAAATCCCAAGGCTCAGGGTACCAAAAACGTTCCCGGGGGTAAAATAATCAAAAGTCCCAGAACTTCCTCCTAATATCACTAACTCCAAATATATCCTCGAATATTCATTCCCATTGCCCAATATCTTGGTAATGTACTAAATACCCAAAATATCCCTTGACTCACCCCCAGTCAAGTATTGATCCCGTTATGACTTTCCCGCTAACTTGCTCCCTAGGATTGCCTCGTGCCGAGTAACCCAAATATATCAACATAATAATGTGTTCTCACACATATATCACATATATGCCAAATATACCCATAACGGGCCAAATTACAAAAAATGCCATTCTGATAAGAAACAGGTCCACATGCATATTTAATACACCTAAACATGCATATCAAGTCATATTATAATATAACTCACATAATTATACAATGATACACATAAATATCACATAAGCACATAATTTTCCATGGTTTGTCATCCTGGCCCTCTAATCAAGGCCCTAAGCCTTATTAGGTAATTTGGGACGTTACACTCCATATGTCCAAATTTTTTAGGACCATCTCTAGGAGATGAAATCACTTCCTGAGAAAGACCTGAAGCTCAACTTTTTGGTGATGGAGAAAAACCTCATCGGGTTGGGACTCCTTCGCGCAGGGCAGAAAATCAGCAATCTAGAGTTGACCAAATACCGCGAATCCAGGGAATCTCGGGAGCTGGCATCCCGACACATCAATTATATTGATGGGCGCACCCTAGAAATGCTGAATCAGCAGCTGCAGAAGGAGTGGCTGGAGAATATTCGGACCGCAGAAGCAGCTCGAGAAGCCCAAGAAGACCGAGAGCTCGAGGAGGAACTTCAGGCGGGGTTGGAGGTTTCTCATCTTTCCCCAGGTAAATCTCCCCTTACTCTATACCATACCACACATGAAGGGGATAGGGTAAGTCCCGAGAATTTTGGGCTTCTCCCGCACTTCTCCATTGTTGCCAAATTGCACACTGAAATTGGACTAAGGAAAAGTTTCAGGATTACTTAGATCTGATAGATGTCTATCTTCACTACCCGAGGAGACATTCACCTCGTCAAGGCTTTATACCCATAGACTGTGTGACATCCCTCAACTCCAACTGGTTTTGCCAATATGGCGCCGAATTGAGTTGTGAGATAGGAGACAAAGTTGCACACCTCCAATGCTTGCACCAAGACATAACTTATGGCGGGCTTTCGAGAAGCCTATAGTACTATTTTATGTCTCCATTTTGGCATTTGTGTTAACAATTTCTTTGTTCTTGTAGATCACATGAGGCTAGCTGATATGGCCCAATCAACTCTGAGGCTGGGAGCACCCCAAGCTCTTCGCCCACCAGGAAACCATCACGTTCTCGGGAGGATCCCGACTCCCCTACACCAGCCAAGAGGCAAAAGGTTTCTCCCTCCTCCAAGGCTGGTGAAGTGGTCCAAGGCCCGGACCAACAAGAGTTGGCTTCTCGTCCCTGACTCCTAGTATACCCCGAGAGGAATAAGAGGGACCTGCTAGAACAATATTAGGCGATGCTCCAGCATTTTGATGCGAGGAGGCGGAGTGTAACAGACTCCTTCATGATACTACAAAGGCCCTACACCAAGTAAAGCCTCTGAGAGAGCGACCTATCATGCCTCTGATAGGTTGGGTTGAGCTGGAGACTCTTTTCTCCACCAAGCTAGGGGAAGTTGTTGCACCTCTCACAGCTGAGCTCCTCCAGGGTGTTAGCTCCACCTTGTGCGAGCTGATTGCCTGTGACTTTGCCCAGCTAGGTGATAGCAATGAGGCCTCTCTTTTTGCTTCATGTCGGTATGCCACTATTCGGGTAAGTCACAACTTCTCGAGATCTTACTTTACTTACCCGCCACACTACTTGAACTAATTTTTCTTTTTATGCAGCCTGCCTTGGCTTGTCAACGCTTAGGAGATATCATGACGGAGAGGAAGTGGGAGGATATCACCATGGACTTTGTAGTTGGACTATCGAAGATTGTAGGACAATATGATTATATGTGGGTGATTATGATAGGTACACCAAAACAGCCAACTTTTGTCTATTAAGACAACTTATATAGTGGAATAGTATGCTGAGTTGTATGTGTAGGAAATTGTGCAACTCCATGGGGCTCCGAGGTCAATATTATCCGACAGGGACCCCACCTTCACCTCCAAGTTTTGGGAGAGTCTACAGAAGGTTATGGGTACATAGTTACGGTTTAGTACCACTTATCATCCTCAGACAGATGGACAATCCGAGAGGACAATTCAGATACTAGAGGACATGCTACGGGTATGTGTGCTAGATTTTGGGGGATCTTGGAGTAAGTATCTCCCTTTGATTGAGTTTTCATAAAATAACTGCTATTAGGCGACTATCGGATTGTCTTTGTATGAAATGTTATATGGGAGGAAGTGCAGATCGCCCATCCATTGGAATGAGACGAGTGAGAGAAAGTATTTAGGTCCTGAGTGTAACGCCCTGGTTACCCCAGAACAATTACGGTGAACGGTGAACCAGAAATTTGACCCGGTACCCGAGTCCCTTGGTTAAAAAAAATGTGCTCTAAGTGTAATTAACAGGTTAAGGTGGAAAACTAATAAAAAGGAATGAATATTTTTCATACAAACTGCTCTGCAGAGCTAATCAAAACATTTACAAGTAGTTCTCAGTACAAAATGGTTATTATTGTTTCAAATTTACAACCCCTCCGACCTAAGCGGCAAAAATAGGGTAAACCCCGTAGTTCCTCTGAGAACGCCTTGGCCGTGGTGGTCAAGTAGCCGCATATGTACACATCACCACCTAAGCTCTCCACTCAAGGCTGGGTGAGCTTTTCTTTCCCTTTACCTGCACCACATAGCACCCATGAGCCAAGGCCCAGCAAGAAAAACACAATAAAGCATGATATAATATCAACAATGATCATAATAATCATTCAGGACCACCAGTCCAAACAAATAGGTGACAGTCGCAAAATTCACAAAAGTGGGGACAACACCCTTTAGCCATGTGACAAACAGTCACCGGGGCCATATGCCCTGGCTCTGAATAACTAGTCTTTGACTAGCCAAGCGCTTATAATTTTCATCGACCTTCTGGTCGGTCCAGCATTAATACCCCATATGAGTCATTCAACACTGATATAGATTAGATCTAATCTTCATTTGGCTCGGCGTTCATGACGCTATGCCATTTCTGACTCTTAGGTCAGTAAAACACGACCAGTGGTCAACTCATTGTGAACTTGACTAATAAATCACAGCTTTACAAATGGATCTAACACCGTTGCCGATTCTGACTAATAAGTCAGTGCCACATACAGATAATCAATATTCACTAGCATTTAATATGCAATCCATGTCCACATTTATCAATCAACATGCCTCAATACCAAACTCGCATGTCACATATACACAGGGTGCAGTTTTCTTACCTCCTGTTCGAGCGAGAATTAATAATAAGAACGACCCTTGAGAACGATCAACCTTTTGGTCCTTTAGCGATTACCTGGTCATAACCAATTACGGGATTCCATCAATAAAATGAATAATAAAGGGTTCCCAAACCAAAACCTAGCCTCTGAGACATCAAATACTACTAAACCGGGTAGTAGGATCGACCCCGAGGCCTAAGGCTTGCATCCCTAAGCCAAAAAGCCATTTCTGGCCAAAAAGCCACTAAGGGCCGCGACCCTCCTTCGCCATGCTGTGGCTCGCCCCTCAAACAGAGGCGGCCAACTTCAGCACTCTTCAAGGGTCGCGGCCCTCCCTGGCCATGTCGCAGCCCAACCTCCAGTTCAGCCAAAATCCCTGTTTTCCTTCCCTTGCGATTTCTCTTAGAACCAACCTTTCAAACCAAGCTTAAACATCACTTAAACCTCCAATACAATCCCTAAACTTGATCTATAACACTCCCTCATCGAAACCCAAGTGAAATCCCAACCAAAATTTCCATCAATTCCAACTATCCACAACAAAATCACAAGCTGAAAACTAACACCAAAAAGAAGCATACCAGAAAACTAATGGCTGAAAACTTACCTCAAACTCAGGTTGTGATGCTCTTCAATGATGGAAAACTCTCCCAAAATCCCAAGGTCTATTTCTCAAGCTTGAATCCTCAACAAGATCACCAAAAATCACAAAGAAGATGAAGGGGAAGGAAGGTACGGGTAAGCTCCAAACTTGCTCTGTTTTTCTCATCAATTTTACTGCTGAACTCAGTTTATATCTATCCTAGGGGTAAAAGACCATTATACCCCTAGGTCAATTATGGGTTTCTAAAGGCTCCTAAGGGAAAATCTATCCTTTCCAACCTATCTCGTTAATCGTAATTAACGCTCTCCAATTCCTGCTATTATCAATAATCCCAAACACCAATAATTCATAACATGTTGCCCTTTTACTCCCGGCAATGTTCTAATCTTTAAAATCACCCCGAGACCCAACCCGAACTCGAACTTAAACCTGTTATGACCAGACTGCTAACTAGTAATCCAGGATCGTCTCATGCCGAATAGCTCGAACAAACCCACATTATAATGTGGTCTCAACACATATCATTGACATGCATACAATTATACAATTATACCCTCAACGGGCCAAATTACCATCACACCCCTGTAATTAAAATGTGGACTCACATGCATGCATTTAACATCATATTATAATATAATTCACATATGCATGCATAATATCATTTAATGGCTTAATTAAACAAGTATGGCCCTCCCGGCCTACTAATCCCGCCATTAAACCACGTCGGAGAATTCGAGGCATTACACTAAGGCTGTTCAGAGGACCAATGAGGCGATTAAGAAGATTAGAGCTTGAATGCTTGCCTCCCAGAGTCGACAGAAGAGTTACTCAGACTTGAGACACAAGAGCGTAGAGTTTCAAGTCGGTGATCATGTGGTTCTCAGAGTTTCTCCCTTGAGAAGAGTGAAACGATTTGGACTCAGGGGCAAGTTGAGCCCGAGGTTCGTTGGCCCTTTGAGATTCTGGAACGAGTTGGGGAGGTAGCCTACAAATTGGCTATGCCTCCAGCCTTATCAGGGGTTCACAACGTATTTCATGTTTCCATGCTCTGGAAGTTCGTATCAGATTCTACGCATGTGCTGAGCTATGAGAACTTGGAGCTGGATCAAGATTTGTCTTATGAGGAAAAGCTGGTTCAGATTCTAGACTGGAAAGATAATGTCTTGCAGAATAAGACAATTGCCTTAGTAAAAGTGTTGTGGAGGAACAACAAAGCGGAAGAGGCAACTTGGGAGCTTGAGGTTGAGATGCGAGACTGATATCCCAAGTTATTCAGGTAAATTTCGAGGATGAATTTTTTGTACAAAGGGGATTAGTTGTAATGTCCCAAATTCACTAATAAGGCTTAGTTCCTTGATTAGTGTGCCGGGAGGGAAATAATTGATTTAATTATGTTATTATGTGGATTAAATGATTATGTGATTAGAGATGCATGTTTAGGTGAATTAAATATGCATGTGGGCCCAATTTGGTTATTAGGGGCATATTTATAATTTTGACCTGAGGGAATAAATGTGAATTATATGTGTGTTGTGCTTGAGACCACGAGATTGTGGTGATATATTTTTGATGTGTGATTCGAGACGGTCCTAGGGAGCGAAATAGTGAAATAGTCACAACGGGGTCGAATAACCAGCTCGAGGTGAGCCTAAAGGTATTTTGGGAACATAGCATGTGTTCAGGGTTATTGGGTAATTGGTAATTATTTAGTGATTGTTTAAATGTGTCAGGAGTAAATGGGGATTTATAGGAACACTCGAGGAATTAGCAGGATGTGGCAAATGGCAGGATTGCCCTTAGTGACATTAAAGGATTATGGACAGACTTAAGGGCATTTTGGACATAGGCAGCTAAAGATAGACTCAAACCAAAATAGGACTCTATAAACACCTCAAACTCATATCTCTCTCTCCTTCACGTTTCCCTCTCTCTCTCTTGGTCTTTGTAAGGGTTTTGGGAACCTTGAAGGAATTTGCTCAAAAATTTGGAGACTTGAGGCAGGAAGTTGAGGATTTGCAACTAGAGGTATTGGGGAACTAGCTCAGGGTCATAATTAACACAAAGGTAAGGTTTAGAACAAGTTTTTTTTAGTAAATTTTTTTTTTTTTTTTAGAGTTTTGGGATTTTGGTGATTGAATTTGGATTGTGATGAGGTTTTGTTCAATTTCTTTAGGTTTATGTACTGCTTTGAGTGTAGTGTAAGTGATTTGAGACTCAATTCTGGCATTAGATTGTGTTTGTGTTGATTTGCAGGAGGTTTAGAAATCTGAAATGGTAGAAATTTTGGGTTCGTGGGGTCGCGTCGCGGTGCTGTTCTTAAGCATCGCGACCTGCATGAACTCAGAGGCCTTGGGGGTTCGCAAATCCCCTTAGCACCGCAACCCTAGGTAGGGTGCGTCGCGGCGCGTATCCACAAAAATTCAGGCGTGGCTCTTTTACTTAGAGAGGGTCACGACCCTAATTACTGGGTGCCACGACTCTAATTGGGGGAACTGCGGAGCCAATAGGAAATTATGGCCAATGTGGGGTTTTAAGCTCGGAACCCAAATCTTAGGGCCGGTTTAGTAGGATTCGAGGTCCCGGAGGCTAGAATAATATTCCAAAGTTCTTATTTGGTTTAGGGCTTGATGGATTGCTATTATGGGTGCATTGTGACTAGGTTTACGTCAAAGCTCGGATTAGGGGATCGTGCTCGGGATCGCGTTAATCTGTCAGCTCGGGACACAAGTAAGAAAATTGTTGGTGCTCGTAGATCAGGGCATGACCTTATTATTTGTGTTTTAGGGCGTGGCCCCTATATTTATGTCTAATGTATGTGTGAATATTTGTAAATATTATGCTATGTTGTGCATGCTTATGAATGAATAACGAAGGCCAAGAATAACAAAGGGTTGAGAATGGCAAGGGGTCGAGAAAGACGAAGGCTGAGAATGGCAAAGGCCGGGATCAGCGTTAAGCACGTTGAGTGCAGGCTGCTTGTAACGCCCTACTTCCTTAGAGCCGTTACTAAGTGAGTTTTTAAGACAAAACAGTGTGCAATGAACTCGCTAACCGAGGTTTTGAAACAAAAGTGTGACTAATTAAAAGTTAAGGCTGTAATCTTTGAAAATGCGTCGTTTCATTAAAACTTCTATTATTAAACATTTGGGATCCCAAAATAAGGTTTGAAAACTAATTACATCTTGAAATAAGGTTACAGTTGAGAAATCATAAAATCATAGATTATTACATCCATTTTCGAATAAACCCCCAACCAAAGCAGTCGGGTAGGCCAAACATGTACGCGTCGCTTCACGCTCTCCGTACTCATGGTTGGTTGACTCAGTCCTTGCTTCTACCTGCCACACGGAGCACCCGTGAGCCGAAGCCCAGCAAGAAAACCCAAATAATACATAACATATGCAATTCATATAGCTGGCATAAATCACTGATAAATAGGAAAGCCATCATAATAAACAAGCACGGCCATGCCGCCCCAGAGGCCTTACTAAAGCCTGGGGTTTCGGTTCTCACCGTGAGGATAACTCATGTATCCCTTGGGTCCCACCCTGAATATAAGCATCCCATGTGCTGTGTGTTACTTTCGGCCCCACGGCCGTACCCGGCCTACGCCGCACTCGGCCCTTGCCGTTCATTTCATTATAATCACACATATAGTACGTTCGAATAATCATTCACACACATCATGATTCATTTAAGGTTAAACATATGCACATAATACAATCTGGGGCCATGCCCTGCAATCACACAGTGGGGCCATGCCCTATTCTCGGGTGTTACGGTTTTCTTACCTGTATTCCGAGCCTCCTGATGCACTCACGCCGCAAGCACGGTCCTTTAGCACGAGCCTCTCCAATAACCTAGTCACAACACACAAGAAACATCCCTCAACACTAATCAAATCAAAGACCGCTTCCCGGGACCAATCCCGCACTCCCGGGACCTCTAAAACCTTAAAACAACACCCCGGAGACATCCCCCGGAGAAAAGGCCTAAAATTGCCTAAAAATTCCATCCTGAAATTAGCCTTGTGCCGCGGCACAACTTTCTTGTGCCGCGACACCCAGATAACCAGAGCCTCCTCGCCGCGGCATGCAAAACCCGTGCCGTGGCACGCCCTCGCAGACCCAGAATTCTGGGTTTTTCCTTCGCGTTTTCCCGAGCTTCAACTTCCCCAAATCACCCTAAACCAATACCTAAACCCCAAAATCAATTTCAAACATCAAATGAACCGTCCAACAACTCATAAACTGTAGATTCAAGCTCAAAACACAAACATACCCAACAATCCACCCTTAGATTGCAAAAATCAGCAACTTCAAACTCAAACATTAAAACTTAACTCAAGCTATAGATTTCACAATTCAAAACAGAAATCAAACTTAATTGCTCATAAAATCCATACCTCAAGTGGAGAATCCACCCTACAAGCTCCCTTGATTCACCTCCTAAGCTCCCACTTCAGCCCATTTTCCTCTTCTTCTTCTTCTTTTCATTGCCCTAACTCTCCTTCTCTTTATTTTTAGCAAAGCCATCATATAACCCAAATGCCCAAACCGTGACCCACTAAAACCCAGCTGAGAATTGCCTATTACCCTTGCCAAATGACCATTTTACCCTTTCCTACTAATCCTCCTTAGCTAAACCTCAAAGGGCACTTAAGTCTTTACACTTCATTTCAATTCTATCACTTTTTACCTTAAAACTTGTTACCCACAGCAGTAACTAATGGTTACCCAGGTTACTAAATCTCCAATAACCATTACTCGCTAAATCTCAACTTAACCATAAAATTCCCGAGGTACCCCTAGGCTCCTCCCGAGCCGGGTATAGAAATCCCGTTGTGACTCTTGAGTTAACTAGCTCTCTAGGACTGTCTCGGCACGTGCATCACAATAATAAAACCACACTCACGTGGTACAATTCACAGAATACAATTATCACACATAAATCCCAACCTGCCCTCCTGGCACACTAATCAAGGCCCTTAAGCCTTATTAGCGAATTTGGGTCGTTACACTGCTAGGGCGAGATCCTCTTGGGTGTTGTTACCACCCGCTCAGTGAAGACCATGAACTCAGGGCCTGGTAAAGCGCCTGGGTCGGCATAGGTTGCTACATGTTTAATCAATTGACTGTTTGAGTTGTTTAATTACTGAATTGAATTGTATTTGTTATGCATTGAGTTTTCTTGCTGGGCTTCAGCTCACGGGTGCTCTATGGTGCAGGTAAGGCAAGGGAAAGGTCGATCAACCATGAATTGGAGAGCATGGAGCGGTGTGTACATGAATTGGAATGATTTGTTTTGTCATCTAGGTCAACTGTATTGCCATTTTGAGATTTAAAACATTTTCAAATAGTATTTTGGAATCCTAAATGTATAACTTTTATGATTTTAATGAATGTCCAAATCTTTTATAACTAATGTTGTCAAATGAGTCTCTATTTCAATTTAATCACACTATTTAACTTAAAACCTCGATTAGTGAGCTAATGACACATTTATAAATCACATGGTAACGACTCTAAGGTAGTAGGGCGTTACAACTTGGTATCAGAGTGTGCTAAGGTTTATGGTTCCTGGAGATCGACCAAACATGTAAGCTCACTACAGTGACATGCTCGACTCAGGGCTGGTCGGTATTAAATGAATTACATTCTTAACTGCTTGTTTAAGTTGCCCTGTTTGCCTGAATGTTATAGATAGACCATGATGAATGTGTTGATATATGTATGATGCTAGGGCACGACCCCTTGATTGCTATATGCTATATGTTGTGTGCGATGTGTTGATTGATGGGACTGGGGGTGGTTTTTGATTGTTTTTATCATGCCTGATGTGCGACGTCATTGATTGCAGGCATATTGCAGTTATGCCTCGGTGATCAATTAGACTCCGTGATAATAGGGCCAAATATGACAATGAGGGTCAGGACCCTCCACCTACTCCACAAAAATGGCAACAGTTGTTTGCCGAAATGGAAGCCAGACTTCAACGAACAGAAGATGAGCTTCGAGAATTGAGGCAAAAGGCCCCTCCTCGGGGTATTAGGTTATAGATTCCATCAGCTGTGGCACTAGTGCCAGCCTAGCCTGTGATGGAGAATAGGTGGGAGCCTTTATATGAAAGATTCAGGAAGTAGCATCCTCCCACCTTTGAGGGCGGTCCAGACCCACTGTGGGTAGAGCAGTGGATGAACATGATTTCTTCCATCCTGAATTTCATGAGGGTGGAAGGGAATGAGAGAGTGGCCTGCGCCAGCTACATGTTGAGGGAAGACACTCGCATCTGGTGGGACATTGTATCCCAGAGGTGGGATATGGCAGTTATGACCTGGGTGGAATTTAGGGACATCTTTAATGAGAAATACTACAATGTTGCAGTCCGAGCTACAAAGGTGGATGAGTTTGTCAACCTTACTCAGAACTAGTTGACGGTTACAGAATATGCACTAAATTTTGACCGGTTGGTGAAGTTCGCACTGGACTTGGTGCCCACTAATATGGCATAGATGGATCGGTTTGTACAGGGGCTGAACGTCATGATAGCCCATGACGTCAAGATAACATTAGATCCGAGGACTACCACCTATGCTCAAGTAGTGGAGAAGGCCCTACAGGTGAGGGGGCCAAGGATCATATATGGCGAGAGGGTGATGCTCAGAGGATAGTGCCTCCTTTTACTAGTTTTAGCCAAGGTAGTGACCCAAGTGAGTAGAAGAGAAAGGCCCCAGATTCTTTTGTTCCTCCTATTTCAGATAGGAGGGCACGGGGTGCTTTTAGTGGCCATCAGGGCGGGGGAGACAACTGGAGGAGTTTCCCAGAGTGTCCTTGGTGCAGGCGATGACATCAGGGAGAGTACAGAGTCAGAGCATGCTTTGCTTATGGGAGTGTTAGTCATCTAAGAAAGGAATGCCCACAAGCAAGAAAAGAAGAGGCGAAGAAGAGTGACAGCCTCACTCCATCCAGAGTATTCACCTTGACCCAGAAAGAGGCTGAGGCTAGTCCCTTGGTAGTGACAAGTCAGATTTCTAGTGCCGGTTCTTCATTTACAGCATTGATTGATTCAGGAGCTACTCATTCATTTGTATATGCTAGAGTGATAGATCGTCTGTGCAGGCCTTGTGATATGTATACTAGGGGATTCAGGACTTTGTTGCCAACTGGGGAACTGGTAGTCTCTAGGAGATGGGTTAGAGCATTACCAGTAGAGATAGAAGTAGGGAGTTGTCTGTGGATCTGATTGAGCTAGAGATGGATGACTTTGATATGATTATGGGAATGGATTGGTTATCAATGTATAGGGCAACGATAAACTGTAAGTGAAGGATGGTGACCTTTGAATCGGAAGGGGAGGTACCCTTTGTATTTGTGGGGACAGTGAATGGACTGCAAGTGCCAATGATTTCTACATTGAAGGCTAGAGACCTAATGCAAGAAGGTTGCATAGGATTCCTAGTAAACATAATGGATACCTCTAGGGTTGTTTTAGTTGGACTGGATGAGACTAGATTAGTATGCGAGTTTCATGATATGTTTCTAGCAGACCTGCCCGGGTTGCCACCACACCAGGAGATCGAGTTCGTCATAGAGTTGGCACCAAGGGTGGAGCCAGTATCTAGGACACCTTTATAGAATGGCTCTTGAAAGAATTGAAGATTCAGCTGTAGGAGTTATTGGATTTAGGATTCATCAGACCCAATTTTTCACCATGGGGTGCTCTAGTGTTGTTCGTCAAGAAGAAGGATGGATCCTTAAGGATGTGCATCGATTATAGAGAACTGAACAAGTTGACCATTAAGAACAAGTACCCACTGCCTAGGATTGATGACTTGTTTGACCAGCTACAGGGGAAGACAGTGATCTCAAAGATTGACCTTCGGTTCGGCTACCACCAGTTAAGGATTAGAGAGGAGGGCATACCAAAGATCTCATTCCACACGAGAGGAGGACATTATGAATTCTTGGTCGTGTCCTTTGGATTAACCAATGCCCTAGAAGCCTTTATGGACTTATTGAATAAGGCCTTCAAGGATTATTTGGATAATTTTGTTATCGTATTCATCGACAATACACTAGTGTACTCCCAATCAGAGACAAAGCACGAGTAGCATCTTCGCCTGGTACTACAATGGTTGAGAGAGCATAGGCTATATGCTAAGTTCAGTAAATATGAGTTTTGGTTACCCCAAGTAACATTTATGGGACATGTTGTGAGTAAGGAGGGGATTCTGGTTGACCCAAGCAAGATTGAGGCAGTAAGAGATTGGCCCAGGCCGAGTAGTGTACCAGAGGCTAGGAGTTTCTTGGGATTAATAGGGTACTATCAGCGGTTCCTTGAGGGATTCTACAGAATAGCCACACCATTGACTGAGATGATGCATAAGAAGACCAAGTATGTCAGGATAGATAGATGCGAGAACAGTTTCAAGGAGTTGAACCGATGACTGGTCACCGCTCCAGCATTGAGTTTGTCGTCAGACAATGAGAAGTTTGTAGTCTACTGTGACGCTTCGAGGCAGGGTTTGGGATGTGTATTGATGCAAGCTGGAAAGGTGATAGCCTATGCGTCGAGACATCTGAAGGAGTCGAGCAGAGGTATCCCACTCATGATCTGGAATTGGCGGCGGTGGTATTTGCACTAAAGGTTTGGAGGCATTATCTGTATGGAGAGAAGTGCGAAATATACACCGACCATAAAAGTTTAAAGTACTTCTTCGATTAGAAGGATCTGAATATGTGCTAGAGGCGTTGGCTGGAATTGGTAAAGGATTATGACTGCGACATTCTATACCATCCTGGGAAGGCTAATGTGGTGGCCGACGCATTGAGTCGGAAGGGCCAGGCAGTTATTCAATTCGAGGCAGATGTCAAAAAGGTTGACTGAGGAGATGACCAGAGCATGAATTGAATTGGTAGTTGGTTAGCTAGCCAATATTACACTTCAATCCATGCTCCTTGAGAGGATCAAGGAAGCGTAGAAGGAGGATCCGCGATTAAAGAAGCATACAGAGGATGTCTTAGGCAGAGTGGCTAAGGAATTTTCTATTTCATAGATGGGTTTACTGAGGTACAAGGGTCGGATTTGCATTATGATGGATTTCAGTATCTGACGAGAGATTTTAGATGAGTCCCATACCACTATCTATTCCTTACATCAAGGTATGATGAAGATGTACCAAGACTTGAGAACCTTGTATTGGTTGCTGGGGATGAAGAGGGATGTAGTAGATTATGTGGCCAAGTTTTTGACTGTCAGCAGGTGAAGTCTGAGCATCAAAGGCCAGCAGGGTTGCTATAGCCTTTAGGGATTCCAGAGTGGAAGTGGGAGGATATCACCATGGAATTTGTGGTTGGATTACCGAAGACTGCAGGACAGTATGATTCTGTGTGGGTGATTGTGGATAGGTATACCAAATCTACCCACTTTTTGTATGTTAAGACAACTTATATAGTGGAATAGTATGTTGAGTTGTATGTGTAGGACATTGTGCGACTCCATGGGGCTTTTAGGCCTATAGTATGCGACAGGGACCCCACCTTCACCTCCAAGTTTGTGGAGAGACTGCAGAAGGCTATGGGTACACAGTTACAGTTTAGTACCGCTTATCATCCTCAGACGGATGGACAGTCTAAGAGGACAATTCAAATACTGAAGGACATGCTACAAGCCTGTGTGCTGGATTTTGGGGGATCTTGGAGTAAGTATCTCCATTTGATTGAGTTTTCATACAATAACTTCTATCAAGCAACTATCGTAGTGGCTCCGTATGAAATGTTATATGGGAGGAAGTGCATATCGCCCATCCATTGGGATGAGACGGGTGATAGAAAGTATTTAGGTCCTAAGGCTTTTCAGAGGACCAATGAGGCAATTGAGAAGATTAGAGCTTGAATTTGCCTCCCAGAGTCGACAAAAGAGTTACTCAGACTTGAGACACAGGAGTGTATAGTTTCAAGTCGGTGATCCTGTGTTTCTCAGAGTTTCTCCCTTGAGAGGGGTGAAACAATTTGGAGTGAGGGGCAAGTTAAGCCCGATGTTCGTTGGCCCCTTTGAGATTCTGGAATGAGTTGGGGAGGTAGCTTACAGATTGGCTATGCCTCTAGCCTTATCAGGGGTTCACAATGTATTTCATGTGTCAAGACTCTGGAAGTATGTATCGAATTCTACGCATGTGCTAAGCTATGAGAACCTGGAGCTGGATCAACATTTGTCTTATGAGGAATAGCCAATTCAGATTCTAGACCGGAAAGATAAAGTCTTGCGGAACAAGACCATTGACTTAGTAAAATTGTTGTGGAGGAACAACAAAGTGGAAGAGGCAACTTTGGAGCTTGAGGCTGAGGTGCGAGACCGATATTTCAAGTTATTCAGGTAAATTTTCTGGATGAAATTTTTGTACGCAGGGGATAGTTGTAACGTCCCAAATTTGTTAATAAGTCTTAGTGCCTTGATTAGCGTGCCAGGAGAGCAATAATTGATTTAATTATTTTATTATGTGGATTAAATGATTATGTGATTAGAAATGCATGTTTAGGTGAATTAAATATGCATGAACTCAGGGGCCTTGGGGGTTTGCTGAATCCCCTTAGTGTTGCGGCCCTCTAGGGCGCGCCGCGACACATGTCTAGGAAAATTCAGGCTTGGCTCTCTGACTTAGAGAGGACCATGACCCTAATTGATGGGGTCCTGCGACTCTAATTGGAGGCACTATGGAGCCAATAGGAAATTATGGCCAATGTGGGGTTTTAAGCTTGGGAACCCAAATCTTAGGGCTCGAGAAGGATCCTACTGCCCGATTTAGTAGGATTCGAGATCCTGGAGGCTAGGATAATAGTCTGAAGTTCTTATTTGGTTCAGGGCTTTATGGATTGTTATTAAGGATGCATTGTGACTAGGTTTATGTCAAAGCTCGGATTAGAGGATCGTGCTCGGGATCGCGTTAATATGTCAGCTTGGGATACATGTAAGAAAATTGTTGGTGCTTGTAGAGCAGGGCATGACCCTATTCTTTATGTTTTAGGGCATGGCCCCTATATTTCTGTCTAATGTATGTGTGAATATTTGTAAATATTATGCTATGTTGTGCATGGTTATGAATGTACGGCGAAGGCCAAGAACGACAAAGGGCCGAGAACGGCAAGAGTATGAGAAAGGTGAAGGCTGAGAACGACAAAGACCGAGAACGACAAAGGCCAAGATTGACGTTAAGCACGCTGAGTGCAAGCCACTACGGCAAGACCCTCTAGGGTGCTGTTACCACCCTCTCGGTGAAGACTGCGAACTGAGGGCGTGGTAAAGCACTTGGGTTGACTTAGGCCGCTACATGTTTAATTTGTTGACTATTTGAACTATTTAATTAGTGAACTGAATTGTATATGTTATGCGTTGAGTTTTCTTGCTGGGCTTCGACTCACGGGTGTTCTATGGTGCAGGTAAGAGCAAGGGAAAGGTCGATCAACCATGAGTTGGAGAGCATGGAGATGTGTGTACTTGTTCGACCTACCTAGCTGCCATGACCAGGGTTATTTTGAGAAATATGTTGTAATGATTTATTTTGTCACCTAGGTCGACTGAATTCCCATTTTGAGTTGTACAACATTTTCAAATAGTATTTTGGGATCCCAAATGTATAACTTTTATGATTTTAATTAATGTCCAAATCTTTTATAACTAATGTTGTCAAGTGAGTCTCTATTTCAATTTAATCACAATGTTTAACCTAAAACCTCAATTAGTGAGCTAATTGCACATTAATAAATAACATGGGAACGAATCTAAGGTAGTAGGGCATTACAACTTTATTGCCGTGATTTCACTATTATCATCGAATTGACACTTAGTAAATAGGCAACTTGGACTATGTTAATTCAACTCAACATAAAATAACTTATGAGAGTCCCATGTTGTAGACTTTGGGCTTGCGCTCGAGCTTGAAGACTGGAGTCTTTATCGACTTCTTTTAGTACTTAGGAAATGTTTAGGAATTTAGTGTTGCTCTGTAGGCTCACGATCCTTAAGAGTAACTTTAATGTGAGGTCAAATGATACAGTTGACGTGACCCTACGTCGTTGAGTTCCAACGACTCAGGATGGGGCCATCCCACCATACTTAGAGCTTGAGGATCTTCCTGCCAGTGTCTAGACGCTGTGCATTTAGTCTCTTCTTAGGCTAGTGGTCCTAAGAGTAACTTTGATGCAGTGTCAAGTGGGGGCACTTAGGTATCCTATGCCTTCGAGTTTCAATGACTCGGGCTTTTAGGAGGTCTGTTGCTGTAGGGTTTTTCCATAGTGCTCAACGCTTAGGACATTTAGTGCTGTCTTCCAGGCCCTATGTCCTTGAAAGTAACTTTAATGTCGTCTTATGTCCTCGAGTCTTAATGACTCGTGCCCTTAGGAGGTTCTTCGCACTAAGCTACTTGCCCTCTGGGTACGTGGCCACTAGTGGGTCAGCTCGAGCCTTTTGATTTGCCCCCCAAGTACACAATTCAAGACCTGTTCATGTGGAAGTCGTGAGCTCATCAACATAAGTTTAGGAAATTGAGGTCCTCGCCCCAACTAGGTTTTTCAAACACTCAAGTTTTAGCACTCGAGGTCTAGCTCCGAGTTCCAATGACTTGGGCTTCCGTTCGAATCTCAAGATCTTGGGACTAAGTCATTTCTCCTCAGGCACAATGTCCACGGGAGGTGACCTAAGTCCATTCTCACGCTACTTGGGTTTTATACTCCTAGGGTCGATTCCTAACTCCAAGTGCAAGTGACTCAGGCCCCAATTCGCATATCGAGATTGAGGGATGAAATTCCATTTTTAGTAATTAGCAAATTAATTAAGGTGCGGAATGGTAATTAAATGTTGAAACAAAATTCAGATCTGTTGGGACAGAATTTGAACTTGTCATGACAGAAACTGAACACAATAAAAGACACTGCAAAAACAATAAAGAACACAATGAATTTTTACAAGGTTCAGAAACCCTTTCAGATAACCTACTTCTTGGGGCCACGCCCAGAGAATAAAACCAATTAATAAAGAATCACAAGTACAATATATTGACTTAAACAAAACAAGACTCCCTCTTGAGATTTGCTGCAACTTTGTTGTACTTCTCTTCACTAATCTGATTCTGATTGAAATGCTCAACCACTTGAACTCCCTTCAATGGCCAGCGAGTGCTTGCATCCTCCCGATGCAAGGCTTTTAAAAATCCTCTCCCGAAGACTTATAAAAATTGTGTTCAAATTACATCATGTATTCACTCATGAAAGTGGTATAAACTTACCACAAAAACTAATCACTCATTTTACTACAAGATCATATGAATACTATGATCATGAATACAAATAAAGAATTATCACAAATATTACAATTCACTCACAAACTATGCACCAACGAGTTCACTTTTTCTCAAGGACTTAGAAGCCTATTTATAGAGCCATTTTCGTGCTCAGAAAGGCTGAGAAAGAATCTCCTAATAAAATCAAGAATATTTGAAGATATTATTAATTAATGAATAATTGCCTTTTTTAGAAGATTCAGATCCGACATATACAAATTTGGTAGAGACAGCTAAAACCTGTGTTAGATCAAATTTCTTAAGACAGAAATAGCAATTAATTACTTCAAAGATTCAGTTTCCTGAAGTTTATTACCTTGAGTTGCACGAAAAATAAAAGGCAAATATTCCAGAAATGATTTTGAGTAAGTACATAATATTTGCTTTATATAATGAAGATACAACTTCCCATTATAATCATATTGTGATAAAATCAAGCTAAATAAGGAATTAAATAAAAACCATACAAACTAATTCCAACCATTAATATTTGGAAAATCACAATAATGGGAAAGTAAAATTATCTTTTAAATAAAAAGAT
This sequence comes from Humulus lupulus, assembly GCF_963169125.1. Lineage (NCBI taxonomy): Eukaryota > Viridiplantae > Streptophyta > Magnoliopsida > Rosales > Cannabaceae > Humulus > Humulus lupulus. The sequence continues at coordinate 166,960,551 of NC_084795.1, forward strand.
ATTTCTAAAAAATTTGCCAATCTTAGGATTTACAAGGGACTTTGTTATTACTTCTCAAGCACATAATCCAAAGAAGGTAACCCTAAGTCCATTCCCATGCTATTTTGAGGCAATTAGTACAAGGTCCCTTAGAGTATTCTACTTAAGTCTTAGGCGACTTAGGCTCGTGCCCGAGTACGAACGACTCGAGCTTCTGTTCACATCTCGAGGATTGGGATTTGGTTATTACTCCTCGGGTACGCACTGTCCTCAGGAGAATATGCTACATCCAATCTAGTGTTACTTGGATCTCTTCAGCACTGGGTATTTCCCAAGCTATTTAGCTATGAGGTCTCATGACATTAAGGATGCTTCACTCGTCAATTATCTTAGCTTCCCCAGTCATCGACTTCCCGAAGCTATTTTTGCTTGCGACTTATTGGGGACTTGGTCAGTGCTCCTCGGGCGCAATGTTTGTGAGAGTTGACCTAAGTATGTTCTGGCGCTACTAGGATTCTTACTAGGGACTTGGTCAGTGCTCCTCGGGCCCAATGTCCACGAGAGGTAACCCAAGTCCATGCCTCAGAACCAAGTACAAAGGACTGCGTCTTTTGTTCTCATCTCAGAATCAAGGTAATTGGTAAGTATGTGGGAGTTGACCTAAGTTCGTTCTCGCGCTACTAGGATTCTTAGTCTTTAGTCTCTAGACCCTAAGCCTACCACGCTCTGAGCATGCTTTGTTTCTTAGGTCACAGATTCTAGACTTAGTTTTCTAGGTTTTTCTATTGTCAGGGTATTGACACTAGGCTTACTTCGCTTTTGACAAGCTTAGTTTCCTTGGTCATCCTCCACGAGGTGTGGTACTCTGCGAGGCTACCCTAACTCCATAATCCCCAAGTGATCGGAGACTAGCCTGCATTCGCTTGTCCAGGCCGATGAGCGGGTACTCTATGAGTAGTACATATAGAATAAAGGAAACTAGCAAATATAAGCATAATCTCAACAAAAAAAAAAATTACCTTGTTTTGTCAACACGGTTTCCATTAACTGTGCTTAGAGGCTACAAGGAGATTACAAATTAATGAATTTACTGCTCATATCACTGACAATACTGGCGAAGATGCTTGGCATTCCAAGCGTGGGGTATCAATTCCCCATTCAGTTGGGCTAATTTGTATGTTCCCGGACATACAACGCTCTCAACTTGGTATGGGCCCTCCCAGTTAGGTTCCAGTATTTCATCTCGGGTGGCTAAGAAGACTCTTCGCAACACCAGATCTCTGACCCCAAAATTTCTATCCTTCACTTTAGAGTTGAAATATCTTGCTACTTTCTATTGGTAGGATGCTACTCAAAGCTGAGAAACTTCACGGAGCTCCTCCACAAGGTTCAAGGACTCTCGGAGTCAAGCATGGTTTGTGGTCGGATCATACGTATCTCATCGGTGCGTAGAGATTTTTGCCTCAACCGAAAGCATGGCCTCATACCCATAGGTCATAGAGAATGGTTAGTGGCTAGTGGAGGTCCTGGTAGCAGTGCGGTAACTCCACAATGACCTAGGTAGCTACTCAGGCCAAGCGCCTTTCGCCTGCTCATCGCTTTTCTTCAAGGTGGCTTTGAGCGTCTTATTGACTGCTTCCACCTGCCTATTTGCTTGCAGGTGGGCCATAGAGGAAACTCTCTTCATAACTCTGTGCCACTGATAGAAGTTCGTGAACACTTCGCTATCAAACTGCAGGCCGTTGTCGGAGACTATCTTCCTCGCGAGCCTGTAGTGGCAAACAATGTTCTTGATTATGAAGTCTAGTGCCTTCATAGAAGTGATTGTAGCGAGTGGCTTGGTCTCGAACCACTTTGTGATGTAATCGACCGCCACTATTGAATACTTCACTCCTCATTTTCACGTGGGAAATGACCCAATAAGGCCAATGCCCCAGACTGCAAAGGGTGAAGGACTAGTCATCCAGGTGAGCTCATTTGGAGGAGCTCGAGGTATATTGGCGAAGCGTTGACATTTGATAGACTTCTTGACATAGTCCACCGTATCTCCTTTCATGGTGGACCAAAAGTATCCTTGTCTCAAGATCTTCTCGGCGAGGCTCTGCCCCCTAATTTTCTCCCCACAAAATCCCTCATTGGAACGCTCTACTACCCAGGGACTATTACGGTGTGCATTTTAAACAGTGCCAAACTTGTTAATCGAGTCATTTGGCCATAATCGTGTAACTAAGTATGATTAGCGGTTTAGGGTTAAAATTTTTGGTTAAGATATAACGTTTCACTAAAACGTTTACTATATTCATTGGGATCCCAAAAATATAATTTAAAGGTTAATTACAACAAAATATTTACAACCAGCCGACCTAAGCGGCAAAATAGGGTTTAACCTTATTTCCTCTTTAAACCATCAGCCATGGCGGTCGAGCAGCCGCATATGTACACATCGTCACCTAAGCTCTCCAACTCAAGGATGGTCCAACTTTCTTTTTCCTTTATCTGCACCACATAGCACTCGTGAGCCGAAGCTCAACAAAAAAACTCAATATATTCATGAACAGTAATAACATGTTTCTAAATCATAATAGGCAAGCCTAGCAATAACAACCCTATTCACGCATGCAAATAAGTCCACATAATGATGATGGATCCTACCCTCCTGTATGGATGATTATCAAGTCAATCCTAATCAAATAAGTGATTAACACTTTGAGGTTATGATAACCATGCTGGGGCTTATAGCCCAAATTAGATGAGTGCTTAACACTTTTAGGTTCTGATAACCATGTTGGGGCGTGTAGCCCTAATCAGATGAGTGATTTAACACTTTGAGATTCTGATAATAATACTGGGGCCTGTAGCCCTAATTAGATGAGTGACTGATGAGTAAGTCACCAATTTGGGCTCAGAACCCACAACCATGTGACGATGTAGTCACCTGGGCCTTCTGGCCCTAGCTCTAAGTAACTAGCCATTAGACTAGACAAGCGCTTTTAGTTTTCATCGAACTTGAGGTCGGTCAGGAATTAATGCTCATGATGAGTCATTCAATGCTTATGTTGATTAGATCTAATCTTTTCGGCTTGTGTTGAACACATCAGTGTCGTTCTTGACTCTTAAGCCAATACCATATGACCAATGCTCAGTACTACTGCCGAACTTGACTAATGAGTCACTGCTTCACAGTTAATATCGACACCATTGTCGATTCTGACTAATGAATCAGTGCCATTCACAAGTAAGCAATGCATCCAGACATATATCATATGTCAAATACCCAAATGTATGGCATTCAACATGCTTACTTAACAATCGCTAGCATAATTATGATCATGCACAATTACAGAGATTCAAGCTCTGATCAATCTCATATTCAATATTCATGTCATGCCCTAATCACATGTATCTCATGCATCACATGCATCACATACTGAATGCAGTTTTCTTACCTCTGGTTCAAGCGAGAAATAACAAATGAACGACCCTTGAGAACGATCAATTTTTTGATCCCTTAGCGGTCGCCTAGTCATAAACAAATATGGAATCCAATTAATGAAATCAACAATAAAAGGTTCTTGATTTAAACCTCACTCCCAGAACCTCGAATCATACTCAAATGGTTAGTAAATTTGATCTTGAGCCTTAGGAATTGAAACCCCGAGCCAAAAACCCTCAAAAGTGCCCAAAATATGAATCAAGAAAAGCAGGGTAGCACTAAAACGCTGCCCCCCTAGCACCCCAGTGGTACAACCAAAGCTTGTCTAGCCCTGGACAGCGCTATAGCGCCCTCCCTTGGGCGCTACAGTGCTAGGACCAGGCTGAAACATCCCTGGTTCTTCCTCCTTTGAGTTTTCCAATTTCAACCTTCAATAATTGATCCCAAACCTCATCCAAACTTCCAAATGAACCCAAATATCCACTCTACAAGTCCTAGACATCATAACCCAATCAACTTTGCCAAAAACTCCCATCAATTCTCAACTATCCAAACTAGAAATCAAGCTAAAAACCAAATGAAAACAGAGCAGAAAACTAGAGTTTCAATGGCTATAAACTTACCTCAAGCTCAGAATCACACCCTCTTCAATTGTAGATCATAACCCTAGACCATCAAGGTTCAACTCCCTAGCTTGGTTCCTCAAATGGAGCTTCAAAATTCCAAGAGAAAAGAAGGGAAAATGATGATCGGGAGAGGAAGAAATGATGCTCTATTTTCTACAGCCTTCTACAGCTTCTTAAGGTTGATATAATCCTTAAGGTCAAAAGACCAAAATTCCCCAAGCTTAAATAAAATCCTAAACAGCTACCAAGGACAAAATCGTCATTTCCTGCCTACCTCGTTAATCATAATTAACACCCTCCAAATCCTGTTATTCTCAATATCATCAAATGCTAATAAATCATATCCCATTACCCTTTAATTCCTGGTAATGTGCTAATCCTCAAATTACCCCGAGACTCAACCCGAGCCTCGAAATTATCCCCGTTATGACCAAACCGATCACTTGCATTCAAAGATCGTCTCATGCCGAATGGCTCGAACAAATCCACATCATGATGTGGTCTTACTCAAAATTCACCAACATGCATGAAAATATACAAATGTGCCCTCAACGTGCCAAATTACCAAAATGCCCTTTATAATGAAAAATGGACCCGTATGCATGCATTTATCATCATATAATAATATAATTCACATAAACATGCATATAATCATTTAATGGCATAATAAATCAATTATGGCTCTCCCGGCCTCCTAATCAAGGTCCTAAAGCTTATTAGGAAATTTGGGTCCTTACACTCATGCACTTCCTGGAGTATCAGACCGGCTTCTTGCTTGGACATACATCGGAGCAAGGGAAATGAATATCCTCACGTGTATAGTCTGGTGTCCATAATAACATACCAAGGTACCTGGTAAAGCAGCTTCCAAGTTGTTTTCTTGTCCTGCGGTAACTCATCGGAGACAAGATACTTCATTATGGGCCATATCCAACCATCCTGGGGTTGGACAACTTCCACTTCCTCAGGGGCTGAGATGCTCAGAGCAGTCAAGTAGTCAATGGGGACTACATTGACCAGTTCAGCATCCTTAGTGGTTGCGAGCTTAGCTAGGGCATCAATGTTAGAGTTCTGTTCCCGTGGCACTTTTTGAATGGTGAATTTTTTGAAGTTGTGTAGTATTTCTTGGGTCCTCGCCAAGTAAGCAATCATTTTTGTCCCTTGTGCCTAGTACTCTTCGAGTAACTAATTAACTACAAGCTGCGAGTCACTGAAAATCTCGAGGCTCTCGGCCTTGATCTCAAGTGCTACTCGAAGCCTCGATATAAGCGCCTCATACTTTGCTTCATTGTTTGAGGTGTCAAACCCAAATCTCAGGGCACTGTGAACCCTATGCCCCTCCGGGGATACCGAAATGAGGCCTGCTCCAGCACCATTTTCATTCGACAATCCATCTACGTATAGCCTCTAGTGGGCCCAACCACTGGGGCGTCCCCAGGTCTTTCGTGGTTTGCGAAGCACTCGGCAATGAAATCTTCCAGTGCCTGCCCCTTTATGGCAGTCCTCGAGTGATAAGTGATGTCAAACTGACTAAGTTTGACCGACCACTTCGGGAGTCTCCCAGATGACTTCGACTTTTGGAGGACCTATCGTAAGGGATGGTTCGTGAGGACCTTGATAGGATGCACCGAGAAATAGGGCCTTAGCTTCCGAGAAGCTACCAGTAGGCAAAAGGTTAGCTTCTCCATGAGGGGGTATCTGGACTCTGCTCTGAGAATTCTTTTGCTTACATACTACACAGGGTGCTGGACATGACCTTCCTCGCGTAGTAAGGCAACACTCATGGAACTCTCTGAGATAGCGATGTAGAGTAGGAAGGGATCTCCATCAATGGGCTTTGACAAGATAGGTGGGTTTGCCATGTGTGCCTTCAACTGCTAGAATGCCTGCTCACACTCATCCGTCGATTCAAACCTTTGACCTCCTCGGAGTATGTTGAAGAATGGGATGTGTAATACCCCAATTTGCTAATAAGGTTTAGGACCTTGATTAGCGTGCCTGGAGGGCAATAAGAGAATTAACATGTTAATATATGAATTTAAATGAATGTGTGATTAGAATGCATGTTTAGGTGGAATAAATATGCATGTGGGCCCCGTTTATTTGTTAGGGGTAAATTGGTAATCTTAGTCCGCTGAGGGCATAAATGTAATAATTATGTTATATGATTAATACCACATGTGAGTGGTGATATTATTGTGATGCACGTGCCGAGACGGTCCTAGGGAGCTAATTAGTTTAAAAGTCACAACGGGATTAAATACCCGGCTCGGGAGGAGCCTAGGGGTATTTTGGGGATTTTATAAATTGAGTTTGAGAATTAATGGTTAATGGTTAATGGTTAATGGTAATCTAGTAACTTGAGTGACCATTGGTAACCACTGAGATAGTTACTTTAGGTGAGAAAAATGGTAGATTTGTAAGAAAGGTGAAATGGCAAAAATACCCTTGAGGTTTAGTTAGGAAAGGAATTGCATGAGGGGTGAAATAGTCTTTTGGTAGGGATATAGAAACCTCCATCTGAGGGGAAAGAGGATTTACGTGTTAACACTTGGGCATATCTTGTTTATGCTGAAAATTGGAAGAGAAACTAGAAGGAAAGGAAAAGGAGAAGAGAGTTGAAATTGGGAGACCTAGGAGGACAATCAAGTGGTTTGAGGCAATTAAAGTTGATCATAACCAAGATTGTTCAGAGGTAAGAGTTTATCCCCTGTTTTGCATAAGTTTTAAGCTTGATTTCTAGAAAGTAAGTATGGAAATTTAAAGATAGTTATGGCTGGCTTTGTATGGAATTCAGCTTGGTGGTCAAGAGGAATTAGTTTAAAGCTGGGATTGGAGGAAGTTCAAGCTGAATTATTGTTTGAGGTAAGGGTCCTAAGCATCTTTGAATTTTTGTTTCTGGTGTGGTTTAAAGATTTAGAAGCATGGTTTACATTTTTCAAGCCTTGGTTTAAGTTTTAAAAGCTATGGTTTAAGTTTCTGAAATCTGAAACCAAAGTGTGGATTATGGGTGTGATTGTGTGTTTGACCTTGTTGTTAGTGTTTGTAGGTTGTTAAATGGTTCATTTGGGGTTTTAAATTTATTTTGGGGTTTAGGTTTGTGTTTGGGTTGGATTGGAGGTGTTTTGGCTCGGGGAAAATGCAGGGGAAAATCCATAATTCTGGGCTCGCGAAGGGGCGCCGCGACCCTGTTCTTTGGCGCCGTGGCCCTTAAAGGGTAGTGTCATGGCGCTAGGCTATTTTCTGGGCAGTGAAATTTTGCAATTTTGGGCATTTGCCCTGGGGCTCGAGGGATGTTTCCGTTGTATTGTTTTGGGAAATTGGAGGTCTCGAGAGTGTGGGATTGGTCCCAGGAAGTGGATTTTGGATTGGTTAGTATTAAAGGGTGTTTTATATGTGTTGTGACTAGGTTTTCGGAGAGGCTCGGGATAGAGGACTGTGCTCGTGACTTTGGTGCATTGAGAAGCTCGGGATACAGGTAAGAAAACTGTAGTACCCGTAGAGCAGGGCATGGGCCCATAGTGTTGTTGCAGGGCACGACCCTAGATTGTATTACCTGTTAGGGCGTAGTCCTTGCTTGAATTATTATATGCTTGTATGTTGTTTGAGTTATGCTATATGTGATTATAGTAGAATGAACGGCAAAGGACCTGGGAACGGCAAGGAGCCGAGAACGGCGAAGGCCGAGAATGGTAGTGGGGCCGGGAATAACACTTAGCACATAGAGTGCTTATTGTTAAGGTGAGACCCCAATGGATACATGGGATATCCTTACGGTGAGAACCGAGACCCCAGGCTTTGGTAACGCTTCTGGGACGGCATGGCCGTATTTGTTTAGTCTGATGGACTATCTGTTTATTTGAGGAATTATCTGATATGTTGATTATCTGAATGCTTATGTTATGTGCTGTGTGAGTTTTCTTGCTGGGCTTCAGCTCACGGGTGCTCTGTGTTGCAGGTAAGGGCAAAGAAAAAGTCAACCAACCATGTGTACGGAGAGCATGAAGCGGCACGTACATGTTTGGCCTGCCCGACTGCTTTGGTTGGGGGCATTTTGAGAAATGGCTGTATTAAACTATAATTTTTTTGGTTAATTATCTGTAAACTCTCTTTGAGTTGTAAATATTTCATAAACTGTGTTTTGGGATCCCAAATGTTAGACACTTGAGATTTTAAATGAAATAGAGTATTTTCAAAGATTACAACCTTGACTTTTGCTTAGTCAGACTTTTGTTCTAAAAACCTCGTTTAGCGAGTTAATTGCACATTTTAAACTCACTTAGTAACGGCTCTAATGTAGTAGGGCGCTACAGGAAGCACTTGTCAATTGCCTTGGAAACAAAGCGACTCAGGGCAGCTATCCTCCCGGTGAGGCTCTGAACATCTTATGCTTTCAGGGGATGGCATATCAATGAGGGCTTTGATCTTTTTGGGGTTTGCCTCTATCCCTTGAGCATTGACAATAAAGCCAGGAACTTCCCGGAGGAAACTCCGAAAGTGTACTTCTAAGGATTCAGTTTCATCCCAAAGCTGCGAAGTACCAAAAACACTTTCGCTAGGTCCTTTACATGGTCGGGGGTTGTTCTACAAAAACCTCCATGTTCCGTCCCAACCGCTCCTTGAACATACGGTTCACAAGCCTTTGGTAGGTGGCACCAACATTCTTCAGACTGTAGGGCATCACTTTATAGCAGTAAAATCCTTTATTAGTTCGGAAATTGGTGTGTTCTTGATCCGCGACATGCATGGAAATCTGGTTATAGTCTGAGTACGTGTCCATATAGGACAAGATATTGTACCTGGAGGTAGCGTCGACCATCTTATCTATTTTCGTCCATGGGAAACACTATTTAGGGCAAGCCTTGTGAAGGTCATATAAGTCTATACAGGTCCTCTAGGTACCATTTGGCTTGGGCACGAGGACCAGATTAGATACCCACTTGGGATATTGAGTGTCCCGAATGAATCCGTTTGCAAGTAACTTGTCCACCTCCGCCTTTAAGGCCTCCGCCCTGGTTTGGTCAAACGTTCTCCATTTCTGCTGGATCAGAGCAACGTTTTGGTCGACATTCAAGGCATGAAAAATAATATTCGGGTTAATGCCAGTCATGTTGGAATGAGATCAGGCAAAAACGTCTCGATTTTCCCAGAGAAAGCCCACCAGTGCTTCTTAGACTTCTTCCCAACCTTGGTCTTCCTTTCAGGGATGAGGGCATCGAGGGACACTTCCTCGACTTTCTCCATGGGCTCGATAGCCGTCTCTTCCTGAACCTGCGGGTCTAACTCATTGGCTTTATCAACCCAAACAGCCTGCACCTCCACCTCCTCGGGGAAAGGCTTGATTAGGGGACAACACCTCAATTACCATTACTGGTTGCCTGAGGGACAGATTGTAGCATTTCCTCACCTCCTTTTGGTCTCCTCAAACTGTGCCAATCCCTGAATCTGTGGGGAACTTCATGCATAGATGCTGAATAGAAATGACTGCCCCGAACTCCACTACGGTCGAACGCCCCAAGATGGCATCATACACCAAAGGGAAATCCACCACGATGAAGGTGCAATATTTAAAGGCTTGGCGATGCACCTCTCCAAGTGTTACAGATAGCTTGATTTGGCCCATCAGTATGAGACCTTCCCCTGAGAACCCATATATAGTCAAGATGCACAGGGATAAGTCGCATGTGGTCAACCCGATCTTCTCATATGCTGACTTGAACTCCCATTATCCATCAGGATCTAAGCCACCATCTTATTGGAAACCTGGATCTTAATCACCAAAGGATCGTGGTGTGGAAAGTGCACTCTCCGATCATCATCCTAGGAGAATGTGATGACTTGGTCGGTCATCCTTGACATATGGGCTGGCGATTGAGCTAATGCAAACGCCTCGTCGTCATGGTTTAAGGCCCGCACATACCTATTATGTGAGCCTCGGGAGGTGCCTCCCAAGTGGGGTCCTCCGGAGATGGTCCCCACTCGCCCATTCACCGGGGGAGGCCCGTGGACCATCTGTTGTTGCGGAGCTACGTGCACCATACCTGGAGCCTGGGGAGCTACGGGATGTGCAGGTGTTCCCGTGGCCGGAGCCTGAGCCTGGCGTGCTCCATCCTGAGCATACTGCAGAAGTGTCCCAGTTTGATGAGGTTTTCGATCTCATCCTTGAGTTAGCAACACATTGGTGTGGTGCCCCACATCGTTATGAAAACGGAAATTTTTTTTGGGACTTCGCCTTTCCTTGTCTCTCCGATTGGGTTGTGGCATTCGGTAATGGACGTGCTATTCTATGGGCACAAAGATGTTCTCCTAAGAGTCCACTAAGTTAGTGTACTCAGAGTACTACGAGACATACTTCTTGTCGGAGGCAGCTCCATGTCCTGTCTGCATTGTCCCATTTCCCTTGGGCTTTCTACCCTTGCCTTTGCCCCTACGTCAACTGCTGCTGGCATCATAGGACATGATGGTAGGCATCTTAAAGCCTCGCAGTAACAGAGCTTCCACAGTGTGAGGAGTGCATGGCTCCCCAGCCTCGTCCTCCGAGTCAGAGTCATGACCCTATCGCCGGGCCATTCTAAGCATTATCCTCTTCAAGCTCTCAAATGCGCAGAGGGGGTCACAATCTTGGTTGGCACTTTGTGCTAGGTTATCCCTTTTTGGGGAGCTGAGATTCTCCCAGAGGTCCGACTAGTCCTCCGTCTCAGGTTCGCACCCGAAATCCTAGTTACACCTACGAGCATTCAGGCTGTCTCGTAGGTCAGGTTGATCTCGGAATGCACCACTGCCCTCAGGGTATGCTACTTTCATTTCCTCGTCAGACTCCATGTTTTCATTGTTAACTGAAATGCTGGAGTCGTGTCCTTAGTTAGCGAGATGTTTCACATGTTGGCTCCTTAGCCATTGTTCTTGTGGTCATGGCGAGGTGCTAGGGGGAAACCACCTCCAGGCCTCGTACAATCCATATTGGTGCTCCTGGGCAGAACGCCCCAGGCTCCACGGGCATTGATGACCTGGCGGTGTCCTCAGGCATGATTCTGGGTATGGATTGGTTGGTGAAGAATGAGGCAACTATAGATTGCAGAAGGATGATGGTAACCTTTGAGCCTGAAAGAGAGGATCCTTTTGTGTTTGTTGGCACTGTGCATGGACCTCGTATACCTATGATATCTGTTATGAGGGCTAGAGATTTATTGCAAGTAGGTTGCATAGGATTCTTAACCAATGTGGTTGATACCACTCAGGTCATGCCAGTGGGACCAGAGGAGACCAGACTAATATGTGCGTTTTTGGATGTGTTTCCAAAAGATTTACGAGGGTTGCCACCACACAAAGAGATTGAATTTGTGATTGAAATTGCACTAGGGACGAAGCCAGTATCGAGGGCACCTTACAGAATGGTCCTAGTAGAATTAAAAGAACTGAAGGTACAACTGCAGGAGATGTTAGATTTGGGTTTTATCAGACCTAGTTTCTCACTGTCAAGTGCACCAGTTCTGTTTGTGAAGAAGAAAAATGGTTCTCTAAGGATGTGTATTGATTACAAAGAACTAAATAAGTTAATAATTAAGAACAAGTATCCTTTGCCAAGGATATATGATCTGTTTGATCAGTTGCAAAGTAAAAGGGTATTCTCAAAGATAGACCTTCGATCTGGTTATCATCAGTTGAGGGTCAAGGAGGGAGATATGGGCAACAGTGGTCTTTGCAGTAAAGGTATTCTCAAAGATAGACCTTTGATCTGCCTTTCTCACTAGATATGGGCATTATGAGTTTTAGTCAAGTCCTTTGGGTTGACTAATGCCCCATCTACTTTTATGGATTTGATGAATAGAGTGATCAAGGATTATTTGGACCAGTTTGTGATCGTTTTCATTAATGATATTTTGGTTTATTCTTAGTCAGAGTTAGAACATGAGCAAAATCTGAGGTTGGTTCTACAAAGACTGAGGGAATACATATTATTTGCAAAGTTAAAGAAGTGTGGGTTCTGGTTATCTCAGGTAACTTTCCTTGGGCACATTTTCAGTAAGGAGGGGATCAAGGTAGACCCAGTCAAGATTGAGGTGATTAGGGATTGGCCAAGGCCAAAGAATGCTTCGGAGGTTAGAAGTTTCCTTGGGTTGGCCGGTTATTACAGTCATTTCATGGAAGGATTCTCAAAGATTGCCACTTCATTGACTGAGCTGACACGCAATAATCAGAAGTTTGTGTGGTCAGCTAAGTGTGAGAAAAACTTCCAGGAATTGAAGCAAAGGTTGATTACAACTCCAGTTATGAGTCTTCCAATGGATCAGGAGAAGTTTGTGATATATTGTGATGCCTCACATAAGGGTTTGCGCTGTGTTCTGATGCAGTCAGGAAAGGTGATTGGTTATGCATCATGTCAGTTGAAAGAGTATGAACAGAGATATCCCACTCATGATCTAGAGTTGGCAACAGTGGTCTTTGCAGTAAAGGTATGAAGGCACTAACTTAATGGGGAGAAGTGTGAGATTTACACTGACCACAAGAGACTGAAGTACTTTTTCACATAGAAAGATCTGAACATGAGACAAAGGCATTGGCTGGAGTTAGTGAAAGATTGTGATTGTGAAATCTTGTATCACCCAGGAAGGGCCAACGTGGTAGCTGTTTACCCTAAAAAATACTACTTGCTGACGTGGCAAGTTTAGTGTGCATGTGGATTTCACGTGACTACTTAGTGATTACATCCAGGTCGATCAATGACCAAAAGAGACATTGCTCGATGGATTTAAGAAAGATGCTTAACCGTACGGCGGAGGATGTGCTGACATGTGCGACCAGGTCTGGTTGTGGTCACGAAGCCATATTTCAAATACAGTTATAAGTCAGATATTTCTAAGATATTTGACCCTATTTTTATGTAAAGATTATATTCTCTGTTAGTATTTAAATATGCATAAATCAGCATGTGTGCGAGGCCCATCGGCCCATAGGTAGAGGGCTCATTGAAAAGAAGAAAAGGGGGGGGGGGGGGGAGGGTATTCAGAGAGAGAATCAGTGTTTTATATACACAAACTTTTGTATCCTTTTGGAGCTTGTGAAACTCAGTAAACCCTAGTTTGCTGATTGCAGATTTCATAATACGGCAATATAAACACTAAGTGGAAGTAGGTTATTACCAATATCTGGGGCAGAACCACTATAAATCCTAGTTTTATTTAGTTCTTGCATTCAGTTTTACAAATATTTATCGTTTTAGTGACTCCGTGTCGTTGGCTAAATTGTCAGTCAACATTTTTGTGCTTTCATTGAGAGCTGAACTCAAGACCTTCAAGACAATCAAATGGAAAAAAACAACTAGGAAAGTGCGACAAACTTCTGGGCATATGCCAAATCAACCTCCTCCACATGATGTAGCAGAAGATGAGCCACAGGTGAAGTTGGAAGATGAGGAGATGGATGCTGAAACCTTGCGAACGGCTTTGATTGTATTATAAGAGGAATTAGCTAGTTTGAGAGCTAATCAAGAGAATCTAGCTGAGACAATGGTGCTGCAGCAAAGGCAGATTGATCGGCAGCACCAAGAACTGAATGAGCGACAATCTGACATGGACCACCGGCAGAGGGATTCCAGTGAGGCCTTGGAAGTGGCCATTCAATTGGCACGAGGACAGCCTGCACCTGCCTCCCAACTGAATCAGCCACCCAGCAGTCATCCTCAACAAAATCCACAGTTAGAGCATCCCCAGTATTACCATAATCCACCACAACCAAGGAATCCTCAAAGACTAGAACAACCTCCTGCTGCACAACAGGAGAGGCCAATCCAAAATCCTAAGCAACAGCCACCTACTCGAGCTGGTCGAGATAACACCCAGCAACAAAGGCAAAATAGGGCCTAGCAGCCTCCCTGAAGCCCTAGACGCCAGATAGCTAGAGAGCAAAACCCTCCTAGCAGGGGACAACGTCCCTCGGGAAGTAGAAGACAGGTGGATTCAGGCTCTGCGGTCAGAATCCCCCACGACATAGTAATGTCAGGGGACCTGTCGACCAACATAGGCCTCCTCTTGTTTATATGGACATACCAGTAGGGAGAGAGGGAAACAGTGCGAACAGCAGGTCGCACACTCACAAGTAAAAATTTAGAGATGGCCATGATTATAACGAGGTAGGAGGAATGCTGGTCGACAGTAGGAAGAGAGAGGCGAATGACAAAATCCTCCGCCGATGGAGAACCGACCGATAAGCCAAAATGTTGGGGGGAAGCCTAAACAACCCAATGTCTTTGACCGACTAGGTGCAAGCGAGCAAAGGCGAAGGGATGAAGACCTGAGAGATATACTTAATAATCGAAGGGAAAGGCATGGCGAGTACTTCCCCCCAGCTCCGGTCGCTCCAGCAATACCAGATGCTGTACAAGCCCAAATAGATGCCTTAAAATCAGGCCGTGCAACAACTGGTTGGGAACAAAGTGTCCCATATATAATTTGATTGAAGGAAGGGCACCCCATTCATTCATAGAATTGCAGTGGCAGAGACTCCAAGCAAATTCAAGATGCCAATTTTACCCAACTTCATAAGAGGGGAAGATCCTGTATCTCACGTTAACAAGTATGAGATACAGATGGACATCCAAAAGGTGTCGGATGATGCTCGGTGCAGGATTTTTCCTGTAACTTTATTTGAATCTGCTCACGAGTGGTATTTCAAGTTCCCTCCTGCCAGTTTAGTTTCTTGGGAGATGTTCGTAAATGAGTTTTACAGACAATTCTATGCTGGTCGAATACACCCAACAGAGGCTAATCAGCTGGTTGAGATTCGTGTGAGACCCTAAAAGGGTATATCCCGCGATTCATGTGAGTAGCTGCTCGGGCCAAAACTGTTGGAGATGAGGGAAAGATGATGGCGCTCACAGCTGGAGTATGACGCCATTCTCTCCTCTAGAGTAGTTTGCAAAAGAATGGAGTCAAGAGCACTCAGGAATTTCTGGATCAAGCAGAAAAATATATAAAACTTGAGGAGGTTATCGCTAATGAAGAAAGTATCTTGTGGATGACCAGGGTAAGAAGGAAGACTCCACCAAAGTCACCAATGGGTCTGGTAAACCCAACGACAATGGCAAAAATAATGGAAAAAATGGGGGAAAAAAGGCGAACAACGAGCCAACAACATCTGATAGCAAGCGCCCCAAACAGAATAGATACGAGCCAAGGTTCACTAATTACACTACCATGGTCGATAGTCGAGCTGAAGTATATTAGGCCACTATACCACTATTCCCTTTAGGCGGCCAGCCCCGATTAGGAAAGATATCTCCAAAAGGGACACGACCAAGTTTTGTCGTTTTCAAAATGACTATGGCCATGACACCAACGAATGTAACCAGCTCAAGGACGAGATTGAGTTCCTTATTTGACAAGGACATCTAAGGAGGTATGTACGAGCAGGTGAAGGTTCTCAGCAGGAGGCTCACGGAGGCAACGAGTAGGCCCTTATATGCCAATGCTCGCTTCCTTTATAGCCAGCTCCGGTCATTGGTACATTCTTGACCATCTGCGGAGGACCACACATAGCAGGTGATAGTGGTAAGGCAAGATATGTCAGAACCCTACGTCACCATCAGGACATTGAAATGCTGAATGTTGAGGTGCGAGCTCTCAAAAAAGCTCGAACAGAGGAAGAGTTGATAGCTTTCTCTGAGCTGGACGCTATGCATGTTCGATTTCCTCACTCAGATCCCCTGGTCGTAGATGTTTCGATTGCCAATATGATGGTAAAATGTCTGTTGGTAGACACAGGAAGCTCGGTCAATATTTTGTATAAATCTTCACTGGAAAGAATGAAAATATCAGTGCAAGATTTAGAGCCATGCAACCAAACGATCTATGATTTTTTTGGCGAAGGGCTCGCACTAACAGGGTTGATCTGAATCCTAGTCACAATAGGAGCTGCACCTATGAATAGGACATTACTCGCTACTTTCATAGTAGTTGATTATCCTCCAGCATATAATACCGTGATTGGAAGACCTATACTCGTCGATCTGTGAGCCGTAACTTTGGTCTGACATTTGGCCATGAAGTTTCCGACTGACGCAGGAGTTGGGTGCATGTTGGAAAACAAGCGGGAGGCAAGAGAATGTTACAATTCCTCAATCAAAAAAGCAAGAAGAGGTGGATCGGGGGATAGAGCCGAGAAAAGGTTGCTGGTAGTAAATGAAACACATGCCTAATAAGGTGAACAAGTCACCAAATAGGGTGTTGCCCAAAGGGAGGATAGGGACTTAGATCCTCGATTTGGGGATTTTGAAGAAAATATTGGACCCATGGAGGACCTTGAGGAGGTCCAGTTAGAAGAGAAAGATTCGACAATAGTTGTGAAAGTCGGTAAAAACATAGAGACAACAATGAAAAACAAGTTGGTAGAGTTTTTAAAAAACACTAGGAGGTCTTTGCTTGGTCTCATAAAGATATGATTGGGATAGACCCAGTGGTGATCAGTCATGTCTTGAATGTAGACAAAACATATCCACCTATACAACATAAAAGAAGGCTGCTCGACACAGATAGATCTAAGGCTATGAAAGAAGAAGTCAAGAAGCTGAAGGAAAATAGATTCATCAGGGTAGCTTTTTATCCATCTTGGGTCTCTAATCCTGCACTAGTTCCCAAGCCAAATGGTAAATGGAGGACGTGCATGGATTTCATAGACCTGAATAAAGCCTGCCCAATGGATTGTTTCCCACTTCTAAGAATTGACCAGCTAGTCGACGCTACATCAGGACATGAAATTTTATCATTCATGGATGCGTACTCTGGTTATAATCAATTTAGTATGCATCCAACTGATGAAGATCACACTAGCTTTTGAATAGATACAAGATTTTACTACTATAAAGTAATGCCCTACAGTTTGAAAAACGCCGGTGCAACTTACCAACGACTGGTCAACCATATGTTCAAAAATTGATCGGAAATAACATGGAAGTCTATGTCGACGATATGCTGGTCAAGTCGAGAAAAGCCGAAGAACACATCAAGGACCTACAAGAGTGCTTCAACATCTTGAATAAATATGAGATGAAGCTGAACCCTCTTAAGTGTTCCTTTGGTGTTGGATCAGGGAAATTTTTGGTTCATAGTAAACTCACGAGGAATCGAAGCTAATTCCAAAAAAATTCAGGCACTGATCGAGATGCAGTCTCCTGCCAAAATTAAAGATGTTCAAAGCCTAACCAGAAGAATTGCGGCCCTAGGTAGATTCATATCTAAGTCAACGAACAAGTGTGTTCAATTTTTTAATCTACTCAAAGGCCACAATAAGTTTGAGTGGATAGAAGAGTGCGAATAGGCCTTTCATGCACTAAAATCCCACATGTTGCGACCACCAATTTTGTCCAAGCCGGTCGAAGGAGAAACTTTGTACATCTACTAAGCAATCACAGAGTATGCTACTAGTGTTGTTTTAATCAGAGAGGAAGACAACATTCAAAAAGCCGTAACTACGTAAGCAAGAGGCTAGTGGGAGCAGAACTACGATATCTGCCCATAGAGAAATTGGCTTATTGCTCAGGCATCTAGAAAGTTGTGACCCTACTTTCAGGCTCACCCCATCATAGTACTCACCGACCAGCCACTACAACAAGTCTTACAAAAACCAGAAGTTGCTGGTCGGTTATTAAAATGGCCAGTCGAATTAGAGCAGTTCGAAATTTCCTATGTGCCACGAGCAGCTATAAAGAGACAAACCCTAGCGGATTTCGTTGCGGAATTCACTGGACTCCCTGTTAGCGAACTGATGGTAGAGACCAAAGGTCAAAATCAATCCCCTACCTAGAAACTATTCGTAGACGGATCTTCCAACTAGCACAACACAGGGGGCAGGGTTGATTTTAATCACACTCGAGGGACATCAGTTTCACTGTGCGATCAGATTCAACTTTACGACTTCCAACAATGAAGTTGAGTACGAGGCTCTATTCGCAGGATTAAGACTAGCCAAGGATATGGATATAAAGTCACTAGACGTATATAGTGACTCTCAGCTAGTAGTTAATCAAATTATGGGAGAATATCAGACTAGGGGTCTTAAGATGGTGGCTTATTTGAACAAAGCAAAGGACTTACTGGCACAATTTGAGAAGTATACTCTCCAGCAAGTACCTCGCAATCAGAATTCAAATGTTGATGCCTTAGCCAAGTTAGCAAGCACTAAAGATGTTGATGCCTTGAGCATCGTACCAGTTGAACATTTGTTGACACTGAGCATTCAAGTGAAAGAATCCTCGCTAATGATACAAACATCAGACACATGGGTGACGCCCAGCATCAAATATATCGAACAAGGAGTATTACTAGCAGAAAGGAACAAGACGAGGACACTCCAAAGACAATTAGCTCAGTTTATTTTGGTTGATGGAATCTTGTATAGACGAGGATACTCAATGCCTTTACTACGGCGTGTCTCTAGGAAAAAAGCTAAGAACTTGATGCAAGAAATATATGAAGGTTTCTGTGGAGATCACGCTGGGGGGCAAAGTTTGTCAAAAAAGATTCTACGACAAGGATATTTCTAGCATACCATGATCAAGGACTGTGCAAAATTTGTTAAAAAGTGTGACAAGTGCCAAAGATTTTCCAAGATACCATGAGCAACCCCAAATGAGCTCAAATAGATGCAAAGCCCATGGCCGTTCGCATTTTGGGGGATTGATTTGACCGGATCTTTGCCTACAGGGAAAGGGAATGTCAAGTATGCAGTAGTTGCTGTTGACTACTTTACTAAGTGAGCCTAAGCTGAGCCACTCGCAACAATAACGACCAAGAAAGTATTGGGTTTCGTTGTTAAAAAAATTATATGCTGGTATGGGTTTCCAAGAAAAATTGTCTCAGATATTGGCACACAATTTGACAACAATCTTTTCACTGATTTCTGCGAACGACATGGTATTACAAAGAGTTTTTCGCCAGTTTCTCATCCACAAGCCAACGAACAAGTTGAAGCTGTTAATAAAACTCTGAAGGACACACTGAAGAAAAGGCTTGAAGAAGCAAAAGAAGCGTGGCCAAAACAATTGCCTGAAGTACTCTGGTCGTATAGGACATCTCCCCGAACAACAACAGGCCATACGCCATTTTCTTTGGCCTATGGGTATGAAGCTATGATTCCTATTGAGCTAAATCCACCAACGCATAGAAGGCTAACATACGACCAGAGCATGAATAACCAATTATTAATGGAGTCTTTTGACTTAGTCAACGAAAGGCGCGAGCAGGCTCAACTTTGAGTTGCAACTTACCAATAAAAGGTCGCTCGATATTTTAACTCTAAAGTATGCGAAAGAAAGTTTGACATGGGGGATTTAGTACTTAGAAGAGTTTTTCTCAACACTCGCGACCAACATGCTGGAGTACTCGGACCAAACTGGGAAGGTCCTTATCAAATTGAAGAAATCCTTCAACCAGGCACATATAAACTTGCTCGCTTAAATGGAGATCTTGTTCCTCGTTATTGGAATGGAGAACACCTGCGCAAGTATTATCAGTGAACAATTCTTTTTAAAGAGTTGGCTTGTATTAATTTAACTTTTTACAAGTTTGTGAACAAAGGCTAGTTAGTTAAATGACCGGTCGCTTATAAATGTAAGATCAATTTTTGATCACTCGTACAGACACGATTTTGTCCATTATATTATGAGAAATAAAAGGAACTGTGCGCAACCACTTATTCATTCCAATTATTGTATTTATTACAAGTATTTGCTCATTATTTGTGTTGTTTTGCTATATTATCATTAATTGTTTATAAAGTATGCGAGCAGTAATGTTTGAACAGGACTTGGTCATGGCAAGTGACTGAAAACCTTAAGCTCCTCGATCACTTGGGGGGCACATAAGATACTAAGCGAGCGAAGCATATCAATAGACATATCTAAACACACGAGCAAAATAAGGGAAAGCATACTACGACACTTTTGAGTATTTGTCAAAAATTTTAGTTAATAAAGTGTTATGCTAAGTTCAGTCATACGAACAGATGTTATAATAACAATAAATATATTATAATATCACAACGAAATGTCTTTACACTGCAAGCAATTCCTAATCAGTTGTAAGTAAAATACTAAAAGGAAAAAAGTTGCCTTAGGCAGCAAAATTGTCTTAACATTATGAACTATTGTTCGTATGTTCTAGTTACATAATTTTTTTTATTGTGCAGCTCGAGGAGGGTCTTGCTGAGACTGCACCGTCCATGCCTATTGCTAGAGATATTTCAGGAGAGTCTGAGGCATTCTGAACATTCCTTTCCTCTTCATGGCGAGCAGCGCACTTCGCGAGTTCGACCTGCCTCATTTGCTTGGGAAGGTAGTTGAAATTCCAGGTTGTTCTTCCAAAACAGGTAGAAGCAGTTGAAGGTAGCTTCTCTGAACCTCTCAAAGTTTTGGGAATTAGTTTCCTTGAGCAACTTGACCTGTTCCTCCAATCTAATGGCCTCCTTCATACTGGCCACCAGACCTTCTTGAAGTTTGGCTGCTTCCTTGAAGTTATTCTCCGAAGCTTCCTTGAACTTCTCCTTGGCAGCAATGGTTTTGGCCAGTTCTTCTTGGGTCCTCTTTAGCTCCTCGGTTAAACTGGATACTTTTCCTTCAGTCACCGTTATCTCCTTGTATGTGTATGTCCTCGATCTCCTCAGTATGATGCCAGCCATTGCTCATGGTCAGGATACCCTGCGAACAAGGAAAAAAATGAAGCTATTAGAGACAATTAGAGAAAATGTTATTCCACTAAAACACAATATAGAAAAAACTTACACTGAGGACTTCATTAATCATGCGACTAATGACTTGGCTGAGCTTCAATGAGGGAAGACTGGCAAAGGCTTCCTGGCTGCGACGGTGCTTGGACATTTTTTGCAGCTTTTCATAGGAAGAATTAAAGGTCGTGCTCAGCAAGTTAGCACCCGAGGACTTGCCGGCCTGCTTGGAAGAAAGGGTTACTGTGGGGAGGAGGAGGAGGCGTTGTTTGTTCTGGATGGGGTAGGAGCCTAAGGGTATTCTGGTCGAGTCCTTTTTCTAGAAGGCTCACCACTACTCTCCCCGGGGTGTTTTCTGCTTGACTTCTTTCTGCTCGAAGGAGAGTCTGCATAGGCATACATATCAAAAACATCTTCAGATGGCATGACTACAAAACAAAAACAAATGAGCAGATATGTTAAAAAATAGTTTGGAGCAATAATGGAATAATGTAAAGAGAAATTCTAAGTAGTATACCTGAACTATATTTACTGGTCGTTATATTATCTATAGAACTACTGCTACACTCACTATCTGCCTCAAAGAAGTCCAAGATAAAATTACTGGTCGTAAATTGAAAGTTGCCATCCTTGTCAAATAAATGACAAGGGGATAGGCAAGTTATCTAGAAGAGAGAAGTCTATACCATTCTCATCTGAGGATTTGAGTATAGGACCAATGTATTCTGGCAGTTTTTGTTTTCCCCTCCCATGATAGGTAGGAGTATTGGCACTTCGAGGGTTGGTGGATGGCTCTCGAATGGTCACTCTTGTTGGTCGTTGTCTCTGGGGTTGTGACACATTCTGTTGTTGCTTGGGGATTTCTTGTCCTTTGGTGCCCTCTCTAGTGGCACTCCCTGGAGTGGATTCCCTCACTTCCTGATGAGGTTCCAAAAGGCCGACCAGCCTTAGATTGTTCTCCGTAACCAGCTCCTTGACAATTTTTTCTATATCCATCATGCTGGCCAGAGGTGTGGCTCTTATCTCCATTTCTGGAGTGGGGTCTGGTCGGTACCATGGACCTAAACGCAGTACAAAATAACTAAGGACAAGAAAAGACAAAAAAAAATAACTGGAAGACTCGATTAGAGGTTAGCAAGTTTACCTCCTCGTGTGAAGGCCAAGTTATCGGCAACCAGGTCGGTAGTAAGGAAGTACTATTGGAAGTACTTTCCTACATTGGACTTGTGGGTAACATCACGCAGGAACGTGAGAGCAGATTCTTGGTGGCAAAGGTGGAAAAACCCCGTGTTTTTTTTATTGGGGTTGGATTTGAGATCGAACAGATAATTGATCTCATACGGAGTAGGCACAGGCCATTTTTTGTGGTTATATAGAATATAGAGTTATGAAAGTACTCTATATCCATTGGGTGTTATTTGGAAAGGGGGGACCTCAAAATAATTGGCCACCCATTGGAAAAAGTCATAGAGGGGCAAGATTGCCCCTGCCTCTATATGATACCTCGACCAGGCGCTGTAGGCGCTTCTAGGCACGTTTTCCCTTTGGTCGGGTGTTGGTTTATGTAGGGTAATCCCAAGAAGCCCGTACTTCTTGGGATATTTTGCCACCATCTTGGTCAATATGACATTAGGAGGGGCGATGTACCGGTCTACTTCTGCTCGAGGGCCATCGCGAGGATGAGCTTTGGGCTGAATGTCTGGTTGTGAAAAATTTAAAGGTTGATGTTCGTTTGAAGGACCCTCAGCATTGGTTGCAGGCTGGTTATAAGGTGAATCAGTCATTTTCTTTTTCCAACGAGCAGTGTATTTGACAAGACCCATGTTTGGTTGGTTGGGTGGAGGACTGGTCGTAGGGTTTGATTGTGAAGCTGAAGGCTCAGGAAAAGGCAAAGAAGGATGATCTTGATCCTCGAACAGCAACATGAGAAGATTGTCGTCTATTGGTCTCTCACCTCCCCAGGGATTATGCATGAATATATGAGAAGAGCAAAGGGGAAGTGAGAATCTACGACCAATAGATAGAAGAAAGAGAAAAGCGAGGATAACGTTGCTTGTGTATAAAAGTTAAGCTTTTATACGACCAGCAAAATTTTGATAAAAACACTATAAACATGCGAGCAGTTTGAAAAAACAGATCAAAAAGTGAAAATGAAAAGTTTTTCTTTTTAGAAAATCTTTTCAACTTCGAAAACAGGCTGGAAAAACCCAGTTTTTCTGTAAAGCTCAAAATCGAATTTTCACTTCGATTTTAGACCCAAAATCAGTATTCCTATACCCCACATTGCTTTTTGAGCATTATCTAATATTTATATTGCCTAAAAATCTCTATTCTAGTATACTTTTTCTATGTATGTTTGCCTAAACCCGATTACCCAAATTTTTTCTCAAGAACAAAAGAAACACAGTTACAAAAATTCGTGAATCAAGACAAGAGTACATGAAAAAATCTATATAAATGAGAGGGTGGATTCAAAATCTTACTTGGAGTATGAGTTGAAGGAGAAATCACAAAGATTTTTCTCAGAGTTGGTCGAAGACGTCTTAGATTGCACTGAAGTTTATGAGTTTTCTTGAAGGTTTTTTCTGAGTTCTTGAGGAGAGAGAATGTTTTGGTAAAAAATGAAAAAGCTGAAAAGGATTATATTTATACTGCTCGGAGCGTTAGGAAAGAGTAATGATGGGAATGGGATTTCGATGTATGGGGAATTGCAATAACCGTCAAAATATTTATGGGAAACTGTAAAGGTCATAATTGCTTGCTTTTTTGAAAAGGTACTGACAGATGTGACAGGTCAGATGGGTTGTTGGTCGAGTAAGTTTATTAAATGCTGATTGCATTAAAATAAACTTTGGGGGGAGGGGGGGAATGTTTACCCTAAAAAATACTACTTGATGATGTGGAAAGATTAGTGTGCATGTGGGTTCCATGTGACTACTTAGTGATTACATCTAGGTCGATCAATGAACAGAAGAGACATTGCTCGATGGATTTAAGAAAGATGCTTAACCGTATGGCAGAGGATGTTCTGACATGTGCGACCAGGTATGGTCGTGGTAATGAAGCCATATTTCAGATACAGTTATAAGTAAGATATTTCTAAGATATTTGACCATATTTTTATGTAAAGAATATATTCTCTATTAGTATTTAAATATGCGTAAATCAACATGTGTGCGAGGCCCATCAACCCATATGTAGATTCTTGAGCCTATAAATAGGACTCAATGGACTTATTGAAAAGTGTTTACCCTAAAAATGGCTGCAGATGACGTGGCAAAGATTTCTCACACGTAGTTGACACATGGCAGAAGTACTGCTTGACTATCGACTAGAAGCACACTGCTTCGTCAGGGTTAATTTTTAGATACGACCAGGCTAGTCGTATAATCTGATTTATTTCCTTCTTAAATTGTAATCTTATAATAATTGCATTGAATATTTCTTCATAATTATCTTGATACGCGATTATTAAGGAAAGATAGGGCACGTTGGCATATGTAACCCTCCTTGAGCCTATAAATATACATGAAATAGCTCAAGGAAGGGACTTTTGATCCCTGAATCTTTTTGCTAAGATAGAGAAAAAGAGAGAGCTATAGTGCAATTATCCATCGCTTTATTGTATTTCTTCCAAAGTTTGTGAAACTAAAGAACCCTAGTCCTTTGATCACTGCTTTGAGATTCGATCTTAATAATAGCACTAAGTGGACGTAGGTCATTACCATCTTTTGGAGCCGAACCACTATAAATCCTTGGTGTTTTCTTCTCTTCCATTAGATCATCTTTCTTATTGTCATTTTATCCTTTGTCGTATATTTGACTCTGTGTCGTTGGCCAAATTGCGAGTCAATAGTCTAGTGCTTTCATTGAGAGTTTGACAAAAAACGGTGAAAAAAATCTAATGGCGAAAACATCCAAGAAGACTGGACAGGCTGCTGGCGCTGCACCATCCCAACCTCCTCCCCCAAATGTGGTCGAGAATGAACCACATTTGGAGTTTGATGAGGAGGAACTAGAATCCGAAACACTGAGGGCAACGCTAGGAGTGTTGCAAGATGAGTTGGCCAATCTGAGGGCCAATCAAGAGAATGTTGCGGAGACGATGGCATTGCAGCAAAGGGAAATAGAATGCCAGCGCCAAGAGCTGAGTGAGCGGCAAGCGGAAATGGATCATCGACAGAGGGATGCCATGGGCACCCTTGAAGCAGCAATTCAACTAGCTAGGAGTCAAGATGTACCAGCCTTCCAGCCAGATCAGCCACCAAGCGCACCACCTCAAAGAGGTCCCAATCCAAGCCCTCCGCTCCAGACAACACGCCCTCAAAGGCCGGAGCAGCCGCCTATGACTCAGGATGATGTCCCACCTAGGGATCCTGAGTAGCACCCTCCATCCTAGGCTGGCCGAGGAAATCCCTAGCGATAGAGGCAGAATAGGGAAGGGCAGCCACCCCGTAGCCCTAGACGCCCAGGAGATGAAGAACCGAATCTACCGAGCAGGGGGAAGCGTCCTTCTGCCAACAGAAGGTACATCGAGTCAGGCTCTGCAGTCAGGGCCCCCCCACGGCATAACAATGCATGGGGACCCAACGACCAGCGCAAGCCTCCCCCTGACGCTCGGGAGATGCCAGCCTGAGGAGGAAATAGCGTGAACAACCAGTCACGCCATAGTCAGCCGCAATTCAGAGATGGCCATGGCTATAATGAAGCTGATTTCGACAGAGGGAATGCTGGCTGGAGAAATAAAGAGAGAGGTGGAGGCAGAAGCCCCCCACCTAGAGAAAATAGGCCAGCTAGCCACAACACTAGGGGGCAACCGAGGCAGCCGAACGTCTTTAGTCGGCTAGGAGCTAGCAAGCAGAGACGAAGAGATGATGATCTTAGGGACATACTTAACGACCGCTGTGAGAGGCACGACGAGTACGATAGGAGGGGCACCCCCTTTATACAGAGGATTTCCTTTTCCAAAACCCCCAGTAAGTTCAAGATGCCTACATTTTCGAACTTCAATGGGTACAGAGACCCAGTATCTCATGTTAATAAATTTGAGATACAAATGGACATACAAAATGTGTTGGAAGACGCCCGCTGTCGGATCTTCCCTGTGACAATGTCTAACACCGCTCAGGAGTGGTTCTTCAAGTTCCATCCTACTAGTATAGTATCTTGGGAAATGTTTGTGAAGGAATTTTACGGACAATTCTACGTGGGTCGTGTACACCCCACAGAGGGCAACCAGCTGGTCGAGATACGCCAGAAAGAGGGAGAGCCTTTGAAAGAATAAGTCCAACGCTTCATGCGAGCAGAAACTGGAGCCAAGACAGTGGACGATGACAATAAGATGATGGCTCTAACTGCTAGGGTGAGGCTCCATTCGCCCTTCTCGAGTAGCCTCAGAAAGCATGGGGTTAGAAGTACCCAAGAGTTCTTGGATCGGGCTGATCGATATATCAAGCTCGAAGACGCGATTGCCAACGAAGGGAAATCGCCAACCAAAGACAAGGGACCTAAGGAAGTGCCTGCCAAAGTCGCCAACGGGTCAGAAAAGCCCAATGGCAATGGCAAAGGCAACGGGAACGACAATTGTAGGAATGGTGGAAAGCGGGCGAACAATGAACCCTCAGCTTCTGAGAGTAAGTGCCCCAAAGGAAATCGATATGAGCCGAGATTGACCAACTACACGGCCCTTGTCGAAAGCCGAGCTGAAGTCTACCAGGCGACCAGCTTAAGCGTGCCTTACAAACGACCTGCAGCTATAAGGAAAGATATCTCCAAGAGAGATACGACAAAGTTCTCTCGTTTTCACAACGACTATGGGCACGACACCAATGAATGCAACCAGTTGAAAGACGAGATTGAGTTCCTGATCAGGCAGGGACATTTGAGAAGATATGTGCGAGCCGCAGGAGGGTCTCAGCGAGAGGCTCAAGGTGGCAACTAGAAGGCGCCTGCACGCCAACGCTCACCTCCTCTATAGCCAGCTCCTGTGGCAGGCACTTTACTCACCATCTGCGGAGGCCCACATCTTGCAGGAGACAGTGGGAAGGCAAGGGAACGATATGCTCGAACCCTACACCACGACCAGGACATCGAGATGATGAGTGGGCAAGATCGAGCACCAAAAATGGTTCGTACAGAGGAGGAATTGATAACCTTATCTGATGACAATGCCCAGCACGTATGATTCCCACACTCCGATCCGCTGGTCATAGACGTACAAATTGCCAACATGATGGTGAAAAGGGTGTTGGTCGACACAGGGAGTTCGGTTAACATCCTAAACAAGTCTTCGCTGGAAAGAATAAAGCTATCTGTCAAAGACCTGGAGCCATGCAACCAAACCATTTATGGTTTTTTTGGTGCAGGGCTCGCCCCAACAGGGTCGATTAGGCTTCCAATTACAGCAGGTACTACACCTGCTAATAGGACATTACTCACTACTTTTATAGTAGTTGATTGTCCTTCAGCATACAACGCTGTAATTAGGAGACCAATTCTGGTCAACCTATGAGCCCTCACCTCGATATGGCACCTCGCCATGAAATTCCCAATAGACGCAGGGATAGGTTGCGTATTAGGAAATCAGTGGGAAGCGAGGGAGTGCTACAACGCCTCGATCACCAAGGCGAATAAGGGTGTATCGAGAGATGTTCATGGGAAAGAGTTGCAAGTGGCAACTGATGCTCAGGCCCACTCGGGTGATAATGTCACCAAATAGGGTATTGCCCAAAGTGAGGATATTAGATCCTTTCTTTGGGGATTTTGAGGAAGAAATTGGACCCATCGAGGACCTTGAAGAGGTCCAACTTGATGAAGAAAATCCGACCAGGGTTGTGAAAGTCGGTAAAAACTTAGAGACAACAATAAAACAAGCAATGGTGGAGTTTTTAAGGGAAAACCAGGAAGTCTTTGCCTGGTCGCACAAAGATATGGTCATGATAGACCCTCCAGTCATCAGCCATGTCCTAAACATCGACAAGAGTTTTCCACCAGTGCAACAAAAAAGAAGGCTGCTCGACAAAGATAGATCAAGGGCCTTAAAATAAGAAGTCGAGAAGCTGAAGGAGAATAGGTTCATCAGGATGGCATTTTATCCATCGTGGGTCTCTAATCCCATGCTAGTTCCCAAGCCGAATAGCAAATGGCGTACATGTGTGGATTTTACAGACCTAAATAAAGCCTGCCCCAAAGATTGTTTCCCACTCCCAAGAATCGACCAGCTGGTCGATGCCACTGCAGGACATAGGATTCTCTCATTCATGGATGCATACTCCGGGTATAATCAGATTAGTATGCATCCCCCTGATAAGGATCATACTTGCTTTTAGACTGATACAGGGCTTTACTGTTACAATGTAATGCCCTTCGGTTTGAAAAATGCTGGTGCGACTTACCAGCCACTAGTCAACAACATGTTTAAGGAGCTGATCGGCACAAACATGGAGGTCTACGTCGACGACATGCTGGTCAAGTCAAAAAGGGCAGAAGGGCATGTAAGGGATTTGCAGGAATGCTTCAACGTCTTGAACAAATATCAGATGAAGCTGAATCCCCTTAAATGCTCTTTCGGAGTAGGATCAGGGAAGTTCTTGGGATTTATAGTTAACTCGAGAGGAATTGAAGCCAATCCTGAGAAAATTAAACCCCTGATCGATATGAAATCGCCAGCAAAGATTAAGGATGTTCAAAGCTTGACCGGAAGAATTGCCGCTCTTAGTAGATTCATTTCGAAGTCAATAGATAAGTGTGTTCCATTTTTTAATCTACTTAGAGGCAACAAAAAGTTTCAATGGACGGAGGAGTGCGAGCAGGCTTTTCAAGTATTAAAAACTCACATGGCGCAACCACCCATCCTGTCAAAGCCGGTCGATAAAGAAACTTTGTTCATCTACCTGGCGATCACGGAATATGATGCTAGTGCTGTTTTAGTAAGGGAGGAAGAAGGCGTGTAGAAGGTTGTTTACTATGTAAGCAAAAGGCTAATTGGAGTAGAACAGCAGTACCCGCTCATCAAGAAGATAGCCTATTGTCTAATTTTGGCCTCTAAAAAGCTGCGGCCTTACTTTCAAGCTTACCCAATCACGGTTTTGACCCAACAGCCTCTACGGCAAGTCCTGCAAAAACCAGAGGCTACCAGTAGATTGCTAAAATGGGCAGTCGAACTTGGGCAGTTCGATATATCTTACTTGCCATGAGTAGCGATAAAAGGGAAAGCCCTGGCTGACTTCATTGCAGAGTTCACTGAACTTACAGACGGAGAGCATATTGAAGAGCCTAGAAAGCCTGAGTGTCAAACCAAGCTCCCTCGTGGAAATTATTTACAAATGGTTCTTCTAACGAGTGCCACGCTGGAGCAGGAGTGATATTGATAACGCCAGAAGGGCATCGATTTCACTGAGCAATCAGGTGTGACTTCACTGCTTCTAACAAGGAGGCCGAGTATGAAGCGTTACTCGCTAGATTGCGGTTAGCTAGGGACATGAATATAAAAGTGCTTGACATCTAAAGTGATTCTCAGATAGTGGTGAATCAAATCATGGGAGAATACCAGGAGCAAGGTTTAAAGATGGTTGCCTATCTAAACAAAACAAGAGATCTGTTGGCTCAGTTCGAAAAATACAGCCTCTAGCAAGTACCTCGCGACTAGAATTCCAATGCTGATGCTTTGGCAAAATTAGCAAGTTCAAAGGATGCTGATACTCTTAATATAGTAACGGTTGAGCAGCTATCAATGCCAAGCATCCAAGCAGAGGAGACCGCTATGGTGATCCATATGGCGGATACGAGGATGATTCCTGTTTACCCAAAAAATGGTAGCTGATGACGTGGCGAGAATTTCTCACACGTGGTTGACACGTGGCAAAAGTACTGCTTGACTAATGACCAGAAGCACACCGCATCGTTAGGGTTAATTTTTGATACGACTAGGCTGGTCGTATAACCTAATTTATTTCCTTCTTAAGCTGTAATCTTATAATAACTTCATTGGATATTTCTTCATTATTATCTTGATACACGATTATTAAAGAAACATAGGGCACGTTGGCATGGGTAACCCTCCTTGAGCCTATAAATATGCATGAAATAACTCAAGGAAGGGACTTTTGGATTTTTGATTCCTGAATCTTTTTGCAAGATATTGGGAGAAAAAGGAGCTATAGTGAGTTGTTCATCGTCTTATTGTAATTTATTCAAGGTTTGTGAAACTCAAGAACCCTAGTTCTTTGACCACAACTTTGAGATTCAATAATAACAATATCACTAAGTGGACATAGGTCATTACCATTCTTTGGGACCGAACCACTATAATTCCTTGGTGTTTTCTCCTTTCTGTTAGATCATTTTTCTCATTCTTGCTTTATACTTTGTCGTACATTTGACTTCGTGTCGTTGGCCAAATCGAGGGTCAACATTCTGGTGCTTTCATTGAGAGTTTGGGAAAGAACTGTGAAAGAATTTAATGGTGAAAACATCCAAGAAGATTGGATAGGCTGCTGGCGCTGCACCATCCCAACCTCCTCCCCCAAATGTGCCTGAAAATGAACCACATTTGGAGTTTGATGAGGAGGAACTAGATTCCAAAACACCGAGGGCAACGCTGGGAGTATAGCAAGATGAGTTAGCTAATCTGAGGGCCAATCAAGAGAATGTTGCAGAGACGTTGGCGTTACAACAAAGAGAAATAGAACGCTGGCGACAAGAGTTGAGTGAGCGGCAGGCATAAATTGATCGTCGGCAGAGGGATGCCATGGCCGCCCTTGAAGCAGCCATTCAACTGGCTAGGAATCAAGCTGTACCAGCCTCCTAGTCAGATTAGCCACCGAGCGCACCACCTCAAAGAGATCCCAATCCAAGCCCTCCGCTCCAGCCAACAAGCGCTCAAAGGCTAGAGCAGCCCCTTATCCCCCAGGATGATGTCCCACCTAGGGATCCTGAGTAGCAACCTCCGTCCCAGGTTGGTCGAGGCAATCCCTAGCACCCGAGGTAGAATAGGGCCGGGAAACCACCCCGCTGCCCTAGACGCCCAGGGGATGAAGAGCCAAATCTACCGAGCATGGGATAGCGTCCTTCTGCCAACAGAAGGAACACAAATTCAGGCTCTGTGATTAGGGCCCCCCCACGACATAACAATGCACGGGAACCCAATGACCAGCGCAGGCCTCCCCCTGACACTCGAGAGATGCCACCTCGAGGAGGAAATAGCGTGAATAGCTGGTCGCGCCATAGTCAGCCATAATTCAGAGATGGCCATGGCTATAATGAAGCTGATTCCGGCAGAGGGAACACTGGCTGGAGAAATGAAGAAAGAGGTGGAGGCAGAAACTCCCCACCTAGAGAAAATAGGCCAGCTAGCCCCAATGCTGGGGGGCATCCCAGGCAGCCGAACGTCTTTAGCTGGCTAGGAGCTAGCGAGAAGAGACGATGATCTTAGGGACATACTTAACGACCACTGTGAGAGGCACGATGAGTACGTTCCCCCGGCACCAGCGACCCCAGCAGTCTCGGAAGCAATTCAGGCTTAGATTAATGCCTTGAACCAGGCGGTACAACAATTGGTTGGGGGACCGATTCTGGTTAACTTACGAGCCGTCACCTCGATATGGCACCTATCCATGAAATTCTCAACAGTCGCACGGATAGGTAGTGTATTAGGAAATCATCGGGAAGCAAGGGAGTGCTACAACGCCTCGATCACCAAGGCGAAGAAGGGTGTATCGAGAGATGTTCGCGGGAAAGAGTTGCAAATGGAAACTGATGCTCAGGCCCACTCGGGTGATAATGTCACCAAATAGGGCGTTTCCCAAAGTGAGGATAGGGATTTAAATCCTCGCTTTGGGGATTTTGAGGAAGAAGTTGGACCCATCGAGGACCTTGAAGACGTCCAACTTGATGAAGAAAATCCGACCAGGGTTGTGAAAGTCGGTAAAAACTTAGAGACAACAACAAAACGAGCACTGGTGGATTTTTTAAAGAGGAATCAGGAAGTGTTTGCCTGGTCGCATAAAGACATGGTCGGGAAAGATCCTGTAGTCATCATCCATGTCCAAACATCGACAAGAGTTTTCCACCAGTGCAACAAAAAAGAAGGCTGCTCGACAAAGATAGATCAAGAGCCTTAAAAGAAGAAGTCAAGAAGTTGAAGGAGAATGGGTTCATCAGGGTGGCGTTTTATCCATCGTGGGTCTCTAATCCCGTGCTAGTTCCCAAGCTGAATGGCAAGTGGCGTACGTGCGTGGATTTTACAGACTTAAATAAAGCCTTCCCCAAAGATTGTTTCCCACTCCCAAGAATCGACCAGGTGGTCGATGCCACTGCAGGACATGAGATCCTCTCTTTCATGGACGCGTACTTCGGTTATAATTAGATTAGTATGCATCCCCCTGATGAGGATCACACTAGCTTTCGGACTGATACAGGGCTCTACTGTTACAAAGTGATGCCCTTCTGTTTGAAAAACGCTGGTGCATCTTACCAGCGACTCGTCAACCACATGTTTAAGGAACTGATCGGCACAAACATGGGGGTCTACGTTGACGACATGTTGGTCAAGTCGAAGAAAGCAGAAGGGCATGTAAAGGATTTGCAGGAGTGCTTTAGCGTCTTGAACAAATATCAGATGAAGCTAAATCCCCTTAAATGCTCTTTCGGAGTAGGATCAGGGAAGTTCTTGGGATTTATAGTTAACTCAATAGGAATTGAAGCCAATCCCAAGAAAATTAAAGCCCTGATCGACATGAAATCGCCAGCAAAGATTAAGGATGTTCAAAGCTTGACCAGAAGAATTGCCGCTCTTAGTAGATTCATTTCAAAGTAAATAGATAAGTGCGTCCCATTCTTTAATCTACTTAGAGGCAATAAAAAGTTTGAATGGATGGAGGAATGCGAACAGGCTTTTCAAGCACTAAAAGCTCATATGGCGCAACCACCCATCCTATCAAAGCCCATCGATAAAGAAACTTTGTTCATCTACCTGGTGATCACGGAATATGCTGCTAGTGCCGTTTTAGTAAGGGAGGAAGAAGGCGTGCATAGGGCTGTTTACTATGTAAGAAAAAGGCTAATTGGAGTAGAACAGCAGTACCTGCCCATCAAGAAGCTAGCCTATTGCCTAGTTTTGGCCTCCAAGAAGCTGCGGCCTTACTTTCAAGCTCATCCTATTACGGTTTTGACCGACCAGCCTCTACGACAAGTCCTGCAAAAACCAGAGGCTGCAGGTAGATTGTTAAAATGGGCAGTTCGATATATCTTACTTGCCACGAGTAGCGATAAAAGGACAAGCCCTGGCTAACTTCATTTCAGAATTCACTGAACTTACGAATGGCGAGCAGATTAAAGAGCCTAATGAGCCTGAATGTCAAAACCAAGCTCCCACGCGGAAATTATTTACAGATGGTTCTTCTAACGAGTGCCACGCTGAGACAAGAGTGATATTGATAATGCTGGAGGGGCATCGATTTCACTACGCAATCATGTTTGACTTCATTGCTTCTAACAATGAGGCCGAGTATGAAGCACTACTCGCTGGATTGCGGTTAGCCAGGGACATGAATATAAAAGTGCTTGAAATCTACAGTGATTCTCAGCTGGTGGTGAATCAAGTCATGGGATAATATCAGGTTCAAGGTTTAAAGATGGTTGCCTATCAGAACAAAACAAAGGATCTATTGGCTCAGTTCAACAAATACAGTCTCCAGCAAGTACCTCGCAACCAGAATTCCGATGCTGATGCTTTGGCCAAATTAGCAAGTGCGAAGGATGCTGATACTCTGAATATAGTGCCGGTTGAGCGGCTAACAATGCCAAGCATCCAAGCAGAGGAGACCACTATGGTGATCCAGATGACGGATGCATGGATGACACCATATATAGAGTATCTAACGTAAGGCATTTTACCAACGGACAATAACAAAGCCAGGACCCTTCAGCGACATGCTGCTAGGTATATCCTGGTCGATGGAATCTTGTACCGAAGGGGATACTCAATCCCACTCCTCAGATGTATCCCAAAAGAAAAGGCCAAAGAATTGATGAAAGAGGTACACGTAGGCTTTTGTGGAGACCACACTGGGGGGCAAAGCTTGTCAAAAAAGATACTAAGGCAAGGATACTTTTGGCCCACGATGAACAAAGACTCGATGGAGTTTGTGCGGAGGTGCGACAAGTGCCAGAGGTTCTCCAAAATCCCATGAGCAGCCCCCAATGAGCTTAAACAGATATAAAGTCCATGGCCATTTGCAGTTTGGGGCATAGATTTTATCGGATCTTTGCCCACAGGGAAGGGTGGCGTCAAGTATGCCGTGGTTGCCGTCGACTATTTCACTAAATGGGCCAAAGCCGAGACACTTCCAACCATAACGACCAAGAAGGTCCTGGATTTTGTGATCAATAACATCATTTGTCGCTATGGATTTCCAAGGAAGATCGTCTCGGATAACGACACCCAGTTCGATAGTGATTTATTCATGAATTTTGGTGAACGGCATGGCATTATCAAGAGCTTTCTTCAGTCGCTCATCCCCAAGAAAATGGACAAGTTGAAGCAGTCAACAAAATGCTGAAGGATACACTGAAGAAAAGACTAGAAGAAGCTTAGGGGGCGTGGCCAGAACAATTGCCTGAAGTACTTTGGTCATATAGAACTTCCCACCGAATAGCAACGGGTCATACTCCATTTTCTTTGGCTTATGGATATGAGGCTATGTTGCATGTTGAGTTAGATCCGCCTTTGCGTCGCAGAATAACGTACGACCAAGGCTCAAACAGCTAACTATTGATGGAATCCCTCGACTTAATCGATGAGAAACGTGATCAAGCCCAACTCCGAGTAGCTGCGTACCAGCAAAAAGTTGCCCGGTATTTCAACTCTAAAGTGTGAGAAAGAAAGTTCAGCGTTGGAGATCTTGTACTCTGAAGAGTTTTTCTAAACACTCGCGACCAAGCTGCTGGAGTACTCAGACCTAATTGGGAAAGGCCATACTAGATTGAAGAAGCCCTTCACCCAGGCACCTATAAACTTGCTCGCTTAAACGGAGATCTCGTTCCTCGCTATTGGAATGGAGAACACCTGCGCAAGTACTATCAATAAACAATTCTTCTTAAAGAATTGGCTTGTATTACTTTTACTTTTTACAAGTTTTGAAAAATGGTTGGTCATTTTATGTGACTGATCGCTTATAAGTGTAAGATCTATTTGATCACTAGTACAGACATGTTTCGTCCATTTTTTACAAGAAATATAAGGGACTGTGCGCAGCCAGTCATTTCTTGCCAATTATTGTATTTATTACAAGTATTTTCTCATTACGTGTGTTATTCTGCTGTATTGCAATTTCAATTATTTTGCTCCGAGCAGTATTGTTCAAACAGGTTTTGGTCAAGGCAAGTGACCAAGGACCTAAAGCTCCTCGATCACTTGGGGGGCATATAAGATACAAGTAAGTAAAGCATATCATCAAAAGGTATGTAAACACATGAGCAAAATAAGTGAAAGCATGCTAGGGTACTTAGAGTATTTTTCAAAATTTTGTATTTTGTTAAATCAAACCAATGTGCTATGCTAAGTTTGGTCATGCGAACAGATGTTATAATAAAATGAAAATGTATTATAATATCAAAAACAAATTACTTTACACTGCGAGCAGTATTGCTCGGATGTAACTGTTCGATTAAAAGGAAAATAGCTGCCCACACAGCAATAAAATATTAATGTCTTTACATCACGACTAGTAGGTCGTGTAATTAAAAGATAGAAAGAGAAAAGACTAAAAGGCTGGAGGGTCTTGAGGAGCGTCCTGGTCGACAGCTACGCTAGCTTCATTGTCTGCACCATATATCCCTGTTACCAGAGAGATCTCTGGGGAAGCAAGAACATTAGCCCTCTCTTCTTCCTCCAGGCAAATGGCACATTGAGACATTAGAGTCCGCCTCAGGCGTTCTGATAAATAATTGAAGTTAGCCTCCCGGTTGTGCTTCCAAAACTCATAGAAGCAAATATGAGTGGCTTCCTTGTACTTCTCCAAGTTCCTGGCCTCGAGTTCCTCAAGCTCCTTCACGCGCTTTTCCAGCTCCTCCGTCTCCTGCTTGCTCGCAATCAAATTAAGCTCGAGCTATTTACATTGTTGGTAGTTGAGTTTGGCGCTTTCCCTGAATGTTTCTTTGTCTTCATTGGATTTCTTCAGGGCATCTTGAACCTCCAGCAGCTCCTTGGTCAGAGTGGCTTTTTGCTCGAGCAGTTCCTCTTTCTGCTTAGACAGCTCCGCACTCTTCTCAAGCAACTCGCCATTTTGCTTAGTTAGCTCGTTGTTCTTCGCGATCAAGTCGGCATTTTTCCCTTCAAGTGCTTTCTTAACCTCAGCAAGCCTGGTGTCAAAATTTTTTAGTCTTGGACACCATTGCACCCGCACGGTGCCAGCCAGTGGTCACGGTCAGTAATCCCTGCAATTAGTTGAAAAGGGTAAGGTGATGGCAGAAAATCAAAAGCAAATTATTCAGCATCAGGAGGTAACGTACGCTAACAAGCTCATTCAGCCCTCAGTTGAGTATTTGGTCAGTCTCCATGGAAATGGTTTCGTTAACAACCTCTTGACTGCGTTTGTGCTTGGAGAGCTTGTATATCCTCTCCCTGGCTGAGCTGACCACGATGCTGGACGGGGAGCCTTCGGGCTGTGTGCGCTGTGTTTGGCTGGTAGGGACTTGAGGAGTAGGGTGCTGGTCGACGGGTGTTGGAGGAGTGGAATGCTGGTCGACCAGAGGAGTTGAGGTCGGCTGCTCGAGTGGCGATGGAGGTGGCGTGTTGTCCTTCGAAGGGACGGTGGCTGGAGGGTCCTTAGTTCGGGCCTTCTTTGAGGTGGTTTTACTGCTCTCCCCCCGAGTCCTCTTGCTGTCTTTCTTCTTGCCTGAAGATGTAGCGGCAACCTTGTAATGCTCGAACACGTCTTCAGATGACATATCTGCATAAAAAGAAACGACACAAACAGTGAGACAAGATACTTAGACAGAGCTAAAAATGAAAGTAAAGAGATTATAAGTAAAGTACCCGTGCTACAACTATTGGTCGCTACATTACTTACTAAACTACTTACTGCCTGGAAGAAATCTGAACTTAAGATTGGAGTATTCTTAAAGTTGCCTTCCCCATCAAATAAGTGACAGGGAATTGGCAAACTATCTAAGAGCGAAAGATCAGTACCATTCTCATATGAAGATTCGTCAATGGGAGCGGGGGGTTCAGTGGCCTTCTTTTTTCCCTTTCCCTTTGGGGCGGGGGGAGCAGTAGCCCGTGGAGTGCTGGAAGGTTCTCTGATTGTTACTCCAGTGGCCCTCCTCGGAGGGGGTTGTTCCACGTTTGGGTGCTACTCGGGAATCTCTCCGCCAGTAGCACTCCTCGTTGTTGACTCCCTCACATCCTGATGAGGGGCCAAAAGGATGACCAGCCTAAGGTTGGCCTCTGTGACCAGATGCTTGACGCTTTTCTCCACGTCAGTCATACTGGCTAAGAGGGTTTATCTTAATTCCATGTCTAGAGTGGGGTCTGGTCGCAACCATGGGCCTGAAAAGCACTAAAAATCTAAGAAAGTGTAGAGAAAAAAATTAAATAAAGATTAACGACCACTGGTACAAAGACGTTACCTCCTTGAGTGAAGGCCAGGTTGTTCGCGATTATGTCAATCGTAAGGAAATACTCCTGATAGTATTTCCTCATGTTCGATATGTGAGTGGTGTCGGACAGGAAAGTGCGCCCTGTTTCCTGATGACAAAAGTGAAAAAACCCCATGCTTTCTTGGTTGGGGTTAGACTTGAGGTCGAACAGATAATTAACCTCATGTGGTGATGGCACATGCCATTTTTTGTGGCTATAAAGGTTATAGAGTGCTGCAAGCATTCTATATCCACTGGGAGTTATTTGAAAAAGGGCGACTCTGAAGTAGTTGGCCACCCCTTGGAAAAAAGGATGAAGAGGAAAGGTAGCCCCTGCCTCAATGTGGTACCTCGACTAGGCGCTGAAAGCACCTCCAAGCAAGTTCTCCCGTTGGTCTTGAGTGGGTCGGACTAGTGTCACCCCCGGGAGTCCATATTTTCTGATATAGTTGGCGATCATCTTGATCGTTACCCGGCTGACAGGTACAACATACCATTCAATATCTGGTTGAATAGCATTTCATGGTTGAGCATGAGTTTGGATGTTTGGGTCAGGAATATTTTCTTCTCGACCATTGGTCGAGGGAATTTCAACCCGAGGAGCAGGCTGATTTGTAGGATTGGGAGTTTTCTTTTTCTGGGCTGTAGTTTTTTCTCGACCCATATTTTGGATAAGGGTCGATGGAGTGTTTGAAGTGGTGCGAGAAAAGGGAATTTCATGTATTAGAAACGACGGTTGCTCCTCATCCTCAAGCAGTTGAGCTAGTAAGTCGTCGTCGATGGGTCTTTCACCCCCCCACGGATCTTGCATGAAAAGTTGCAAACAGAGAAAGGGGGACATAAGACGGCTAGTAGCATTCTAACAAAAACACTAAGTTCTATACGAGTAGTTTGAAAAATAGGTTGAAAAGTGAAAGTAAAAAGTTTTTCAGGAAAAAGCTTTTTCAACTCCGAAGGGGCGGGAAAAACCCAGTTTTTCAACTAGCTTAAAAATCGAATTTTTACTTTGATTTTACGCCCTAAATCTACAATCTCGACTACCAAACTGGCTCCTAACTCCTACAAAACGTAATTTTTCTGTCCTATCAAGCATCGATCAATATGCTCACTACCCCAAAACAGTTTCGGCCAAGAACAGTCAGGAACACAAATTTGAATACACAAAAAATAGTTTTGCATGGTATCTCAAACATCCAAGGGGTTCGTAAAACTCACTTAGATGAAAAGAGGGGTCTGAAATGAAACAACTTTGAGCGTCCGAGCGGAGGATCCTTAGAACAGCGATGGAAGCTCTTCAAGTTTTCTGGGCTCTGAAAGTCGAGGTTCTTAGGAGTTCTTGACGAGAAAATGGTGAATGAAAAGTAAAAAGTAAAAAAATGGATTTGGGGTATTATATATAGTGACTGCGACACGTTAAAAGAGGTAATCATGAGTTAATTTTTCTATGCATGGGGAAGTGAAATGGCCGTCGCACACATTCTTGGGAAACCGAAAAGACTTGATTAGACATGATTGGTCACCTTTTTTGAGAAAGCATGGGCAGTTCTGACATATTTTGTGGGGTATTCGAAGAGTCAGTTTCCTAAGTTTACTTAATGCTGGTTGCAATAAATAAACTTGGGGGGCAAATGTTTACCCAAAACACGGTTGCTGATGACGTGGCGAGAATTTCTCACATGTGGTTGACACGTGGTGAAAGTACTGCTCGACTATCGACCAGAAGCACACTGCATCGTCAGGGTTAATTTTTGATACGACCAGGCTGGTCGTATAACCTAATTTATTTCCCTTCTTAAGCAGTAATCTTATAATAAATGCATTGAATATTTCTTCATTATTATCTTGATATGCGATTATTAAGGAAAGATAGGGCACGTTGGCATGGGTAACCCTCCTTGAGCCTATAAATATGCATGAAATAGCTCAAGGAAGGGACTTTTGGATTTTTGATTCCTGAATCTTTTTGTGAAATATTGAGAGAAAAAGAGCTATAGTGAGTTGTTCATCGTCTTATTATAATACATTCAAGGTTTGTGAAACTCAAGAACCCTAGTTCTTTGACCACGACTTTGAGATTCAATAATAACAATATCACTAAGTGGACGTAGGTCATTACCATTCTTTGGGGCCGAACCACTATAATTCCTTGGTGTTTTCTTCCTTTCCGTTATATCATTTTTCTCATTCTTGCTTTATACTTTGTTGTACATTTGACTCCGTGTCGTTGGCCAAATCGAGGGTCAACAACACCATATATAAAGTATCTGACGCAAGGTGTATTACCAACGGACAGAAACAAAGCCAGGACCCTTCAGCGACATGCTACTAGGTATATCCTAGTCGATGGAATCTTGTATTGAAGGGGATACTCAATGCCACTCCTCAGATGTATCCCAAAAGAAAAGGCCAAAGAATTGATGAAGAGGTACACGTAAGCTTTTGTGGAGACCACACTGGGGGGCAAAGCTTGTCAAAAAAGATACTAAGGCAAGGATACTTTTGGCCCACGATGAACAAAGACTCGATGGAGTTTGTACAGAGGTGCGACAAGTGCCAGAGGTTCTCCAAAATCCCATGAGCAGCCCCCAATGAGCTTAAACAGATACAAAGTCCATGGCCGTATGCAGTTTGGGGCATAGATCTAATCTGATCCTTGCACATAGGAAAAGGCGGTGTCAAGTATGCTGTGGTTGCCGTCGACTACTTCACTAAATGGGCCGAAGCCGAGCCACTCACAACCATAGCAACCAAGAAGGTGCTGGATTTTGTGATCAAAAACATCGTTTGTCGCTATGGATTGCCAAGGAAGATTGTCTCAGATAACGGCACCCAGTTCGACCGTGATTTATTCACAGATTTTTGCGGATGGCATGGCATTATCAAAATATTTTCTTCAGTCGCTCATCCCCAAGAAAATGGACAAGTCAAAGCAGTCAACAAAATGCTAAAGGATACATTGAAGAAAAGACTAGAAGAAGCTATGGGGGCGTGGCCAGAGCAATTGCCTGAAGTCCTTTGGTCGTATAGAACTTCCCATCAAACAACAACAGGCCATACTCCATTCTCTTTAGCTTATGTATATGAGGCTATGTTTCCTGTTGAGTTAGATCCGCCTTCACATCGCAGAATAACGTACGATCAGACCTCGAACATCCAACTACTGATGGAATCCCTAGACTCGATTGATGAGAAGCGTGAGCTGCGTACCAGCAAAAAGTCGCTCGATATTTCAATTCTAAAGTTCGAGAAAGGAAATTCAGTGTCAGAGATTGATACTTCGAAGAGTTTTCCTAAACACCCATGACCAAGCTGCTGGAGTACTCAGACCTAATTTGGAAGGGCCATATGAAATCGAAGAAGTCCTTCACCCAGACACCTACAAACTTGCTCGCTTAAACAGAAATATCGTTCCTCGCTATTGGAATGGAGAACACCTGCGCAAGTATTATCAATAAACAATCCTTCTTAAAGGATTGACTTGTATTAATTTTACTTTTTACAAGTTATGAAAAAGGGTTGGTCATTTTATGTGACTAATTGCTTATAAGTGTAAGATCTTTTTGATCACTCGTACAGACACGTTTTGTCAATTTATTACGAGAAATATAAGGGACTGTGCGCAGCCAGTCATTCTTGCCAATTATTGTATTTTATATAAGTATTTGCTCATTACGTGTGTTGTTTTGCTGTATTACAATTTTAATCATTTTGCTATGAGCAGTATTGTTCAAACAGGTTTTTGCAAGGCAAGTGACCAAGGACCTAAAGCTCCTCGATCACTTAGGGGGCATATAAGGTATCCAATAAGAAAAGTATATTGAAAGGTATGTAAACACATGAGCAAAATAAGTGAAAGCATGCTAGGGTACTTAGAGTATTTCTCAAAATTTTGTTAAATCAAACTAAAGTACTATGCTAAGTTCGGTCATGCGAACATATGTTGTAATAAAATGCAAATATATTATAATGTCAAAGCGTATCCTTTTACACCATGAGCAGTCGCTGCTCGGATGTAATTGTTCAATTAAAAGTAAAAGCTGCCCATGTAACAATAAATATTCAACTAGAAAATAAGTGTCTTTACATCACGACCTGTGGGCCGTGTACTTGAAAAATTAAAAGAAAAAATAAATTTGCAGACTACGAGGCTGGAGGATCTTGAGGGGTGTCCTGGTCGACGACATCTGTAGCTTCATTATCCGCCCTGTCCAAGCCAGTCGCCAAGGAGATTCGGGCGAGGCAGGTACCCTTGCCCTCTCCTCTTCTGCCAGTTGAGCAACGCAGTGGGCTATCTCAGCATGCTTTGCGCGATTGGGAAGGTAGCTGAAGTCAGCCCCTTGGTTGTGTTTCCAGAAGTCATAAAAGCACTTACTTGTGGTGTTCTTGTACCTTTCCAAATTTCTGGCGTTGGCCTGTTCAAGCTTCTCGATACGGCCCTCCAAGGTTGTAGTTTCTTGTCTACTCGCAGCCAACTCCTGCTCGAGCTTTTTAGCCTTGCGGTAGTTAATGTGGTTAGAATCCTTGAACTGGTCTCTTTGCTCGATGGCCTTATCCAGAGCAGTTTGCTTCTCCCTTAGCTCTGCAACCAGTTTATTCTTCTCCTCGAGCACCGCCTTAAGCTGTTCAGCGTATTTTGCTTCAGCAGCTTTGAGTTCTTCAATGTGTCGTTGCTCCAAAGTCCTGGACTGTTCGGTGACGGCAACCGAGCGGAGGCAGTAAGGGTTAGAATTCCCTGCGATCAGAGCAAAGATTAGACTGACCGTAGAATATAAAGGGGGTTGTCTCCATAGAAAAAGATAACTTACACTGGCAAACTCATTCAATGCGCGGGTTAGGATTTGGTCGACGTCCATTGTCTCAGTTGAAGCCATCGCCTCTCGACAACGATCATGCTTCAAAATTTTTGCGACCTTGTCTTTGACCGATCTTAATGCGCAACTTGATATGTCGTCCCCAGTGGAAGTAGGACCAACCTGCTGGGTCTTGTTAGTTGGGGCCGGTGGAGACGGTGTCGACCCGGCAGGAGCAGGGGGTCTGCTGCTCGAGAGGAGAAGGAGGTGGTGTTGCATTGGCTGAGGGTCCGTCTGCCAGGGGGCCTGCAGTGCGGGCTTTCTTGGCCTGAGGCATTTTACTGCTTTCCCCGGGATGCCTCTTTCTTGTTTTCTTTTTGCTCGAGGGAGCTTCGGGAGCCTCAAGGGCATTGTATATGTCGAACACGTACTCAGAGTCCATGTTTGAAAAAGAAGCAAATACTCGAACAGTGAGATAGTATAAACAATTGAGTATGTTATGTCAGGAAAAGAAACAAAGAAAATTGTAAGTGAAATACTCTACTAGTATTACACTCACTCTTTGGCATGAAGAAGTCTGAATCTAAATTTGGAGTGTACTTAAAATTGTCGTCCCCGTCAAATAAGTGACAGGGAATTGGCAAGCTATCTAAGAGCGAGAGATCAATACCATTCTCATCCGAAGATTCGTTCAGGGGCTCGAGGGGTTCGGTGGTCTTCTTTTTCCCTTTTCCTGTTGGGGCGGGGGGAGCAGCAGCCCGCGGGGTGCTGGAAGGTTCCCTGATTATTACTCAAGTGGCCCTCCTCAGAGGGGGTTGTTCCATGTCTGGGTGCTGTTCGGGATCCTCTCCGCCAGTGGCACTCCCCGTCGTTGACTCCCTCACATCCTGATGAGGGGCCAAAAGGCCGACCAGTCTCAGATTGGCCTCCGTGACCAGCTGTTTGACGCTTTTCTCTATGTCAGTCATGCTGGCCAGAAGGGCTGATCGCATCTCCATGTCTGGAGTAGGGTTTGGTCGCAACCATGGGTGTGAAACGCACTAAATATCTAAGGAAAATGCATCAAAAAATTGAAGAAAGATTGATGACCAGTTGTATAAAGAATTTGCCTCCTTCAGTGAAGGCCAAGTTGTTCGCGACCATGTCAATCGTCAAGAAATACTCCTGATGGTACTTCCCCACGTTCGAGATATGAGTGGTGTCAGACAGGAAAGTATGACCTGTCTTCTAGTGACAAAAGTGGAAAAACCCTGTGTTTTCTTGGTTGGGGTTAGATTTGAGGTCAAACAAATAGTTAACCTCATGTGGAGTGGGGACATGCCATTTTTTGTGGCTATA
This sequence comes from Humulus lupulus, assembly GCF_963169125.1. Lineage (NCBI taxonomy): Eukaryota > Viridiplantae > Streptophyta > Magnoliopsida > Rosales > Cannabaceae > Humulus > Humulus lupulus. The sequence continues at coordinate 167,004,068 of NC_084795.1, forward strand.
AAGGATATAGAGTGCAGCAAGCATTCTATATCCATTGGGAGTTATTTGAAAAGGGGCGACCCCGAAGTAATTGGCCACCCCCTGGAAAAAAGGATGAAGAGGCAGGGTCGCTCCTGCCTCAATGTGATACCTTGACCAGGCACTGAAGGCGCCTCCAGGAAAGTTCGCCCGTTGCTCTTGAGTGGGTTGAACTAATGTCACCCCAGGGAGTCCGTATTTTTTGATATAATTGGGGATCATCCTGATCGTTACCCGGCTGACAGGTGCGATGTACCATTCAACATCTGGTTGAACGACGTTTCAGGGCTGAGCATGAGTCTGAATGTTTGGGTCAGGGATATTCCTTTCCCGACCACTAGTCGAGGGAATTCCAGCCTGAGGAGTGGGCTAGTCTAAAGGTTTGGAAGATTTCTTTTTCTTGGCTGTGGATTTTACTCTACCCATGGCCGGAAGGTTTGTCTGAGGTCTATTGGGTGGGGTTTGAGAAAAAGGAATTTCTGACACCAGCTGTGACGGATGCTCCTCATCTTCAAGTAATTGGTCAAGCAATTCGTCGTCGATAGGCTTCTCACCTCCCCAAGGATCTTGCATGCAGAGCTGCGAACAGAGAAAGGGGGAGGTGAGAACGTAAAGCCTAAAAATTTGTGTTGAAACTTAGAATAACGTTGCTCGTGTATAAAAGTTAAGCTTTTATACGACCATCAACATTCTAGCAAAAACACTAAGTTCTATACGAGTAGTTTGAAAAAAAAATTAAAAAGCAGAAGTAAAAAGTTTTTCAGGAAAAATCTTTTTCGACTTCGAAGGGGCGTGAAAAATCCAGTTTTTCAACTAGCCTAAAAATTGAATTTTTACTTCGATTTTACGCCCTAAGACTACAATCTCGACTACCAAACTGACTCTTAACTCCTACAAGATGTTATCTCATCAACTTTTCAAGCATCAGTTAATATTCCCAATCTCCCCAAAGCAGTTTCAGTCAAGAACTCATAAATCAAGAATAGAGACAAACGAGTATTGCATGGCATATTAAAAAATGAAAGGTTCGAAGAAATGTACTTGTCTGAAAGATGGAGTGAAGTTCTGAGGCACTAAGTTGATTCGGCTGGGCAAGAGCTTCGTGATCTGTCTAAGTTTATGGGCTTCTGGAAGTATTGCTCCTGGTTCTTCAGTTTCTTGAAGGTAAAGTTAAAATGTAAAAAGTAAAAACTAATTCTGAAGGGTCATTTATATTAGCCGAGGAGCAGTAACCAAGGTAATCATAAAGGGTAACTTTCCAAGGCATGGGGAAGTGTGATAGCCGTCAGACAAGTTATTGGGAAATCGAAGAGACTTGATTAGACATGATTGATCACCTTTTTTCGTGAAAGCATGGGCAGCTTTGACATATTTCATGGGGTATTCGAAGAGTCATTTTCCTAACTTTACTTATTGCTGGTCACAATAAATAAACTTGGGGGGCAAATGTTTACCCTAAAAATGGCTGCAGATGACGTGGCAAAGATTTCTCACACGTAGTTGACACATGGCAGAAGTACTGCTCGACTATCAACCAGAAGCACACCGCTTCGTCAAGGTTAATTTTTAGATACGATCAGGCTGGTCGTATAACCTGATTTATTTCCTTCTTAAACTGTAATCTTATAATAATTGCATTGAATATTTCTTCATTATTATCTTGATACACGATTATTAAGGAAAGATAGGGCACGTTGGCATATGTAACCCTCCTTGAGCCTATAAATATACATGAAATAGCTCAAGGAAGGGATTTTTGATCCCTGAATCTTTTTGCTAAGATAGAGAAAAAGAGAGAGCTATAGTGCAATTATCCATCGCTTTATTGTATTTCTTCCAAAGTTTTTGAAACTCAAGAACCCTAGTTGTTTGATCACTACTTTGAGATTCGATCTTAATAATAGCACTAAGTGGACGTAGGTCATTACCATCTTTTGGGGCCGAACCACTATAAATCCTGGGTGTTTTCTTCTCTTCCATTAGATCATCTTTCTTATTTCCATTTTATCCTTTGTTGTATATTTGACTCCGTGTCGTTGGCCAAATCGCGGGTCAACAAAAAGAAGAAAGGGGGGGGGGGGGTATTCAGAGAGAGAATCAATGTTTTATATACACAAACTTTTGTATCCTTTTGGAGCTTGTGAAACTCGGTAAGCCCTAGTTTGCTGATCACAGATTTCATAATACAACAATATAAACATTAAGTGGAAGTAGGTTATCACCAATATCTAGGGCCGAACCACTATAAATCCTGGTTTAATTTAGTTCTTGCATTCAGTTTTACAAATATTTATCGTTTTAGTGACTCTGTGTCATTGGTTAAATCGTCAGTCAACAGTAGCAGATGCTTTAACCCGGAAAGATCTGAGACAGATTTTCAGTGCGAGGCTGATATCTAGAGAATTAGCAAAGGAGATGACCAGAGCTGGCATAGAGTTGCTGGTAGGCCAATTGGCCAACATTACGCTACATTCTACGTTGTTGGAGAGAATAAAGGAAGGTCAGTTGGGTGATCCAGAACCGACGAAGATCAGAGAGGATGTTTTAGCTGGAGCGTCCAGAGATTATACAGTGTCAGATATGGGCTTGTTGAGATACAAAGGCCAGATATGTGTTCCGATGGACACTGTTATGAGGTGGGAGATTCTGGATGAATCTCATACTACTCCATACTCTTTGCATCTAGGAACCACGAAGATGTATCAGGATGTGAGATCGTTATATTGGTTGCCTAGGATGAAGAGGGATGTGGCTGAGTATGTGGCTAAGTGCTTGACATGTCAACAGGTCAAGGTTGAGCATCAGAGGCCAGCAGGGCTATTGTAGCCTCTGGCATCCCAGAGTGGAAATGGGAGGATATCATGATGGATTTGATGGTGGGATTACGTAGGACTGTGGGTCAACATGATTCAGTGTGGGTTGTCGTGGATCGATACACCAAGTCAGCTCACTTCTTAGAAGTGAGGACTACTTATACAGTTGACCAGTACACAAATCTTTATGTGAGCGAGATTGTGCACCTTCATGGGGCACCGAGGTCAATCGTGTTGGATTGGGACCCTACTTCCACTTCCAATTTCTAGGGAAGTTTGCAGAAGGCAATGGGTACATAATTGAAGTTCAGTACCGCTTATCATCCTTAGACAGATGGACAATTTGAGAGGACGATCCAAATACTAGAGGACATTCTACGTGCATGTGTGCTAGACTTTGGTGGGTCCCGGAGTTAGTATCTACCTTTGATAGAGTTTTTCTACAACAACAGCTATTAGTCGACCATTGGGGTGTCTCCTTATGAGATGTAGTATGGTAGGAAATGTAGATCTCCCATTCATTGGGATGAGATAGGAGAAAGGAGATACTTAGGTCTTGAGGCAGTTCAGAGGACCAATGAGGCCATTGAGAAGATTAGAGCTCGGATGTTCACATCTCAAAGCAGACAGAAAAGTTATGTTGATCCCAAACGCAGGAACGTGGAGTTTCAAGTGGGAAACTATGTCTTCCTTTGAGTCTCGCCATGGAAAATGGTGAGAAGATTTGGGAAGAAGAGCAAGTTGAGCCTTAGATTCGTAGGTCCGTTTGAGATCCTAGAGAGATTGGTCAGGTGGCCTATAGGTTGGCTTTACCACTGGCATTGTCAGACGTACATAACGTATTTCACATTTCAGCTCTTTGGAGATATGTATCAGAAGTGACTCATGTATTGAGTTACGAGGATCTTGAGCTTGAGGCAGATCTCTCTTATGAGGAACGGCCAACCCAGATACAAGACAAAAACGACAAGGTTTTGAGAAATAAAACTATACCTTTGGTTAAGGTATTATGGAGGAACAACAAGGCCGAGGAAGCGACCTGGGAGTTGGAGTCAGATATGTTGAGTCAATATCCAGAGCGGTTCAAGTAAATTTCAGGGATGAAATTTCTGTAAGGAGGGGATAGTTGTAATGTCTCAAATTCTCTAATGTAGCTTAGTGCCTAGATTAGGGGGCCAGGAGAGCCATAATTTATTTAATGCATTATTATGTAATTATATGCATGATTATGTGTTTTGTATTGTAATGCCCCAAATTTCCTAATAAGGTTTAGGACCTTGATTAGGAGGCCGGGAGGGCCATAATTTCTTATTATGTTATTAAATGATAATATGCATGTTTAGGTGTATTAAATATGCATGTGAACTCAATTTTGAGTAATTGGATAATTTTCATATTTTGGCCATTTCAGGCATATCTGGTATATATGTGATATGCGTGTGGTGCTTTATTATTATTTCGTTATGCTAGGGTTACTCAGCACAAGACGATCCTAGGAGATAAGTTAGTGGGAAAGTCACAATGATATTTATTCTTGACTCGGTGTGAGTCAAGGGGTATTTAGAGCATTGCCGGGTTATTGGGTGATGGGAGTTAATATTTGGTGATAAATTGGGAGTTAGTAAGATTAGGGGGAAATTTTGGAGGTTTTGGCTATTTTATCCCCGGGGGTGTTTTCGGGACCCCGAACATTAGGATTTGGTTGAGGCTACTTAAGCTTGAAGTAACCTTTTAAAAGAATAAAAGAACGTTCTGTACGTTCTCTCTCCCTTAAAGTTCCATTTTTGTCTCCCGATCGCATTTTCGAAAGTAACTTCAGTTCTAGGACTCAGAATCAAGCGAGGATCGAGGCATAGCGATCCTAGGAAAGGTTAGAAGCTTATTAGCCGGAGGATTTAGTTGGAAACAACTCAATTGGAGGTAATTCAAGTTTTATGTTTTAAGTTTTTAAACCTTGGATTGGACTTTGTGTTTTGGTGAGTTTTTTTAGATTTGAAGCTTGGGTTTTATGGGTTTTGGATCATGGGGGTGTTTGGGAACTTTGATTTTTGGATTTGGAGGTGTTTAGATATGTTTTTTGGAGGTTTTAAAAGGTTGAAATTGGGGTTATGGCTGGTTCTGGGTTGGGGGTCGCGACCCTGTTCTTGGGCGCTGCGGCCCTGGTTCGAAGAAGCTGGTGGGGGCTTGTTGGTCTTGTTGGGCGCCGCAGCCCTAGGTGTAGGGCGACGCAACCCTAGGTGTAGGGTGCCGTAGCCCTAGGGTAGGTTTGAGCCCATTTGGGTGTTTTGACCTCGAGAACTTGGTTTTGGGCCTCGGGATCATTCCTACTACCCGAATTGGTGGGGTTTGATGTCTTGGAGGCTAGGTTTGGGTTCCAGGATTGGTTTTAGAATTTGAACTCATTGGATCACCATTTGTGGTAGTGACGAGGTTATCACTAGAGGCTTGGAATCGGGATCGTGCTTATGGCTCGTTTATTGGTAACATGTGCCTGGACCAAAGGTAAGAAAATTGCATCCTGTGTATGTATGACATGCATGGTTATTATTGATGCATGTTGGATGATTAAATGTGACATGCATGGTTATTTTTGAGGCATGTCAAGTGGTTAAATATGATGCATGTGATGCACGAGAAATATGTGATTAGGGCATGCTATGATTATTGAATATGAGAATGTTCATAGCTTGAGCCTCTGTGTTTATGCATGGTCCTAATTATGCTAGTAATTGTTAAGTAAGCATGTTGAATGCCCTGTATTCGAATATTGGATATATGATATATGTTTGGTGGCATTGCTTACTTGTCTATGGTACTGACTAGTCAGGGATATTGACCTAAGAGTCAGAAACGGCATAAGCGTCCTGAACGCAGGGCCGAATGAAGATTAGATCTAATCGATATTAGCATTGAATGACTCTATGGCATTAATGCTGGACTGACCCTAAGGTCGATGGAACTTATAAGTGCTTGGCTAGTCTAAGACTAGTTACTCAAAGCCAGGGCCTAAGGCCTAGGTCACTACTTGTCACATGGCTAGGGAACAGTGTTCCATAGTTATGACTCTAGAGTCATGAGGAAGGTTATGTTGGTGACTAGTCATCATGCACCTATCCTACTTAAGCTAGTGAAAGGATCACTTATCTATAAGCCCGGTGACCCTATCGTCACATGGCTGTTGGGAACGGAACCCAATTTAGTGACTATTACAACTGTCACTCTTCTATTTTGGGCTAAAAGCCCTGGATGATTATTGTGATCATTGGTTGATGTGTTATACTCAACATTACGTGAACTCATTTGCCTGCTTGAATAGGGTTGTCTGTACTAGGCGTGTGTCTTATGATTTGATGTCATGATATGATTATTTATGAGCATATTGAGTTTTCTTGCTGGGCTTCGGCTCACGGGTGCTATGTGGTGCAGGTAAAGGCAAACGAAAGCTGGACCATCCTTGAGTTGGAGAGCTTAGGTGACGATGTGTACATATGCAGCTGCTCGACCACCACGGCCGAGGTTTGAAGGGGAACTAGGGATAAACCCTGGTTTGCCGCCTAGATCGGCTGGTTGTAAATATTTTCTTGTAATAGACCTCTAAATTATATTTTTGGGATCCCAATGTATATAATAAACATTCTAATGAAACGTTATATCTTAACCAAAAATTTTAATCCCTAAACCGCTAATCATACTTAGTTACATGATTTTGGCCAAATGACTCGGTTTGCGAGTTTAGCACTGTTTACAAGGCACACCGTAACGGTCCCTGGAGTTTAGGGCGATACAACTTGGTATCAGAGCGAGCTAAGGTTTATGGTTCCTGAAGACAAGCTAGGCATGTCACTCTTTGCTGAAGATGGCTTCACTCAGGGAATGGTAATTATTTCTGTAGTTATGTGCTTAACTGCATAAATAGAATGTAAATGCTTTACCTGCACATTGTATTATGGAACTAGAGATTCTGATAGAGCCTGGCTCTTGACTATATGATTATATGCTCCATGAATATATATGTGGATGTGATTATGTGATTACCTTCTCCATGAATTTATTTAATTGTGATATTTGCATGCTGGAGTTGAAGACATGGTATGAATATTGGAAGAGTATGGATTATGATTGATGTATGAATGCCATGGGCATGTTTTTAGCACTGCAGAGGTTTGTGATTGTGGTGTGGTAAGATTTATACCGTGGGGAAAGTTCTTGATATGCTTTTCATGATTAATGGGTAAAGTTATTGACTGCAGATTTAATCAACAGGTTTATAGCCAAGGCAGATAATGAGGCCTGCTGGTGGTTATAATGAGGCTGGGAGTTACAGCCAGGGTATCAGTTCTTCATCTACACCTATGAATTTTCAGCAGATGCTTACAGATTTGCAATCAAAATTGCAGAGGCATGAGGAACAGATTAGGGGTTTGAAGCAACAGTGGAATCTGTTGGGGAGCACCTCTTCCTTTGCTATGCCAGGAGTGGCATCAGCTTTAGCTCAGCCTAGGGTTGAGAATAGATGGGAATTTCTCTGTGGAAGATTCCAGGAGTTTTGCCCTCTAGTCTTCGAGGGAGGCCTAGATCCATTCAGAGCTGAGCAATGGATGGGCATGATCAGTTCCATTCTTGATAATATGGGACTGGTAGGTCACGATAGGGTAGCTTGTGCAACATTTGTATTGCAAGATGATGCCCGGACGTGGTGGGAGGTAGTATCCCAGACACGAGACACAGCTATGATGGATTGGAAAGAATTTAGGCAGCTGTTCAATGAAAAGTATTAATGTGATGTAGCTAAGACCGCTAAGATGAATGAGTTTCTGAATCTCGTTCAGGGTAAGGCAACAGTAACCGAGTATGTTAATAGATTTGAAGGGTTGGCCAAGTTTGCTTTAGATATGGTACCCACAGATGTAGCTCGGAAGGAAAAGTTTGTTCAGGGATTGAATCCTGGAATAGCTCGGGGCATTAGAGTTGCCCCAGTGTATGAAATCTCTACCTATGCTCAGATGGTAGAGAAGGCTTTTGCTGTTAAGAGCATAAGAAATGAGAAGAAGAGTGCCAGGGAGCACAGAGCTCAGATAGTGGTATCTCCACTTATTGGAGCAAGTAAGAATGAAAGTTGGAAAACTCGTCCAATATGCACGTGGTGCAAGAGGCGTCATTTGGGAGAATGCCAAGCAAGGGCATGTTTCGCATGTGGCATGGTTGGGCATTTCAAAAAGGATTGCCCAAGGCTAAGAGAGCATGAGCAAAAGGGGATAGACAGCTTGATTCCAACTCGAGTGTTTATTCCGGGGCAGTCAGAGTCTGAGACTGAGACTAGTTCCTCAGGGGTGGCAGGTCAGTTTTCTAGTTCTAATTTCTATGTTATGCTTATTGGTTTTGGTGCCATGCCATTCCTTTTTTTGTTGCATATAGAGAGGTATAGAGTTGTTATGCAGATTACATGGTTATGTTGTGATGGGAAGATTGCACTGTATCGGTAATCCAAGAGATGAGTTGGATTGCGATGAAAAAGGACTTATCAATGATTTTGATAAAGCTAGTTATGACTGGCTTTGGCTTGATCTAGGATATGGATTGGCTAAGTAGTTATGGGGCAATGCTAAATGGCAAGGAAGGGATAGTAACTCTTGGGCTTGAGAGTGGGAAGCCTTTTGATAGTTGACATGGTGCATGGTTCTGTATGCTTATGACATCTGTAGTGAGAGCTAGAGTTTTATTGCAGGAAGATGCATAGAACTCTTAGCTAGTGTGGTGGATACCACTTAGATCGTGCCAGTGAGATCAGGACAGACTGGACTAGTCTGTGAGTTTCTGGATGTGTTTCCAGGGGACTTTCCAGGGTTTATTTTATATGAAAGGAGACTAGAATGGTGATTGGATCAGTGTCAGGGATGGAATCAGATGTAAGTACTATTTTGAATGGCTCAGCAGAGTTGTAAGAATTAAAAGTTCAGTTATTGAGTAAGATGGAATTCTCTAAGGTTGATCTTGGATCTGGTTAGGACCAGTTAGAGATCAGAGAGGAAATTATATAAAAAATTGTGTTTGTATCAGATAAAAGCACTGAGAGTGTTGAATATGTCTTGAGAGTTGGTTAGTGCCTAGTGTTTGTGAATCAGATGAACAGAGCATTCAAAGGTTTATTTGAATGGGATTTGAATTTTTCTTTGCGGAGATTTGCCAAGGTTAAGGAACGCCTTAGGAGAAAGAGTGTCCTTGGGTGGTAAGGATATTACAGGTGCCTTGGGAAAGGGTTCTGAGTCTTCTTACAAATCAGAATCAGTTTGTAGGTCATTATGACATCTCAATGACAGAGAAAAGTAATTGCCTAAGCAATATGTTGGTTAAAGGATCTGACCATAACTATAGTAGAGTTTCTGGTGGGCCAGGTGGCCAGTTTTATGTTTGAGATTATCATTTCGGAAAGGATTAGAAGGAAAGATGACTAATTGAACAACAGATAAGAAAGATTGAATGGAAATTCTTAGCTGGATTAGCTAAGAGTTGTACAGTGTCAGTTATGAATTTATTGTGGTATAGGGTCGGATTTGGAATCCGATGGACACTGAGATTAATTGGGAGATTCTAGATGAATCTCATGCTATTCTTTTATTCTCTTCATTCGGGCATCATGAAAATGTAACAGGATATGAAAGCTTTATAGTGGTGGCCTGAGATGAAGAGGGATGTAATGGGATGCGTGGTAAAGTTCTTAGCTTGATAGCAGGTCAGATTAGAGTGTCAGAAATCGGTGAGGCCATTGTAGCCTTTGAGTATTCCATAATGAAAATAAGAGAGCATCGCGATGGGTTTCACGGTGGGATTTTTAGGTTAGTGGGTTAGCGTGAGTTGGCATTAAGTCATTGTGGACCAGTAATCCAAGTGAGTTAATTTGTATCAGTAAGGATAAGTAAATAGTACAGTTGATCCATATTCAAATCTCTGTGTGAGAGGGATAGAACACCTTCATGAAACTCAAGGTCTATCTTATCAGATGAAGACTCTATTGCGACTTCCAGGTTTTAGAAGGTTTATGAAGGCGATGAGTATATAGATGGAATTCAGTACAGTTTATTACTATCAAACTGGTGGTAAATCAGAGAGAGAGGGCCATCCAATTATTATTGGAAGAACATCTTATAAGATGAATGAGTTAGTATATATCTGAATCCTGAGGTGGTTCACGGGACTATTGAGATTATTAAAGGGTGGAGCTTGGATGCTCACTTCTCATAATAAATGGAAAAGTTTTGCTGAATTGAAAAGCAGGAAGATAGAGTTCCAGGTAGAAGATTATATCTTCTTCAAAAGTATCACCATGTAAAGGAGTAAGGAGTTAAGAGCAAGTTGAGCACTAAAGTAGTAGAACAGTTTGAGTCCTGGATAGGACTGGATAGGTTGAATTTGGTTTGACCTTATCTTTGGCACTGTCAGGTATATACAGTGTATTTTGTATTTCCATGCTGAGGACATGGGTTGAAAGAATAAGTTAAGTTATGAGAATCAGGGGATTGAGGTTAAATTATCCTGTAAAGAATAGACAGTCTAGAAATGAGATAGAAAGAATAAGGTTCTCAGGAACAAAGTGTACCTTGAGTTAAGGTATATTACAGAAACAGTGAGGTCGAAGGAATGACTTGGGAAACTGGGATCAGTTGTGGGGAATTGATATTCCGGCAGTTCAGATAAATTTCAAGGACGAAATTTCTGTAAGGAGGGGATAGTTGTACTGCCCCAAATTTCCTAATATGGTTTAGGACCTTGATTAAGAGGCCAGAAGGGCCATAATTGCTTATTATGTTGTTAAATGATAATATGCATGTTTAGGTGTATTAAATATGCATGTGAACTCATTTATGAGTAATTGGGTAATTTTCATATTTTGGCCATTTCAGGCATATCTGGCATATATGTGATATGCGTGTGGTGCTTTATTATTATTTCGTTATGCCAGGGTTACTCAGCACAAGACGATCCTAGTAGATAAGTTAGTGGGAAGGTCACAACGAGATTTATTCTTGACTCGGTGTGAGTCAAGGAGTATTTAGAGCATTACCGGGTTATTGGGTAATGGGAGTTAATATTTGGTGATAAATTGGGAGTTAGTAAGATCAGGGGGAAATTCAGGAGGTTTTGGCTATTTTGTCCCTGGGGGTGTTTTCGGGACCCCGAGCGTTAGGATTTGGTTGAGGCTACTTAAGCTTGAAGTAACCTTTTAAAAGAATAAAAGAATGTTCGGTACGTTCTCTCTCCCTTAAAGTTCCATTTTCGTCTCCCGATCGCATTTTTGAAGGTAACTTGAGTTCTAGGACTCAGAATCAAGCGAGGATCGAGGCACAGCGATCCTAGGAAAGGTTAGAAGCTTATTAGCTGGAGGATTTAGTTGGAAACAACTCAATTGGAGGTAATTCAAGTTTTATGTTTTAAGTTTTTGAAGCTTGGATTGGACTTTGTGTTTTGGTGAGGATTTTTTTAGATTTGAAGCTTGGGTTTTATGGGTTTTGGATCATGGGGATGTTTGGGAACTTTGATTTGTGGATTTGGAGGTGTTTAGGTATGTTTTTGGGAGGTTTTAAAAGGTTGAAATCGGGGTTATGGCTGGTTCTAGGTTGGGGGTCGCGACCCTGTTCTTGGGCACTGCGGCCCTGGTTTGAAGAAGCTGGTGGGGGCTTGTTGGTCTTGCTGGGCGCCGCAACCCTAGGTGTAGGCCTTCGCGGCCCTTGCTATTGGAGTGGCTGGGGGCCGCAGCCCAAGGTGTTAGGGCTGCAGCCCTTGGGCAGGTTTGAGCCCGTTTGGGTGTTTTGACCTCGGGAACTTGGTTTTGGGCCTCGGGATCATTCCTACTACCTGGATTGGTGGGGTTTGATGTCTTGGAGGCTAGGTTTGGGTTCTGGGATTGGGTTTAGAATTTGAACTCATTGGATCACCATTTGTGGTTGTGACTAGGTTATCACTAGAGGATTGGAATTGCGATCGTGCTTGTGGCTCGTTTATTGCACTACAAGAAAAAACAGTATTCATAACACTTAAAAACTGCTAACCGGGACTATTGATAACACTTCTGAAAATGCTAACATAGCCCCTGTTATTAAAAGTCCAGTGTTTTCTATAACAGTATTTGAATGTTATGTTCGGTGTTATCTTAAACTATTCAATAACACATTTTCAGGTGCTATAATATTCAAATAATAACATTTAGATAGAGTTTTTGGTTATAAATTTGAAGTTTAATCTTATACTTTTTTCATAACACTTTTCAACTGTTACATTTGATTATTTTGATAACATTTTTAGTTTGTTATATTATATAAACCATAACGATTTTTTACGCTTATAATATGTTTTTAAATCATAACATATAGTAATAAAATTTTAAATTTTATTTTGATAAGTATACTTATATGGTTTTTTTTTAATTAAAAGATTTTCATTATTGTATTTTGATAAAAAAAAAATTCAAAATTAATCATAAAATGTAATTCTCAATAGATTGATAAACCATAAGTATTACATTAAACAATAACTAATTCAAACCATGAATGTGTCTACTTCATGAGATCTTAGTTCTAACTTAAGTTTGAAAGCATAATATAATAAAGTTTTATAATCTTGAACAATTTTTACTTCAAAAATGAAAAATAGAAATATTACAAGATACACAAAAGTAAACGAAACTTGCTCCATCCTTCAATTCATCATCCTTTGTGCACTTGTCTTTGTTGTGAGTCCATTTGCTTAGCTACAACAAAATTTAAATAATTAATGCTTCAACTTAAAGTTATAGTAAACTAAAAGAGTACATAAAAAAAGTTAATTACCTAATTATAACTTTATCAGCTGGCCATGCAATTATACTACCTATAGCATCTTCTATAGTAGACATAACTATTGAAGGCCTCCACAGAAATGCATCATTCTTTCTCACAAGATCTATCCCCACTTTCATAGCACTAGGCCCAAGAAGAACATGGTGAACCTCATCCTTTGGGTCACTTGAAATAAAATAACCTTCTGCAACAATTTCTCCAGATCTAATCCAATCTAATATTTTGCATTTGGAGCCATTGATTTTAATGCAGATATTAGTGAAATAACAACTATAATTGATACTACAACTCAAACTAATCCATACCTCTATAGGTGTTTGGCTAGAGTCAGAAAGTTTTAATTACAAACGTATGCCCCCAATCCCATCATAATAGAGAGGTACCTGCCAAGAAAGAGATGAGGTTAACCATACAATCTACAACACAAAAATTATTGGTGCTCACAGATTCATAAGTAAATTCACGACATCAAAAAATAAGCCTATAAACAGAACCAATACAGGGGAATATTTATCCCCAAGAGATTAAAATGGCCATGGCACTCACATGGCTTCAACAATAGTTGGGTATTTTTAGTTAGTAAAATATAAAATATTAAATAGATCTTAATAAATACCTAAACTATAGCCACTATAAAGAAAAAATAAACTTCATTCATACAAACCAAAATAAACACAACTAATTGGGCTTCACTCAAAGACACATAGATATTGAATAAAACATTTCACAAATCCAAATTTTTAGACAATCAACCCGAGCTCTAATTTAATTTTTTTAATAATTGTCTACTCAAACTACTATTCACTAATCTTATAAAACTGTATTGCATTATTATTATTATTTGAAAAACAGAGAAGAAGATAAGACAATGTTAGCAGCATATACATATGTATGTATACGTTTTAGTATTGTTATTATTATTTGAAACTCTTGTTTTAGTGTGTACAAATTATATTTAAAAAGAAAGTCACCGCCCCTATAAATGTGCACAGCAAGCATCAAAATCAGAAAATAAAAAAAACATAAATATATATTATTACATATATTGTGTATTCATATATCCACTTGATATCTTTTTGATAATTTTGTGTAGTGATGAATGTTGATAATTCTATAGTTTGTGCTAATATAACTAGTTTTACTCAGGGTTGTACTGCAACAATGCTTCTGGTATGGACTGATGGTGCTGAAAATTTCTTTGCACAATGTGCAAATGTGGGGGACTCAGCATGTGTTATGAAGTACGTATCATGTTATTTTTGTCTTCCTTAAATATATCTCTGTAAAATTAAAATATCATGAACCAACCCAACCAGCAATGAAATTCAAATAAATCACAAACTCAGACAGAATAAACTTAAGCAATTGATGAAACACATTAACGCACACATGATCATGACAATGAACTTATGATGTTTTAATACAGTTTAGTAACTACTTTCACGTATCATGTTATTTTTGTCTTCCTTAAATATATCTCTGTAAAATTATTATTGTTTAATACTTATTAGATGTGGTCCAAATATAATTATAGAAGTACCTACATTGTAATTTATACCAGCAGCATGATAATTTATACTGAATATGTTTAATTGTAGAAGTGCCAATGGGAAACCGATTAAGATGACGGAGGACCATAGAGTAGTTAGTCATACTGAAAGACTGAGAATGGAAGAAAGAGGAGAGCCACTGAGAGATGGGGAAACACGATTATGCGGTACTTAAACTTCATTTTTTTGTTTTTGGACTACCATAATCTTAAATAAAGAAGTAGTCACTTTTTTCCTCTTCTTCAGGCTTGAATCTTTCTCAGATGCTTGGAGACAAGTTTCTTAAAGAGCAAGATGCTCGGTTCAGTTCAGAACCATTTTATATATTGGTTCTAGTCTTTGTACTATTAGAAGGGATAATAGTTTTTGTACACAGTTATAGACAGACAGTTTCCTTCATGTTTATGTTTCTGGATCATAATTTTGATTCTATTTTCTAATATAAATTTCTAATTCTATTGTGACTATCAGTTTTTCTCTTTCTTTCCTTTGTGCCTAAATATAGTGAGGCTTGGACTCTACTTTGACTCTCAGATGATTCTCTTCTATGGATGAATATTCTGCTGAACTATAAAGG